>NC_092761.1:33975252-34631918 GCF_047496795.1 Chiloscyllium punctatum | reverse complement strand
TTAAACACAGGATGGTATGCATATGGGATGAGCTGCCAGCAGAAGTAGTTGAGGCAGGTACATTCACAAAATTTTTTTAAAATTTGGACAAATACACAGGTAGAAAAGGATTAGAAGGATACAGGGAAATGGCAGGGAAATGGGGGTAAGTGTGAATAGACATTTTGTTCGGAATGGACGAGTTTGGGCCGAATGGCCTGTCTCCGTGCTGTAAGACTATATGGGTCTAACAATCATTGTTCTCCTACTGAATGTTATATTGTACTTTCCCAATTCACTGGAGTGAACTTGACCCTCTAACCTCTGGGCTTCTATGATGTTTGACCAGAATGTTCAAACATTCCCCATTGAATACAGACGCCGTGTAAAATATAACATATTAATTCCTTAGGAGGAGTCACTACTCCTTCAAAGCTGCTTCAGAGCAAGGTTAGTAATTAGTCCTTCCAACCATACAATTGACAATAGACAATAGGTGCAGGACTAGGCCATTCTGCCCTTCGAGCCTGCACCACCATTCAATATGATCATGGCTGATCATCCTTAATCAGTATCACACAACACCAAATCCGAAATATTCCGCTCTCTAGTTTGGTTCACAACACTCTTCAACCTACCTGATATACACTTATGGAATTTATTTTTCACAACAATAGCAGTCACTTTGTTAACTCAGTTTCGATGCAACTTGACACTATCCATTATTACTGCAGAACCCACGAGTATTTGTTACAAATTCACAGGATGAGGGCTTAGCTGGATAACCAGCATTTACTGGCCATACCAGACGGCAGTTAAGCGTCAACAGCGTTGCCTTGGATCTGGAGTGACATGCAGGCCAGACCAGATAAGAACAGCCATTTCCTTCCCTAAAGGACATCAGTGAACCAGGTGAGTTTTTCCAACAATCAACAATGGATTCCTGATCATCATAAACCCTTGATTCCAGATACTTAATGAACTCAAATTTCACAATCTGCCATGGCAGGATTTGAAACCATGTCCCCAGCACATTACCTGGGTCTCTGGGTTAAGAGCCCAGCGATAATATCAGTATGTCATAGCTTCCCTTTGCATATAGTTGCATATATAATTTCCAGAGCATATGATGTAAAATATTTGCGCGTCAGTTTTGGTTCAGATATATAACACATCAAGTTTGTTTCTCCTTGCGATTTGTAAGACCCAACCAAACTGATTCTGTGGAATCTGAGGGACAGAGCCTGTGTCATTATTAGTGATAGACTTGAATAAGACATTCGGGATGCTGAGATTATGTGAAGACATGTCCAGCAATACAGGACAAGCATCAATATCCATTCCACTCTGTCAGGATAAGTGTCACCGTGTATTCTCACTGCTCCCTCACATTCACTGTCTGTCTCTTATAGCACCTACCCTTGACCAAGGCTCACACTCTAACTCCAATAAGGTTCAAGCACGACCACTCTCACTGTTGAATTCAGCACCTTCCCTCCCGCACATTTTCTTTCCCTGATGCAAGAGCCCCGCACACTAATAGCACAACATGGGCAGACTCCCTCCGACCATCTCACCATGTCACACCTCACCTAGTCCAGCACTAACAGCAGGACAATCTACTTCCACCCTCACTCATTCCATCCCTTTCTCCCATTCCTGGAGAAACAGCCTGAAATAGGACAGAATGGGCCAAGCCGGGTGGTGGAGTGCCGGATATCCGTTCCCTTATCCCCCTACGCTGATATGTGGGGAGGGTCCTGGAGAGAGCCGGAAAGGACCAGGAGGCCTTGTGTGGAGATTCTGAAACATCCACGTTCCACCAAACGAATAAGGAGCAGTGTTCAGTAAAGAGAACTCTCAATTCAAACCAACAGTCAGTTACAACCTCATCTCTCTCACTTGCAGAAGAACAGATACCCCATTGCACAGAGATGCAGGCATTGAAATACACAGATATATTGGTAAATACCCCAATATACTAACATACACAATGCATACAAGGAGATAAGCATGCGCACATGGAGAAGCACACAAAGACGTAAACAGTCACACACAAATGGACACAAACACAAATAGAAACACACAGGCTGATACAAAGACCGACAGACATAGTCACACAAATACAAAAATAACAAGCACTTGGACACAAACACACTTAAATACACATTAAGACACAGACGCGAGTGCCATTAGGACACAAATAAGTAAGTCATTGACTTATAAGGAGATCAAGGATTCTAGGGAGAAGGTAGGAGAAAGATGTTGAGGAATATATTAGAAATGATTGAATGGTATATAAGACTCGATGGGTCAAATTGTCTAATTCTGCTCCTTTATTTAATGCTCGTGTGGTTTTATGCTATCAGGTATTCTCTTCCTGAGACAGCAGCAGCAATATATTTGACTGGAAACAGTCAGTGGTAATGTGGGAAAAGTTTGGAGGGCGGAATGGTTAATGTCTATTCCTAGTTATTGTACCACTATATCCGAAAAGGGGCAGTGGTTTGATATGAGGTTAACACAGTTTTTAAAAAATGTATCCCACAATGAAAGAAGGATGTCCCTTTCCCTTTACTGTTGTGCTGTCTGTGGTGTCCTCATCCTCAGGGAGCAGTGAAGACTCGGTTAATTTAGGTATTTTAGTTTGAGCTTGACTGATCTTTGCTGGACAGGAGAGTCAATGCTTATTGGGAACAGACAGGAGACGGATGGTCAGACACACTCGGATCAGCCATGAGCATTCTGAATGGTACCGCCAAATGGCCAACTGCTGCCCTTTCCAATGTGTTCTTCCATCAATCCACCCTCCCGGCCGTTACAGAGATATACTGCTGTCCCCTATCCCATGTGTTGTTCCCTCAATCTACCCCTCGAAGCTGTTACAGAGATATACTCTGTCTCTACCCCATGTGTTGCTCCCTCAATCCAACCCTCGAGGCTGTTACAGAGATTAACTGCTGTCCCTACCTCATGAGTTGTTCCCTCAATCTACCCCTCAAAGCAGTTACAGAGATATACTGCTGACCCAACCCCAATCCACCCCTCAGTGCGATTACAGGGTATAGGATCATCCCATTCAGCCAGACTGGATCGTTACAATGAGACGGGAGGAGACCATTCTGCCCCTCTAAGGAATTACACAGGAAGATAGGATGAAGTAATTCAGCTCGTTGAGTACATTACACAGCCCAGGACGAGGCTATTCAACCTGTCTGAACTGCTGCACAGGAACAGGGATGCTGTCACTAACAGGAAGTAGCCAGTAGAGATATATGATTTTTAAAACAAAACTGTAACTAGTTTTGACTCAGAGATCACTGTAGGGTCATCAATGATCAATAATCTAGATAAAATATCTGAATGAAGGGACTGAATGGATCAAAGCTGAACTACCTATACAGCAAAACACATTCAATAGATCTTCAAATGGAGGGAGTGAATCTGCATTATGATGTAGACAGGGAAGGTTAGTGAGCATACCCTCAACAATAATAATATAATGTGAGTTGTCTATTGCAGTCGGGAACAATTTAAATGGAGAGAGATTGCAGAACTCTTTGATGCAGATGTTTTTCGTAATCTTGGTACATGAATCATATAAAGTCTGTCTGCAGATGCAGCAAGTGATTCGGAAGGTAAGTGGAATGATGCTGTTCGTGGCAACGGGTATTGGGTTTTATTAGGAATATTTCACTGTATCTGTTCAGGGCATTGCTGCAACCACATCAGATACACTGGGTACAGTTCTAAGCCTCTAAACTAAAAAAAAGGATACAATTCCTTTCAAAGATGTTCAAAGATGCTTCCCTTTACTCATTCCTAAAATGAAGGCCTTTTGTTATCGGGGATTATCTGTTTAGATCTTAGATGAGAAATCTTACTGAACCACGATTTTCAGAGAAGTCTTTCAGCTGGATACATATTTTCTCTTGTTAAGAAGACTAAAGCTAGATAATAATTTTTCGAATGATATACATTGTTATTAACACAAATATTATGAAGATATCGACCCATTTTTAAAAATTACGCAGATGCATATAAACATCTCATCAAATCATAAAATGGTCACATTATTTTCTTTTGCTAATGAAAGGTACTGTGCACAACAACAGCAATGATGCTGCATACAGCATACACTTTATTATCATCCATTCCAGAGAATGTACATGGAGAGTGCGCATGGTCCAGTTTGGTGTTCAGTTGACATTCTTGTGTTTTTCCACACAGAGACGGAGCAAAATATTACTTGCTTCAGAAGCAGCAGCCAATTGGTCTCTTTCCCTTACTTTGTTCTGCCTGAAAACAATGTGTTAGAGCAGAAAAATCCTGAGTCATCTTTAACACTCGTGGAGGATTCCTGATGAGGATTCATAGGAATCTCTGTACAGGTGGAAGCAAAGGGAATTCAGACAAATCCAAATCCAACTGTTCCGGGAAGAAATCCGCATTCCCAGACATTAGTGTGAGCAGAATAAATTCAAAGTCAGAAATATATTTGAGACACTCTATCATTTTTCCATTTGTTCACAGTTCAACTTTCTGTGTCGCAGATTTTTCTAGAAAATTACCCAGTCCGATACCTATATCATTGGGCACAGCACTCAACTGGTTACATTTAAAATTTGCTTTCACCAATAGACGAGTGGGAAAAGACATGAGTGACCTTCCAACATTGGTCAGAACACGAACAAGAGATTCTCAAAAGGTTTTTAAGGTGTGAATTCCCTTCCACAGAAAATTGTGATGGCTGGATATTTCCATTTGTTCAGAATTGTCTATGTAAGACAGTTGAAAGACAAATGAATGTAGGGAAATGGTACACTGACAGAAAAGTGCTGCTGAGACCTTAATCAGATCATAGTGCATGGTAGAGCCGTGACAAAGTGTCTGATGACCCACTCTTGCTCCATAGTCCCGTGTTACTATGGTGCATTCAGCCTCTCACAGCTCCTGCAAGGTGCAGATGGGGGCTAATGCTCCACAGTAACACAGGATTTCATTTAATCACTCACAACTGTCACACTCAGATTGGGATGGATTGGAAAATGTTATTTGGAAATCCAGGCTGGTTTTGAAAGACGCCTCTGGTCTGTTTACAGAGTGCCCCCTCTCTACAACTTGTGCTTCATTTGTTGGTCTTGGTCTAGACCAGGATTCGTTATGCATAAAGCTCCATACCTCACTCAGAGATGACTCAAAAATGTTTTGCTCTCTCTGATTACAACATACAAATACAGTACATCCAGGAAAATTACAGCCGTTTACTTTGAAATTACAGAAAATGAAAACATAAGGAACAGGAATAGGTAATTCGGACGGTCAAGCCAATGTATACGATCATGGCTGATCTACTGTTAGCATTAACTCCGCCTTAATGACCAGTTCTTCACACTCCACAGCTCTCTGACAGGTCAAAGATTCATGTACCACCTCTTTAAATACTTTCAGTGATGTAGCTCCCCTAACTCTCTAGTCCAGATAATTCCTGACATTGATTACCCTCTGTGAGAGGAAAACACTCTCTACACATACACCGTTACCTATTGATTTGAACAAGAGGTGAACACAGGGGCTCAGGAACGAGTGAATGGCCTTGATATCAAGGCAGTAGTTGACTGAGGATGTCATCGGAACCACCTACTTATTTGAGCTTAATGAGAATCAGGACTAACCTCCTCACTGGTTGGGGTCTTTCAGAGCCCAAACAACATTCACGTTTGTGCTGTTAAAGTGTCGGTAACATTCATGTAACAGAACGGCCAGGCACTGCACATTTCCACAGTTAAAAGAGGAGCCAATTCAGCACCTCAAGGTGGTTACACCCGGATATGAGGAAACTATTCAGGCCATCGAAATGACTGATCAAGAAGAGGGACTGCCCATTCTATCCTCCTGCCTGTTCCACAGGAAGATGAGGAGTCTGGTCAGTAAATTGAGCTGTTAAACAGGAACAGGCAGAGTCCAGTAAGACCCCTAAACCTTTTCTATGGAACCAGGAGGAGACCATTCACCCCTCGAGACACTTGTACAGGAATAAGAGGGTGTCACTGATGCTCCAACCTGGAAAACGAATAGAGCAGAGACCCCACTCATAGACTGCTCACAATGTTCCTCGTGGCTCCATTGCCTGTGGAACAAATGATACTTTAACGTGTTTTGCCGGCAGTGAGGGAGGAAACCAAATGTTTTGTGCCAAGCCTCAAGGAGGCATCTTCCATCTCCAAGAAGACAGACCCATGTTCTCCGTTGGGGTCAGAAGCTGGTGGGGATTGTTAACTGTTTTAGAATGAAGGTATTGTGGCTCCTGTTGCGATGATGAATAACGTGAAGTTCTATGTCTGATCACACACCAAATGCACTGTATTAATGTTGGAAGAGTTTAGTTAAAGACTGGCTCGGTCTCTCTCTCAATCGAAATGGGGAGTGGCGTGGAGTGAGAGGAACGTTCTCAGAGTCTTTTAAGCCATCGAGAATCATGTAAACCAAGTTAAAAAAACATGGAATTTATCACCGTATTAGTTGTGTTTGGAATATAATGAATGACTGTCCATCACCTTATGTTTCAATGCAATCACCTCTTATTCTTCAAAGCACTACAGAATAATCCTCATGCATTCCCGATGGTACTATCATCCCAACAATTAGTCAGGCGAAACTTCTTTATACTCTTTCTGCCAAGAGGATTATTCCTTATAGAGGAGAGAAAATCTGTGCACAATACTCCAAATATTATCTCAACAACACTCTAGGGTTGATCACAATAATTCTGTTCCCTCAATTAGCTGTCTCAGCTTCTTTCCTGTGGTATAAAAAGCCATTCCTTCTCTCCGCACTGCGAATGGTGTGGAATTTTGAAGTTTCTTACATCTGTGCGTCAGTCATCACCAGAGGTGTCGATGGAGATGCATATCACGTTCAGAGGGAGACTCAATCAGAAAGAAATCACTTGAAACAGGGAATGGTCACCTACCTGAATGGAAATGCCTTACAGGAGAATGGAAATCAGGCAGAGAAAGGGAGCTATCTTTCCTTTTGTTCTTCCCTCACGGGATGTGTGCAGCCCTGGTCAGGACAGCATGTTATGCTGATCTTGAACTGAGTGGCTGATTCAGCTGTTGCACAGGATAATAAAGAGTAAACCCCATTGCTGTGGGTTTGCAGTCACACAGAGTCCTCAACATGGAAGGATAACCCATTGCCTTCTCTAAAGCAAATAGATATGCTTCTGTTGAAAATTAGTGGTGATGACTTCATTTGCATTCCATCAACTTCCTTCATGAGATACCAACAGACTATTATTCTGTGCCGTTTGATTATGAGTCAATGACTTGACCACCATGCACTGTCTGTCCATCTGACAGATTCTGTGGAGAGGACAAATTAACCAGCTCAAGTGCAAATATTTTTTGACGTAAGCATAGTTAGAAGGGACTTGAAACGGTTATATCTGGATCTACCAAAGGCACAAACGATGGATTATTCAACAGTTGCATTGAAGCTGAGAAGGTGACTGAAATATCCTGAGAGTGGCCTTGGGCAGGATTAGTGAGTGGGGAGAATATGTAGAAATGTAAATATGAATGAAGAAAAAAGATCATGGAGATTAGGAACAGTCTGGTTTCTCCTTGCATATTGTTGAGTAAGTTGTGAATAGTAATTTGCTAGTTATAATCAGTAAGGAATAAAATTTTTGACTGGATCTGAAAATGATGACTTCCAAATTTTAAAATTTGAATATGAACAGCAATTCAGTTAAATTCAGTTTAATGGTCAGATGGAATGACTTACCAGGAACACCAACTATAGCGAGGATGGGATAATAACCACCTTGAATAATCCAAAGGATATCTTCGATCCGTGAGGCTAATGATATCCAAGGCTGAGAAAGGTAGTAAAGACCCAAGGATAAACTCCTGTCTGTTGTAATATTCCAGTCTGATATACTTAGATTCTGATCCATTAATGGAACATTCCAGTCTAATGTCCTCAGATTCTGATCTCTCGTCCCCTGTCTCTTGAGCTGCTGATCCGTGTTAGTCCAGACATTGGTGCTCCCGCCCATACTGGGATAACACATTGAACCGAGTCCTTAATTAATAGAAGTGGCAAACCCTTCAGTGAAACATCTCGGATCCACGGAGAATGACATTAATCACAGTCACTGAACAAATAGCTCCAGCCAACGCCTTTCAATTCAATATTGTTTTATTCAACTTCAAAACAATGATTCAAACTGTCATTTTCTGGATGGGCTATGTGAGGGTGACTGATGGGACAAATCTTGAGGCCAGTAGATCAATTGAGTGTAACCATTCAATCTGCCTTGGATGCAGGAGTAATGCCATAAGTTTTATCAGAATGTAAACATGTGTCTCTGATTATAAATGGAAACATACATCCTGGAACTATAGATCAAGCATCATAATTTCAATTAAACATTGAGACAATTTTTATAGTTCATGATCTGAGGCGAATGTGCGTCTGAGAAACGTGGGGTTGTAACAGACAAGTAGCATGGATATGTTAACATAGAATTGAATGTGACAAATGCAATTCAGATTGTTATTCCAGGTTTAGAGACAGGCAGATGAGGCCTGTGCTATTGTTGTTATCGATGTTAGTTAACTGTGATGAAATGTCATTTACTGGACTTCAATTACAGTGTGATTACGACATTGTGGAGGAGACAGGAAACAAAGAGAATTGTGAGACATGGCAGTTCAGACTGGAGGGAGGGACAATAATATTCCCCAGTCATCAGTATTGGAATGTTACTCTTTATAACTCATATGAAGAACAGATTCAAGGATATATCTAAAGTGAGGAATGAAGAGTAAAATCTGTTTATTGAACACAAAATACGGGGACAAAATGATTTTCTGTCCGTACTAAACTATGGGAAGTACAAAGAAATAAGATACACTCATGATATTGAGCTACATAAATTGAAATGTGCATAAGAAAACTATGGAAGTGGTATGCAATCTTTATCAATCATTATTTGGCTCGCAGCTGGGATGCTGATTTCCCCTCTGTCAGTGATCCACCTCATTGAGATTCTCTGGCACAGTACCTCAGTATCGAGCACGATTCACTGTTCCTGCTGTTGTTCACCCAGTCTACTTAAATTAAATCACCTTCTCACTGTAGAGAAAAAAAAATCACTCAGACTTTTGGACTCTGTTTAACTGTCAGCAACTCAGCTGTGTGATATTATTGGTGATAAATGCTCTGGGACCACAGCCAGTATCCGCACAGTGCTCAAACGGTATGGCAATAGATAAAGGCCTTGCAGTCCGTGAGAATTTCGAAATAAAACTTTCATTTTCTGTCCGTTCCTGTCTATCACCCCTCATGTTGTCTTCTGATCTATCCAACTCACACTCATTTAAAATCCCTCCAATCACTCCCTGTTTCCAAATTGTGCAGTTGTACAACTTGATGTTTTGGCCATTTTGGAGAAATGGATAGAGCAGGGACAGGACTGATCATTGTAGAGTCCGGGGTTTAGATGCTTCAATAAGAACAAGTAAGGTACTAACAGTGGGGCGGGGGTGGGGTTTGGGGTGGGGGAGGGTGAGGTGTCATTGAAAATCAAAGACAGCATTACGTTGTTAGAAAGGATGCTTGATAAGGACTCGTCTAATGAGGTCGTATGGTAAGAGGTCAGATATAATAACAGAGAGGTCACTCTGCTGAAAGTTCTCTATTGCCCTCTGAAAAATTCCAGAGATGCAGAGGAAAGGTGTACAAGGATGATACTGGAGAGGAGCGAAAATAACAGAGCAATTGTTATGGAAGAATTTAACTTTCCAAATATTGACTCAAAATGCTGCAGTACAATTACTTTCTCTGGGTCAGTTTTTGTCCAATGTGCGCAGAATAGTTTCCTGACGCAGTACGTAGATAGCCCAACAAGGGCCGAGACCAAATTGAATTTGGTACTGAGTAATGAACCAGACCAGGTGTTAGATTTGGAGGTAGGTGAACACTTTGCTGATAGTGACCACAATTCAGTTATGTTTACCTTAGCGATGGAAAGGGACAGGTGTATACCGCAGGACAAGAGTTATAGCTGGGCTAAAGGCAATTATGATGCAATTAGGAAAGGATTTAGGATACATAGGATGGGGAAGGAATTGCAGAGGAAGGGTACAATTTAAGTGTGGAGTTTGTTCAAACAACAGCTTCTGTGTGTCCTTGATAAGTTTATACATGTCAAGAAAGGAGTAAGTGGTCAAGTGAGGCTGCTGTGGTTTCCTGAAGCAGTTGAATCTCTTGTCAAGAGGAAGAAGGAGGCTTATGTAAAGATGAAACGTGAAGGCTCAGTTCGGATGCTTGACAGTTACAAGTCAGCCTGGAAGGACTTAAACAAAGAGCTAAGAGTAGCTAGGAGAGAGCATGAGAAGTCTTTGGCAAGGAGGATCGTGGAAAACCCTCAAGCTTTCTATCAAATGTCATGAATATTAGAATGAACAAATGAAGATTAATGGCAATCAAGGACAGGAGTGTTAAGTTGTGTGTGGAGTCTGAGGAGATAGGACAGGCTGTAAATTAATATTTGAATCAGTATTCACAATGGAAAAAGAAAATGTTGTCGAGGCCAATACTGAGATACAGGCTATTAGACTAGACGGGATTGAAGTTCGTAACGTGGAGATGTTAGCAGTTTTGGAGAGTGTGAACATAGATATGTCCCCTGGGCCAGATGGGATTTATCCTAGGATTCTGTAAGAAGCTAGGAAGGAGTTTACGCAACAATCTGTTCGGAATTTTACATTGCTATTGACTACAGGAATAGTGCCAGAAGACTGGAGGACAGCAAATGTAGCCCTTTGTTCAAGAAATGGAGAAGAGACAACCCTGGCAATATATACCTGTCTTACTTTGGTTGTGGGTAAAGTGTTGGAAAGGATTATAAGAGATAGGATTTACCATCATCTAGAAAGGAATCATTTGATTAGGAATTGTCAACAAGGTTTTGTGAAAGGTATGTCATAGCTCACAAATCTTAACGAGATCATTGAGAAGGTGACAAAACAGGTGGATGAGGGTAAAGTGAGGTATGTGGATTTCAGTGAAGCGTTTGATAAGGTCCCTCATGGTAAGCTATTGAAGAAAATATGGAGAGCATGGTGTTGGAAAGGCCGAACAGATGAGGCAGCGTCCAAGATGCATGCAAGTTGATGTTTCTCTTGTAAGCCCTTCATCAGGAATCAGTTTTCTGGTCTGCAGCATCTGCAGTCTTCATTTTCTCCTCGCTCCTCGGATGTTGCCTGACCTGCTGTGCGTTTCCAGCGCCACACTCTCGACTCTGATCTCAAACATCTGCAGTCCTTACTTTCTTCCAGAAAATATGGAGACGTGGAATTGTGGGTGATTTAGCGTTTGGATCACAAATCGGCGAGCTGAAAGCAGACAAGAAGGTGGTAGTTGATGGGGAATGTCCATCCTGGAGTTTAGTTGCCAGTGGTCTACTGCAAGGATCTGCTTTAGAGTGACTGTTGTTTGTCCTTTTGAATGAGCTTAATGAGGGTATAGAAGGATGAGTTAGTAAATTTACGGTTGACAGTAAGGCCGGTGGATCTGTCGGCAGTGCTGAAGGATATTGTTGGAACTGAGCTGTAATGTTCGATGTGCATGGACCTACAAAGGGCTAAATAGCTTCCTTCTGTGATGTAATGATGCTGAGGTAATCTGACCACAATAAAAGCTTTAGGTGCCTAGAGAGACAAGCTGGTCCAGTAAAAGACACACACTGCACAATCATCCATCATCTCCTCCTGTTTTCTGATATACAGCAGCCTCAAAATATCAGTCCAACCAAAATAGATTGATTCAAATTCAAGCAGTCAGGAGGATGACACCCGAGGGGCTTGCCGTCAGACGATTCAATGAATAATAAGATTTCAGAATAACACAAAAAAAAAACAATATCACAGCAGCATAATAATTGGCAGCAGAGTAAAACTTATATTTCCAAATATTTCCCAGTGCAGCATTGTGTTCAGTTTTGGTCACCTTGCTATAGGAAGGATGGTATTAAACTGAAACTTTACAAGGATGTTGCCAGGACTCAAGGGTCTGAGTCATAGGGAGACGTTGGATAAGCTGGGACATTTCTCTTTAAAGTGCAGGAGACTGAGGGGGGCATGAAGTGCTTCGAGAAGCTAGTCATGGCCCACATCAGTTCCAGTCTCCCAGCCTGCCTCAATCCCCTATAATTTTCCTACCAGTGGAATGGGTCCATAGCGGGTGCCATATCCCTGGAACATCTGGACAACAAGTGCACCCACGTCAGATTCCTGCTCATTGACTATAGGTTCACCTTCAAAACCATTATTCTCTTCAGACTGATCACCAAACTCCCGGACCTTAGTCTTGGCTCCGCCCTATGAAATTGGATCCTCATCTTTCTGACCTACAGTACACAGTGAGTGAAAATAGGTATGTATGTCTCTTCCATGATAACATTCTCTACTGAAATCCCAAAGGATGTGTCCTCAACCCCCTAGTATACTCCCTTTTCACCCACGATTGTATTGCCAATATTTGAACAAATGCCATCTACGTGTTCACTGATGACACCATCATAGTAGGGCAGGTATGTGATGATGGCAAGTCAAAATACAGAACGGAAATAGAGGACTTGGTGATGTGCTGCACTGAGACCAACCTCTCTTTCAACGTTGGCAGAACTAACCAACTGATCAATGACTTCAGAAAGAAATGAGGAGAACATGCCCCCATCTGCATCAATGGAACTAAAGTTGGAAGAGTGGAAAGCATTAAGTTGCTTGAAGTGACGATAACCGACTTCCCATGTAGATGTGACAGCCGAGATGGCACAACAATGCCTCTTCTTTCTCTGGCAGCTCAGGACATTTGACAAGTCCACAACGACCTTCACCAATGTCTACAAATGCACCACTGACAGCAAACTATCTGGGTGCATAATGATCTGGAGTGGCCACAGCCGTGCCCAGGACAGGAAGAGAAATGACAGAAGGTTGTGTGCACAGCCCATGCCATCACGGAAACCAACGTCCTATCCATTGTCTCCATTTACACAGCTCACTGCCGTGGAAAGGCTGACAACATTATCAAAGACACATCGTACCCTGGATCTCCTACAATCTCTTCCATCATGCAGACAATACAGAAGCTTGAACACACAAACCAGCAGCTCCTGGACAACATCTTCCGAGCCATTGTTAAACTAATGAATGGACTCTCTAACTTCAAATTATGCTGATCTTGCTCACATTCATGTTGCCTGTTGCATGCCCTTTCTGGTGTATCCTGTATGCCTCAGTCTAAGTTTTTCCTTCACCCTATGATCTGTATGTCCTTGCTTATTTTAGGAGCGAGATTCCCCACCAAGGGTCAAAGACTCTGGAGGCAGACAGGGCACAGGCACGGAATGGACTTTAATTCAAGCAAAACATGGTTAATGCTGGGAGAATACAAAAGGATCTTCCTCGAAACTGGCTTTGACATGAGAAGACAATCGTTTCCTTAATCTTTAGCTCAGATCAGACGGCAAATCCAATGACACATTTCGAGTTTACAGTAAAAGGACAGTATTTTTATAGGTTCTGTGTTGCAATGATCGTACACAACTTTGTCAGTGTACCCTCCACTCCCCTTCTGCAGAACCAATCTTGTAAAACAACTGATCAATGATGGACACTCCCAGGGACAGCCCGAGGTTCTTATTTGTTTCGGAAGTTTAACCATTGTTGTTATCTCTAGGCCTTGGGATCTTTCTATAATGCATTCCAAAGTTAGTGGCTGTGCTCTTTTTAGTCATATCCCTCATTGTGTATCTTGAAGGATTGCATAAATTCTATTCTCCATTGGACAGGCTATCTCTTATCAAATTCTGAGATCACATTTTACATGAAAAAGTTGATTCTGTTACAAAATTAGTATTGTTATTATTATTTCTACTGTTAACCATTTTCTTAGTGAATTAGACAAGACATGCCGGGCATCTCTTTAAGCTTTTAGAATTCCGTTGAAATCTGTGTCCATGATTATTTACCAAATATTTAACTCGGACTTATTACTATTGTAAACAGTTTCAAAGGCGCAGTTAGCTTCTGAAAGATAACTTGAGTTGCTGTTTTTGTGGATGAAAAAAATCCTTACTGAGATCAGAATAAGTTACCTTTTGTAATGATTCTTCAAAGTTCTTGTGCTACAATTTCATTATTTCTTCTGTGTTCTGTTAAAAATCATCGATTCTAAAAAAAGAACTTTCTATATCACTATGTTGGCATGTTTCAGAATCTTACGAATCAGGTTATCCTTTATTTTGCTTTGGAATAATTCCCTTTTCAAAGGCCCTTTTTCATTAATGCTGAAGCAATCTATTTTAATTTCAGGCTATTTTGAGGCTATTCAAAAACAGACAGTTGAAGTAGACTTTTAAATTTTGGCCACTCCATGTCTCTAAAAAAAGGCAGCTCCAGCTCTCACTATGATCTGCCAGCACTGTGTATAAACAAAGAGTTTCACTCCACTTAGATACATATGACAATGACTCCTATCAAATCAAATGAAACCAAATCTAATAATACAGAGAGAGAAATTGTCACAAGGTCAATACACCCAGATCGAACTCTGCAGCCTGCCACATCCGTGATAGACGATTAAACAACTGACAGATGGAGAGGGCTCCACAATTGTTCCCATTCTATCAATGGATCAGTTCTGCACATCAGTGTAAAAAACAAGGAAATAGTATCTGTACCATCCTCGCCAGGGGTGTTGAGTCGATGATTCAACTCACCGTCATCATGATGCCCACAGAATCACAGATGGCAGTCTTCAACCAATTCGATTCGCTGCACGTGACATAAAGAAACAGCTGAACACAGTAGATATGACAAAGGCAATGGGCCCTGATCCCATTCCTGCAATAGGACTGAAGACTTGTGCTGTACAACAAGCCGTAACCCTGGGGAAGCGGTTTCCTTCCAGCTCCAACTCTGACATCTCCCTGGCAATGTGGAAAATTACTCAGTGTCGGGGAATAATTACAATCTGACCAATTACAACCCTCTCAGTCTCATCAGGATAGTCAAATTGGGAGTTCGTTTTGATAGAGCTGTCAAGCAGCACAGACATAAACTTGCTCAACATGGTTTCCGATCGGTCCCCATGTGGAGATGGTGTTGTTTTGGAAAAGTCACTGGATGAATAATCCAGACCAGGCTAATGCTCTGGCAGCTGGTGGAAGTTAAAAACAATTAATAAAATATCGAGATCTCAAATCTGGTGTCAGTAACAGTGACCTTGAAGCCAATGTCGATTGTAAACACCAATTTGCTTTCCAATGTACTTTCAGGAATTGATTCTCCCGTGCTTTCCTGGTCTGGCCTAAAAGTGACTTCAGACATGTGTTCAACTCTTCAATGGTCTCTGAAACGGCGAAGCAAGACACTCTATTTTATCAAACTGCTCTGTAGTCTTAAAGGATAAAACCGGACAGAACACCCAGCCCAAGCCTCAGTATGGAAAAAGGAACTGGAAAGACAGTCCTGTTGACCCTGTAGACACCTCCTTCCTAACATCTGCGAACTTGTGACAACATTTACAGAGCTTTCCCACAGACCGCACAGAAACATCGGGAATGGAATAGGCCATACAGCACATTGAGCCTGCCCCATTCTAGTTAATGCCTGAACATCTCCTCAATGCACTTTTCCCACACACTGTACACATTTTCCTAAACCCCAGGGAATACAGGCTTGGTCGCCCCAAACTCTGCTCCATAAAAAGTCTGTCATCCCAGAGATCAGTCTGTTCATCCTTCGCTGCATTCCCTCAATGTCAGGTTTGTCCTTTATTAGGTACGGAGACCAAAACTGCACACAATACTGCACAATGTTCGAGTTGAGGTCTCACCAAGGGCCTGTACAGCTGCACTGATACACCCTTACTCCTGGACTCAAGCCCACCTGAAATAAGGGTCAACACCCCATTTATCTTCCTGACTGCTTTCTGCTCCTGCAATATTGTTTTCAGTGACTGGTGTACAAGGCGATCCCAGATCCTTTTCAATGTTACAGCTCCCCACATGGTGGGTCTGTAAACAGGTCTCTGTGCCAAAGTATTCCCTGTATTGTCCTCTGTCTTCAGAACTCAGTGTCCTGCATGGAACTCAGATGTCTGTCCAAACAATAACAGAAGAAAAGTGCAGTTCCCTTCATAGATCGATATTTCTCAACCACTCCCTTTTCCAATGGTTGGCTGGAATTTTAGTGTTTACCAACAAAGTAGACAACATCACATCTATCCACACTGCTCTTCATCTGCCACATATTTATTCATTCACTCCATTTGTTTCAATCACCTTGAAGGTTATTTCACATCCTCTTCACTTTCAAAATCCTAGTTCCATCAGCAGACTTGAAAAGTTTGCATTTGATTCCCTCAATGAGATGTTTGAGATGTATTGTGAATATCTGGCGCTCCAGCACCAATCATTGCGATGCCCCATGAGCCTTCCAAACTGAAAAACATCCATTTATTCCGACTCATTGTTTCCTGACAACACTCCCATTTTAACACCATGTTCATATGTTATCCCCTATCCCATGTGCTTTTACTTTGCACACTAGGCTTGGGACTCTATTAAGATTCTTGCTGAAAATCCAAGTTCAGTGCCTCTCTTGTTTTTTTCTGTAATTAATCTACCAGTCAGTTTCTCAAATATGTTTCCCATTTCATCAATCTGTGTTGATATTTTTTTCTACGCCCATTATTTTCAGTTCCAATAATTTCTCCAAATTAGTTTATTTACTAGTTTCATTCCACATCATTTTCTCATCAGACTCAGGTTTTCTCCTATTGCTGGGAAGGCTTTGTTTATGTATTTTTCTGTGAAGGCAGAAGTGAAGTAGCTGTGTCATGTTTCTCTGTTCTCCATTCTCCATTCCCTGGTTTCACTCTGTAAAGAAGCTGAAACTTTGACTAAAAAGAACAGCTGTTGTCTATTCACCCTGTCCATGCCCCTTGTAATATTAAACCTGAATTACTTATCCCCTCAACTTCCTCTGCTCCAAAATAAATAACTCAAGCTTACCTAGCCTCTCTCCACAGCTCATATGGTCCATCCCAGGGAGCATCCTGGTAAATCTCTTCTGCACCTCATCCAGTACAATCACATCCTTTCTGTAATGCGGCTCCCAGAACTGCACACAATATTTCATTGGGCCTTACCAAAGTGCTATGTAGAACTCGGATAATCTTTGGGTCAATGAATAAAGGCTTTGTCTACAGTCATGCTGAACTCATCAATTATCATATCCAGTCACATCAGGGATGTGTGGAGAAGCACGCTCTGAGCTTCTGAGTGTGATGCCATTCTTTGAGTACTCCCCTGTCTTGTTCCTTATTCCAAAGTGTATCACCTCATATATATCGGGGTTACAGTCCACCTGCCATTGTTCTGTCCATCTGACCATTCTATCTGTATCTTCCTGTAACAGAAGACCTCCCTCCTCACTGCCAACTAACCAGCCAATCTTTGTGTCAAACACAAACTTATTTATCACACTCCCCCTACCCACTTCACATTCACAACACTTATGAATACCACAAATAATAAGGGACACAGCACTGATCTCTGCGGTACACCGGAGAAATTGAGCTCCAATCGCACAAACACCCTTCTACCATGAAGTTGAGTTGGGATGCAACTTACCAAGTCACTAATGGGCCCTACATGTTCCCTGGTTGTTCTGTTCCACTTGATATACGTGAAGAATATCTGGGGATTCTCCTTAATCTTGCCCTGCCAACAGGCTTCCATGCCCCTGTGTTAGTCAGTCCCCTCCGAGGGAAGAATTTCCTCCTTATTATGGTCTTTAATGGCATATCCCTTATCCTGTCATTATTTGCCTTAAATATAGAGTTGACAACTAGAGAAACATCCTGTTTATTTCCACCTCATCACATGTATCATAGATTTTTGAAATTTCACTGTGATCACCTCTCATGCTTTGAAACTGGAGAGGTCGCAAGACAAATCTCCCCATCAGAAAATCTTGTCATCTGAGGAAGAAATCTGGTGAATGTCCATTGCACATCCTCTGTGATCAGTATAATCTTTCTTAGATTAGATCACCAACACTGCACTCAATACCTCAGGTACACTCTCACCAACACTCTATGCAACTGCTTCATGATGTCTTTACCTCTATATTCCGATTCCCTTAAACAAACTCCAACCTAACTTTTACTTTCCAATTACACGTATTCCTCTAAATGCCATTCACGCTAATTGCATTTACGAACTCACTGTGTGAGTTATAGAGGCATAGGGATGTACAGCATGGAAACAGACCCTTCAGTCCAATCCATCCATATCTAGCAGATATCCCAACCTAATCTAGTACTCCCAATCTAGTCTCTTTTACGTTTAGATTTAATTACCTAAAGTGTGGAAACAAGTCCACACCGAACAGCAACACATCCAGACCCGTTCCCCCACATTTACTCCTTAACCTAACACTACAGGCAATTTAACATGACCAATTCACCTAAACTACACATTTTGGATTGTATGAGGAAACCCACACAGACATGGGGAGAATGTGCAAACTCCACACAGCCTGAGGCAGGAATTTAACCCGAGTCTCTGGCGGTGTGAAGTAGTACTGCTAACCACCGTGCCACCCAACAGCTTTTACCTCTCAGTCTAAACCTATGCCTTTTAGATCTGGACTCCCCGACCCCAGGAAAAAGACTTTATCCATTTATCCTCTCCATGCCCTTCGTAATTTTGTACATCTCTATAAGGTCACCGCTCAGACTCCAACGCTCAAGGGAAACAACCCCATCTGTACAGCCTCTCCATATCCCTCAAATTCTCCAAACCTGTCAACATCCTTGTAAATCTTTCCTGAACCCTTTCAATTTTCATAACATACTTCCGATAGGAAGGAGACCAGCATTCCGCACAATATTCCAACAGTGGCCTAACCAGTGTCCCGTTGAGCCGCAACATGACCTCCCAACTCCAATACTCAATATTCTAAACAATAAAGGAAAGCAAAACCAAACGCCACTTTAACTGTCCTATCTACCTGCGACTCCACTTCCAAGGAGCTATGAACCTGCAGTCCAAGATCTCCTTGTTCAGCAACACTCCCCAGGACCTTGCCATCAAGCGCATAAGTCCTGCTAAAATTTGCTTTCCCTAAATGCAGCACCTCGCATTTATCTGAATTAAACTCCATCTGCCACTTCTCAGCTCATTGGCCCATCTGGTCCAGATCCTGTTGTAATCTGAGGTAACACTCTTCGCTGTCGAGAACACCTACAATTTTGTTGTCATCTGCAAACTTACTAACGTTATGTCTTACGCTCGCATCCAAATCATTTATGTCAATGATAACAAATTGAGGACCCAGCACTGACCCTTGTGGTAATCCACTGGTCACAGGCTTCCAGTCTGAAAAACAACCCTCCACCTCTACCCTCTGTCTTCAATCTTTGAGCCAGTTCTGGATACAAATAGCAAGTTGTCCCTGTATTCCGTGAGATCTAAACTTGCTAACCAGTCTCCCATGGAGAATCTTGTTGAACGCGTTACTGAGGTCCATATGGATCACATCTACTGCTCTGCCATCTTTGTTACTTTTTCAAAAAACTCAATCAAGACTGTGAGATATGATTTCCCATGCACAAAGGCCATGTGGACTATCCCTAATCAGTCCTTGTCTTTCCAAATGCATGTGCATCCTGTCCTTCAGGATTCCCTTCAACAACTTGCCCACCACCGACGTCAGGCTCACTGGCCTATAGTTCCATGGTTTGTCCGTACCTCCCTTCTTAAAACAGTGGCACCACGTTTGCCATACTCCAGTCTTCTGTCACCTCCCCTGTGACTACCAACGGTACAAATGTCTCAGGAATCACTTCTCCAGCTTCTCACAGAGTTCTAAGGTACACCTGTTCAGGGCCTGGGGATTTATCCACCTTTACCCGTTTCAAGACATCCAGTACTTCATCTTCTGTAATATGGACATTTTTTCAACGTGTAACCATATATTTCCTGGCATTCTATATCCTCCATATCCGTTTCCACTGTAAATACTGATGCAAAATGCTCGTTTGTTATCTCCCCCATTTTCTGTGGGTCCACACAAAGACTAACTTGCTGATCTTTGAGGGGCTCTATTCTCTCCCTGGTTATGATTTTTGTCATTAATGCATTTGTAAATACCCTTTGGATTCTCCTTAATTCTACATGCGAAAGCTATCTCATGTCCCCTTTTTGCCCTCATGATTTCCCTCTGAAGTATGCTCCAACTGCCTTTATACTCTTCTCAGGATTCGCTCAATCTATCCTGTCTATACCTGACATATGCTTCCTTCTTTTTATTAATCAAACCCTTTAGTTAGCCAGCATTCCCTATGCCTACTAGCCTTTCCTTTCATATACTTTCTCTGGATTCTTGTTATCTCATTTCTGAAGTCTTCCCATTTTCCAGCCTTCTGTTTACCTGTGAACATCTGCTCGCAATCAGCTTTTGAAAGTGATTGCCAAATACCATCAAAATTGGCCTTTCTCCAATTTAGAACTTCAACTTTTAGATCTGGTCTATACTTTTCCGTCATTACTTTAAATCTAATAGAATTATGGTCGCTGGCACCAAAGTTCACCTCCACTGACACCTCAGTCATCTGCCCTTTCTTATTTCCCCAGAGTGGGTCAAGCTTTGCACCTGCTGTCGTAGGTTCATCCACATACTAAATCAGAAAATGTTCTTGTACATACTTAACATGAGCAGCAATTCAGTCCAACATGGCTCAATGATCAGATAGAATGACTTACCAGGAACACCAACTATAGCAAGGATGGGATAGTAACCAGCTTGAATAACCATCAACACATCATAGATCCGAAATGCTAATGAGATCCAAGGTTGAGAAAGCCAGTAAAGACCCCCGGATAAACTCCTGTCCATTGTTGGAACATTCCAGCCTAATGTTCTCAGATTCTGATCCATTGTTGGAACATTCCAGCCTATTGTTCTCAGATTCTGATCCATTGTTGGAACATTCCAGTATAATGTTCTCAGATTCTGATCCATTGTTGGAACATTCCAGCCTATTGTTCTCAGATTCAGATCCATTGTTGGAACATTCCAGTTTAATGTTCTCAGATGGTGATCTCTCCTCCCCCTCTCTCTGTGTCTGCTGATGCAAGTTAGTGCTGTCGCCGATGTTCCCGCTGATACTAAGGGATAGCACATTGAACCGAGTCCCTAATTAATAGAAGAGGAAAGCCCTCCAGTAACACATTTAGGATGCACGGAGACTGACATCAATCACAGTTGCTGAACAAATAACTCCTGTTCACCCATTTCAATTCAACACTTTTTAAATTAAAATTCAAAATTATGATTAAAGCTTACACATTTTGTATGGGATATGTTGGGGTGACTGAGGGAACAAATGTTGGGGCTGGTAGAACAATCATGTGTAAGCATTCAACCTGCCTTGGATATGTTAGCAATGCCAGAGGTTTATCAGAATATAAGCATGCTTCTCCGTTTCTAAACTGAAACATACATTCTGTATCCACTGATCAGGCACTGCAATATTAGTAAGACATTGAGTGAACTTTTATCGTCCATGATCTGAGAAGACTACATGCGGTTATAACAGACAACGACGTGGTTATGTTAACAGGGAATCATACCTTAAGAGATAATGGGGACTGCAGATGTTTGATAATTCAGTGTAGGCAAAGTATGGCGATGGAAAAGGCACAGTAAGCCAGGCAACATCCGTTTAGCAAGAGAGTCGACGTTTCAGGCAGGACCTTTCTTCAGGACTGGGGAGGGAGAAGGGGGCTAAGTGAAAATGGGTGATGGGGTGAGGCGGGGGAAAAGATCAGTGATAGGTGAGCGAAGGTAGGAGGTGATAGTGATAGATCGGTGGGGAGTGTGGAGCAGATGGTGGGAAGGAAGATGGACATTAGGTCTCCTCGAGAGGGCAGATGTGAGTCCAGGGGTTGGATCTTGGATCTGGGTTGGACAGGGGAGATTTGTACATCAGTGAATCCAATGTTCATGCCATGTGTTTGCTGGCTGCCGAGGCAGAAGATGAGGTGTTACTGGTAACATCCTGGTATATCTCTTCTGAACCATCTCCAGCTTAATAATCTCCTTCCTGTAACATAACTGCACACAGTACTTCAGAAGAGGCTTTAGATTTTAGATTAGATTACTTACAGTGTGGAAACAGGCCCTTCGGCCCAACAAGTCCACACCGCCCCGCCGAAGCGCAACCCACCCATACCCCTACATCTACCCCTTACCTAACAATACGGGCACTTTATCAATGTCCTGCACAATCTCAGCATGACGTCTCAACTTATAACCTCAAAGGTCTGAGCAATGCAGTAACCTTAAACACCCTGCGCAACAAACTTCAAAGAATTATACCTGCGCCCCGGGTCCCTCTTTTCTATATAACTACCGAAGCCCAGCATTAATTGCGTAAGGCCTGCCCTTGTTTGATTTACCAAAATGCAATGCCTCACATGTATCCATGTTAAACACCATCTGCCACAACTCAGACCAGTGAATGATATTACTGCCCCCTCATACTTCCCCTTCGGATTAAAACAACAATCCCCTCTCCAGAAGGCTTACAGACAACCGCCTTGAGTTTCTCTAAGACCCAGAGCTTGGTTTGCCTTGTGCAGGTAGAAGGAGGAGACGGTAAGCAAAAGCTGGAAAGGAAACAGCTGCCTTGTATCAATGAATGATTTTAGGAAGAGGGAAGCCACATGTTAGAGATTTGAAATAGGACCGGTGTTTTGGGACCAGAATTGTGCTCCTTCCTTATCTCTGGTGTTCAGTATTGATATCTACTCGAGATCCTTCATAGTGCAGTGTGTGTTTGCAGGATTTCTTCCACAAAAATAGCAGACTACTGATAATAGCCATTTACACCAGAAATGATAGCCAAACAATTAAAGATCTTCATAGTTTATCTCAATGGCACAGCAAATGCACTCACCATCCTATAGTTAAGGCGAATAACTTGTACTTTCTTCAATGAAAAATGTCCCCTGTATAATTTGGTAATGTTAACTAGAATTTGATAAATCCATTCACTTGAAATACAACCCAAAATCTGAGCATAGTTTCGGCCTTGATTAATGGATGGTGCCCACGTTTCTGATGCAGAACACTTGATTCGATTCCAGTCCATGACTGTCAGGTAGTGCCCCTATCTCTGGAGAAGATAGTGCATATTCATGTCCTGTGGAGGTGTGTCACAGCGTGTTACAACAGGCTGATGAACAAACACACAGGAGCATCGTGTTGAAGCTTCAGCGGCTAATGCTGAATGATGGTAGTGTCCATATCACTGCGGCGAAAATTCCAGTTTCAAAGTCCACAAAGCTGTTTCATAATATGTCTGAAAAAATTGATTAAACCCTTTTTGTAATCGTGCCTTGATGTAGAAGGAAGAGGTACGACTACTGAATTTGAGAATTGAGACGCAGGACGACTGAAAGCACTACTATTCGTGTTGATTGGAGTCACATTTGCACTTTCTAGAGGTTTATACAATCATGAAGGGTATGGATAGGGTGAGTGGTCAAGGGGCACGTGAGGTAGCGTCTGGAAATACAGAGTACAGATCATTACTCATTTTGTGTTAGGAAATCTGTAACCAGTGGAATTCTTCAGGGATCTGTGTGATGTCATCAACAAATTACAATCCATACCAATGAGTTGGATGAAGAGGATGGAGCTCAGTTTGCTCATGAATCAGGACAGTCATTCAATAAGATGTCAAATGGAGACAGAGCGTCTGCAATGGGCTACAGGCAGGAGGAGGGCAGAGCGTCTGCCATGGGATAGAGATAGGGCAGAGCATCTGCAATGGGATACAGATAGGGGAAGGGCAGAGCATCTGCAATGGGGTAGAGACAGGGGAAGGGAAGTGCATCTGCAATGGGATAGAGACAGGGGTGTACAGAGCATCTGCAATGAGATACAGACGGGGAGGGTAGGGCGTCTGAAGTGGAACACAGACAGGGCGAGGGCAGAGGGTCTGCAATGAGATACAGCCCGGGGAGTGCAGAACGTCCATTGCAGTCTGCAATGGGACACAGACTGGCATTAGGCAATGGCATAAAGACAGAGGACAGTTGTGAGCAAACCTTCACCAGAAAAAAACAACAGTACTATTTATATATATATATATATATATATATATATATATATATATACACACACACACGCGATGGGATCTTTCTGTTTTGAGGAAAAGACGAAACAGCGGGAAATTATTTAGATGCAAGGAGAATGCAAAACTTAGTGGTACCGAGGGATTTATGTGTTCTTGCACATGACTCACATCAAATTACTCTGAAGATGCAGCAAATGATTTGGAAGGTAAATGGGACGATTCTGTTTCGTGCAAGGTGTGTTGGGAGTGATCTTAACGATGTATTTTTCTGCATCAGTACAGGCCATTGCTGAGATCACATCTGATGTATTATGTGTCGTTATAATTGCCTAAACTGAAAAAAAAACAAAATTGCTTTCAAAACGTTTCAAAGTTTTTTCTCTTTACTCATTCTTGGGATGAAGGCATTCCGTTATGAAGAATTAACAGTTCAGCCTGAGAATGAGGGTTGCTGTATTGACCATATAAGATCTTTAGAAGAGTATAGTTGGTGAATACCAGATGGATATTTCTTCTTGTGTGGGAGAATAAAACTGGGGAAATAATTTAAGAATAAGTCAGTTTGAAAGGCAAGGTCATTGGACTGAAAAATTGAACTCTGATTTCTCTTCATATATGATGCCAGGCAGGCTGAACTTTTCCAGCAACTTCTGTATTTGTTTTAGAATAAAACATATTCATCTTAACACAGATATTGTGAAGATATGAAACGATTATTTTTACATTATGCAGGCACATATTAACAGATGTTCAAAACAAGTAGGGCCATTTATTGTTAATGAATTGATTCTGTGTACGACAACAGCAATAATGCACTGACCTGGAGTCGAGAATGTGATGGAGTCATAAAGTTCGGACAATGTTCAAGGAGAGCTGACATGGTCCAACTTGGGATCTGATAACGTTATTGATTTAACTTAGAGATGGAAAAATGTAGCCTATCTGTGAAGGAATTACCTATTGCTGCCTTTCTGTTTCCCTGTCGCTCATCACAGCAACATGTGGAAGTGAAAAAAAACATTCGTCTTTCACACTCATGGAGGATTCCTGATGATGATTCATGAGAATCTCCCCATTGCCTGAAGCAAAGCAATTCAGCCAAATCCAACTGTTTCAGAAAGAAATCTCATTGGCAGAAGGTTCTGCGAGCAGAATAATTTCAGAAGTAATTATTCAGACTCGATAGTGAGGGTGACAGACAAGAGATTCTGTATCTGCAAATGGGAATCCGGGATGGTGTTTAGCCTCCCACGTGCCAGGGTCCAGGATGTCGCAGAGCGGCTGTCCAACGTTGTCACCGGGGTGGTGGAGCAGCCAGAAGTCTTGTGCACATCAGTACAAATGACACAGATAGACATAGTGATGAAGTCCAGAGTGAATATAGAGAGCTAAAATAAACATAAAAGACAGGACCGCGACAATGGTAATATCCAGTTTACTTCCAGTGCTCCGTGCTAGTGAGGGCAAGAACAGGAGGATATAGCAGATGAATGGGTGGCGAAAGAATTGGTGCAGGGGGCAGAGATTTAGATTTTTGGATCACTAGGATCTTTTGTGGGGCAGAGGTTTTCTGTTTGGGAAGGACGGGTTGTACCTGAACTGGATATCCTGGCAGGCAGGTTTGCTTGCGCTGAAAAGAGGGTTTCAACGAGTTGGGTTGGGGTTGGGGAGGAGTGGGATCCTCAACAGCAGGAAGGCAGGTGTGAGACTGGAAAGAAATGCAGTAATCAGAAACAGTAAAGTGAAGAGAAAGTTTGGCTGGAACACGACAGGGAGCAAGGAATGTCCGTTGGATTAAATTGCAACTGTTTCTATGCAGGATGGCTGACAGGTAAGGCCGATGAACTCAGGGTGTGAATAGGTATGTGGGACTTGGATATGATAGCCATTACAGAAACATGGCTAAGGGAGGGACAGGACAGGCAACTTAATGTACCAGGGTACAGGTGCTTCATGCTGGACAGAGACGGAGGAAGGAGGGGACGGGGAGTTACATTTTTGATTCAGGCGAGTATCACAGCAGTAATCAGAGATAAAATAATTGATGGATCATCCAATGAGGATTTGTGGGTTGAGCTAAGAAATAAGAAGGGAATAGTGATAGTATTTGGATTGTTCTAGAGGCACCCAAATAGCAAACAGGGAAGTAGGAGAATAAAAATATGTAAAGAGATTGGGCAAACTTGCAGGGTCAATAGGATTGCCATAGTAGGAGATTTTAACCTTCCTCCCATAGACTGGGAATGACATAGAATTAAGGAATAGATGGGCTGTACCTATTAAGTGTGTTCAGAAAAGTTTCCTCGAGCAGTAAGTAGAGGGTGCAACTCGGGAAGGGACGAAACTTGACCTATTCTAAGAACTAGGGCAGGACAGGTGACTGAGGTAACAGTGGGGGAGCCCTCTGGGACAAGTGACCATAGTTGTATTAATTTTAAAATAGTTATGGAGAAGGACAAAACTGGTCTATATGTTCAAGTTCTAAATTGGGGGAAGGCGAATTTTGACGGAATTAGACAGGAGCTTAGAGGGGTTGGTTGGAGGAGTTTGTTTGCAAGCGAAAGGACTTCTGGCAAGTGGGAGGCCATTAAAAGTGAAATGTCTCGAGTTCAAGGTCTATATGTTCCTGTGAGGGTAAAAGGCAAGGTTGAGAGGAAGAGGGAACCTCGGATGTCAGGAGATATTGAGGCTTTGACCAGCAAAAAGGAAGCGTGGCTCAGATCCATGCAGCTGGGATCATGCGAATCTGTGGTGGTGTGTAGGGGATATAGGAGTTTACTGAAGATGGAAATCAGGTGGGCGAAAAGGGGGCACAAGATAGCCTTGGCTGAGAAGATTAGGGTGAATCCAAAGACGTTATTTAAGTATATTAAAGTAAAATGAATAACTAAATGAGAATATGACCCCTCAACTTCCAAAGTGAACATGCATGTCTGGAACCGTAGGAGATTTCCTAAATTCTCAATGAATATTTCTTCTCTGTCTTTCCCGTGGAGAAATACATGAAGACTTGGAGGTTAACAAAGGTCGCGGTGTTATCTAGGGGTGAGTCATTATCACAGCAGAGGACGTGTTGGCAGTATTAGAATGTTTGAAGGTGGATAAATCTCGTCATCCTAAACACATGCATCCAAGAACACTGCAAGAGGCTACAGAAGAAAGTACGGGGACCCTGGGAGATATGTTTGCATCATCGTTAGCCACAGGTTAGGTTCCAGAAGATTGGAGGGTAGCTAATGTTGTGCCATGATTCAGAAAGGGAAGCAGAGAAAAATCTGGGAACTATAGGCCAGGAAGTCTAACATCTGTGGTACATTGGTTACTTGAGAAGACTGAGGGCTAAGCCATACATGCATTTGAAAAGACAGCGTTTGATTAGAAATTGTTTTTTTTTTCAGATTCTCTGCAGAATGGAAACAGGCCATTTGGCCCAACAAGGCCACATCGACCCTCCAAACAGTTACCCACCCAGTCCCATTGACCTACCCTTTATTTATCCCTGACGAATGCACGTAACACTATGGTTAACTGAGCATTGCCAATTCACCTAACCTGCACCTCTTTGGATTGTGGGAGGAAAATGGAGCACCCGGAGGAAACCCACACAAACACAGGGAGAATGTGCAAACTCCACATGGAGAGTTTCCCGAAGCTGGAATCAAGCCCAGATCCATGGGACTACAAGGCCGCAGTACTAATCACTGAGCCACCATGCCACCCTTGCTTGTTGGCAAAACAGTTCAATGACACAAGTACAAAATCTATCTGCCCTTCACCCATGATGCAAGTTCCAATACAACATACCATGGATAATTCATTCTCCACTGAAAATGTCATCTTATTATTATTATTTATTATTGTTTGTTATTATCAAATTTAATAATTATTATTAATTGTTGTTTACACTGAGCAGATTGCATGGCTTTGTGAATGGGAGATCATGCCTCACAAACTTGCTTGAGCTCATTGATGCAGTGATCAGTACTATTGATGAGGGCAGGGCGGGAGAAGTAGTCTGTATGGTTTTCGGTAAGGCCTTTGAAAAAGTTACCATTGATAGGCTGTTCTGGAAGGTTGAATTGCATGGAATCCAGAGGGAGCTGGCAAATTGGATACACAATTGGCTTGATGGTCGTAAGCAGAGCGGAATAGTGGAAGGATGCTCTTGGACTGGAGGCCTGAGACACATGACGTTAATCTGGGATCAGGGCTGGGTCCATTGTTGTTTATTATCTATGTCAATGATATTCTTGAGAATGTACAAGGCATGATTAGTAAATTTGAAGATGACACTGGTATCATGGACAGTGAGGAAGTATATCAGACATTGCAGCAGGACTTTGATCAACTGGAGAAGTGGGCCAAGGAATATTTTTAGGAGAATGTGAAGACTGCAGATGCTGGTGATCAGAGCTTAAAAACGTGTTCCTGAAACAGCGCAGCATCAAAGGAGCAGGAGAATCAACTTTTCTGGCATAAGCCTAGTAACCCTCCAACCACAAGGGATGAATGCAGATTTCTCCAGCTTCCTCATTTCCCCTCCCCCCACCTTTTCTCAGTCCCAACCCTCAGACTCAGCACCGCCTTCTTGACCTGAAATCTTCCCGACCTCTCCGCCCCCATCCCTTCTCCGGCCTATCACCCTCACCTTAACCTTTTCCCACCTATCGCATTCCCAACGCCCCTCGCCCAAGTCCCTCCTCCTTACCTTTTATCTTAGCCTGCTTGGCACACCCTCCTCATTCCTGAAGAAGGGCTTATGTCCGAAACCTCGATTCTCCTGCTCCTTTGATGCTGCCTGCCCTGCTGCGCTTTTCCTGCAACATATTTTTAAGCGAGGAATATATATGCAAAATTATATCAAAGTAGGAGTTTCATGGCGAATGGTAGGGCCTTAAGGAGTGCAGTTGAGCAGAGGGACCATGAAGTTCAGGTACACCATTCTCTGAAATTGGAGTCACAGGTGGAGATGGCAGTGAAGAAGGCTTTTGGCACACTATCATTTATCATTCAGCACATGGGGAAGAAAATTGGGAAATTGTGTTGCAGTTATACAGGATGTCGGTGAGACTGCACTTGTAGTGTTGTGTTCAGTCTTGGTCACATTGCGATCGGAAGGATGTTTATAATTTGGAATGTGTGCAGACGGAATTTACAAAGATGTTGCCAGGACTCAACCGTGTGACTTATAGGGAGAGGTAGGACAAGCGAGAACTTTTTTCTTTAGAGTTTTGCAGACTGAGAGGAATCCAATAGAAGTGCACAAGATTATGAAAGGCCTGGATAGGGTGAATGGACTCAGCCTATTTTCCCAGAGTTGTGGAATTGAGGACGAGAGGACATCAGTTTAAGGTGAGAGGAGAAAGAATAAAAGGGAAACTGATGGAAACTGTTTTACACAGTGAGTGGTATGCAAAGGGAATGAGCTGTCAGCTGAAGTGGTTGAAGTATTTATATTAACAATATTTAAACGGTATTTGGACAAGTAAATGGGCAGAAAAGGAAGAGAAGTCTATGGGCCAAGTGCTGGGAAATGGGGTTAGTGTGGATGGACATTTGGGTCAGCATGGACCCGTTTGGGCCAAAGGGCCTTTCTCCATGCTACAGGACTTGATTAATCTACAAATAGAACAGCATTTGGGTGAAAATCTCGTTTTTCCTTTGGTCATGAGTTCATAAGATCTTTCAAGTTAACTTTGCAGATATTTTGCCTTTCAGTTTGTTATCAAACGTGTGTGTGTGTGTGTGTGTGTGTGTGTGTGTGTGTGTATGCGCGCGCGTGCGTGTGCGTGTGCGCGTGTGTGTGTGTGTTTGTTCCACAGCATTTTTCAAAGTGAAATATCAATGTACATATATGCAAATGTTCTCGTCATTCTTGTTTCCATCATAGTTTGAGTAATTTTGCTTTTGTCATAAAAGTATTGTTTTAGCAGACAAAAGAAATCCATCTGACTTGTTCCTAACACTGACCCTGACACACTCTGAGAACTATATCCTTGGCCACATCACCATACTAGGTTTTTTTTGTGGCCAGCGGAGGAATGGGACTAGAAAATGGAACAGCGGTCCAAAAGCACATGAAATTATAGACTCAGTGAGCCTAACGTCAGTATAGAGGAATTCTTTTGGAGGGGATTCTGAGGGATAGGACTTCCATCCATTTAGAAAGACAAGGACTGATTAGAGATAGTCAACATGGCTTTATGTGAAGAAAATCATGTCTCATTTATGTGTTTGACTATTTTGAAGAGGTAACAAAGAAGACTGAAGAAGGCACTGTTGTATATATTGTTTACACAGTCTTCAGCAAGGTGTTTAGTAAGGTTCCCCATGGTAGACAGGTTACTAAGGTTACGTCACAAGGAATCAGGGAAAGCTAACCAATTGGTACAAAATTGTCCTGAATGTAACTGATTATTTTCCAGACTGGAGGCTCGTCGCCAGCTGGGTGCTGAAAGAATCAGTGCTGACCTCACTGCTTTTCATCATGGATATAAACGACTTGGATGGGAATATCGGAGGCATGGTTAGTAAGTTTACAGATAACATCAAAATCATGGTGCAGTAGACAGTGAAGAAGATTATCTCAGAGTACAATGGCACCGTTGACCATCAAAGGGCCAAGGACTGGCAGATAAAGTTTAATTTAGGTATTTGTGAGGTTTTGCTTTTTGGTAAGTTGAAGCAGGGTCGTGCCCCAGGGAATGTTGCTGAACAAAGTTACCTACGGGGAAGGTTCGTAGTTCCTTGCAAGTGTAATTGCAGGTATACAGGGTGGTGAACAATGCAGTTGGCATGCTTGCCTGAATCGGTCACAACATTGTGCATAGAAGTTGGGGTGGCATGTTGTGCTTGCATAGGGACGATTGGGAGGCTACATTCAGAATGCTGCGTACAATTTATTTGGCTCTGCTAAAGGATTGATGTTGTTAAAATTGAAAGGATGCAGAAAAGATTTATAATGGTTTTCTGGAACCTGAAGGTTTCACCAATAGGGAGAGGATGAACAGGTTGAGGCGTTTCCCCCTGGACTGTCGGATGCTGAGGGGTGACATGAAAGTGGTTTATAAAATCATAAGGGGTATGGATAGCCTGAATGACCAAGGTCTTTTCTCCAGGGTGGGGGAGTCCACAAGTAGAGTCATAGGTTGAAGGTGACGGGGGAAAGGTTTAGAAGGGACCTTAGCAGTTACTTTTTTTCATCCAGAGGGTGGTGCGTGTACGGAAAGTGCTGTCAGATGAAGTGATGGAAGCGGGTACAGTTACATGTTTAAATGTATCCGGGCAGGTACATTAATAGGAATGGTTCAGAGCGATGTGAGCTAAATGCTGGCAAGTGGGACTAGATCAGATTGTGATATCTGGTCAGGAACGGGAAAGCTGGAATAAAGGATCTGTTTCCATGCTGTACGACTCTCTGATTGAATAAGAGGGCTGAGGAAAAATTCTAAAAAGGGCCTTTCAAGTGAAAATTTTCTTCCCCAGATGTTTGAGGTGTCTCTCTCATTACAAGAATTCAAAGCTGAGTTAGTTAAATATTTGACAGAGAAGTGAGTCACGGATTGTGGGATACAGTGGGGCTGACAACACAACCTGATCAGCCACAATCTTAGTAACTGGTGGGAAAAGCTCGAAGCATCACATGACCCACTCCTGCTCCTCAGTCCCATGTTTCCGTGTTCCATTCAGCCCCTCAAACCTGCTAGACAGGAGCAGTTGGAGACCACTTGCTGATATAAACTGGTGCCAGAGACAGAGGCTACCATTCAGACCCTTAATACTGTCACATACAGTTTGGGGTGATTTGGAAAATGTAATTGGAAATCCCAGGATGATTATGGAAGAGAACCCTCATCTCTCCTTACAGAGCTGCCCCTCTCTGCAACTTGTGTGTCATTTATTAGTCTTGTTGTAGACCCAGGTTCATTGCGAATACAGTCCCCATACCTCAACCAGAGATGGCTCACAAAACTCTCTGGTCTCCCAGGCCACAACATTCAAACAGACCTTACAGAAAAATATCACCCATTGACTAACTTTCCAATTAAAGAATGTGAGAACATCAGAAACAAGAGCATGTTGATCACCTCCCCACCCCCACCCCCCAAAAAGCCTGCCTTGCCTTTCACTAAGATCGTGGCTGATCTGCCCCTAGTCTCAAATCCTCTTTGAAGTTCAAATCTACATAATTCTCAACTCTCTGACAGGTCAAAACCGCTCTCCAGCCTCTACAAACACTTCCATCGAACGCAGAACATTGAACAGTACATCACAGTAGAGGCTCTCGACCCTTGATGTTGTGCCATCCGTTTATCCTACTCTAAGATCAGACTCACCTACAGTCTTCCATGCACTTGCTTCCATGTGCTTATCCAAGAGTCTCCCAAGTTTCCCTCAGGTATTTGACTCTACTCCTACCGCTGGCAATGCATTCCACACAGCCACCACATTCTGTCCGAAAAAAACCAACAGCTGACGTCTCGTCGAAACTTTCCTTTAATTACCTTAAAATTATGACCCCTGGTGATAGACATTTCTGACCTGGTGAAAGGTCTCTGGCTATTCGCTCTCTCTTTGCCTCTCATCACCTTTATCCTCTATCAAGTCACCTCTCATTCTCCTTAACGCAAATGAGAAAAGCCTTAGCTCCCTCAATCTTTCTTCATAAGTCCTGCCCTCCAGTCCAGGCAGGATTACTAAATCTTCCTCATCCTTCCTATAATGGGGCCACCAGAAGTGAACAAAATTCTCCAGGAGCGGTCTAAGCAGGGCTCTACAGAGCTGCAGCATAACCACACGGCTCTTAAAGTTAATCTCCCTTCTAATGAAGGCTAACACACCATTCGCCTCCTTAACAACCCTATCAATTTCGGTAGCAACTTTGAGGGATCTATGGACATGGACACCAAAATCCCTCTGTTCTTCCACACTGCCAAGAACCCTGCCTATAACCCTATATTCTGCAAATATAAGATTTCAAAGGGAATTGCTTCACGCTTTTCCAGCTTGAATTCCATCTGCCACATCGTAGCCCAGCTCTGCATTATCTCAATGTCCTGTTGCAATCTACAAATGTCCTGCAAACACCCATGTACCACTTCACAAACCTACGTATCATCGGCAAACTTACTAACCCACCCTTCTACTTCCTCATCCAAGTCAGTTATAAAAATCATAAAGAGAAGAGTTCCCGTAACTGATCTCTGTGGGACACCACTGGTCCCCTTCAGTGATCTAGCTCCCCTAACTCTGTGTAAGAGAATTCTTGACATTCACTACCCTCTGTTTGAAGAAAACATTCTCTGCTTCTACACTTTGACCTATTGATATGAACAAAAGACGGTACACGAGGGATTAGACAGAGAGATTGGCCCTGAACTCAAGGCAATAATTGACTGAGGTTGACATCAAGGAGTCTGAGGAAAATCTCACTTATTGAAATTGATTACGACCTCATCTACTGTTTGAAATCATTCACAGCATAAGAGAAGATGTTTATCATCAGTGGACATCAGTCACCTCAGTCGGAGGGCATCACTGCAGGAGAACCTCAGAGTAGCTCCCTCAGCCCAGGCATCCCCAGTTTGTCATCATAGAATCCTTACAGTGTGGAACGAGGCCATTCATCCCATCGAGACCAAAGTGAGCAAAATTGGGGGTATTCACTGACGCTTACATAGTTTTCAGAACAAGGTGACCCTCCTCAGCACTTGAAGCAATCTGTGTCTACGTGTAACAAGAACTGGACACCATTCAAGATAAAGTCTGGGGAACATTCATGCAACAGCACAGCTCGACATTGTACATTTCCACAGTAAAAGGCGCAGCTCATTTGCCACCTCAGTCTGTGTTCACAAGAATATGTGGAAGTCATTCAACCCATCAAACTATTGGACAAGATGTGTGATAGCTCATTCAGCCAGACCTGCCAAATACATAGTAGGAGAAGGAATCTGTTCACTCCCTCATTTACAAGGGATCAGAAAGAGGGCGTTTTGCACCTGGAGTTACGTACTGAGGGACAGAAAGCGGTCATTCAGCTTCTCAAGTCACTAACCCAGGATCAGGAAGGTGTCAGAGATGCTCCAACTTCACAAACAACTGGAGCAGGGACTAAACAGAGACTGCACCATCCTGTTCCTCGTGGCTTAATTGCTCATAGTACATATGTGTAACTTTGACATGGATTTCTGGCAGTAGGAATGAAGCCAACTTTTTGAACCATTCACCAAGGTGTCTTGCATCTCCATAATAATAGACCCATGGTCTCCATATAGGTCAGAAGGTGGTGCGGAATTGTTAACACTTTTAGAATGATGGTATTGTGACTGCTGACACGATTGTGTCCAAAGTAACATTCAATTCAGTATCACACAGTAACTGTGCATTAAAATGTCAGGGACACTTAAAGTGTCAAGCATACTCGTGTCACTCCTTCATCAGGTGGTAGTGGAGGGCTCGATCCTAACACACAGAATTTATCGCAAAAATTTACAGTGTGATGTAACTGAAATTATACATTGAAAAATTGACTGTCTGATAAGCCTTTCATCTGTTAGAATACCGTGATAGCTTCACTTCTTTCATGTGTAAATCACAAAACCTTTTTTAAAAAAGTTGCACTCTCGGGTTAGCTGTTAACAACGTTGCTAGCTAGACAATATGTTGAAGGTGTTGGCCCACTGTGTTCTCTGTCTATGCCATGATGTTTAGGGGTCACCATATGTTTGGGTCTCCCTGAATGGACGCAGCAGCTGATAACACAAACCCGAAAAAAGCGTCAATGAAACCTCTCTTTACTCTGTAATGACAGGGGCAAGTCAAATCCCCACACACACGGTGCACCCATTTAGTGTTGAAAACGTTTCTCTTCTTAGCGGAAAAAACCCGTTACATCTCTGCACAGTCCCACACTTACAGTTCCTCTCTCCTCAGAAGCAGTTGACAATGTAACATCACCTTCCTCTGTATCTCAGCAACTATAATGGCAGCACTTGTATTGCAGATGGAGTAGATCACCACATTTAGAGAATAAGGACCGAGGGGATATAACTCAATTTAAACAGGGACACATCAAAATTAACATGATATTCAGGAATATGGGAAAACGGGAAATTTTAGAATTAGCTCCCACTTTATTTTCATTCTGGTTCATCATCAACAGTTCCTTTGTTCGCTTTTCATTTCTCGTGCTCTCTCTCTCTCTCTCTCTCTGGACATTTCTCCATCCATTCAACTAACCTCCCGATCACTCATCCGCCCATCCCTGATAGAAATAATATTATTTCCCAGTTGCTTTCAGTTGTGATGTAGGGTCACTAGATTCGACACTTTATCTGTTTTTCTCCTGACAGACGCTGCCATACTTGCTGAGATTCTCCAAAATTTTCAGACAGTGGAGAATTTTATTTCATATCGCCATCATCCACAGTTCCTTGGTTTATTTCACCTTTAATACTGTTGTTTCACAGGATGTCAGCATCTCTGGTAAGGGCAGCATTTGTTATCCGTCACTAATTGCCATTGACTGCGAGACCATTTGTGCAGACAAGATGGCGCTGATTTTGTTTGTCACACTTAGTTTCTTTGCCAAATGCTATCAGTGAATTAATAAAAGAAATCCTGATCGTTTATGGTTGCCGGTGTAAAATGACGTTTCATTCCAATTGTTCCCATTCAAATTTAAGTTCGAACATCGGCTGTGGTAGGATTTGAAACAATGCTTTTAAAGTCATAACTTGTGCCTGTGAATTGCATCTGAGTTACACCGCCAGTGACATTATTACTCTGATATGAGATCCCTATTATGAAATAACTGGAGAGACAAGAAAAAGTTTGTGGTCAAAATATTTGTAACTGGAAGAGTTGTCAGAAAAGAACTGGAGCCGTAAAATATGAAGTTATGAAGGAGGCAGATGATGGCTAATTCAGCAACAGCACTGAGGCAGAGTTGGAGACTGGGGATATTATAAAGGTGGGTGTAGGCAGCTTTGATGACAAAGAGAATACAAAGACATAAAACAGTTCAGGGCAAAAGGGAGACTCAAGGGTCTGAACAGTCTTGTTCCTTCTTGGATGTTTACAGTTCAGGGCAAAAGGGAGACTCAAGGGTCTGAACAGTCTTGTTCCTTCTTGGATGTTTATGAGTGAGGAGTCTGTTATTGATTTAAATGAAGTGGAGTTTGTGACTGAAACTGAAGATAACAGTTTATGCATTTTCAAAATATAAATAAATGAAATAGCAATAACCTTCACCATCGTTTATAAAATAGGCAGAGATTGGCTTACCAGGAACACCAATAATAGCGAGGATGGGATAATAACTCGCTTGAATAATCATCAGTACGGCTTGTATCCGCAACTCTAACCATGGCCAATCCTGAGAAAGCCAGTTTAGACCATTGGTTAAACTCCTGTCCAGTGTTGGAATATTCCAGTCTAAAGCATTCAGATTCTGATCCATTGTTGGAGCATTCCAGTGTAATGTTCTATGATTCTGATTCATTGTTGGAACATTCCAGTCTGTTGTTCTAAGAATGTCTTCCTCTCCCTTTCTCTGTAGCTGCTGATCCCAATCATCTTGATGATGACACTGCCGCTGATGCTATGAGAAGAAAGTCCCTTATTAATAGAAGTGGATAGCCTACAGGGACACACTCAGGATCCATGAAGACTGACATCAATCACAGTCACCGAACAAACAGCTCAATTTAACCCCTTTCACAACAACCCTGACAAATGACAATAATATGTGGTCTTCCTGAGATGTTGACATTGCTGACTGTCGGGCTAATGGCACGTCACGAATTGTAAAGTTAGAGGTGAGGCAGAGAGATGATGCTTTCTCTTTACTAGCTCAGTGATTCACCTCTGTTTTGGCAATGTGGGAATTGCCGGGCTCCTGAGCCTGTATCTGATTACTAGGCCTGCTGCATCCTTTGGCTTTATTTATTTCTATTTAACTTTGACATTTATCTTACCAACATTGCATGGCTTAAGTGGGTTTAGGCATTTTTGAGAGACCTACTTCAGTTGTATAGAAGGTTAGATACAGCCTATTTCTTGTAGTCCTTGATGCCGCGGCCTGGTCCTGGAGAGTGATGGTCAAACTCTCACTGAACCAGGATTCTTAGTTTGACCTTTCACCGGTTATTGCTGGGGTCTCAGCAGGGCTGGAAGGCAGTAAATCTCTCCTGGCTGCTACACACTCCAGATTTCTCTCAGAATTGGCTTTTGATCTTCATTCCACATGGATTGGAGAACTGCATGTGAGACAATATGTTTCCTGAATTGGTTTTTGGCCAAGTTTGTTTCTAGGATGTTACCATATTGGAGCAGTTACTGTTTAGTAATTAAATAACCTATTAATCTGTTAAGTTATCCAATAAATCAAATTATTCCAAGTTTCTCTTGTTTTTGTTGTATTTTGTCTGCAGTGTTGGAATAAATTGCGTTTTGCTTAATGTCAAATATTTTGACCAAACGAATTGCATCTGAAACACAGCACCTCACAATTACCTTAAAATAAGAAAACGTTGGGATCGAGATGACCTTCGTTATATATTATGAGAGGCGTCTGTTCGGATCCGTAACAAGGAGGACAGATATTCACGTTTTAATTGGATAATTATTTAATGGACAATAAGTTTCAGGAACACGGGGTTTGACAGCGGAATGCGCCGAGCTGGATGAGTGATTACTCTATCAGGAATTATATCAGATACACAATCCACCCCACAGTTCCTGCCCAGATACGTATCAGACCAGATGAGATATCTGCTCAGCACAGAGCACTGTGCAGACCAGGCTCAGTACAATTCAGCAATCTGTCCAGGTGGGAATACTGAGCAGCTCTCTGTAATCCACTAGCCATCTGTCCAACATGGGGAGCAGTACAGACCACACCAGTGCATTGATTAAGAAGCCTGGACGAAACGGTCTGTCCAGCATGGGTCAAATGTAGAGTCTTGCTCTATAAACGTAGACAAGTCATCATGTTCAGTGTGGGAGCTGTGTTGTGAATAACAGTGAATTCATCTGTAACTCTCCAACCATGCAGAGCTGTGTACACCACCCCCGTGCATTGTTCAGTAACACTGGGTTAGATCATTGCCCAGCGTGGAGAAACTAGCAGCCCATGCTGGAAGTGACAGGATATGCAGCTCCCACCCATTTACAGCGCCATATCTCCATTGCGCAATGGCAAGGGGTGCTATGGGTGTGTAAATCACTGCCAGAGAGTGATGACAGGGGAATCAGCTAAAATACCTACAAACAAAAGCATTTTGTGAAAAAAGGGAAAGGGAGATTGAGAGACAACTTCATGGAAGATCACAGGTTTCAGAATGCTTAAATTAAGATATTTTGAGAGCATCCTACAGGATGAGCCATTATTATCAGGAATGATGGATGAATGTGCTATTGTTGTCAGTTCAGATCTTGGAGAATTCCGGATAAGCATTTGTTCTGCAGCTTTGTAACTGTGAGTAGGGTCAGCAGAGTGTATGACTCATTGGGCTGAATCTATCAGTAGTTTGTCTAAGTGCCATTTTCATTGAGTGTGACAGAGGGATTGTCTGTACGAGACTGAGCTACTTTCCTGGTGCTATCTTATCGAGCTCACCTCATTAACTACCCACCCCACCCCACCCTATAGTGTCCCTCTCATTCAATACCAGCTCGGTTCTCCCAGCCACCATGGATGAAAGTACTCACCATCGCCCAGTTGTCCCTGGATATTCCGTGATCATTGGCACTGGTGCCATCTTTAAAAGGCCAATGGGCACACGGTTGAGCTTTCTCAGTTTGGAGCTGCCCTTCACATTTTACCACGAGCATGGAAGATAATGGGCAATTATACCACTGTTTGTCGACAGGCGCACGGATGTCCTGGTGAATAGGCTAATACAGCGAGGGGCCAGAGGAGGTCACAGCATCAGACCCACCGAGCATGATCAGAGCTCACCACCCAGCTCAGTGCAGTATCTGCGATCTGATGAAATGTCCAGCAATACAGGAAAAAACGTCAATAACATTCCCTGCTCTGTCAGGATAAGGGTCACCGTATTCTCTCTGCTCCCTCACACTTACGGTATATCTGTTATAGCACCTATCCCCGAACAAGGCTCATGCTCCACCACTCCCTCTATTGCATGCAGCACCTTCCCTCTCTCTCGCTGTCTGTCTCTCTCTGTCTCTCTCCCCAACCCCCCTCCCCTCACCTTTGCAATACCCCCACATGGCAATGGAATGTCCTGGAGAATGCCAATTATGGAATGTTCCAGACAAGTTGCAAGTAATTCCAATTTACAGAAAATTGTCAGTGCCCCAGTATGTAACACGTCAGAGTAAGGAGTAGAGATGTGTGTTTTTAAAATCGCATAGTATTCAAATTCATCATGAGACAATTCAACCATTTAAACGTGCTCTAATAAGATCGGGGGTGATCTGATTGTGCACTGAGCTCCATGTTAGAGGAACTTTCAAACATTCAAACCCCTGGGTTTATGTCACTGACAGGATGACACTCAAGCACTTTTACCCCGGTTTTCTTCAAGCACCTGTTTGAGGTCATTTCCCATGGGGGACGGACTCTCCTAACGATATATTTCACCAGCTTTATACGTCTAGATATTGGTAAGCACATTTTACACAGACCAATCAAATATATACGCTTATTATATTGTTATCAATATCAAATTACAATTAATAATTCTGGTTATTTCACTTCTCTCATCTTATTGTATTCAGCTAAAGACAGCTTCGAAACACTTTTCTCATTATAAAATACAAATTATAGCAAAGAACATTTTTATCCTTAGCCATTATTCTGACCGTTCTCTGAATTGTACCTTTTTCCTTGTTATGAAAATTTCTATTGCCCTATTTCTGTGACTTTTTCTGAATGTAGCAGTTACACGGTCTCCCATGCAGTTGGCTGGACGGCTGGTTTGTGATGCACAGGGAAGCCAACAGCCCAGGTTAAATTCCCCACCCTGACAGAGGTTACCATGAAGGGGGCGCTCTCTCATCCTCATCCCAGCACTCGAGGTGTGGTAGCCCTCAGCGTAAACCACCACGACTGGTCTCTCTCTCTCTCTATTGACAGAGCAGCCCCATGGTCCTTTGGAACAGTATTCTCTCACTGTTCACATTTTAAACTATTATCCATGTCATCATTTCGTTTTGCCTTATATTCCTGGATGTTGTGGAGCAGTGTCATTTTGTACCACTGTCAGCATTACCCCCACACTGTACATTCCTGCCCATTCCCCAAAAACCAATGACTCCATTGTTATTTATGAACCTTGCGGTCTGTGTCTCATAAAATATTTAATATCTCTGCCTCCAATGATCTGCAAAAAAATTAACAAATTAACAAAAAAAAGTTAACCTCATATCTATGAGTCTGTTTTTTTTTGTCACCTTACCTGAGAAAGGATATAATTACATTGGAAGCAGTTCAGAGACGTTTCACTTCACTGCGATGAAGAGCTTATATTATGGAGGATTTAACAGGTTATTCTTGGAATGAGACATGATTTGATTTAAACACACAAAACCTTGAGGACAGTGGATCACATAAATACACACTAGGAGTTTTTATAGTCCAAACTTGTGTCATTTTCAGAGAACTTCGACAATGTTGAAGCACGACCTTCTGCCCATCGAGTCCACACTGACCCACTGAAAAGCATCCCAGACAGCCCTGCTCCTTCCACGTAACCCAACTTTTCCCATGACTAACCCACCTAACCTACACATCCCTGGGCACTATGGGCAATCACGCATGGCCGATCCACTCTAAGTTGCACATCTTTAGATTGTGGGTGGAAACTGGACCGCTGGAGGAAACCCACACAGACACGGGGTGAATGTTCAAACTCCACATACAGGGTCGCCCAAAGTTGGAATTAAGCTCAGCTGCTTGGTGATGTGAGGCAGCAGTGCTGAACACAGATCCACCATGCTCCTCTGTGGATTAAGAAAGAAAACTGTCTGACTTGTTTCTGTCACTGAACCTGACCCAGTCTGAGACCTTTATCATCGGCCATATCACCAACCTGGTTACATTTAAAATTCGTTGTAAGTAATGGAGGAGTGCGACTAGAAAGGGAAAGTGTTGACACCCTCCAACCTCAGTCAGGACCAGAGTAAGGAGAAATTCACAAAATGGGATTTCATTCAAGTGGGAATTCTCTATTCCAGAAGTTTGATGGCTCAATCTTTATATTATATCGATGCTGGATTTGTCTGCTTTTCCAGAGACAAGTGAATCAGGGATAATGGTGCATGGAGAGAAATCAGCAGCTGGGACCACAATAAGATGAGCCATGTCCTTATTTACTGGTAGAGTAGTGTCAAAGGGCCGAAAGGCCCAATCGTGTTTGTCAGCCCTATGCTCTGATGTTCCATTCAGCCCTCGGACCTGCTATACAGGGCAGATCGAGGCCACTCCGATGGTTAGGTGCAGTTTCAGAAATGTACTTGGAAAATCCAGGTTGAGTCAGGAAGTGACCCCCAATCCCTCTTTCCGGGCCTCCCCTCTCTGTAACTTCTGCTCCCCACTTGGGTTATGTTACAGACCCAGATTCGTTGTGGATACAGCCCCCATCCCCCAGACAGTGTACAAATCCTGTAATCTCCCTGGATGCAACATTGTACAACACGACTTCCAGGAAAATAACCAGTTTCCTTCCAAAAGCATAACATAAGAACGAAAGAAATAGGAACAGGAGCTGGCTATTCAGCCCCTCAAGCCTGCACTGTCAGTCAATAAGAACATGGCTGATCTACTCCAGGGCTTAACTCCACTTTCCTGCTAACCCGTTGTATCCTTCAACTTGCTGATATGTCAAAAACCATTCCGTTCCATCGGGAAATACATTCTGTGTCCCAGGCCCCACAACTCTGCGTTAGGGTATTCCATACATTCACTAACGTCAGAAAGAAGACATTTTTTGCATCTCAGTTTGAATTCAGTATCCCTTATTCTGTACCGATATCGCCGATACAAGACTCTGGCCAAGAGTGGACCCATTTTCTCTACATTTACCTTTCAGCCCTCTCTGTATCTTGTAACTTTCATTAATATCACCCTCATTCATTTCGGCCACAATGAATAATCGCCTCACCAATTTTGATGTCCTCAATAATTCAACATTTTCACCCCAGGAACCCGCCTAATGAACAAACCTGGTTATTTGCTTTATGAGCATGCTGACTTTATGTTTCATACACGGGAACACTCCAATCCCTTTGAACTGCTCCTTTTTTGGGAGTCATTTTCATTAAATAACAGCCTGCCTTTTGGTTCTCAGTGTCATCCACAAACTCGGATGTATAATGCACTCAGCTTCCACCGTCAGGCTATCAGTATAGATGGTCAATAACTGATGCCATCGGACTGATATTTATGGAACTCCAACAGATACATTTTATCATAAAGATCTAGTAATCCTTACTCTACAATTTCTATGTGTTAACCAATCGTCATTCCATGCAAATATACAATCCGTCATATTATGAGCTTCTGTATTGTGTAAGAATCTTTATTTTGTGATACATTATGAAAAATCTCTGGAAAGCCTCATGTCTACCAGTTCCCTTTCATCAAGTCCGCTTGTTATATTCTCAGTGGTATCCAGATAAACCTTGCATGATTTTTTTATAGTTCCCCTTGCATAACACCATACTGATTCTGCGTGAAGCTTTCTAAATGTCCTACAATTCCCTCCTTAATAACAAACTCTCGCAGATTCCCAGCAATAATGGTGAAGCTAAATGGTTCCTGCTTTCAGTCTCTTTCATTTCTTGAAGACACACGCCACATTGGAGGTACTCCAGTTTCGCTGGAACACTCCTGTAATCCACAGAGTTATGGAATATTTTACACAGTGCCACCAGTCACTCTGTAACCACTTCCTTTAAAACCAGCTATGAATTTCTGCTGACCTGTCACCCCTTACACTTCTCTATTTGTTTAAAAAACTTGTTCCTTTTGTTAGAACATCCCTACTAATACCATTTTGTTTATAGCATTGAAATATTTAGAGTGCCTCACCTTGTGAAGACCAATTTAAAATATTGGTGTAAATTACCTGCAAATTTCCTCGAGGCAATTCCCCCATCACACCCTCCAAATATCCTCAATATACTTTCCTGACTTCATTTCCACAAAATGTCACGCACTCATCCTGAAAAAGTTTGTTATAAACACAGAAGAGCTCATCCAGCCACATTATCCACAAACAAACCCTTTGGTTCAACTTGTCCATTCTGACCAGGTTTTCCAAACTAAACTAGTTCCACCTGTTTGCACTTGGCCCAAATGCCTCTGTACGTTTCCCATTAATATGTTTGTCCAACTGTCTTTTCAATATTGGAGCTGTACCTACCACTTTTCTTCTGGCAGCTCATTCTATGCACATGTTACCCTCTGCATAAAACTTTTGCTTCTTCGTCCCTTTTAAGTCTTCCCCTTTCACCTTAAAGCTATGTCCTCCATGTTTGAAATTCACTATCCTGTCGAAAAGTCGTTGGCTGTGCAACCTATCCATGTCTCTCATGATTGTATACACTTCTAGAATTTCACCGCTCAACCTCCTACACTCCATCTGATATTGCATTCAAGACAAAGCATTTCAAAATAATTACTACAAATTTGAAACAATATTAAAAGCGAATGGTAAACAACGCTCAGCCCAAAACATCATACTGTGATTGGTTTTTCTCCATATTACATTACTAAGGCAGCATCAAACTCTTACTAGCGCAAATAAGAAGTCAAACACCTGAACTTCTTTGTCTGAAGGGGGCGAATATCTCTGCAGTGAAAATGTATCTCTGCCCAAATCTATGTAATGCCACATTGTCCTGCCACATCCAGTCATAAATATCAACGGACCATTCAAAAACTTACTGGAGGAGAGGAATCCAGATATAACACCATCCCAAATAATGGAACACTCCTGTACATCAGTGTAAAAGACAACAATACAGTGTATGCACCAACCTCAGCGAGAAGTGTTGCTTGAATGATGCAGATCACCCTCGCCATGATGCACATGGAATCACAGATGCCAGTCTTCAATCAATTCGATTCGCTGCACGTGAGATGAAGAAACAGCTGATCACAGTAGATACGACAAAGGCAATGGGCTCTGACCCCATTCCTGCAATAGGACTGAAGACTTGTGCTGCACAACAAGCCGTGTCCCTGGTGAAGCTGTTTCATTCCAGCTCCAACTCTGACATCTCCCTGGCAATGTGAAATTTACTCAATTATGTCCAGTCTGCAAATAGGAGAATAATTACAACCTGACAAATTACCACCCCATCAGTCCCATCTAGATACTCAATTTGGTGGGAGTTCTTTCTGACAGAGTTGTCATGCAGCACAGAAATATCCTGCTCAGTGCGGTTTCTGATAGGTCCCCATATGGAGATGGTGCAGTTGTGGAAATGTCACTGGATTACTAATCCAGACCAGGCTAATGCTCTGGCAGCCGGTGGAATTTAAAAACAATTAATAACATATAAATATCTAAAATCTGGTGTCAGTAATCGTAATCTACATTGTCGATTGTAAGCATCTATTTCTTCCACAATGTACTTTCAGGAAGTGAATCTCCCGTGCTTTCCTGATCTGGCCTAAAAGTGACTCCAGACACACAGACATGTGATAAACTCTTCAATGGTCTCTGAAACGGCCAAGCAAGACACTCAATTTCATCAAACTGCTTCACGTACTTCAAGGGTAAAACCATTCACAATGCCCAGCACTAGACTCGGTATCGGAAAAGGGAACGGGAGACACAGTCCTGTCGACCCTGAAGAGATTTCCTTGCGAACATGTAAGAGCTATTGACAACATTTACAGAGCTTTCCCATAGACTGCACAGAAACATCAGGTAAGGAGTAGGGCATTCAACACATTGAACCTTCCCCATTCTAGCTAATGGAGAAAATGTCCTCAGTGCAGTTTTCCTCACACAGTGTTCGTATACATTAATATGCTTAAACGTCGTGAGATATGTAATAAGAACTGCTGTCGTCACTGTTGTCCATCACTTCTGCTCCTCCAATCAATATTCAGGCCATTCTGTGATGACACCTGCCTGTGAATCATGATTTGATTGCAATGCAGTTCATGAATTGTGTGTTTTTTTAAAAATAAAGCAAGCTCGTGTTCACTGTTACGCGATTCCATCTACAACATTGGCTGAACAGCAAAACCCGAGCTCGTGATCCTCTATCTGCAAAATGCACACTCAGTGTGTTCAGCTAAAACAGGGATGTAATCCACTCTCCAAGCCTTGAACCTGAGCCTCACACTGGGAATTGAAGTCTACATTTCGAAGAAACACCATTTCAAACTGGGGGAGATTTTCGGGGAGAACTGGAATTCCACGGCAACATCACGTGGTCAGTCAGCCATGAAAACATCTGGTGAAGAGCATCGTGAAAGGTACACCGCTGTAGTCAGTGGCTGTAGTGTTGAAGTGTTACATATAAAGTACTATTTCATTGTAATACATATTTTAAAGATTAACTTAGACTGTGCAAGTGTGTGTGTTAGACCACCTTTCATTTTTGGTTTTAATTGATATTTCAGGGTTCGCCCCTTAACCCATAGCCCCCGTTATGTATGTTGCACCATTATCAAACTACTCCAAGATTTGGAACGTTAAAACCGAGAGACAACTCGTTATCCGAAAAGGGAACTGGAAACACAGTCCTGTTGACACTGCAGAGATCTCCTTCTTAACTTCTGAGAGCCTGTGACATCTGTACTCCAACTGTCTGCTCATTCCTTTAGTGTCCAGAAATCCTTATTTATATTTAATGTCCTGGTTTCCACAGCCTTATGTGGGAGAGAACTGCCCAGGTTCGCCAGTCTCTGAGTACAGACATTTATTCTCATCTCAATGCAGAGTGACCTGCCTGTATCTAATACTGTCGTCCCCCTGTTTCCAATCTGTCTCGCCCTGTCAGAGGTGTATATACTTCTCTGAGATCTCCACTCATTTTCCTACAGCCCATTGAACACTGGCCCTGTAGCCCCAAACTCTGCTCCCACAACAAGCCTATCATCCCAGCGATCAGTCTGGTCATCCTTCGCTGCTCTCCCTCAATGTCAGGTTTGTCTGTTATTAAGTAAGGAGACCAAAACAGCACACAATACTGCATAATGTTCAAGATGGGGTCACACCAAGGGCCTGTACAGCTGCAGTAAGACACACTTACTCCTGGACTCAAATCCCCCTGGAATGAAGGTCAATACACCATTTATCTTCCTAACTGCTTTCTGTTCCTGCAATAATGCTTTCAGTGAATGGTGTGGAGGGAGATCCAAACCCTTTTCAATGTTACAGCTCCCCACTTGGTGGCTCTATTTATCACTGGTCAGCGTGGCGAAGCCATTCCCAGTATTGACTGCTTGCTTCAGGAGGCACTACCATGCATAGACCTCGGAGGTGTGCACAGAACGAAACAAAAATGCAGCAAAAGTTCCTTTATAAATCAATATTTTTCAACCAATACCTTTTCAAATTGTAGGTTGCCGTCCTGTTTTCCCACTAAAGGGCACGACGTCACATCTACCCCCATTGCTCTCCATTTGCCACATATTTGCCTATTCACTTCACTTGTCTCAATCTTGGACTTTTTTTTATATCCTGCTCAACGACTCACAATCCGACATCGACATTTAGTGCCACCAGCAGAATTGGGAATATTGCATTTGATTCCCACAAACAAAAATTTGGTGTTTATTGGGAATAGCTGGGACCCAAGCCCCGATTCCTGCTATACCCCCAAGCTTTCCACTCGAAAACACATTGTTTTATTCCTATTTGCTGTGTTATGGCAGCTCTCCCATTTTAAATTATGTCCCTTTTATCACCCTTGTTAATATACTATTCAGAAACTCATCAATTCCGGCTTAAGGTGCTGAATGACTGACATTCTACAGCCATGCAATCAGAGTAGCATAGACTCTGTACCGTCACAAATACAGCACAGTCGACATTAGTCCCACTTTCTGAACCACGACGCATAACAGGGAATGTTATGGCATTTCAAGTGCGCAACCTTGAATCATTTTTTCACGGTTGTGAGGTTACCCGTGACAACTCCCCTCTCAGGAAGTACATCACAGTGCCCACCACAGGCTGGATTAAAAAATCCTCAAATTCTCACTAAACCTCAAACCCTCCGCTCAAAAAGTGCGCTGACCTGTTCTTGACCGTTTGGCTAAAAGGAACAACTGCTGTCTATCCACACTCTCCATGCCCCTCATAATCTTATCCTCCTGAATCACCTCCCCTTCAGCCTTCTCTGATCAACCTGAGCAACCCGAGCTTATCCAGCCTCTCTCCACAGCTGTTATGCTCCATCCCAGGGAACATCCTGGTGAATCTCCTCTGTACCCCCTCCAGTCCAATCACAATCTTCCTGTAACGTGGATCCCAGAACTACGCAAATTATTCCATCTTGGATTAACTAACATTCTGCACAGCTCTTATAATCTATGCCTCGATGAAAAAAGGCTATGTTTACAGTCGCTATGCTTTATCAAATTGTGTGTTACCCTGTCCATACTCATTCAGGGAGTTGTGGAGAAGCACCCGCTGAGCTTCCGAGTGTGCTGCCATTCATTTAGTACTCCCCTTAATCATCGCCTTTAGTCGGGTTACGATCCAGCTGTCATTGATCTGCACATCTGACCGTTCCATTTACATCTTCCTGTAAATTCACACATTCCTCCTCATTTGCAACCAACTGGCTAATTGTTTTTAAGGTTACAAAATCACACCATGTTATAGTACAACAGTTTTATTCAGAGACACAAGCTTTCGATGCGCTGCTTCTTCATCAGGTGATGATGCCTTTGGAAAACTGCTGCCGAGAAATAAACCTGTTGGACTATAATCTTGTTCAAAGTTTGGGAGAAGATTTATAGCTCGGGTGCTCTTTATTGTGGTTCTGTTCACCGAGCTGGGAATTTGTGTTGCAGACGTTTCGTCCCCTGTCTAGGTGACATCCTCAGTGCTTGGTAGCCTCCTGTGAAGCGCTTCTGTAATGTTTCCTCTGGCATTTATAGTGGTTTGTATCTGCCACTTCCGGTTGTCAGTTCCAGCTGTCCGCTGCAGTGGCTGGTATATTGGGTCCAGGTCAATGTGCTTATTGATTGAATCTGTGGATGAGTGCCATGTCTCGAGGAATTCCCTGGCGGTTCTCTGCTTGGCTTTTCCTATAATAGTAGTGTTGTGAGGCACAGGTCCAGTAGTTTGAGTATGCCGTCTTTGTTGATAGGTTCACCGTCGTGTTGTCTGTTCTGTATGTCCAGCAGGTTGGCTCTTGTTTCTCTGGCTAGGGTTTTGTCGATAGATGTGAACAGTGCCGTGACATCGAATGAGACCATAGTTTCTTCCTTGCCTATTTGTATATTTCTGATAATGTCCAAGAATTCCTGTGTTGACTGTATAGAGTGTCTGGATCCGCTGATCAGTTGTTTCAGTTTCTGCTGTAGTTCTTTAGCCAGTTTGTGTGATGGTGTCCCTGGTAGTGATACTATAGTTCTGAGTGGGATGTCTGGTTTGTACACTTTAGGTAGTACATAGAATCTGGGGGTGTTGTTGCTTTCAGGTTTTATATTTTGTTCTATCAACAAAGACGGCATACTCAGACTCCTGGACCTGTGCCTCACAACACACTTCACATTCCACAACCAAATATATGAACAAAACAAAGGCACACCCATGGGCTCACCCATCTCTGAACTCATAGCAGAAGCGGTAATGCAAAGGTTAGAACAAACAGTCTTACCACAAATTGAACCCAAACTCTGAGTCAGATATGTGGATGATACCTTTGTAATCATTACAAACACAGACATAGAGAACACACACCGGATCATCAACGCCACACTCACAGGAATCCGATTCACTAGAGAGGGAGAAAAGGGCAACCAACTCCCATTCCTAGACGTGATGGTACAGAGAACACCAAATGGAGAATTCACCACAAAGGTTTAAAGGAAAGTCACACACACAGACCAAGTCCTACACTGCGAAAGCAACCACCCCAACACACACAAAGGAAGTTGCATCAAGACACTGTTCAAAAGAACCACAACACACTGCAGTAAACCAGAACTGCAAAACGAGGAAGAAGAACACCTATATAATGTATTCGCCAAAAACGAAACACCGTGCAATTTCATAAACAGATGCCTAAGGGAAAGACAACGGAACGAGGACATGCCACAACCCAAAGGACTAGCCACACTCCCATACATCAGTTGCATTTCCGAACTGACAGCCAGACTACTGCAACCACTAGGCCTTTTAAAAGCACACAAACCAATAGCCACTCTCAGATAACAACTCACCAGAATGAAGGACCCGATACCCAGCATGAGCAAAACCAATGTAGTGTTCAAAATCCCATGCAAGGACTGCACAAAACACTACATAGGACAAACAGGAAGACAGCTAATGATCCGCATCAATGAACAGCAACTCACCACGAAACGACACGACCAGCTATCCTTCGTAGCCACACACACAGATGACAAGCAACATGAGTTCGTCTGGGACAACACTACTATTATAGGACAAGCCAAACAGAGAACAGCCAGGGAATTCCTAGAGACATGGCACTCATCCACAGATTCAATCAATAAGCACATCGACCTGGACCCAATATACCGGCCACTGCAACGGACAGCTGGAACTGACAACCGGAAGTAGCAGTGACATACCACTATAAATGCTGGAGGAAACATCACAGAAGTGCTTTACAGGAGGCTCCCAAGCACTGAGGATGTCACCTCGACAGGGGACGAAATGTCTGCAACACAAATTCCTAGCTTGGCGAACAGAACCACAACAACTATAATCTAGTGTTATCTGACATTTAACTTTGTCCACCCCAGTCCAACATTGGCACATCCGAATTACCAGTAACAAGGGCACAGCATTGATCCCTGTGGTGCATTTTTGACATCAATCTACAGTCAGACAAACAGCCTTCTAACACCATGCTCTGTATGCTAACACTAAGTTGATTTGGATGCAATTTGGCAAGTCATTGATGAGTGTGAATTGTTCCCTTTTTTTATAAGACTAGATTCCTTACAGTGTGGTAACAGGCCCTTCGGCTCAGTCAACAAAGAGTAGTCCATCCAGACCCATTTCCCTCTGAAAATTGCACCTAACACTATAGGCAATTTAGCATAGCCAATTCACCTGAACTGCACGTTTTTGGACTGTGGGAGGAAACACACGCAGACACAGGGAGAACTGGCAAACTCCACACAGAAAGTTGTCCAAGGTGTGAATTGAACTTGGGACCCTGGTGCTGTGAGGCAGCAGTGCTAACCACTGAGCCACTCTACCGCTTGATATACCTGCAGAATACCTGGGGATTCTCCCTAATCTTACCTTGCTTCTTCTTTCTATTTTAAATGGCCTGTCCCTTATACTGCCATTATTGGCCTTAAACGTAGATTACACAGCCAGAGAAACAGTTTATTTATTTCCAACTTGTCATATGTTCAGTGAATTTTCTAAATTTCACTGCAGTCACCTCTCAATCTCGCCATCTGAGGGATTAATCTGGAGAATGTCCATTGCAGTTCCTCTGCGCTCAGTATATTCTTTCTCAGATTGAGTCAAAAACACTGTACACAATCCTCCAATTACAGTCTCACCAACACGCTGTGAAACTGCTTCAACATGTCCTTCCATCTATATTCTGATTCCCTTAAATGAAGGCGAATATAACTTTACCTTTCCACTTACATATATTCCTCAAAATGCCTTTCACATGAATTTTGTTTACGAACTCATTGTTTTGAGTTCTTATCAAAAGCCTTCTGAAAATCCAAATATGCCAATTCTACTGGTTCCCCATTACCTATGCTGGAAGAAACAATTTCAAATAATTCTGAAATTTGCCGAGTATGATTTCTCTGTCAGAAACACACGCTGATACTCTCAAATGTTACTGTTAATTTCTAAATATCGAACATCACGTGGTATGTAGTAGATTCCAACGGTTTTCTTACAGATGTCAAGTTAATTGGTCTGCAGTTGTCCACACTTGCTCTTCTTCCGTTGCAGATGCTCGGATCCATTCTATTTAACTACAATTCTTGGAATATGTTTACTTCCTTCCATTTATCTACAATGGCTTCCGGCCTCTGCACAAAGTGCAGGAAAATAAAACACAGTCATCGACAGCACAGTTAATAATTCTCTTGCCGATGTACTGCTAATATTTTGATGTGAAGTACATCTGGTTTATCAGACTTAGAAATGCGCAATCCATCTATAGGTTCACCTATGACCATGTTACTGACGTAAATTTACTTTATGTCTTTCGTGTCACAAGTTCCATATTATCGCTTGGTAATTCTGGGTGATTTTCGGGCTCTTCCTCCATGAAGACAGATGCAAAGTAACTGGTTGATATCTCGGCCATTTCCCTGTTTCCAACAATATATTCACCCCTCCCGATTACACAATTTCCTATTTGACCTTGCTTTATTTTGTTTTCTTTGAAATACAGATTGTAGATTTATGCAGATTTTGTGCTCCAACATTGTGCAAAAGGCCCTTGGGCCGAGCAGTTCCACACTGCCCCTTCGAAGAGTAACCCACACAGACCAATTTCCATACGATTCTCCGTTTACACCAGACTAATGCACCTAATATACACATCCCTGAACACTATGGAGCAATTTAGCATGGCTAATTCACCTAACCTGCAGATCTTTGGATTGTGGGAGGAAACCGGAGCACCCAGAGGAAAGCAACGGAGACAGGGGGAGCATTGGAAACTCCACACAGACAAATTTCTGATTACTCTCACGTTTTCACAATGTCTGAAATTCTTCTGAGGTGACTTCCTATGATTAATATAATTTTTAATTTGTTTTGTCAACCATCATTAAGTCACTTCCCCTTTCTTTGGTAATTGCACCTTTAAAAAAACGTATTTTTCAGACTATGCAATATTTCTATAGATCTCCTGGCCCTGACCAGATATATCCAAGAACACAGCAATCAGAGAGAGAAGAAATTGCGTGAGCCCTGGCTGATAATTTTGCATCATCGTTAGCCACGGGTGAAGTCACCGAAAGCTGGTGGGAAGCGAATGTTGTCCCCTTATTCAAGAAGAGCTGCAACGAAGAACATGGGGACTATAAACCAATTAGCTTCACAACTGTGATAGTTATGTTACTTGAGAAGACTCTGAGATAAGATACACCTACATTTGGAAAGACACGGAGCAGTCAGCACGGCTTTGTCCATGGAAGATCACAATTTACTAATTTTTAGCGTTCTTTGATGAACTGACCAAGAATGTTGACGAGGGTAGGGTGACAAACATAGTCTACATAGATTTCAGAAAGGCCTTTAGATTAGATTAGATTCCCTTCAGTGTGGGAACCCACACGACCTCTCCGAAGTGCAACCCACCCTGACTAATGCACCTAACACTACGGGCAATTTACCATTATCAATTCTCGTAACCTGCACATCTTTGGACTGTGGGAGGAAATCGGAACACCCGCAGGAAATCCACGCAGACACGGGAGAATGATCAAACTCCAAACAGTCAGTTGCCTCAGGCGGGAATTGAATGCAGGTCCCTGGCGCTGTGAGGCAGCAATGTTAACCACTCAGCCACCGTGTCGCCCTAAAGTTCCACATGATAGGCTGCTCTGAAATGTTCGATCAGATGGAATCCAGAGGGAGCTGGAAAACTGAACACACAATTGGTTTGATGTGAGATAGCAGAGCGTAATAGTGGAAGGATACTTGTCGGACTGAGGCCTCTGACAAGTGGAGTGCCTCAGGGGTCTGTGCTGAGAACATTGCTGTTATCTCTATCAATGATTTTGTTGAGAATGTACAAGGCATGATTCGTAATTTTGCAGATGTCACTAAAATAGGTGGTATCGTGTACAGTGAGGAAGGTTATCAGAAATTGCATCAGGACCTTGATCAGCTGGGTAGTTGGTCGAGAAATGGCAAATGGAGTTTAATATAGATTAATGTGAGGTCTTGCATTTTGGAAAATCAAATCAATGTAGGAGTTTCATGGTGAATGGTTGGGCCTGAAGGAGTGCAGTCGAACAGAGGGTCCTTGGAATTCAGGTGCACAGTTCTCTCAAAGTAGAGTCACAGGTAGACTACAGTGAGGAATGCTTTTAGCATACAGGCCTTTATTAGTCAGGGAATTGAACATCGAAGTCGGGGAGTTATGTTGCAGTTATACAGGATGTTGAAGAGGCTGCGCTTGGAGTACTGTGTTCGGTTTTGTTCAATTTGCTCCATGAAGGATGTGATGAAATTGGAAAGAGTGCAGACGAAATTCACAAGGATATCGCCAGTACTCAATAGTTGAGTTATAGGGATTGTAGGACACACTAGATAATGTTTCTTTAGAGTGTACAATACGGAGATGATATTTTACAGAAGTAAATAAGATCATGAGAGACATAGATTGGGAAAAAAGATTGAGTGCATTCTCCCTGTGTTGTGAATCATAGACTAAAGGGCATCAGTTTAATGTCAGAGGGGAAATAATTAAAGGGAACCCGAGTGGAACTTTTTTTACACAGAGGCTGGTGCACATATGGAATGAGCAGCCAGTGGTTGAGGGGTTTACATTAACAACATTTAAAAGGAATTTAGACAAATACACGGATTGAAAAGGACTAGATGGAAACGGGGCAATGGCATGGAGATGGGGTTAATGTGAATGCACATTTTGGTCAGGATGGACCGGTTTGGAACAAAGGGTCTGCCTCTGTGCTTTAGGACTCTATGACTTTGACAAACATTGCTTGTCTCCCACTGAATGCCATATTCTACTTTCCCAATTCATTGGAGTGAACTTGAGCCTCCAGACTCCAGGCTTCCATTATGTTTGACCATCATGTTCAACATTCGATATTATATGCCGATGCCGTGTAAAATGCACATATTAATGTCACTTTTCCTCAGAACAAGGTTATTAATTAGTCCTTCTGAGCCCACGTCACCAAATCCAAACAAACCTTGTCTCTAGTTTGGATAATAACATACACTTCCAGCTGCCTGATACACACTTCTGGAATTTATTTTTCACAGCATTAGCAGTCACTTAGTTTACGCAGTTTAGATGTAACGTGAGATAATTCAGTATTACTGCAGCACCAACAATACCAATTTCCATAGCATAAGATATACAAAATTTGCACGACAGTTTTGCACGGCAGAACACACCAATGCTTGTTTCTCATTGCTAAACTCCTCCCAAACCGATTCTGTGGGATCTGAGGGACAGGGTCGGTGACATTATTAGTGACAGACTTAGAGAAGACGTTCATTGAGGCTCACCTCGACGCTGAGATGATCTGAAGAAATGTCCAGCAGTACAGGACATTCTGCATCCTCGTTCTGACAGGATTAATGTCACTGTATTCTCTCTGCTCCCTCACACTCACTGTATATCTATTATAGCACCTACCACTGCACAAGGTTCACGCTCTATCTCCAAATAAAGTTCATATGCAACCACTCTCACTGTTGAATTCAGCACCTTCCTTCCATCATTTTGTCTGTCGCCCACACCAATAACACCTTATGGATTCTTCACTGTGGACTGACTCCATCCAGACACCTCACCGTTCAGCAACCCTCCCCCCCCCCACCCCCCCCCACCCCCACCACCTACAACACTACGAACATCTCATTCCCTACTTCCCTTTCTCCTATTTCAGGATAAAAAGCCTGGAACAAGACAAAAAGAGCCAAGCCGGGTGGTGGCGTGTCCGATATCCGTTCCCTTTCCCCCCTCTCCCCGCCATGTTGGGAGGATTCTAGCATGAGCCAGAGGGGACTGAGTGAATTGTATGGAGATTCTGTGATATCCACATCTAACCAACTGAATAAGAAACAATGTTCTGTGGAGGGCAATACTCACTTTTACCGCTTTGTCTGTTCTGCTACTTCTTTCCCTCCCAAAACAACAAATATCCCATTGCAGAAAGATGCAGACACAGAAATACTTAGAGACATATGTAAACACCCCTATATACTAACACTCACAGCACATGCACTGAGATGGACCCGCACACATGTAGAGGCATACAGAGACATACACTGTCACACACAAACAGACTTAAACAGATAAACCACAGAGGCTAATACACAGAAGAACAAATGTATACACACAAATACATAGATACACAAACACATGAACAAACAGACGCACATGCAGACAAAGAAACACAGACACTTGAGTCTATAAGCCAGAGATAGATAGGTTTTTGATGAATAAGGGTAGCAAAGGCTACAGAGAGAAGTCAGGAGAATGATGTTGAGAAACCTCTCAGCCATTATTAAATGACATTCATGCTCGATGGGCCGAATGGCCTAATTCTGCATTTTTTTTCATGCTCGTGTGATGTTATGCTATCTGGCATTCTCTCCCTGGGACAGGAGCAGAAAATGAGTCAGTGGTAACGTTGGACACGTTTAGAGGGCTGTACAGTCCATGTCTATTCCTAATTATTCTGTCCATATGTTTCAAAAAAGGTGACAATTTGATGTTAAGTTAACACAGTTTTAAAATAGCGGGTCCTGCAATGAAATAAGGACGTTCCTTTCCCTTTAGTGTTGTGCTATCTGTGGTGCCCTTTTCCTCAGAGAGTAGTAAAGACGCGATTATTGTCGATATTCAAGGCTGAGCTTAACTGATCTTTGCTGGACAGGAGAGTCAATGTTTATTGGGAACAGACTTGAATCGGATTGTCAGACACACTCGGATCAGCCCTGAGCATTCTGAATGGTGCAGCCGAATGGTCAACTTCTGCTCTGATCCATGAAGTTAGTCTGCAGATGTAGCAGGTGGTTTGAAATGATGTTGTTTCTGGGAAAGGGTATCGGGTTTAATCGTAGCAATGTTTTGCAGCACCTGGACAGCGAGACTGTAGATGCTGGAGGTCAGAGTCGAACCGTGTTGCACTGGAAACGCACAGCAGGTCAGGCAGCATCAGAGGAGCAGGAAAGTCAATGTTTCGGGCATCAGCCCTTCATCAGGAACGTGCCCGAAACATGCCTCCCATCCTCTCTGTACACACGTTCCTGGGATATGAAGAATTATCAGTTTAGGTATTGGATGCGAAATCTTTTTCAACCATACACGATTTTGAGAAAAATCAGCTGGATACATATTTTCTCTTGTTAGTGCGTTTAAAACTACGGAATACATTTTAAGAATAAAATATATTGATTGTTATGAATGCATAGGCGGGTATTGTGCCTTTTAAAGAGAGTAAAAGTTGGCAAAGACTTAAGAAGCACAGAGTGTGCAGAAAAGTTTTTAAAAAGTAACATTTGGCTGAAACAAATAACTGAGCTGAGTATTATTGAATTTGAATTTAAATGATATAAAACCAATGAGACAATTTGATGTTTTGTGGTATAAAAGCGGGCATTTGGAACAGTTAGTCAGAGCAGCAAAGAGCACTAACAAATGCAGACTGCCTGCAGAATCGCTCTCTGAAAGGTACCTGTTTCTATGAAATCTGGGACCGAAGAAAAGACCCAGGAAAACCTACAGAGGAAGTTTCACAGGAAAATCGACGTTCTCTTTTTTTCTTCGAGTTAAAGAGTAAACTGTTATTGTTTTCTATAAAAAGTGGAATTTGGTCGTTCTTTGTCTCACACACACGTTTACAGACTATGAGGCGAGGCGTTTTCTTTTCTGCGTGTCTGGTTTAAATTAGCAGAAGGGCTTCAAAATTTGCGAGAAGATTTGTAGCTCGGGTGCTCGTTGTTGTGGTTTTGTTCACCGAGCTGGGAATTTGTGTTACAGACGTTTCGTCCCCTGTCTAGGAGACATCCTCAGTGCTTGGGTGCCTCCTGTGAAGTGCTTCTGTGATCTTTTCTCCGGCATTTATAGTGGCCTGTCTCTGCCTCTTCCAGTTGTCAGTTCCAGCTGTCCGCTGCAGTGGTCGGTATATTGGGTCCAGGTCGATGTGCTTATTGATTGAAACTGTGGATGAGTGCCATGCCTCTAGGAATTCCCTGGCTGTTCTCTGTTTGGCTTGTCCTATATTAGTAGTGTTGTCTCAGTTGATCTCATGTTGCTTGTCATCTGCGTGTGTGGCTACTAAGGATAGCTGGTCGTGTCGTTTCGTGGCTAGTTGGTGTTCATGGATGCTGTTTTCCAGCTTGTCCGATGTAGTGTTTTGTGCAGTCCTTGCATGGGAATTGCAAAATCACTACAAATGCCGGAGGAAAGATCACAGAAGCGCTTCACAGGAGGCTCCCAAGCACTGAGGATCTCACCTAGTCAGGGGACGAAACGTCTGCAACAGAAATTCCCAGCTCGGCGAACGGAACCACAACAATGGGCTTCACATTCTGTCGTAAAATTGATTTTAACGCAGATGTAATGAAGACATCAACCGATTTCTAAAAATTATGCAGACACATGTAAACATGCCATCAAATTATACAGCTGGGATTTTGATTTTTTTGTTGTTGTTGCGAAGGAAAGGCACAATGTACAACAGCAGTAATGATGCATTTGCATATAGCACCTTATCATCCATTCCAGAGAATGTTCAAGGAAATCACACATGGTCCTTTTTGGTGTTCAGTTGTAATTATTGCATATTTTAGCACAGGGTGGGAGAAAAATGATACCTGCCTCAGAAGCAGCAGCCTAGTGGCCCCTTTTCTCTCTCTCTCTCATTTTGTTCCGCCTGACAAGAGAAAAAAAATCCTGCATCATCTTTACCAATCGTAGATGTTTCCTGATGAAAGTTTCTTTGGCATTTTTCCACTAACTGATGCAAAGTGAATGGAACCAAATCCAACTGTTCCGGGGAGATAGCCCATTACCAGCAGCTTGTGTGAGCGGAAGATCTTCAGAGGACAGAATAACATTTGGGACATTCTGTTATCTTTCCATTTGTTACGAGTTCAGCCATTATGAAACTCTGGAAAGTTTTCATTTTTTTCTGTTTTGTCTTAAAATGTGTGTGTTAGTGTGTGCATGCAGCTGCACGTTTGTGTGTTTGTGACATTTTTCGAGAAGATGAGCCAGGCTGACACTAATATTATTGGCCTTATCACTAAACTTTGAAATTTGTTGTAACCAGTGGAGAAGGGTGACTGCAAAAGGAATCAGTGACCCTGTAACATTGGTTGGAACACGAATGAGAAATTCTGAAAGAGCTGTGCAAGTGGGAATTCCCTTTCCCAGAAGTTTATGATGTCGAGGTGTTTGCATTTATCAGAGAATTGATGAAGGAAAAATGGTGCTTCTAAGACCACAACCAGATCAGCCACGAACTTAGTGCCTGGTACAGCAGTGGCAAAGTGGCTAATAACCCACTCCTGCTCCTCACTCAAATGTTCCAATGTTCTATTCAGCCCAGCAGAGGCGCAGATGGATGCCACTTGCTCCAAATACCTGGTCCACAGTTACATAGTATATCATTCAGTCCCTCCAGACTGACACACACAGCTTGGTGAAGGTTGGAAAATGTCATTTGGAAATCCACTCTGGGTTCGAAAGATGCCTCTAGTCTCTTTACAGAGAGCCTCCTCTCTGCAACTTGTGTTTCATTTGTTGGTCATGTCGTGGACCCAGATACAGCCCACAGACATCGCTCAGAAATGATACACAAAATACTTTGCTCTCTCTGACTGCAACATTCAGGAAAATTACAACCATTAACTTTCCAGTTACAGGATATGAGCTCATAAGGAACAGGATGAGGTAATTCGGCCAGTCAATCCTGTTGTGCCATTGTGTACCATCATGGTTGATCCACCGTCCGCATCAACTCCATTCAATTCCCAATTCTTCACACCCTTCAACTCAATGATAGTAAGCAAAATCAAATCTACCTCCTCTGTAAATACATTCCGAGATCTAGCTCCCTGGACTCTCTAGTTCAGTTAGTTCCTGACATGCATTACCCTCTGTGAGAAGAAAACACTCCCCACACAGACACAATAACCTATAGATATGTTCAAAAGAGGTGAACACAGGAGCCCTGATAAGAGTGACAGACCCTGACATCAAGGCAGGAGTTAGCTCAGGATGATATCAAGGAACGCTGACTAAATTAAATTTAGTTGGCATCAGCCACAATATCTCCTCTGGCTTGGGTCATCCATAGCACAACGGAAGATATGTTTGGTTTATTGACATCAATCCTTTCAGTCCCAGGACATCACTTCGGGAGATCCTCAGGGGAGCTTCCTTAGCACAAACAGCTCCAGCTGCTGCATCAATCCTTTCCTCTACCATAAGATCAGAAGTTGTGATGGTCACTGAAGATCAGGCAATTTTCAGAACATGTTGTCCACTGTCAGCTTCTGGACCAGCTTGTGTCCATATGCAGCAAGACCCAGACAATATTCAGGCTTGTGCTGTTAAAGTGTCGGTAACATTCATGTAACAGCGCGGCCAGACACTGCACATTTCCACAGTTAAACGAGGAGCTCAATCAGCTCCTCAAGGTGGTTGCACATGGGTATGTGGGAGTCATTCAGTCCATCAAAACGAATGAACAAGAAGAGGGACAAACCATTTAACCCTTCGGCCTGTTCCACAGGAAATGAAGCAGTCTGGTCAGTGTATCTAACTGATAAACAGGAACGTGCAATGTCCAATCAGACCATTAAACGCGTTCCATGCGACCAGGGCGAGAACATTCATCTCCACCAGGACTTATTTAGGAATAGGAGGGTGTAATTGATGATCCAACGTGAGAAAGCAATGGAGCAGAGACTGCAATCAGAGATGTCTCCATGATGTTCCTCATGGCCCCATTGCATGTGGAACGTGTGCTATTTTAACATGGTGTCCTGGCAGTGAAAAGAGAAGCCAAATATTTTGTGCGATGTCTCAAGGAGGCATCTTCCACCTCCGAGAAGACAGACCCATGTTCTCCATCAAGGACAGAAGCTGTTGAGAATCCTTAACTGTTTTCGAGTGAAGGTATTGTGGCTGCTGTCGGGATTGTGGATAACATGCCGTTCAGTGCAGAATCACACACCAAATGCACTGTATTAATGCGGGGACAGTGCATGCAAAGCCTGAACAAGTCTCTGTCAATCGACATGGAGAGTGGGGCTGAAGTGGGGGAAACGTTCTCAGAGGGATTTAAACTGTCGAGAATTATAATCCGAGTAAAAAAAATCTATGGAATTTATCACGTTCATAGTGTCTGTTTTGATCATAATGAGTAATTGTCCGTTCCCCTCAAGTTTCAATGCAATCACCTCTTATTCTCTCACAGCGCTAGAGATTAATCTTCACTCACTCCTCATGGTACCATGATCCCAGTGATTAGTCTGTTGACACTCTTTCACACTCTCTCTTTGACGAGGAGATCATTCCCTATAAAGGAGAGAAAATCTGCCCACAATACCCTAAATACTGCCTCAACAACACTCTCAGGGATGATCATAATAATTCCATTCCCTCACTTTTCCGTCTCTGTTTCTTTCCAGTGTTGTGAAAAAACCATTCCTTTTCTATGCCCTGAGACGGACGTAATATTTACAAGTTCCTTCCGTCTGTACATCAACATCAATAAAGCCAACACCAGAGATGGAGATGAACATCACTCTTGTGGAGAACTTCAAAAATACAGAATACACATAAAACAAGGAATGGTCACCTCCCCCAATGGAAATGAGCTGTGGGAATATGGTAAACAGGCAGAGGGAGGAGCTATCTTTCCTTTGTTGTTTACTCATGCGATGTGTGCAGCCCTGGTCAGGCCAGCATTTTATACCGATCTAAAACCGAGTGGCTGGTTCAGCTGTTCAACAGGACATTTAACAGTAAACTACGTTGCTGTGAGTTTTCAGTCACACAGAGACCAAACCAGGCAAGGATGACCCATTGGCTTCTCTAAAGGACATGAGACAAGCAGATGAGCTTTTTCTCACAAATGATAATGGTTTCAGTATAATTACATCAATTTCCTTCATTAGATATCAATGGATTATTATTTGATGGCAGTAGATTATGAGTCAATGACTTGAGCACGATACACTGCTTTACATCTGACAGATTCTGTGCAGAGAACAAGTTAAACATCTCAAGTGCAATTATTTTGTAACGGACACGTGGTTTGAAGAGATTTGAAGAAACAGCTGTATCGGATTTAACAAAAGCAAAAACGATCGTTCATTCAGCAGTTGCACTGAGGCTGAGGAGGAGACTGGGATATCATAATGGTGGTATTAGACAGGAGGTATGTGAGGAGGTTATGGAAATGCAAATCTGTGCAGGACAGAAAGGGTATGGAGTTTGAGAACAGTCTGGTTCCTTCTCGCATGTCAGTGAGTAATTTGTAAATAGTAATTTGCTTTATATAATTTACAGGGAAAGGAGTTTTTGATTGGAAGTGAAGACATTGATATCCATTTTCTAAATTTAACATACCATGAGCAGAAATTCAGTTTAACCCAGTTTAACAGTCAAAGAGAACGACTTACTAGGGACATCAACTATTGCGAGGATGGGATAATAACCACCTTGAATAATCCAAAGGATACCATGGATCCTCCATGCTAATGATATCTAAGGCTGAGAAAGATAGTAAGGATCAAAGGATAAACTCCTGTCCATTATCGAAACATTCCAGTCTAATGTTCTCAGATTCTGATCCATTGTTGGAACTTTCGAGTCTAATGTTCTCACATTCTGATCTCTCCACCCCTTCTGTCGGTGATGCTGCCTCTCACACTATGGGATAGCACATTGACAGAGCCCATTTATCGTTTATCGATGGAAACCTCCACTGGGATAATTAGGATCCACAGAGTTTGACAGGAATCACAGTCGGTGAACAAACAGCTCCAGTTAACCTCTTTCAATTCAAAATTGATTTTACTAAAATTCAAAATGACGTTTAAAATTTATACATTCAGCAAGGGATATATGCGAGTGACTGAGGGAAAGGATGTTGGAAATAACATATTTCTTGTGTGTAATCATTCAATCTGCCTTGGATATGGGAGTAATGACAGAGGACTGTTGGAACATAAACCATTTTTCGCCAGTTATTAATGGAAACGTACAGCCTGAAATTATTGATCAGTGATTATAATGTTGACTTAACTTTTATAGTCCATACTCTGGTGGGAAAAGGTGCTCAAAGCAACATGGATTATAACAGGCAAACTGCAAACTCCATAAATATCGCCAACCTACATCACGGGACAGCCCTGTACATCAGTGTAAAAGACATGGTTGTATTACGTGCTCCGTACCCAGCCAGAAGTGTTGAGTTGATGATCCACCTCACCCTCGCCATGCTACCAGCAGAATCACAGATGCCAGTCTTTAATCGATCTGATTTGCTGTATGTGACATGAAGAAACAGCTTAACACAGTAGATACGATAAAAGCAATGGGCCCTGACACCATTCCTGCAATGGGACTGAACACTTGTGCTGCACAACAAGCCGTGTCCCTGGGAAAGCTGTTTCATTCCAGATCCAACTCTGACATCTCCCTGGCAATGTGGAAAATAACTCAGCTATGTCCAATCCCATAACAAGGGAATAACTACAGTCTGACCATTTAACACGCCCTGAGTCCTGTCAACATAGTCACATTGGTGGGAGTTCTTTTTGACAGAGATGTCAAGCAGCACAGATGTAACCAACTCAGTGTGGTCCCGATGTGGAGATGGTGTTGTTGTGGAAAAGTCACTGGATTACAAATCCAGTCCAGACTAATGCTGTGGCAGCTGGTGGACGTTATAATTAATAAAATATCGAGATGTAAAACCTGGAGTCATTAACAGTGACCTTGAAGCCAATGTCGATTGTAAATACCAATTTCCTTCCTCAATGCGCTTTCAGGAAGTGAATCTCCCATGCTTTCCTTTTCTGGCCTAAACATGACTCCAGGTACACAGACATGTGAAACACTCTTCAATGGTCTCGGAAACGGCCAAGCAAGACACTCAATTGTATCAAACTGTTCCGGGGTCTTAAAGGATAAAACTGTACAGACCACCCGGCACCAGCGTCAGTACTGGAATGGGAACTACTACCGCGTTCACTCTGCAGAGAGTTCCTTCCTAACATCTGAGAGCAGGTGGCAGGATTTACAGAGCTTTCACACAGACTGCACAGAAACATAGGGAAAGGAGTAGGTCATTCAACACACTTAATATCGTCCATTCTAGTTCATGGTGAAAATCTCCTCAATTCAGTTTTCCCCACACAGTGTTCATATCCTTTAGCATGTTTAAACATGGGAACATATAAAATAGGAACTAATGTATTCGCTTTGGTCCATCAATTTTGATCCTCCATTCAATATACAGGCAGTTATCCAATAAAGGTGTGTTTATTAAATGCAATTTCGCTGCAACATAATTAGTGAATTGTGCCCCTTTCTTTATAAAGCGAGCTCCCGTTCACTGTTATGGGAGTCTGTCTCTGGCTCCAGCTGAACAGCAAATCCCAGCCTCAGGATCCCTCTGTCTGCCAAATGCACCCTCGGTGTGTTCAGATAAAGCAGGGATATAATCCGCTCTGCAAGCTTTGCAACTGAGCTTGAATGTGGGATTTGTAGTCTATATTTAGAAGGAAATTAATTTCAAACCGGGAGGGGAATATATTGGAGAGGACTGGAATTCTGCATCGGCATCACGTGGTCAATCAGCCCGCGCGCTTTCTGAAGAAGATCTTGGTGAAAGATGCAGAGCTGTAGTCAGTGACTGTAGTGTTAAAGTGTGATATTTACTCTACTAATTCATTACAATATACGGTTTAAAGATTTATGCAGCCTGGGTTTGGATTGAATGGATGAGGGTTGCTGAGGGATAGACTATAATTTTTTTAATCTTTTTAATCTGTCTTCCCTGTATGTGGGAGTATTGTCGGTACAATGCACTGTTGTATATGATTCACCCTGTTTATAAAAGGGAGCAGGAATAAAATAACAGACGGGCTGCATAAAATGTTTGGTGGAGAAGTTTCTAGATCCCTTTGTTCTAATGCTGCTCCAAGTTTAAAATTCCCTGTTATCAAGTCCTTTCTTAACCTTGTGACATCATTCAGAACATTCAAACTTCTGCTCAGGAACAGGGAGAAACAGTAGGTGGTCACTCAACTGCTCGTATCTGGGACACAGGCAAAGGGGACAGTCTTATAACTGTTCGAGATTGGGACACAGGAACTGGAGGTAGTCACTCAACTGCTCGATACTGAGACACAGGAACAGGAGGCAGTCACTCAACTGCTCGAGACTGGGATACAGAGAAATCTGGAGGCTAGTGAGGCCCTAGATTTCTTTTCCCCAGGAACAGGAGGAGGTGACTCACTACCCACCAGTCTTGGAAACTGGGAGAAAAGGGAAATTGGCTTGTTACTAACAGAAATATCTGAATAAGTTGCGTGAGTCAGCCATTCAATCCTGCTCCAAAATTCTTCAAAACCATGGCTGATCTGATTGTGATTCTCTCATTCCGTTTTACAGAGATTCCCCTCTCTGCAGACTCTGCTCCATTTGTTGGTCATGTTGCAGATCCAGATACTGTAACTACAGTCACCATGTTTCATCCAGAATTGGGTCACCAAAGTCTCTGGTCTTCCTGAATTTCCACAGCATTTAAAAACACAGCCTCTAGGAAACCATCCCCAGCACTTCCACGAGCGTACAAAAACTAGAGTTAAGTCAAATGTCAGTAAAATGCAAGTGAGAAGCCTGGTCTGATTCACTAACAGTTGTTGGGATTCCTCATGTTACTGAGCACATGAGCAGCAGAGAATGATTCATGCAGGCATTCAATGGATAGGCACAGAGCAAGTTACAACGATGTGCCTCAAAACTGCTAAAACCCCACTCTCCAACGTGGAGTACAGGGCAGGACACTGGGACACACACAGAGAACACATGCAGACAGACCCACAAGGACACACAGACATATTAGCATCTTTTGGATATAACTAGATAAGTTATGCTTAATGATGGGATAAAGGCCTGTTGTGAGAAGGCAGGAGAATTGGCTTGAAAAGCATGTCAGCCATGATCAATAGCTCAGTAGACTGATGGGCCATATGGCCTTCTATTCTGCTGTAATTATTTACTGTCTACGGTACATGCATTTGTCTGTGTTTGTGTGCATACTTGTGCGTGTGTGTCCGTGTTTTTGTGTCTGTGTTTTTGTGTGTTTGAGTGTGTCTGTGTGTATATGTCCGTGTGTGTGTGTCTGAGTGTGCTTGTCTCTGTATGTATCTGTGTGTGTGTCTGTGTATATTTGTGCTCCTCTGTATTTTCAGAAATGGAAATGTCAATGTACATTTTTTTAATATTTCTAGTCTGTTTGACATTCACCTTGCCATCCTAGTTTGAGGAACTTTGTTTTCGTCATGAATTTGTTGTTTTAACAAATGAAGGAAATCAACCTGACCTCTTCTGAGGATGACCCTGATCCAATGTGAGACCTATAACATTGGCCATATCATCAAAATGGTTACAGCGATAATTTGCTGTGACCAATAGAGCAGTGTCAGTAGAAAATACAACAGTTACCCAACAACCTAAGGAACTCTGGACCAGTGAGCCTGACATTAGTGGTGGTTGAGTTGTTGGAGGGGACTCTGAGGGATAGCCAATTGCATGCATTTTCAAAGGCAAGGATTGATTGGGGACAGTCACCAAGGCTTTTTGCATGAGAAATCGGGTTGTACGAATTTGACTGAGATTGTTAAAGAGGTGACAAAGCAGATTGATGAAGGCAGTGTTGTAGATGTTTTGCATACAGATTGGAACAAGTTGTTCGAGAAGATTCTGCATATTAAGCAAGTTAGTAAGGTTAGGTCACATGGAGACCAGCGCAACCAAGCCAACTGAATACAAAATTAGATTGAAGTGAGGAGACAGAGGTTGGTAGAGGATTGCGTTTCAGACTGGAGGCCTGTTTTAAGGTAAGAGGGGAAATAATTTAGAGGGAACTTAGATACAATGTTTTCATACAGAGGGAGGTGTGCACATGGAATTATCTCCCAGAGGAAGTGGTGGAGTCTGGCATCTTGATGGGTATCTGAACAAGGAGGTTTAGATGAATATGAGCCAAATACTCTCAAATCAGACTCGATCATAATGGGATCTCTGGTCAGCACTTACACATTTACAAGCTTTATAACTCTATCAGAGGGATGAGCAGAAATTCTAAACAGGCATTTCAAGTGGGAATTCTATTCCCCACAAGTTTGAGATGTCTCTTTGTTTATATTTATTCAATGCTGAGTTAGTTAACTATTGGACAGAGAAGTGATTCTTGGATAATAGCACACAGACAGGAAAGTGGAGCTGAGACCACAAATTGATCAGCCACAATCTTAGTCCCTGGTAGAGAAGGCTCAAAGTGTCTAATGACCCACTCCTGCTCCTCAGTGCCATGTTTCTGTGTTCCATTCAGCCCATCAAACCTGCTAGACAGGAGCAATTAGAGGCTATTTACTCCTTTCACAGAAACAGAGGAGACCATTCAGCCCCTCAAAAATGTCAAACCCAGTTTGGTCTGGTTTTAAACTGTAGTAGGAAAACCCAAGCAGGGTTATGAAAGAGGCTCCTCTTTCTAACTGAGTTTCCCCTTTCTGCAACCTGTGCTTCGTTTGTTGGTCAAGTTGTAGATCCAGTTTCACTGTGAATACAGCCCCCATTCCTCACCCAGTGATGGTCCAGACAATCTGGTAATATTCAACAACAGATCTTCCAGGAAAATAACAGCCTCTACTTTCCAATAATAGAACGTGAGAAGGCCAAAAACAGGGATATGTCATTCATCCACAGGCAACCCCCCCCCGCCCCCCCCCCCCACCCCAACAAACCACAAGCAGATCTTCTCCCACAATAAGATCATAAGGTCTAATATCCTCTTTCGTGTCCAATTCGTGTCTGAGCCCTCAACTCAGACTGGTCAAAAAGCACTCCCTGCCCCCACACTGTGACCTATTGATATGAGCAAAAGACGTGAACACAAAGGCTCAGGGAAGAGTGACTGGCCCTGACATCAAGGCATCATTTAACTAAGGACGGTCTCAAGGAGGCTGACCAGGATTGCACTTAATGGGAATGAGTTGTAAACTTCCCTGGTTCGAGTGATTTTAAGCATAACGCACAATGATTGTGGTTTGGGTACAAAAATCCATGCAGTCCTAGACAAATCTGCAAACTTTCGTCAAGGTAGCTTCCTCAGCACAAACATCTTCAGCTGCTTTATAACTGTCTTGCCCCCACCATAAGATTAGAAGTGGGGGTGTTCACAGAAGATCACACAATATTCAGGAAAAAATGACCCCCTTCAGCTCCCGAATTAGTCTGTGTCCATGTGCAGCAAGACCTGGACAATATTAAGGATTGTGCTGTTGGGCGTATCGGTAACATTCATGCAACAGTACTGCTGGACACTACACATTTCCACAGATAAAATGAGGAGATTATTCAGCTCCTCACGCTAGCTTCACAGGAATATGAGGAAGTCATTCAGCTAAATGAAATTATTGGACAAGTGTAGAGATAGCCTACTTAGTGCCTCCAACCAGTTATGCAGGAAGTGAAGGAGTCACGTGTTATGGACGACAGCAGAGCTCCTCAAAAATATTTGAAGGCTTTGGCCTCGACTTTATTAATAATTAAGTGTTCTGATACATGTACTTGGCAAAAAGGAAAGATCAGACACAAGTTCTCAGATGCAGTGCTCCAATCGAGGAGGGAAAATAAATCAAGTGAAAATTTAGAGAAAGTTGCAGCCAGGAGACTTCCACTGAAGCGTCCAACGCTGTGGAGTCCTCAATAGTTTCTGGTGTTACTGAGAAAACAAAACACTTCCTGTAATGTGGCTGCCTGAACTGCACACAGTATTATATCTATGGCCTAACCAATGGCATGTTTAACTCATATTTTGTCGCCTCGATGAACAAACACTATGCCTATAGTCCCGTGTGATTTCTTAACTGGCTATTATACTGTCCAGTCACGTTCACGGATGTGTGGAGAAACACCCTCTGACGTCCCTCGTGTTCTGCTATTCATTGAATTCTTCCCTGTCTGGTTACTTCTTACAAAGTGCATCAACTCATATTTATCAGGGTTCCATTCCATCTGCCATTGATCTGACAATCTGACCATTCCATCTGCATTTTACTGTAACATAAGGCCTTCCTCCTCACTGCCAACCACCTGGCCAATCTGTGTGTCAAACACAAAAATTACTTATTATGCTTAGCCCCCACCCCCCACCACCCCCTCCACATTCACATTTACATCATTTATGAATACCACAAATAATTCGATACCCTGCACTGCTCGCTGTGGTACACCACCAGACACTGGTCTATCTCTACCACCTTTCCAGTAATTTGGGACCACATAGCTGTTCTCCAGTCCTCTAGCATCTCCCTTGTGTGGTCAGATTCGACTAAAAGATTTAGGTCAGGACATTTCCTCTCCTGTCTCCAACAGCATCCTGCGATACAACTCATCTGGACTTTACATTATCCAAAACCATCAATTCCAACTTGCATCTTATATCAAACTGTTCGAGAGTTTCCCAGTCCATCTTCTTGAATTCTGTACCTGCATCTTCCTTATCCCAACTAAAACAGATGTGAAGCTCTCGTGTTACAGTCTATTAATGATCCCCAGAATCACATACTGATTATCCCCTTGGTTTCGAAATGGATCCGAATTTTAACCTGGTTATTCAGCAATGGAAGAGATCTGAACCATGCTGGAATTGATCTCAGCCAAGCTCCTGAAGAATGACCAGGAGATCCAGCATCTCAGGCCACATGTCGTGGAGGTGGAAGAGTGGAATGCGCCTTAGGAAACCATGTCGGAATCCTCAGCTGTTCGGGTCCAAGCCCTAGAATGGTAGGTGCAGGCCTTAGTAGAGAAGGTCGAGGACCTCGAAAATTGGAGCTGTCAGAAGAACATCAGCTTGGTTAGGCTGCCGGAACGGGAACAAGAATGCCAGCTCGTCAGATTCTTGGAACAATGGCTCACACAAGTTTTGAAACTGGAAGTCAGGGCAGACTGGGTGAGCATCGAGCGGGCCCACCGGGTCACAGTGTGCAGGCCCGGATCGGACCAGTATCCCTGTCTGGTCTTTGTGCAACTCCAGCACGATAGAGAACAACAGGTGCTGGAAGCTTCTTGAGCCGTGGGGCACGTCGTATAATTAAGGGGAGAAATTAACTGACGTGTGGACCCCGAGGTGGATAGGATGTCGAGGGTTATGGGAGGTTTTTCACCACCACCCAGGAAGCTGGTGGACCTGAACAGGTAGCTGGGTTGGTGGATGTGTGCGATGTCTTCACCCTGAAGATAGGGACTTCACCTTTTTTTCTAACCCACATAAATGTTATACGAGGATTGGCATGTTGTTTGCCCATTGGTCTTTTCAAATTCGATGCTGTTCTTTAGAATTGGGAACTATTTCTGATCATGTGGCAGTGTACATGGAGGTCAAGGATGGTGGCGATGGGACAGGCTCACGGCACTGGCACGTGGATCATTTCCTCCTGAAGGATCGCAAATTCATTGCGCATTTTTTGAGGGAATTTAATTTGTTTTGGAACATGAACTTGTGCACCACCAATAATCAAACGGTGTTCTGGGAGACTGCCAAAGCCTATACAAGGGATTTGATTTTTTCTTACTTGGTGACTCAGAAGCGGCAGAAGGGAGAACAGTAGCGTACGATTGAGGCTTGGCTGAAGAAATCTGACACACCATATTTTGTCAGACCGTCTATAACTGAATTGCAGCAGATTACAGCCCTCCGGACTGCTCTGAATGCTGCACTCGCCCAGAGAGCAAAGACAGAGGTTTCCTTTGCGAAACAGAAGTTATTCGAGCATGGTGCTAACCAGGTAGATATGAGGCGTACTTGGCCAGCAAGAAGATTGGGGTTATTATCACCCGCGATCCCAAAACGATTAATGCAGCATTTAGGAAGCTCTACTCAGGGTTGTTCCATTCAGCGGGCTGGGAGGACAGATTGGCGACGATGGAGTCCTTTATTAAAACCTTGGACCTCCCAGGTGTAAGTACAGAGCAGGCGAGAATGCCCCTCTCATAATCAGAGAGATACAGGAGACAATGAGGCAGCTCCAGAGTGGAAACGCCCCCGGCCCAGATGGACTTTCAGAGTGAGATTTAGAAGGAGTTCATCGACATACTGGCTGGGCCAGTGTTGAATATGTACAATTATTCATACCGTCAGGACTGCCTCCCATCCTCTTTGAGAGAAGGAAATATTCATCTTATTCTCAAGAGAGGGAAAGTCCCAGAGGATTGCACTTTGTATGTGCCTATTCATTATTAAACGTGGACTTCAAAATTTTGTCGAAAATGCTGGCTTTGAAGGTCCATTGTGAAAGAGGACCATTTTTATTAGGGGCCGTAGGTCCTCTGATAATATTAGAAGAGTGGTAAATATGGTTCCAGTCTGCCAGCAAGGTTCGATTCCAGTTTCGGTAGTCTCCCTGGATGTAGAGAAAGCACTTGACTGGATGGTGTAGATGTGCATCTTTTATGTCCTTGAATGGTTTGGTCTTGGAGGGGTCTTCGCCAGGTGGGTGGCAGTGTTATATAGTGACCTGAAAGCAGCGGATTTCACTAATGGTATAAGGTCTGACAATTTTAGTATTGACAGTGGCATCCAACAAAGTTGACCCCTTTCACTGTTATCATTTACATTAGTGATTGAGCCGTTGGCATCTGGGGGGACGCCAATATCACTGACAAGGAGGTAGGACCATGAAGGAATAAGATCAGATGGCGTTCCTCTATTTCGAACTAACCCAATGATATCTGTGTCCTGTTTAATACGAATGATTAATTTATTTGGATCTTTGTCAGGGTATAAAATCAATTTTATGAGATCGGAGGCCATCCCTGTTGGGGGTCTTATTGGAGTACCCGACCTTGGGGTGGAATCTGACTCCCTTCCAGATGGTCACAAGGAGGTTTCGGTGTTTTTATCATCCGAGCCTTCGATTAATTATATGAAGCTAACATCGTGCAGTTGCTAGAGAATATAAGACAGAATCATCCAATATTCTGTTTGGGTTAGCTCTGGTTAAAATGAATGTCCTTCCTTGTTTATGATACCCCATGCCAATTCTCCCTTTGACGCTGCCTAGGCAGGCGCTACGGAGGATTAACAGTTGGTTTTGATCTGTCATCTGGCGTCACAGAAGGCCTCCTATTAACCTGGACAAATTGCACCTTCCACAGTGAATGGGGGCGTGTAGATTTTCCATAATTTAAGAAATACCGACCAAGTTCCTTGCTTTCCGATGTGGCTGATTGGACTTGTCCGGACCCATGGTCACTTTAGCTGGACGTCGACGCCTTCTAGGCAAATTGTCCTCTCATTAATCTGTTGTTCATGGACAAGATGAGGACTGTTATGGAGAATTGCAGAAACCGATTGTCCCTAACACCGTGAAAGCATGGAGAATGGTGGGACAAGTTGAGGGCACTTTACAAAACAAAAACTGCGGCTTTCACTCCCATTGTAGGATTGGTAGGATCCCAGCGGGATTTATGGATTCTGGCTTTAGGCTCTGGGAGTCCAGATGAATTTCCTGTTTGGGAGAATTTTTTGACAGGGAGGTCATGATGAATTTTGAGCAGCTGAGCCAGGAATATGAGGTATCTGGGAGGGACCTCTTTTGTTACTTTCACCTTCAGGACTTGATACAGAAAAAAGACTATATTAAGAGTTCATCTCTGTAAGTCAGATATGGAGACGAGAGTGCTTCAGAGTACAGGCACTCTCTCGTTCAGCGTCTTCTCTCATTTATTAGCAGGCAGTGCCTCAAAGAACATTGACCCTGTTACAACAGCACAGGAAGAGGCAATTCAGTCCCTGGAGCCTGATATACAGTTACGGGAGGAGGCCAATTAGCTCCTCGAGTCGATAACACTGGGCCCAGAGTAGGCCATGCACACCCGTATTCTGTTATGCAGCAATAGGATCAGACTATTCAGCCTCCTCAAGTCTGTCACATAGGAACTGGAAGAGGGACTGGAGATTGGTGCACTGGGATACCAGGAGGATATTCAATCACATCGAGCCTGTTGCACGGGAATTAGAGAAGGATGCAACCTATAAGATTTCTTATGGGAAAGGAGAAAGAATATTCCCTCGTTGTCTCGTGTATGGGAACAGAAGAAGGCCAATCATTCCCTCAGTCCTATATCAGGGATGCAGGAGAGACCATTCAGTATCTCCAGCCTGTGATGGAGGAATATGATAAGGTGTTTTGAGCCCCTCAAACTGTGACACAGCAACAGGAATGTTGAATAAGCCCTCACGGTCTTACGCATCAACAGGAGGAGGAAAGACAGACAATCGAGATGGTGATGTGGAACCCCAGAAAGACATCAGCCCACCGGGTTTGTGCACAATGAAGAGAATGAGTCCATTCAGCGACTCCGACCTCTTACAGAGCGATCAGAGCAGGGCATTTCACACCATGTGCCAATTATACAGGATTGGAGCAAACAAAGAGATTATAGAGAGGGAAGAATTTAGAATGATCACCTTCACGATGGAATATAGTAGTGAGAAAACTGTTCAAACTTAAGAAACATTGGTAAAGTCCATTATTCAGGAATTAATGACAAGACATTTGCAAAGTCAAACCACAATCCATCAGAATCAACATGATTTCGATCATGAGGATCCGAGAGATGAAATATTTGGAAATCCAGAAGGCATTGAATAGCTCTGCACAAATGATTAATCTGCAGAATAAGATCGTTTATGGGTAAAAGTAATTTATCAACTTGGTACAGGCTTAGTGAAGCTACAAAATGCAGAGAGATGGAAAAATATGGGTAATTTTCTGTTGGCAAAATTCAACTTTTAGGAAACTATATGTCTTGGTCCCCATGCCCCAATTATTTACAATCTATAGTCTTAAGTAGTTGAGAGGATAGAACATGTTATAACCAATTAACAGATGATACTAACTCAGGTGAGAAATTGCAATGAAGATGCAAGAAGTTAGAAAATGTATAAGGAGCGGTTGGGGCAACATTTGACAGAAGAAACTGAACAATGAAAAGTATGAGTGTATCCATTTGGATTAGTGTAGCAGAAAGGCAAATTATTATCCAAATGGAGAGAGACTTCTAAACGATTAGGTGCAGAGGGATCTGACTGTCCGCGTCCATTCGACAGATTACTCCGATCTAGGTACAGCAGATAATGAGAAAGGCAAGTGCAATTTTGGCATTTATTTCTAAAAAAAATGGATTATAAAGGTGTGAGATCGCAACTGAGTTCTGTGTGCAGTCTTGGTGTCCTGACTGTAGGAGGGATGTATTTGCCATGAAGGCAGTTCAGAAGTGGTTTACACGATTTACTCCAGAGATGTGGAGTTTGTCCTCTGAAGAGAGATTGAGCAGTTCAGGACAATACTGCCCGGAGTATAGAAAAATGAGAGGAGATGTTGGAGGTCTGGACGATGTTAAAGGTGATTTACAATGTAGATATGAAATTGATATTTCCTCATGTGGGACAATCTCGACCGATCCGAAAACCAGTTTTAGGATGAGGTGGGGGAGAAGTGAAGCAGGGGTGAGGAGAACATACTTCTGTCACAGGGTTGGGAATCAGTGTAATTCACCTACCCAGAGTGCAGTACGTGCTGGGATATTGAGTAAATGAAGTAATCTGGAGATCGGACAGGAACGCGGAACTGAAGCCACAATGACATCAGCTATGGTTGTATTCAATGTCAGAAGAGGCCTGAGGGGTTTGATTGCTGAACTGATGCTCCTCGTTGTTATTCAGCGCTTCGAATGTGCTACACATAAATGGGGGAGGACTGTTTATCAGACAGGAAGCAGGCACTCTGGAAAAATCAACCTTAGTCAGTTTGACAGAATGTCACCAGTGGAGTCACACAGTGACCAGGGCTGGGTCCACAGCTCTTTCTAATCTGTATCAATGATCAAGTGGAGTGGAACAAATGTACTGTTACTATGTATGCCGATTAAACTAAGATAACCAGGAAACTAAATTATCAAGGGAAGGTGGAGAGTCTGTAATTGGGTATGGACAGGTGAAGTCAATGGATAAAAGTTTAGCAAATGGGATTAAAGATAATATATAATCTGTCATTTTCTTTAGGGAGAATAGTAGGTAGTATGTTACGGAAACGAAAAAATACTACAGGACTTAGTGATGCAGTGTGTACTGGAGGGTTCATTCTGACCCTATCAGACACGGGAAGTGTTTCTCCATCTTCCTGATGTTCTCAGGGACCCCACTGCTCTCAAGCACCATATATATCCTCCGTCTCCAAATGGTGATGTTGACGTCGGCACACTGGGAGATGATGGATCTGTCACCCACTCCTGCCTGGAAAGTTCGGGATCATAGAAGCTGAGTGAAACAGTGACCCTAACAGCCACTGACAGCACCGTCCTCCCCCTGGTGTGAAGCTGCAGATCGTGTTGAAGGAGGTGACACTGCTCTGTGACCAGCTCCTTGTTCAATCAGTGTCCACACACACTCTGCTCCTGAGTTAAATGTAACTTGGGAAGCTGTTCCTGGAAAACCTGGTGTGGATACAGCAGATCCCTTTCCCCAAAGACACTCACTCCGTGGTTTCAGATCTTCCTCTCTGTGCAGGCTCTGCTCCATTTGTTGATCATCTTACAGATGCAGGTGTTGTAACTACAGTCCGTATGGTCCATCCAGAGTTGGGTCCCAAATCCTCAGGTCTCCCTGAATGTCTGAGCACAACCTCTGGCAAACCATCCACTAACTTTTCATTAACACGAATCAGTCAGAAGCCCCTCAGCTACAAGTTAGACGCCTGCTCTTTTACAATTATACTTGAGAGGTTTCCTCGTGTTACTGATAACACAATCATCTGAGAGGGACAAGCACAGGTGTTCAGTGGACACGCACAGCCCAAGGTTCAAAGGCGTGCCAAAACTGCCAGAAACTCTGTCCATGGATCACCACATGGGGCACACTGGGAAGTGAACAATAGCCCAGCAGACACACACCTCCCTGTTCATGGATCACCACATGGGGCACATAAGGAAGTGAAAAGCAGCCCAGCACACACACACCAATGTCCATGGATCACTACATGAGGCACACTGGGAAGTAAATAACAGACCAGCACACATAAACCAATGTCCATGGATCTTCATATGGGACACACCCGAAAGTGAACAATAGCCCAGCACTCACACCTCCCTGTCCATGGATCACAACATGGGGCACACCGGGAAGTGAACAATAGCCCAGGACACATACACCCCTGTCCATGGGTCACCACATGGGGCACACCGGGAAGTGAACACCAGCCAAACACACACAACACTGTCATGGTTCAGCAAACGTGGCACACTGGGAAGTGAACAATAACCCAGCACACACACACATCCCTCTCCATAGATCACCACATGGGACGCACCAGGAAGTGAACACTAGCCCAGCACACACACACATCCCTCTCCATAGATCACCACATGGGACACACGGGGAAGTGAACAATAGCCCAGCACACACACACACACCCCTGTCCATGGAACATCTCATGGGACACACCGGGAAGTGAACAATAGCCCAACACACACAACCTCCCTGTCATGGATCACCACATGGGGCACACAGGGAAGTGAGCAATAACACAGCATACACACACCCCTCTCCATGTATCACCACATGGGGCACACCGGGAAGTGAACAACAGCCCAGCACACACACACCAATCTCCATGCATCGCCATATGGGACACACCGGGAAGTGGACTATAGCCCAGCACACACACACCACTGTACATGGATCACAACATGGGGCACACCGGGAAGTGAACACCAGCCAAACACACACACCAGTGTTCATGGTTCAGCAAACGTGGCACACCGGGAAGTGAACATTGGCCCAGCACACACACCTCCCTGTCCATGGATCATCACATGGGACACACCGGGAAGTGAACAATAGCCCAGCACACACCTCCCTGTCCATGGATCGCCACATGGGGCACACCGGGAAGTTAACAATAGCCCAGCCCACAACTCTCTGTCCATGGATCACCGCATGGGGCCCACCGGGAAGTGAACAATAACCCAGCACACACACACATCCCTCTCCATAGATCACCACATGGGACGCACCAGGAAGTGAACACTAGCCCAGCACACACACACACACATCCTTCTCCATAGATCACCACATGGGACACACCGGGAAGTGAACAATAGCCCCGCACACACACACACCCCTGTCCATGGAGCATCTCATGGGACACACCGGGAAGTGAACAATAGCCCAACACAAACAACCTCCCTGTCATGGATCACCACATGGGGCACACTGGGAAGTGAAATCCATCCAAACACACACACCCTGTCCATGGATCACCACATGGGGCACACTGGGAAGTGATCAGCAGCCAAACACATCCCCCCCCCCCCCCCCCGCCCATGGAGCAGTACATGAGATACACCGGGAAGTGAGCAACAGTCAAACACATACCTCCTGTCCATGGATCACCACATGGGGCACACCATGCAATGAACAACAGCCCAGCACACACACCCCTGTCTATGGAGCACCACATGGAACACACTGGGAAGTGAACAGCAGTCTGACACATACCATTTCATTGTTTCTGAGCTTCGCAATGCCAGCTCTCGATGCACGAGGGATCCAAATGGGACCCACAGCCGGGATGGACAGGAGACCACGAGCCATACGTTTTGCACATTGTTTCTCAGCTTCATTATGATTTCCCCGGTATTCCAGGTATATGAGCACCAACGGCCATGTTAAGGTACAGAAGGACGGATATTCATGTTATAATTGGATGATTACTTGTTCGACAAGTTCAGTAAACGTGGCTCTTCTCAGACAAATGGGATTAACCAGATGAGTAGTACTATCTCAGGTCCAATAACAAAAATAAGAATATAAAGTAAATGTGATGACAAATCAGCTGAAATCCACGTCACAGAATCAGACACCATAATCCAGATGATATATCTGTGCAGCATGTAGCAGTGTTCAGACCAGGCTAGTGTACTGCTCAATACAACCCAGCAATCTGTGCAGACCACACCAGTCCATGAACTGCCTCTCCAGCACTGGGAGCTATGCATTGAACAGCAGTGAATTGTTATGTAAACCAGGAGCATTTACCCTCCCAGCATGTAGAGCAATGTACGCCACCCCAGGGCATGGATCTGTAAACCAGGAGTAGTTACCCTACCAGCATGTATAGCTGTGTACACTGCCCCAGTGCATTGTTCAGTAACACTGTGTTAGGTCACTGCCCAGCGAGGGGAAACCTGCAGCCCATGCTGGAAGTGACGGGATGTGCAGCTCCAATCCATTTGCAGCTCCATATCTCCATTGAATCAATGGATGTAGAATATCTCAAGAGGAAGGAGGAAAATGACTTAGGGTTCAGTAGGCAAGGATCAGACAAGGCTCTAGAGGGTTACAAGGTAGTCAGGAAGGAAGTGAAGAATAATCTCAGGAGAGCGAGAAGCGGGCATGAAAAAGACTTGGTGAGTAGGATGAAAGTAAAACTTAAGATGTTCTATATTTTTATGAGGAACAAGATGATGGCTTTAGTGAGGGTAGGGCTCATCAGGATAGTGGAGGGAACTTGCGCCAGTAGTCGGAGGAGATAGGACAACATAGAACATAGAACACTACAGCGCAGTACAGACCCTTCGGCCCTCGATGTTGCGCCAACCTGTCATACCAATCTGAAGCCTATCTAACTTACACTATTCCATGTACGTCCATATGCTTGTCCAATGACGACTTAAATGTGCTTAAAGTTGGCGAATCTACTACTGTTGTAGGCAAAGCATTCCAAAGCTCTCTCTTTAGGTCTTTCCTGGCTACCTTGTAACCCTCAAGTGCCCTAACTGAGCCTTCACATCCCATCCTAACATAAGTCACCGTCTTCCTCTTGACCAGAGATTCTACTTCATTTTTAAACCACCGCTCCTGCACTCTACAGCTTCCTCCCTGCCTGACAGATACATACATATCAAGGACACACAGTAGCTTTTCCTTGAATAAGTTCCACATTTCTAATGTGTCCATCCCCAACAGTTTCCTTCCCCATCATATGCTTCATAAATCTTGCCTAATGGCACCCTAATTGCCTTTTCCCCATCTGTAACTCTTACCCAGTGGTATACACCTATCCCTTTCTATCACTAAAGTAAACGTAACAGAATTGTGATTGCGATCACCAAAGGGCTCACCTACTTCCAAGTCTAACACCTGACCAGGCTCATTACCCAGTATCAAATCTAATGTGTCTTCACCCCTTGTTGGCCTGTCTATATACTGTGTCAGGAAGCCCTCCTGCACACACTGGACAAAAACTGACCACTCTATAGTACTCGTACTATAGTGTTCCCGTTCAATATTTCAAAATTTGAAGTTCCCCATTACATCCCCATCTGTCACTCCTATCGAGAATCATCTTTGCTATCCTTTCCTCTACATCTCTGGAACTATTCGGAGGCCTATAGAAAACTCCAAAAGGGGTGACCTCTCCTTTCCTGTTTATAACCTCAGCCCATACCAACTCAGTTTACGAGTCCTCAAACATCCTTTCTGCAACTGCAATACTGTCCTTGACAAAAAATGTAACACCTCCTCCTCTTTTACCATCTTCTCTGTTCTTACTGAAACATCTAAATCCTGGAACTGCAACAATTATTCCTGTCACTGCTCTAACCATGTCTCCAAAATGGCCACAACATTGAAGTCCCAGGTACCAACCCATGCTACAAGTTCACCCCCCTTATTCCGGATGCTCCTGGCGTTGACTTAGACACACTTCAAACCAACTTCTTGCTTGCCGGTGCCATCTTGCGTCCCTGAAACTTTATTTTAGACCTCCCTACTCTCAACCCTTTCTATACTTGAACTACAATTTTGGTTCCCATCCCTCTGCTGGATGTGTTTATACCCACCCCAATAGCCTTAGCGAATTCCAGTCCCCCCCCCCCCCCATTGGTACCCCTCTAGTTCAGATGAAGCCCATCCTGCTTGTAGAGGTCCCACCTACTCCAGAAAGAGCCCCAATTATCCAAGAATCCAAAACCCTCCCTCCTGCACCATTCCTGCAGCCACGTGTTCACCTTCTCTCTCTCCCTGTTCCTTGCCTCTAGCACATGGCACGGGCAAGAAACCAGAGCCAACATTTCTGTTCGTCCTAGCTCTAAGCTTCCATGCTAGCTCCCTGAATTTCTGCCATTAATCCCCATCTCTCTTCCTACCTATGCCATTGGTGCCGATGTGGACCACGACTTGGGGCTGCTCCCTCTCCCCCTTAAGGATCCCAAAAACAGGATCAGTGACATCTCGAACTCTGGCACCTGGGAGGCAACACACCAACCGTGAGTCTCTCTCGTCCCCCCAGACACTCCTATCTGTCCCCCTAACTATGGAGTCCCCAATGACTCCAGCTCTGCTCCTCTTCCCCTTTCCCTTCTGAGCAGCAGGGACAGACGCTGTGCCAGATCCCTCTACCCTACTGCTTTTCCCTGGTAAGTCCCCCCATAGTATCCAAAACGGTATATTTATTGTTGAGGTGAATGGCCACAGGGGATCCCTGCACTGCCTGCCGGTTCCCTTTCCGTCCCCTGACTGGAACCCATTTCCCTTTTTCTTGTACCTTAGCAGTGACTACCTGCCTGTAACTCCTCTCAATAACCCCCTCTGCCACCCGAATGATCCGAAGTTCATCCAGCTCCAGCTCCAGTTCCCTAACGCGGTTTTCAAGGAGTTGGAGTCAGATGCACTTCCAGCAGATGTAGTCATCAGGGACACTGGTGGTGACCCTTACCTCCCACATTCTGCAGGAGGAACATTCAACTGCCCTCACCTCCCTTCCCACTAGTCTAAATTCCCAAAGAGACTTGAAAAAAAACGGAATAAAATAAACTCGTTAACTTTCCAAGCTATGGCACAGGTACTTTGTTTTTGGTTTGAGGAGGAGGGTGGGTGCTTTAAAAGATTATAAGGCAAGGTGGGCTTTTCTGGGTGTTTGGTTTAATTCACAAACGGGTTCATTGCTGTGTCGTAACAGCACACTTAGAACATTGTGTTCAGTTCTGGTCGCCTTGTTATAGGAAAGATATAGAAGTTATATTGAGGATGCAGAGGAATTCCAAGGGATTAACAGAAATATTGGCACACACCACACGATCGAGTGAAATATTGAGAAAGTCACCACGCGAAAAATAAATACTGGCAGATTCTGCATGTCTGTATAAACGTCAGTGTGTCAGTGTTTGTGATGTGTCTGTACTGATGCCTGTATATCTGTGTGTGCACGTGAATCAGTGTATTGGCATTTCTCTCTGTGTGCTTTAGTATTTGTGTGACTGCACCAATCTCTATGTGTGCCTGTGTAACTATATGCATATCTTTGTGTATCTGCGTGTCTCTGTGCGTATCCATGTTCACAGCGGATCTGCCAGCCTCTGTGGTGTTTAAAGTTATGCAATATCCGCCTCTGCTGGCCTTCACACTATACTGCATTGATGGCAGTGGAGGGAGAAAACCATAAGAGATTCAGTCTAGGAAGTGGGGAGAGGGAGGTAGATCATAGCACCATCCAAACTGACAGCACCATCTGCACATGCACTACAACACACAGTTGGGTAAAGGGAGGATCATAATTGTAGTGAGGACACTCAGAGAGTTGCGAATGCTCATGAGTAATATCTGTGCTCTCTCTGCAATGTGAAAGTGATTTGTCTTTGAAGATTATTCGTTACACAGAGTGTACACCTTAAAGAATATTTCCACTGCAACTGCATCCAAGCAACTCTGACCAAGTCATCTGTAAGGTGATGCGATGAATTTATTACATGTTCTTTAAATTGAAATATTTTAAATTTCACCCCCTAAAAGGTGTAAGTCAGAAATGTTTGAAAAGTTCTGAAACTGACCCAGTGGTAATGGTAATATATCTAGGTATCAGACAAAACTGTTCTGTGCATCCAAAGATATTTGCAAAGCCAAACAGCAATGCAATGTGAGAGATTCACAATAGTTGACGTCCTCTGATAGAAAAAAAGACTGACACCTGTGCAGTGACATGGGGAGACCAGTAGAGGGTGGCATTGTATGACTGTAAACTTAACAGGGATAGACGTAGAGGTGGAAGAGGGGAGTAAGGGTTTATCTCAATTTTAATGGATTTACCCCCAAAATCACAGAGCCATCATTTCACAGAGATGTACACAAACATACATAGACACATTAACCACACAACACGTATACATACAGATATGGACACTTACACAGAAACACATGCACACGCCCGCATACAGACACCGTGTTTTCTTTAAGATAGAGATAAGTATGTTTTTCATGAATAAGGGAATCAATGGTCAGTTGGTGAAGGCAGGAGAATGTGGCTCCGAAACATTTTAACTGTGATCAAACGGCACAGCAGATCCAAGGGGCTAAATGGCCTAATTCTGTCCCAATTTCCTATTTTGTGAAGGGATTCATTTTGGAAGTCGAAGTTGAATGCAGATTACTGGGTCAAATGTTGGATTCGTAGCAGTGTGGAGAAACAAACGGATCTTGGGGTCCTTGTCCGTAGGTGTCTCAGTTGCCACCTAAGTTGATAGGGTTGTTCAGAAGGCGTATGGTGTGTTGGTTGTCATTAGCAGGTGGACTGAATTGAAGAGCCACAAGATTATGCTGCAGTCCTATAAAGCTCTGGTGAGACCACATTTGAAATGTTCTGGTCGCCTCAGTAAAGAAAGGGTATGGAAGCTTTAGAGCGGGTGCAGAGAAGATTTACCAGAATGCTGCCTGTACTAAAAGGGTTTGTCTTATGAAGGAAGGTTGAGGGAGCTATGGCTTTTCTCATTGGAGTAAAGAAGGATGAGAGGTAACTTGATAGAGCTGAACAAGATAGTGAGAGTTACAGACAGAGTAAATAGCCAGAGACTTCCTTGCACGAATGATTGTCACGAGGTGAGCATAATTTTAAGGTGTTTGGAGAAAGGTTTTGGAAGATGTCAAAGGCAGTGAGACACCAGCCCCCCTCCCTCTCCCCACAAACTGGGTTCCAGGTACAGTGAGACAGCAATGCTAAGCACTTAGATACCATGTCCTCCTCCCCTTACCCCAAACCAAGGTCCCTGGTACTGGGAGACAGCCGTGCTAACCACTAAGACATCATACCCCACTACCCCTCCCACAAACCGTGTCCCTGGTACTGTGAGACAGCCGTGCTAGCCACTGAGACACCTTACCCCCCCATCCACCCCAAACTGGATCCCTGGTGCTGTGAGACAGGCATGATAACCACTGAGACAACATGCCCCCCCTCCCCATCCCCCGAAATCGGGTCCCTGGTACTGTGAGACAGCCGTACTAACCAAAGAGACACCATGCCCCTCCCCCCTCCGCCCCCCAAACCGGGTCTCTGGTACTGTGAGACAGCCGTATTAACCACTGAGACACTCTTTTATAAAGTCATCGAGATGTACAACATGGTAACAGACCCTTCGGTCCAACCTGTGCATGCCGTCCAGATATCCGAACCCAATCTAGTCCCACGTGCCAGCACTCGGCCCATATCCCCCCAAACCCTTCCTATTCATATACCCATCCAAATGCCTTTTAAATGCTGTAATTGTACCAGCCTCCACCACATCCTCTGGCAGCTCATTCCATACACGTTCCACCCTCTGCATGAAAACGTTGCCCCTTAGGTCTCTTTTATATCTTTCCCCTCTCACCCTAAGCCTATGCAATCTAGTTCTGGACTCCCGATCCCAGGGAAAAGACTTTGTCTATTTATTCTATCCATGCCCCTCATAATTTTGTAAACCTGCATAAGGGCACCCCTCAGACACCTACGCTCCAGGGAAAACAGTCTCAGCGTGTTCAGCCTCTCCCTATAGCTCAAATCCTCCAACCCCGGCAACATCCTTGTAAATCTTTTCTGAACCCTTTCAAGCATCACAACATCTTTCCAATAGGTAGGAGACTAGAATTGCACGCAATATCCCAACAGTTGCCTTACCAATGTCCTGTACAGTCGCAACATAACCTCCCTATTCTTGTACTTAATACTCTGACCAATAAAGGAAAGCATAACAAACGCCTTCTTCACTGTCCTATCTACCTGTGACTTCACTTTCAGAGAGCTATGACCCTGTATTCCAAGGCTTCTTTGTTTAAAAGAAACACTCCCCAGGACCTTACCATTAAGTGCATAAGTCTGAGCTACGGGGAGAATGCGGTTAAGTGGAGTTGAAATGCCCATCAGCCGTGATTGAATGGCGGAGTGGACTCGATGGGCGGAATGGCCTTACTTCCACTCCTATGTCTTATGGTCTTATGGTCTTATGAGCTTGACTGATCTTTGATGGACAGGAGAGTAAATGTATATTGGGGACAGTTAGGAGACAGATGGACAGACAAACTCAGATCAGTCATGAGCATTCTGAATGGTGCAGCCAAATGGCCAACTGCTGCCCCTAAGCCATGTGTTTTTCCTCAATTCATCCCTCGAGGCTGTTACGGAGATATACTGCCTCCCCTAACCCATGTGTACAGGAGCAAACATGTAACCAATTCATTGAGTTGTGTAAATCCAGTAATAGGATCATTGTATTCAGGCATTTCAATTCCAAACATTCATGAGGGCAGTGAATATTTTTAAGAGGGAAAACATGTCGTGACATTTATTCCAGAGAACTTCTTATATCAATACATATCAGATACAAAAATAGGTGCCAGAAGAGCAGTGAACATGTAGAGCTAATCTCAAGAAAGTTAGTGGAAGAACAAAAAAGGGGTTAAAAAACCATTAGCGAGCAATAGCTTCAATAATCCAAAGACGTTTTATCGGTTTATTAAGGGCAAGAGGTTAACAAGAGAAAAAATAGGGAGTATTAGTGCCCGAGGATGCAGCCTGAGTACAGAGCCAGAGAATATGTTAAACACGTGCTTCACTTTAGAGAAGCAGTTCCTGGATTCACTCAGTCCGTAATAGAGTGCTTCAAGTAAAGTGACACACAAGCTGAGGAAGAATTGGAAGTTTATGCAGGATAAAAAGTGGCAAATCCCTAGATCAGGATGAACTGTACCCTAGGCTGATGTGGAAGATGAAGGAAGAGTTTGGAGGCTCCTACACTTTGTGTTTTTTTTTATTTGGGATCTGGCCACAGAGTTGGTGTGATTGAATAGGACAGCATTTAATGTAGTTTCAATTTCCACACAGTGTGAGAAAAAAAAGGCAATGGGTTTAAAGACCACCAAGTCTCACATCAGTGGGAGGAAAACAACTGTAGAGAATTGTGAAGCCTGATGAGGCTCGATCACTAAATATCTTCAAGGCTGAGATGGACAGATTTTTAAATAAGTGTTACGGGGAAAATGCAGGAAAGTGGAATGGAGGGTTGTCAGAATAAATATATGCAAATTGAAAGGAAAAAACAGACAGCGAGCGGATCGGCATACTGTCGCTCATATGTCCAAAGGTAATTTTTTTTTCCCAATAGCTTGTATTCAGTGAAATTTCAACCTCTTTCCCTAGGGAGTGAGACGCAGTTTGGAATGCAATCAATAGATTCAAGGTATTCAGAAGTGCAGTACTAATAGACAGAAAAGACCAGAGGAATGCGAAAACGCGGTTTGGATGTCGGTGGAATAATTGCATCAGCGCAGTCACCACTGCCAGAAGGAAGACCTCAGTAAGACACCTTCCAAGGTCCTGCACTGACGAAAAGGTCATTATGTGCCTGGTGTCAAGGAGTGCTTCAGGCCCTATCACGTTTTCACTGTAGTGTCTCCCTCCTTCCCTCGCCAAAACTAAATGTGGATTTGTCCATAGACATGCTGCCAGGAGCAGAGTCGGTAGTCGTGCTTTGATTTGATTGGTTTCAGTGAGCAGCAGCTCAACAAAAGGTGCAGATAAGCTCTGGTAAGCTCCTTTGAACTCTAGTCTTACAGTAGTCGAGATGGCAGTTAGGGCAGTCGCATGTTCCTCCTGCAGGATGTGGCAGTTCAGGGAGACTTCAACTTCGTGATGAATACACGTGTGTGGGAAGTGCACCCAGCTCCAGGTGCTGGGAGACAAATTCGGGAGCTGGAGCTGGATGCACTCCGGATCATCTGAGATACTGAGAACTACATAGAAAAGGTTGAAGATGCTAAAGAGATGTGAATGCATGTCTGGAGATGTCACAGAGATAGGAAAGCAAGGCTAGAGATGTTACAGAGATAGGAAAGCAAGTCTAGGGATGTTACAGAGAGAGGAAAGCAAGTCTGGAGACGATACAGAGATAGGAAAGCAAGGCTGGAGATTTTACAGAGATAGGAAAGCAAGGCTGGAGATGTCACAGAGGTAGGAATGCAAGGCCGGAAATGATACAGAGATAGGAAAGCAATGCTTGAGATGTTACAGAGACAGGAAAGCAAGGCTAGAGAAGTTACAGAGTTACAAAAGCAAGGCTGGAGATGTTACAGTGATAGGAAAGCAAGGCTAGAGATGTTACAGAAAAAGGAAAGCAAGGCTGGAGATGTTCCTGAGATAGGAAAGCAAAGCTGGAGATGTTACACAGATAGGAAAGCATGGCTGGAGATGTTACAGAGTTGGGAAAGCAAGTCTGGAGCGGGTACAGAGATGTGAAAGCAAGGCTGGAGATGTTACAGAGATAGGAAAGCAAGTCTGGAGACGATACAGAGATAGGAAAGCAAGGCTGGAGATTTTACAGAGATAGGAAAGCAAGGCTGGAAATTTTACAGAGAGAGGAAAGCAAGGCTGGAGATGTTACAGAGAGAGGAAAGGAAGGCAGGAGATTTTAAAGAGATACGAAAGCAAGGCTAGAGAAGTTACAGAGTTACAAAAGCAAGGCTGGAGATGTTACAGTGATAGGAAAGCAAGGCTAGAGATTTTACAGAAAAAGGAAAGCAAGGCTGGAGATGTTCCTGAGATAGGAAAGCAAGGCTGGAGATGTTACAGAGATAGGAAAGCAAGGCTAGGGATGTTACAGAGAGAGGAAAGCAAGGCTGGGGATGTTGCAGAGATAGGAAAGCATGACTGGATATGTTACAGTGATACGAAAGCAAGGCTGGAGATGATACAGAGAAGTGAATGCAAGTCTGGAGATGTCACAGAGGTAGGAATGCAAGGCCGGAAATGATACAGAGATAGGAAAGCAATGCTTGAGATGTTACAGAGACAGGAAAGCAAGGCTGGAGATGTTACAGAGATAGGAAAGCAATGCTTGAGATGTTACAGAGATAGGAAAGCAATGCTTGAGATGTTACAGAGACAGGAAAGCAAGGCTAGAGATGTTACAGAGAAACAAAAACAAGGCTGGATATGTTGCGAAGAGGCTGGAGAGTCAGGAGGGAACGACTGACACGGAGAAACATACTTTACCTCATCTTCACCAATCTACCAGCTGCAGTCACATTGCATGATGACCATATTGGGAACAGTGACTACCGCACACAGTATTTCTGGAGATAAAGCCCCACTTTTATGTTGTGAAGTGTGTGTGTGTGTGATACGCATGAGCGCACATGTGAGAAATGCTATCACCATTCTAAACGGAACAGATTTCAACGAGATCTAGAACTCGGCACTGGCCTATGTGAAGTGATGTGAGTCATAACTTACAGAAGCAGATATTTTACTCCTGCATAATTTTCACTGTCCATGCCTGGCATACGCTCCACTTTACCCTTACCATCAGGCCAGAGGATAAACCCTTGTGTGTCCGGGTATGTCCTGTGCACACACAGACAAAACATCAGACAATCAATGATTGCCCCATTGCTCTAATCCCTGTCATTAATAAATTGATGAAGATGTCATCTACAGTGGGATCATGCAGCACTTCCTCAACACCAACCTGATCACTGAAGCTCAGTTTGGGCTCTCATCCCTTGGGTTCATTGAACCCTGGGTTTAATGATGTACAACAAGAAAACACACAGCTGAAATCTCGAGGGTAGGCGACAGTGACTGCACTGAACAGCATCATAACTGCATTTGACCAAATGTCGAAACCAGGATTAACAGCAAAACTGGAGCAAATAGGAATGTTCTGCACTGGCTGAAGTTATATCTGAAAGGAAGGTGGCTGGGGTTGGTGGGGAGCAGACATCTCAGCTCCAGGACAGGCCTGCAGCAGTTCCCCGGAGAGGGGTTTCTGAGTAAACCTGAAGATCAAAATTGGAAAGGTAGGGCACCATACCCCGACAGGGTGATAGGACTGCTCTCTAGTTAGACGGAGACGACTGGTGGCAGTTTAACTGCACAGTCATCATGCCTCAAGTAAGGGAGAGGACAGTACTTTAGTCACCCCAGTCAGTGCAGGAATTGAACCCACGCTGTAGGCATTAATATCTAGCTGTACAACTGATTGAGCTAACCAAGTCGTCCTTCAGCTCCATGGGGAAGATAAAAAAACATTATTCTGCTTAGATATGTTGTTAGACAAATCTGGACCAGGTAGAACTAGAAACAAGTTTCCTAGCTTAGAGAGAGGGACAGCAGCATCGATGAGCCATAAGAGTGCTCTTTGCCCATGGCCCAATCATAAATGACCATTCCTACACTGTAAAGTCACAAGTGGGAATTTTTGCCAATGATTGGACAATGTTCAACACCATTCGTGATTTACTCAGATCCTGAAGCAGTCCTTGTCCAAATGCAACAGGACCTGGAAATATGCAGGTGTGTGCTTAACAGTGACAATACCATTTGCATTACACATGTGCCAGGCAATGATTACCTCTAACAATAGATACTTGAACCATATCTTCCAATGTTCAATGCCACCACCATAACTGAACACCCACCGAGCAGTATCCCAGGGATTCCCGTTATCCAGAACTGGACTGACCATATAATTTCATTACCATTCCTGTCAAGGGATTATACGAAAACGTCGATTCTCCTGTACCTCAGATGCTGTCTGACTGGTTGTGCTTTTGCCAGTGCCACACTTTGATTTATAAAAATTGATTGGCAACAAGAATATGTCAGGAGCTAGGAATCCTGCAGATATAACTTACCTCATGGTTTCTCAAAGCCTGCACACCATCTATAAGACACATATTGAATGTGTGTGTGATGAAATACCCCCATTTGTCTGTGTGAATGCAGCTTCATCCCTCACCCACTGACACTCAGTAGCAGCAAAGTCTGCCATATACACGGTGCTCTGCAGAAATTTACCAAGGCTCCTTACAACGTACCTCCGAAAACACGACAATCAAGAAGTACAAGGGAAGCAGACACATGGGATCATCACCAAATTCACGTTCCATTTCAAGCAACCCACTATATTGCTGTTCTGTCAGTGTCACTGTTTCAACGTCCCTCCGGAATGCACATCTACAGCACATGGACGGCAGCGGGTCAATACGGCAGCTCACCCCCACCTTCTCAAGGACAATATGGGATGGGCAATAAATACCATCCCAATCATATTCTATGAATAAATTAAAATGAATAATATTCATGCCCAAAGCTGGACACTGTGCTTTGGGTTTTGTGTGCTCAGGCTGGTGGGGTCCAAGCGGTACCTTGCTTTTTGTGAACAGCTCAAGGGAAATGATGTTTGAAACAATCTGTCCATCCCTCAGATGCATGGACTACATATTCAACATCACACAGACACTGCCATTCACATCCCACATTACTGAGCTCTGAGATAGAAAGAAGCAATTCAAAATGTACTCATGTCTGACTGTAACATATTTAAATACACAGTGATATTGTTGCCGTGAAAATGATTATGAGTGAATATTAGCCAGGAGAAAGTGAGGACTGCAGATGCTGGAGATCAGAGTCAAAAAGTGTGGTTCTGAAAAAAAAAACACAACCGTTCAGGGCAGCATCTGAGGAACAGGAGAGTCGACTATTCGTTCACAATACTAATACAAGGGAAAATAGTTGCATATTTTCAAAGACCTTGTACTTAATAATCATCTGGTGTTGGTAGTGGCAATGAGGCTCATCATTTCAATGCTCCTTCCTGTGAATTGGGCACTGTTTTCATCATATTATTGTTATAAAAGTGAACTAAATAAAGGGGCGATATAATGCTTATTGGACAATTTAAAGTTGGTATTATAAAAGGCTATCGAAACTTCAGCAAAGAGACTTGGCTGTTCATGGTTAGAACAATGCTGTAAACATTTACACAGACATTTCCAGCTCAAGTCGCACACAAGGTTGTTGGGATGGGTTCATACTGGCCATCAATGGAGCTGCACAAATCTGTTTGGATACTGACATTGTGGGGCGAAAGTACACTGGATATGGTTTATGAGGGATTCAATGTAAGATGCCATGTGCTGCAGGAGTTCATCACCTTTATAAACACTTCATTCAGGATCGTGTCTAAGGTGCAGAATTACAGAGTTTAGGTGGCACACAGAAGAGAGAAATTTGCAAGACAGGGTTGTTGACAGGTCATTGTTACAAATGTTGGACTGCATCTGGACCAGTGCTATGTTCTAGTCCAATGACCAATCTGCACCAACACACATCTCCCCGTTGTTCAGGTATGTCTCTAACCAGAGATGAAAAATGTTTTGCTGGAAAAGCGCAACAGGTCAGGCAGCATCCAAGGAGCAGGAGAATTGAGGTTTCGGACAGACGCCTTACTTCAGGTTTCCTTCACACCACGACATACCTCCCACTGTACAGTAACCATCACGGTACGACATACCTCCCTCTGTGCAGTAACCATCACAGCCCGACATTCCTCTCACTGTACAGTAACTATCACACCCCGACATACCTCCCACTGTACAGTAACGATCACACCCCGACATACCTCCCACTGTACAGAAACCATCACACCCCAACATACCTCCCAATGTACAGTAACCATCACACCCCTACATACCTCCCACTGGACAGTAACCATCACACCCCGACATACCTCCCACTGTACAGTAACCATCACACTCCGACATACCTCACACTGTACAGTAACCATCACGCCCCGACATACCTCCCACTGTACAGTAAGCATCACACCACGACCTCCCTCCCACTGTACAGTAACCATCACGGTCTGACATACCTCCCACTGTACAGTAACCATCACACCCTGATATTCCTCCCACTGTACAGTAACCATCACAGCCCGACATACCTCCCACTGTCCAGTAACCATCACAGCGCGACATCCCTCCCATTGTACAGTAACCATCACACCCCGACATACCTCCCACTGTACAGTAACCATCACACCCCGACATACCTCCCACTGTACAGTAACCATCACGCCCCGACATACCTCCCACTGTACAGTAACCATCACGGCCCGAGATCCCTCCCACTGTACCGTAACCATCACTGGCCCAAATACCTCTCACTGTACAGTAACCATCACACCCCGACATACCTCCCGCTGTACAGTAACCATCACACCCCGACATACCTCCCACTGTACAGTAACCATCACACCCCGACATCCCTCCCTCTGTACAGTAACCGTCACACCCCGACATACCTCCCACTGTACAGTAACCATCACACCCCGACATACCTCCCACTGTACAGTAACCATCACACCCTGACATACCTACCGCTGTACAGTAACTATCACACCCCGACATACCTCCCGCTGTACAGTAACCATCACACCCCGACATACCTCCCGCTGTACAGTAACCGTCACACCCCGACGTACCTCCCACTGTACAGTAACCATCACACACCGACATACCTCCCACTGTACAGTAACCATCACACCCTGACATACCTCCTGCTGTACAGTAACCATCACAGCCGGACATAGCATCCATTGTACAGTAACCATCACACCCCGACATACCTCCCACTGTACAGTAACCATCACGGCCCGACATACCTCCCACTGTACAGTAATCACCACGTTCCGACGTACCTCCCACTGTACAGGAATAATCACACCCCGACATACCTCACACTGTACAGTAACCATCACGGTCCGATATACCTCCCACTGTACAGTAACCATCACACCCCGAGATACCTCCCGCTACAGTAACCATCACACCCCGACATACCTCCCACTGTACAGTAACCATCACACCCCGACATACCTCCCACTGTACAGTATTTATCACACCCCGACATACCTCCCACTGTACAGTAATTATCACACCCCGACATGCCTCCCACTGTACAGTAACCATCACGGTCCGACATACCTCGCAGTGTACAGTAAACATCACACAACGACATCCCTCCCACTGTACAGTAACCATCATACACCGTCATCCCTCCCACTGTACATTATCCATACCGGACCGACATACCTCCCGCTGTACAGTAACCGTCACAGCCCAAAATACCTCCCACTGTCCAGTAACCATCACAGCCCGACATCCCTCCCACAGTACAGTAACCATCACAGCCCGACATCCCTCCCACTGTACAGTAACCATCACAGCCCGACATCCCTCCCACTGTACAGTAACCATCAAAGCCCGACATACCTCCCGCTTAAGAGTATCCATCACAGCCCGACATACCTCCCACTGTCCAGTAACCATCACAGCCCGACATCCCTCCCACTGTCCAGTAACCATCACAGCCCGACATCCCTCCCACTGTACAGTAACCATCACACCCCGACATCCCACCCACTGTACAGTAAGCATCACAGCCCGACATACCTCCCACTGTACAGTAACCATCACGTTCCGATATACCTCCCAATGCGCTGTAACCATCACGGGCAGACATCCCTCCCATTGTACAGTAACCATCAGAGCCCCAAATACCTCCCACTGTACAGTAACCATCACACCCCGACATACCTCCCACTGTACAGTAACCATCACGGCCCGACATACCTCCCACTGTACAGTAACCATCACACCCCGACATACCTCCCACTGTACAGTAACGATCACACCCCGACATCCCTCCCACTGAACAGTAACTATCACGGACCGACATACCTCCTACTGTACAGTAACTATCACGGTCCGACATACCTCCCAATGTACAGTCACCATCACTCCCAGGCATCCCTCCCACTGTACAGTAACCATCACACCCCGACATACTTCCCAATGCACAGTAACCATCACACCCCGACATACCTCCCACTGTACAGTAACTATCACACCCCGACATCCCTCCCACTTAACAGTAACTATCACGCCCCGACATACCTCCCGCTGTACAGTAACCATCACACCCCGACATACCTCCCATTTTACAGTAACCATCACGGCCCGACATACCTCCCACTGTACAGTAACCATCACACCCCGACATACCTCCCACTGTACAGTAACGATCACACCCCGACATCCCTCCCACTGAACAGTAACTATCACGGACCGACATACCTCCTACTGTACAGTAACTATCACGGTCCGACATACCTCCCAATGTACAGTCACCATCACTCCCAGGCATCCCTCCCACTGTACAGTAACCATCACACCCCGACATACTTCCCAATGCACAGTAACCATCACACCCCGACATACCTCCCACTGTACAGTAACTATCACACCCCGACATCCCTCCCACTTAACAGTAACTATCACGCCCCGACATACCTCCCGCTGTACAGTAACCATCACACCCCGACATACCTCCTATTGTACAGTAACCATCACGTTCCGACAAACCTCTCACTGTACCGTAACCATCACGGCCAGACATACCCCCCCACTGTACAGTAACCATCACATCCCGATATATCTCCCTCCGTTCAGTAACCATCACAGCCCGACATACCTCCCACTGTACAGTAACCATCACACCCCGACATACCTCCCACTGTACAGTAACCATCACACACCGACATACCTCTCACTGTACAGTAACCATCACATCCCGATATATCTCCCTCTGTTCAGTAACCATCACACCCCGACATACTTCCCACTGCACAGTAACCATCACGTTCCGACATACCTCCCACTGTACAGTAACTATCACGGTCCGACATACATCCCACTGTATAGTAACCATCACGGACCGACATACCTCCTACTGTACAGTAACTATCACGGTCCGACATACCTCCCAATGTACAGTCACCATCACACCCCGACATCCCTCCCACTGTACAGTAACCATCACGGATCGACATACCTCCCGCTGTACAGTAACCGTCAAAGTCCAACATACCTCACACAAAACAGTAACCGTCACATCCCATCATACCTCTCACTGTACAGTAATCATCACACCCCGACATACATCCCACTGTACAGTAACCATCACACCCCGACATACCTCCCACTGTACAGTAACCATCACAGCCCGACATACCCCCCACTGTACAGTAACCATCACACACCGACATACCTCACACTGTGCAGTAACGATCACAGCCCGACATCCATCCCACTGTACAGTAACCATCACAGCCCGACATCCCTCCCACTGTCCAGTAACCATTACAGCCCGACATCCCTCCCACTGTACAGTAACCATCACACCCCGACATCCCACCCATTGTACAGTAAGCATCACAGCCCGACATACCTCCCACTGTACAGTAACCATCACGTTCCGATATACCTCCCAATGCGCTGTAACCGTCACGGCCAGACATCCCTCCCATTGTACAGTAACCATCAGAGCCCCAAATACCTCCCACTGTACAGTCACCATCATGGCCCGACATACCTCCCATTTTACAGTAACCATCACGGCCCGACATACCTCCCACTGTACAGTAACCATCACACCCCGACATACCTCCCACTGTACAGTAACTATCACACCCCGACATCCCTCCCACTGAACAGTAACTATCACGGACCGACATACCTCCTACTGTACAGTAACTATCACGGTCCGACATACCTCCCAATGTACAGTCACCATCTCTCCCAGGCATCCCTCCCACTGTACAGTAACCATCACACCCCGACATACTTCCCACTGCACAGTAACCATCACACCCCGACATACCTCCCACTGTACAGTAACTATCACACCCCGACATCCCTCCCACTGAACAGTAACTATCACGCCCCGACATACCTCCCGCTGTACAGTAACCATCACACCCCGACATACCTCCCATTGTACAGTAAGCATCACGTTCCGACAAACCTCCCACTGTACCGTAACCATCACGGCCAGACATACCCCCCACTGTACAGTAACCATCACATCCCGATATATCTCCCTCTGTTCAGTAACCATCACAGCCCGACATACCTCCCACTGTACAGTAACCATCACACCCCGACATACCTCCCACTGTACAGTAACCATCACACACCGACATACCTCTCACTGTACATTAACCATCACACCCCGACATCCCTCCCACTGTACAGTAACCATCACACCCCCACATACTTCCCACTGCACAGTAACCATCACGTTCCGACATACCTCCCACTGTACAGTAACTATCACGGTCCGACATACCTCCCACTGTATAGTAACCATCACGGACCGACATACCTCCTACTGTACAGTAACTATCACGGTCCGACATACCTCCCAATGTACAGTCACCATCACACCCCGACATCCCTCCCACTGTACAGTAACCATCACTGATCGACATACCTCCCGCTGTACAGTAACCGTCACAGTCCAACATACCTCACACAAAACAGTAACCGTCACATCCCATCATACCTCTCACTGTACAGTAATCATCACACCCCGACATACATCCCACTGTACAGTAACCATCACACCCCGACATACCTCCCACTGTACAGTAACCATCACTGCCCGACATACCTCCCACTGTACAGTAACCATCACACACCGACATACCTCACACTGTGCAGTAACCATCACAGCCCGACATCCATCCCACTGTACAGTAACCATCACAGCCCGACATCCCTCCCACTGCCCAGTAACCATTACAGCTCGACATCCCTCCCACTGTACAGTAACCATCACACCCCGACATCCCACCCACTGTACAGTAAGCATCACAGCCCGACATACCTCCCACTATACAGTAACCATCACGTTCCGATATACCTCCCAATGCGCTGTAACCATCACGGCCAGACATCCCTCCCATTGTACAGTAACCATCAGAGCCCCAAATACCTCCCACTGTACAGTCACCATCATGGCCCGTCATACCTCCCATTTTACAGTAACCATCACGGCCCGACATACCTCCAACTGTACAGTAACCATCACACCCCGACATACCTCCCACTGTACAGTAACTATCACACCCCGACATCCCTCCCACTGAACAGTAACTATCACGGACCGACATACCTCCTACTGTACAGTAACTATCACGGTCCGACATACCTCCCAATGTACAGTCACCATCACTCCCAGGCATCCCTCCCACTGTACAGTAACCATCACACCCCGACATACTTCCCACTGCACAGTAACCATCACACCCCGACATACCTCCCACTGTACAGTAACTATCACACCCCGACATCCCTCCCACTGAACAGTAACTATCACGCCCCGACATACCTCCCGCTGTACAGTAACCATCACACCACGACATACCTCCCATTGTACAGTAACCATCACGTTCCGACAAACCTCTCACTGTACCGTAACCATCACGGCCAGACATACCCCCCACTGTACAGTAACCATCACATCCCGATATATCTCCCTCTGTTCAGTAACCATCACAGCCCGACATACCTCCCACTGTACAGTAACCATCACACCCCGACATACCTCCCACTGTACAGTAACCATCACACACCGACATACCTCTCACTGTACATTAACCATCACACCCCGACATCCCTCCCACTGTACAGTAACCATCACACCCCGACATACTTCCCACTGCACAGTAACCATCACGTTCCGACATACCTCCCACTGTACAGTAACTATCACGGTCCGACATACCTCCCACTGTACAGTAACCATCACGGACCGACATACCTCCTACTGTACAGTAACTATCACGGTCCGACATACCTCCCAATGTACAGTCACCATCACACCCCGACATCCCTCCCACTGTACAGTAACCATCACTGATCGACATACCTCCCGCTGTACAGTAACCGTCACAGTCCAACATACCTCACACAAAACAGTAACCGTCACATCCCATCATACCTCTCACTGTACAGTAATCATCACACGCCGACATACATCCCACTGTACAGTAACCATCACACCCCGACATACCTCCCACAGTACAGTAACCATCACTGCCCGACATACCTCCCACTGTACAGTAACCATCACACACCGACATACCTCACACTGTGCAGTAACGATCACAGCCCGACATCCCTCCCACTGTCCAGTAACCATTACAGCCCGACATCCCTCCCACTGTACAGTAACCATCACACCCCGACATCCCACCCACTGTACAGTAAGCATCACAGCCCGACATACCTCCCACTGTACAGTAACCATCACGTTCCGATATACCTCCCAATGCGCTGTAACCATCACGGCCAGACATCCCTCCCATTGTACAGTAACCATCAGAGCCCCAATACCTCCCACTGTACAGTCACCATCATGGCCCGACATACCTCCCATTTTACAGTAACCATCACGGCCCGACATACCTCCCACTGTACAGTAACCATCACACCCCGACATACCTCCCACTGTACAGTAACTATCACACCCCGACATCCCTCCCACTGAACAGTAACTATCACGGACCGACATACCTCCTATTGTACAGTAACTATCACGGTCCGACATACCTCCCAATGTACAGTCACCATCACGCCCAGGCATCCCTCCCACTGTATAGTAACCATCACACCCCGACATACTTCCCACTGCACAGTAACCATCACACCCCGACATACCTCCCACTGTACAGTAACTATCACACCCAGACATCCCTCCCACTGAACAGTAACTATCACGCCCCGACATATCTCCCGCTGTACAGTAACCATCACACCCCGACATACCTCCCATTGTACAGTAACCATCACGTTCCGACAAACCTCTCACTGTACCGTAACCATCACGGCTAGACATACCCCCCACTGTACAGTAACCATCACATCCCGATATATCTCCCTCTGTTCAGTAACCATCACAGCCCGACAAACCTCCCACTGTACAGTATCCATCACACCCCGACATACCTCCCACTGTACAGTAACCATCACACACCGACATACCTCTCACTGTACATTAACCATCACACCCCGACATCCCTCCCACTGTACAGTAACCATCACACCCCGACATACTTCCCACTGCACAGTAACCATCACGTTCCGACATACCTCCCACTGTACAGTAACTATCACGGTCCGACATACCTCCCACTGTACAGTAACCATCACGGACCGACATACCTCCTACTGTACAGTAACTATCACGGTCCGACATACCTCCCAATGTACAGTCACCATCACACCCCGACATCCCTCCCACTGTACAGTAACCATCACGGATCGACATACCTCCCGCTGTACAGTAACCGTCACAGTCCAACATACCTCACACAAAACAGTAACCGTCACATCCCATCATACCTCCCACTGTACAGTAATCATCACACCCCGACATACATCCCACTGTACAGTAACCATCACACCCCGACATACCTCCCACTGTACAGTAACCATCACTGCCCGACATACCTCCCACTGTACAGTAACCATCACACACCGACATACCTCACACTGTGCAGTAACCATCACAGCCCGACATCCATCCCACTGTACAGTAACCATCACAGCCCGACATCCCTCCCACTGTACAGTAAAAATCTCAGCTCGACCTACCTCCCGCTGTACAGTAATCATCACACCCCGACATACCTCCCACAGTACAGTAACCATTACAGCCCGACATACCTCCCGCTGTGCGGTAACCATCACAGCCCGACATACCTCCCACTGTACAGTATCCATCACGGTCCGACATACCTCCCGCTGTGCAGTAACCATCACACCCCAACATCCCACCACTGTACAGTAACCATCCCACCCCGACCTACCTCCCGCTGTACAGTAAGCATCACACCCCGACATATCTCCCACTCTACAGGAACCATAACGTTCCGACATACTTCCCACAGTACAGTATCCATCACAGCCCGAAATACCTCCCACTGTACAGTAACCACCACACCCCGAACTACCTAACGCTGTACTTTAACCATAACGTTCGGACATACCTCCCACTGTACAGTAACCATCACACCCCGACATACCTCCCACTGTACAGTTACCATTACAGCCTGACATACCTCCCACTGTACAGTAACCATCACACCCCGACATATCTCCCACTGTACAGTAACCATCACACCCCGACATACCTCACACTGTACAGTTACCATCACACACCGACATACCTCACACTGTACAGTAACCATTACACTCCGACATAACTCCCACTGTACAGTAACCATCACAGCCCGAAATACCTCCCAATGTACAGTAACCATCACTGTGTGAGATACCACCCACTGTACAGTAACCATCACGGTCCGAAATACCTCCCACTGTACAGTAACCATCACACCCTGACATAACTCACTGTACAGTAACCATCACACTCCGACATAACTCCTACTGTACAGTAACCATCACAGCCCGACATACCTCCCACTGTACAGTAACCATCACTGTGTGAGATACCTCCCACTGTACAGTAACCATCACGGCCCGACATACCTCCCACTGTAAAGTAACCATCACACCCCGACATACCTCACGCTGTACAGTAACCATCACACCCCGACATACCTCCCACTATACAGTTACCCTTACGGACAGACATACCTCACACTGTACAGTAACCATCAAAACCCGACATACCTCCCACTGTACAGTAACAATCACGGTCCGACATACCTCCCATTGTACAGTAACCATCACACCCCGACACACCTCCTACTGCACAGTAACCATCACGTTCCGACATCCCTCTCACTGTACAGTAACCGTCACACCCCGGCATACCTCCTGCTGTACTGTAACCATCACATCCCGACATACCTCCCTCCGTACAGTAACCATCACACCCGGGCATACCTCACGCTGTACTGTAACCATCACATCCCGACATACCTCCCACTGTCCAGTAACCATCACACCCCGAACTACCTAACGCTGTACATTAACCATCACGTTCCGACATACCTCCCACTGTACAGTAACCATCACACCCCGACATACCTCCCACTGTACAGTTACCATTACAGCCTGACATACCTCCCACTGTACAGTAACCAACACACCACGGCATACCTCCCGCTGTACTCTAACCATCACGTCCCGACATACCTCCCTCTGTACAGTAACCATCACACCCCGTCATCCCTCCCACAGTACAGTAACCATCACACCGCGACCTACCTCCCACTGTACAGTAACTATCGCACCCCGACATAACTCCCAATGTACAGAAACCATCACACCCCGACATACCTCCCACTGTACAGTAACCATCACACCCCGTCATACCTCCCACTGTACAGTAACCATGACTGTCTGACATACCTCCCACAGTACAGTAACTATCACACTCCGACATACCTCGCATTGTACAGTAACCATAACACCCTGACATTCCTCCCACTGTACAGTAACCATCACACCCCGACATCCCTCCCACTGTACAGTAACCATCACGCCCCGACATACCACCCACTGTACAGTAACCATCACGTTCCGACATACCTTCCACTGTACAGGAACCATCACACCCCGACATACCTCCCTCTGTACAGTAACCATCACAGCCCGACATCCCTCCCACTGTACAGTAACCATCACACCCCGACATACCTCCCACTGTACAGTAACCATCACACCCCGACATACCTCACACTGTACAGTAACCATCACACACCGACATACCTCCCACTATACAGTAACCATTACACTCCGACATAACTCCCACTGTGCAGTAACCATCACAGCCCGACATACCTCCCACTGTACAGTAACCATCACTGTGTGAGATACCACCCACTGTACAGTAACCATCACGGTCCGAAATACCTCCCACTGTACAGTAACCATCACACCCTGACATAACTCACTGTACAGTAACCATCACACTCCGACATAACTCCCACTGTACAGTAACCATCACAGCCCGACATACCTCCCACTGTACAGTAACCATCACTGTGTGAGATACCCCCCACTGTACAGTAACCATCACGGCCCGACATACCTCCCACTGTACAGTAACCATCACACCCCGACATACCTCACGCTGTACAGTAACCATCACACCCCGACATACCTCCCACTATACAGTTACCCTTACGGTCAGACATACCTCACACTGTACAGTAACCATCAAAACCCGACATACCTCCCACTGTACAGTAACAATCACGGTCCGACATACCTCCCACTGTACAATAACCATCACACCCCGACATACCTCCTACTGCACAGTAACCATCACAGACCGACATCCCTCTCACTGTAAAGTAACCATCACACCCCGGCATACCTCCTGCTGTACTGTAACCATCACATCCCGACATACCTCCCTCTGTACAGTAACCATCACACCCCGGCATACCTCCCACTGTACAGTAACCATCACATCCCGACATACCTCCCACTGTACAGTAACCATCACAGCCCGACATCCCTCCCACTGTACAGTAACCATCACGTTCCGACATACCTCCCACAGTACAGTAACCATTACAGCCCGACATACCTCCCGCTGTGCAGTAACCATCACAGCCCGACATACCTCCCACTGTACAGTAACCATCACGTTCCGACATACCTCCCACAGTACAGTAACCATTACAGCCCGAAATACCTCCCACTGTACAGTAACCACCACACCCCGAACTACCTAACGCTGTACATTAACCATCACGTTCCGACATACCTCCCACTGTACAGTAACCATCACACCCCGACATACCTCCCACTGTACAGTTACCATTACAGCCTGACATACCTCCCACTGTACAGTAACCATCACACTCCGACATATCTCCCACTGTACAGTAACCATCACACACCGACATACCTCACACTGTACAGTTACCATCACACACCGACATACCTCCCACTGTACAGTAACCATTACACACCGACATACCTCCCACTGTACAGTAACCATCATATCCCGACCTAAAACACACTGTACAGTAACCATCACACCCCGACATACCTCCCACTGTACAGTAACCATCATGTTCCGACATACCTCCCACTGTACAGTAACTATCACACCCCGACATACCTCCCTCTGTACAGTTACCATCACACCCCGACATACCGCCCACTGTACAGTAACCATCACAAACCGACATACCTCCCACTGTCCAGGAACCATCACGGCCCGAGATCCCTCCCACTGTACAGTAACCATCACTGTCCGACATACCACCCACTGTATAGTAACCATCACGATCCGACATACCTCCCACTGTACAGTAACCATCACGTTCCGACATACCTCCCACAGTACAGTAACCATCACAACCCGACCTAACACCCACTGTACAGTAACCATCACACCCCGACATACCTCCCACTGTACAGTAACTATCACACCCCGACATACCTCCCTCTGTACTGTTACCATCACAACCCGACATACCTCCCACTGTCCAGTAACCATCACGGCCCGAGATCCCTCCCACTGTACAGTAACCATCACAGTCCGACGTACCTCCCATTTTACAGTAACCATCACGGCCAGACATACCTCCCACTGTACAGTAACCATCACAGCCCGACATACCTCCCACTGTACAGTAACCATCACACCCCAACATACCTCCCAATGTACAGTAACGACCCCACACCGACATAACTCCCACTGTACAGTAACCATCACACCCCGAAATATCTCCCACTGTACAGTAACCATCACACCCCGACATACCTCCCACTGTACAGTAACCATCACACTCCGACATACCTCCCACTGTACAGTAACCATCACACCCCGACATACCTCGCACTGTACAGTAACCATCACACCCCGACATCCCTCCCACTGTAGAGTAACCATCACTGTCCGACATACCTCCCACTGTATAGTAACCATCACGATCCGACATACCTCCCACTGTACAGTAAGCATCACGTTCCGACATACCTCCAACAGTACAGTAACCATCTCACCCAGACCTAACACCCACTGTACAGTAACCATCACACCCCGACATACCTCCCACTGTACAGTAACTATCACACCCCGACATACCTCCCTCTGTACAGTTACCATCACACCCCGACATACCTCCCACTGTCCAGTAACCATCACGGCCCGAGATCCCTCCCACTGTACAGTAACCATCACAGCCCGACGTACCTCCCATTGTACAGTAACCATCACGGCCAGACATACCTCCCACTGTACAGTAACCATCACAGCCCGACATACCTCCCACTGTACAGTAACCATCACACCCCAACATACCTCCCAATGTACAGTAACCACCACACACCGACATAACTCCCACTGTACAGTAACCATCACACCCCGACATAACTCCCACTGTACAGTAACCATCACACCCCGACATACCTCCCACTGTACAGTAACCATCACACACCGACATACCTCCCACTGTACAGTAACCATCACACCCCGACATACCTCGCACTGTACAGTAACCATCACACCCCGACATCCCTCCCACTGTAGAGTAACTCTCACACCCCGGCATACCTCCCACTGTACAGTAACCATCACGTTCCGACATACCTCCCACTATACAGTAACTATCACAACCCGAACTACCTCCCTCTGTACAGGAACCGTCACACTCCGACATCCCTCCCACTGTACAGTAACCATCACACAACGACATACCTCCCACTGTCCAGTAAACATCACGGCCCGAGATCCCTCCCACTGTACAGTAACCATCACAGCCCGACATACCTCCCATTGTACAGTAACCATCACGGCCAGACATACCTCCCACTGTACAGTAACCATCACGGCCCGACATACCTCCCACTGTACAGTAACCATCACACCCCATCATACCTCCCAATGTACAGTAACCACCACACACCGACATAACTCCCACTGTACAGTAACCATCACACACCGACATACTTCCCACTGTACAGTAACCATCACACCTCGACATATCTCCCACAGTACAGTAACCATCACACCCCGACATACCTCCCACTGTACAGTAACCATCACACCCCGACATACCTCCCACTGTACAGTAACAATCACAGCCCGACATACCTCCCACTGTACAGTAACCATCACTGTCCGACATACCTCCCACTGTACATAACCATCACGGTCCGACATACCTCACACTGTACAGTAACCATCACGTTCCGACATACCTCCCACAGTAACAGTAACCATCATACCCCGACCTAAAACACACATTACAGTAACCATCACACCCCGACATACCTCCCACTGTACAGTAACCATCATGTTCCGACATACCTCCCACTGTACAGTAACTATCACACCCCGACATACCTCCCTCTGTACAGTTACCATCACACCCCGACATACCTCCCACTGTACAGTAACCATCACACACCGACATACCTCCCACTGTCCAGGAACCATCACTGCCCGAGATCCCTCCCACTGTACAGTAAACATCACAGCCCGACGTACCTCCCATTGTTCAGTAACCATCACGACCAGACATACCTCCCACTGTACAGTAACCATCACAGCCCGACATACCTCCCACTGTACAGTAACCATTACGGTCTGACATACCTCCCACTGTTCAGTAACTATCACATCCCGACATACCTCCCGCTGTACAGTAAACATCACACCCCGACATCCCTCCCACTGTAGAGTAACTCTCACACCCCGGCATACCTCCCACTGTACAGTAACCATCACGTTCCGACATACCTCCCACTGTACAGTAACTATCACACCCAAAACTACCTCCCTCTGTACAGGAACCGTCACACTCCGACATCCCTCCCGCTGTACAGTAACCATCACACACCGACATACCTCCCACTGTCCAGTAAACATCACGGACCGAGATCCCTCCCACTGTACAGTAACCATCACAGCTCGACGTACCTCCCATTGTACAGTAACCATCACGGCCAGACATACCTCCCACTGTACAGTAACCATCCCAGCCCGACATACCTCCCACTGTACAGTAACCATCACACCCCATCATACCTCCCAATGTACAGTAACCACCACACACCGACATAACTCCAACTGTACACTAACCATCACACTCCGACATATCTCCCACAGTACAGTAACCATCACACCCCGACATATCTCCCACAGTACAGTAACCATCACACCCCGACATCCCTCCCACTGTACAGTAACCATCACGCCCCGACATACCACCCACTGTCCAGTAACCATCACGTTCCGACATACCTTCCACTGTACAGGAACCATCACACTCCGACATACCTCCCTCTGTACAGTAACCATCACAGCCCGACATCCCTCCCACTGTACAGTAACCATCACACCCCGACATACCTCCCACTGTACAGTAACCATCACAGCCCGACATACCTCCCACTATACATTAACCATCACGGCCCGACATACCTCCCACTGTACAGTAACCATCACACCCCAACATACCTCCCAATGTACAGTAACCATCACGGCCCGACATACCACCCACTGTATTGTAACTATCACACCCCGAACTACCTCCCTCTGTACAGGAACTGTCACAAACCGACATACCTCCCACTGTACAGTAACCATCACACCCCGACATACCTCCCATTGTACAGTAACCATCACACACCGACATACCTCCCACTGTACAGTAACCATCACACCCCAACATACCTCCCAATGTACAGTAACCATCACGGCCCGACATACCACCCACTGTATTGTAACTATCACACCCCGAACTACCTCCCTCTGTACAGGAACTGTCACAAACCGACATACCTCCCACTGTACAGTAACCATCACACCCCGACATACCTCCCATTGTACAGTAACCATCACACACCGACATACCTCCCACTGTACAGTAACCATCACAACCCGACAAACCTCCCACTGCACAGTTACCATCACACCCCGACATACCTCCCACTGTACTGTAACGATCACACCGCGACATACCTCCCACTGTACAGTAACCATCACACCCCGACATACCTCCCACTGTACAGTAACCATCACTGTCCGACATACCTCCCACTGTATATTAACCATCACGATCCGACATACCTCCCACTGTACAGTAACCATCACGTTCCGACATACCTCCCACAGTACAGTAACCATCACAACCCGACCTAACACCCACTGTACAGTAACCATCACACCCCGACATACCTCCCACTGTACAGTAACTATCACACCCCGACATACCTCCCTCTGTACTGTTACCATCACAACCCGACATACCTCCCACAGTCCAGTAACCATCACGGCCCGAGATCCCTCCCACTGTACAGTAACCATCACAGTCCGACGTACCTCCCATTTTACAGTAACCATCACGGCCAGACATACCTCCCACTGTACAGTAACCATCACAGCCCGACATACCTCCCACTGTACAGTAACCATCACACCCCAACATACCTCCCAATGTACAGTAACCACCCCACACCGACATAACTCCCACTGTACAGTAACCATCACACCCCGAAATATCTCCCACTGTACAGTAACCATCACACCCCGACATACCTCGCACTGTACAGTAACCATCACACCCCGACATCCCTCCCACTGTAGAGTAACCATCACTGTCCGACATACCTCCCACTGTATAGTAACCATCACGATCCGACATACCTCCCACTGTACAGTAACTATCACGTTCCGACATACCTCCCACAGTACAGTAACCATCACACCCCGACCTAACACCCACTGTACAGTAACATTCACACCCCGACATACCTCCCACTGTACAGTAACTATCACACCCCGACATACCTCCCTCTGTACAGTTACCATCACACCCCGACATACCTCCCACTGTCCAGTAACCATCACGGCCCGAGATCCCTCCCACTGTACAGTAACCATCACAGCCCGACGTACCTCCCATTGTACAGTAACCATCACGGCCAGACATACCTCCCACTGTGCAGTAACCATCACAGCCCGACATACCTCCCACTGTACAGTAACCATCACACCCCAACATACCTCCCAATGTACAGTAACCACCACACACCGACATAACTCCCACTGTACAGTAACCATCACACCCCGACATATCTCCCACTGTACAGTTACCATCACACCCCGACATACCTCCCACTGTACAGTAACCATCACACACCGACATACCTCCCACTGTACAGTAACCATCACACCCCGACATACCTCGCACTGTACAGTAACCATCACACCCCGACATCCCTCCCACAGTAGAGTAACTCTCACACCCCGGCATACCTCCCACTGTACAGTAACCATCACGTTCCTACATACCTCCCACTATACAGTAACTATCACAACCCGAACTACCTCCCTCTGTACAGGAACCGTCACACTTCGACATCCCTCCCACTGTACAGTAACCATCACACAACGACATAGCTCCCACTGTCCAGAAAACATCACGGCCCGAGATCCCTCCCACTGTACAGTAACCATCACAGCCCGACATACCTCCCATTGTACAGTAACCATCACGGCCAGACATACCTCCCACTGTACAGTAACCATCACGGCCCGACATACCTCCCACTGTACAGTAACCATCACACCCCATCATACCTCCCAATGTACAGTAACCACCACACACCGACATAACTCCCACTGTACAGTAACCATCACACACCGACATACTTCCCACTGTACAGTAACTATCACACCCCGACATACCTCCCACTGTACAGTAACCATCACACCCCGACATATCTCCCACTGTACAGTAACCATCACAGCCCGACATACCTCCCACTGTACAGTAACCATCACTGTCCGACATACCTCCCACTGTACATAACCATCACGGTCCGACATACCTCACACTGTACAGTAACCATCACGTTCCGACATACCTCCCACAGTACAGTAACCATCATACCCCGACCTAAAACACACATTACAGTAACCATCACACCCCGACATACCTCCCACTGTACAGTGTCCATCATGTTCCGACATACCTCCCACTGTACAGTAACTATCACACCCCGACATACCTCCCTCTGTACAGTTACCATCACACCCCGACATACCTCCCACTGTACAGTAACCATCACACACCGACATACCTCCCACTGTCCAGGAACCATCACTGCCCGAGATCCCTCCCTCTGTACAGTTACCATCACACCCCGACATACCTCCCACTGTACAGTAACCATCACACCCCGACATACCTCCCACTGTACAGTAACCATCACACACCGACATACCTCCCACTGTACAGTAACCATCACACCCCGACATACCTCGCACTGTACAGTAACCATCACACCCCGACATCCCTCCCACTGTAGAGTAACCATCACTGTCCGACATACCTCCCACTGTATAGTAACCATCACGATCCGACATACCTCCCACTGTACAGTAACCATCACGTTCCGACATACCTCCAACAGTACAGTAACCATCTCACCCCGACCTAACACCCACTGTACAGTAACCATCACACCCCGACATACCTCCCACTGTACAGTAACTATCACACCCCGACATACCTCCCTCTGTACAGTTACCATCACACCCCGACATACCTCCCACTGTCCAGTAACCATCACGGTCCGAGATCCCTCCCACTGTACAGTAACCATCACAGCCCGACGTACCTCCCATTGTACAGTAACCATCACGGCCAGACATACCTCCCACTGTACAGTAACCATCACAGCCCGACATACCTCCCACTGTACAGTAACCATCACACCCCAACATACCTCCCAATGTACAGTAACCACCACACACCGACATAACTCCCACTGTACAGTAACCATCACACCCCGACATAACTCCCACTGTACAGTAACCATCACACCCCGACATACCTCCCACTGTACAGTAACCATCACACACCGACATACCTCCCACTGTACAGTAACCATCACACCCCGACATACCTCGCACTGTACAGTAACCATCACACCCCGACATCCCTCCCACTGTAGAGTAACTCTCACACCCCGGCATACCTCCCACTGTACAGTAACCATCACGTTCCGACATACCTCCCACTATACAGTAACTATCACAACCCGAACTACCTCCCTCTGTACAGGAACCGTCACACTCCGACATCCCTCCCACTGTACAGTAACCATCACACAACGACATACCTCCCACTGTCCAGTAAACATCACGGCCCGAGATCCCTCCCACTGTACAGTAACCATCACAGCCCGACATACCTCCCATTGTACAGTAACCATCACGGCCAGACATACCTCCCACTGTACAGTAACCATCACGGCCCGACATACCTCCCACTGTACAGTAACCATCACACCCCATCATACCTCCCAATGTACAGTAACCACCACACACCGACATAACTCCCACTGTACAGTAACCATCACACACCGACATACTTCCCACTGTACAGTAACCATCACACCTCGACATATCTCCCACAGTACAGTAACCATCACACCCCGACATACCTCCCACTGTACAGTAACCATCACACCCCGACATACCTCCCACTGTACAGTAACCATCACAGCCCGACATACCTCCCACTGTACAGTAACCATCACTGTCCGACATACCTCCCACTGTACATAACCATCACGGTCCGACATACCTCACACTGTACAGTAACCATCACGTTCCGACATACCTCCCACAGTAACAGTAACCATCATACCCCGACCTAAAACACACATTACAGTAACCATCACACCCCGACATACCTCCCACTGTACAGTAACCATCATGTTCCGACATACCTCCCACTGTACAGTAACTATCACACCCCGACATACCTCCCTCTGTACAGTTACCATCACACCCCGACATACCTCCCACTGTACAGTAACCATCACACACCGACATACCTCCCACTGTCCAGGAACCATCACTGCCCGAGATCCCTCCCACTGTACAGTAAACATCACAGCCCGACGTACCTCCCATTGTTCAGTAACCAACACGACCAGACATACCTCCCACTGTACAGTAACCATCACAGCCCGACATACCTCCCACTGTACAGTAACCATTACGGTCTGACATACCTCCCACTGTTCAGTAACTATCACATCCCGACATACCTCCCGCTGTACAGTAAACATCACACCCCGACATCCCTCCCACTGTAGAGTAACTCTCACACCCCGGCATACCTCCCACTGTACAGTAACCATCACGTTCCGACATACCTCCCACTGTACAGTAACTATCACACCCAAAACTACCTCCCTCTGTACAGGAACCGTCACACTCCGACATCCCTCCCGCTGTACAGTAACCATCACACACCGACATACCTCCCACTGTCCAGTAAACATCACGGACCGAGATCCCTCCCACTGTACAGTAACCATCACAGCTCGACGTACCTCCCATTGTACAGTAACCATCACGGCCAGACATACCTCCCACTGTACAGTAACCATCCCAGCCCGACATACCTCCCACTGTACAGTAACCATCACACCCCATCATACCTCCCAATGTACAGTAACCACCACACACCGACATAACTCCAACTGTACACTAACCATCACACTCCGACATATCTCCCACAGTACAGTAACCATCACACCCCGACATATCTCCCACAGTACAGTAACCATCACACCCCGACATCCCTCCCACTGTACAGTAACCATCACGCCCCGACATACCACCCACTGTCCAGTAACCATCACGTTCCGACATACCTTCCACTGTACAGGAACCATCACACTCCGACATACCTCCCTCTGTACAGTAACCATCACAGCCCGACATCCCTCCCACTGTACAGTAACCATCACACCCCGACATACCTCCCACTGTACAGTAACCATCACAGCCCGACATACCTCCCACTATACATTAACCATCACGGCCCGACATACCTCCCACTGTACAGTAACCATCACACCCCAACATACCTCCCAATGTACAGTAACCATCACGGCCCGACATACCACCCACTGTATTGTAACTATCACACCCCGAACTACCTCCCTCTGTACAGGAACTGTCACAAACCGACATACCTCCCACTGTACAGTAACCATCACACCCCGACATACCTCCCATTGTACAGTAACCATCACACACCGACATACCTCCCACTGTACAGTAACCATCACACCCCAACATACCTCCCAATGTACAGTAACCATCACGGCCCGACATACCACCCACTGTATTGTAACTATCACACCCCGAACTACCTCCCTCTGTACAGGAACTGTCACAAACCGACATACCTCCCACTGTACAGTAACCATCACACCCCGACATACCTCCCATTGTACAGTAACCATCACACACCGACATACCTCCCACTGTACAGTAACCATCACAACCCGACAAACCTCCCACTGCACAGTTACCATCACACCCCGACATACCTCCCACTGTACTGTAACGATCACACCGCGACATACCTCCCACTGTACAGTAACCATCACACCCCGACATACCTCCCACTGTACAGTAACCATCACTGTCCGACATACCTCCCACTGTATATTAACCATCACGATCCGACATACCTCCCACTGTACAGTAACCATCACGTTCCGACATACCTCCCACAGTACAGTAACCATCACAACCCGACCTAACACCCACTGTACAGTAACCATCACACCCCGACATACCTCCCACTGTACAGTAACTATCACACCCCGACATACCTCCCTCTGTACTGTTACCATCACAACCCGACATACCTCCCACAGTCCAGTAACCATCACGGCCCGAGATCCCTCCCACTGTACAGTAACCATCACAGTCCGACGTACCTCCCATTTTACAGTAACCATCACGGCCAGACATACCTCCCACTGTACAGTAACCATCACAGCCCGACATACCTCCCACTGTACAGTAACCATCACACCCCAACATACCTCCCAATGTACAGTAACCACCCCACACCGACATAACTCCCACTGTACAGTAACCATCACACCCCGAAATATCTCCCACTGTACAGTAACCATCACACCCCGACATACCTCGCACTGTACAGTAACCATCACACCCCGACATCCCTCCCACTGTAGAGTAACCATCACTGTCCGACATACCTCCCACTGTATAGTAACCATCACGATCCGACATACCTCCCACTGTACAGTAACTATCACGTTCCGACATACCTCCCACAGTACAGTAACCATCACACCCCGACCTAACACCCACTGTACAGTAACATTCACACCCCGACATACCTCCCACTGTACAGTAACTATCACACCCCGACATACCTCCCTCTGTACAGTTACCATCACACCCCGACATACCTCCCACTGTCCAGTAACCATCACGGCCCGAGATCCCTCCCACTGTACAGTAACCATCACAGCCCGACGTACCTCCCATTGTACAGTAACCATCACGGCCAGACATACCTCCCACTGTGCAGTAACCATCACAGCCCGACATACCTCCCACTGTACAGTAACCATCACACCCCAACATACCTCCCAATGTACAGTAACCACCACACACCGACATAACTCCCACTGTACAGTAACCATCACACCCCGACATATCTCCCACTGTACAGTTACCATCACACCCCGACATACCTCCCACTGTACAGTAACCATCACACACCGACATACCTCCCACTGTACAGTAACCATCACACCCCGACATACCTCGCACTGTACAGTAACCATCACACCCCGACATCCCTCCCACAGTAGAGTAACTCTCACACCCCGGCATACCTCCCACTGTACAGTAACCATCACGTTCCTACATACCTCCCACTATACAGTAACTATCACAACCCGAACTACCTCCCTCTGTACAGGAACCGTCACACTTCGACATCCCTCCCACTGTACAGTAACCATCACACAACGACATAGCTCCCACTGTCCAGAAAACATCACGGCCCGAGATCCCTCCCACTGTACAGTAACCATCACAGCCCGACATACCTCCCATTGTACAGTAACCATCACGGCCAGACATACCTCCCACTGTACAGTAACCATCACGGCCCGACATACCTCCCACTGTACAGTAACCATCACACCCCATCATACCTCCCAATGTACAGTAACCACCACACACCGACATAACTCCCACTGTACAGTAACCATCACACACCGACATACTTCCCACTGTACAGTAACTATCACACCCCGACATACCTCCCACTGTACAGTAACCATCACACCCCGACATATCTCCCACTGTACAGTAACCATCACAGCCCGACATACCTCCCACTGTACAGTAACCATCACTGTCCGACATACCTCCCACTGTACATAACCATCACGGTCCGACATACCTCACACTGTACAGTAACCATCACGTTCCGACATACCTCCCACAGTACAGTAACCATCATACCCCGACCTAAAACACACATTACAGTAACCATCACACCCCGACATACCTCCCACTGTACAGTGTCCATCATGTTCCGACATACCTCCCACTGTACAGTAACTATCACACCCCGACATACCTCCCTCTGTACAGTTACCATCACACCCCGACATACCTCCCACTGTACAGTAACCATCACACACCGACATACCTCCCACTGTCCAGGAACCATCACTGCCCGAGATCCCTCCCTCTGTACAGTTACCATCACACCCCGACATACCTCCCACTGTACAGTAACCATCACACCCCGACATACCTCCCACTGTACAGTAACCATCACACACCGACATACCTCCCACTGTACAGTAACCATCACACCCCGACATACCTCGCACTGTACAGTAACCATCACACCCCGACATCCCTCCCACTGTAGAGTAACCATCACTGTCCGACATACCTCCCACTGTATAGTAACCATCACGATCCGACATACCTCCCACTGTACAGTAACCATCACGTTCCGACATACCTCCAACAGTACAGTAACCATCTCACCCCGACCTAACACCCACTGTACAGTAACCATCACACCCCGACATACCTCCCACTGTACAGTAACTATCACACCCCGACATACCTCCCTCTGTACAGTTACCATCACACCCCGACATACCTCCCACTGTCCAGTAACCATCACGGTCCGAGATCCCTCCCACTGTACAGTAACCATCACAGCCCGACGTACCTCCCATTGTACAGTAACCATCACGGCCAGACATACCTCCCACTGTACAGTAACCATCACAGCCCGACATACCTCCCACTGTACAGTAACCATCACACCCCAACATACCTCCCAATGTACAGTAACCACCACACACCGACATAACTCCCACTGTACAGTAACCATCACACCCCGACATAACTCCCACTGTACAGTAACCATCACACCCCGACATACCTCCCACTGTACAGTAACCATCACACACCGACATACCTCCCACTGTACAGTAACCATCACACCCCGACATACCTCGCACTGTACAGTAACCATCACACCCCGACATCCCTCCCACTGTAGAGTAACTCTCACACCCCGGCATACCTCCCACTGTACAGTAACCATCACGTTCCGACATACCTCCCACTATACAGTAACTATCACAACCCGAACTACCTCCCTCTGTACAGGAACCGTCACACTCCGACATCCCTCCCACTGTACAGTAACCATCACACAACGACATACCTCCCACTGTCCAGTAAACATCACGGCCCGAGATCCCTCCCACTGTACAGTAACCATCACAGCCCGACATACCTCCCATTGTACAGTAACCATCACGGCCAGACATACCTCCCACTGTACAGTAACCATCACGGCCCGACATACCTCCCACTGTACAGTAACCATCACACCCCATCATACCTCCCAATGTACAGTAACCACCACACACCGACATAACTCCCACTGTACAGTAACCATCACACACCGACATACTTCCCACTGTACAGTAACCATCACACCTCGACATATCTCCCACAGTACAGTAACCATCACACCCCGACATACCTCCCACTGTACAGTAACCATCACACCCCGACATACCTCCCACTGTACAGTAACCATCACAGCCCGACATACCTCCCACTGTACAGTAACCATCACTGTCCGACATACCTCCCACTGTACATAACCATCACGGTCCGACATACCTCACACTGTACAGTAACCATCACGTTCCGACATACCTCCCACAGTAACAGTAACCATCATACCCCGACCTAAAACACACATTACAGTAACCATCACACCCCGACATACCTCCCACTGTACAGTAACCATCATGTTCCGACATACCTCCCACTGTACAGTAACTATCACACCCCGACATACCTCCCTCTGTACAGTTACCATCACACCCCGACATACCTCCCACTGTACAGTAACCATCACACACCGACATACCTCCCACTGTCCAGGAACCATCACTGCCCGAGATCCCTCCCACTGTACAGTAAACATCACAGCCCGACGTACCTCCCATTGTTCAGTAACCATCACGACCAGACATACCTCCCACTGTACAGTAACCATCACAGCCCGACATACCTCCCACTGTACAGTAACCATTACGGTCTGACATACCTCCCACTGTTCAGTAACTATCACATCCCGACATACCTCCCGCTGTACAGTAAACATCACACCCCGACATCCCTCCCACTGTAGAGTAACTCTCACACCCCGGCATACCTCCCACTGTACAGTAACCATCACGTTCCGACATACCTCCCACTGTACAGTAACTATCACACCCAAAACTACCTCCCTCTGTACAGGAACCGTCACACTCCGACATCCCTCCCGCTGTACAGTAACCATCACACACCGACATACCTCCCACTGTCCAGTAAACATCACGGACCGAGATCCCTCCCACTGTACAGTAACCATCACAGCTCGACGTACCTCCCATTGTACAGTAACCATCACGGCCAGACATACCTCCCACTGTACAGTAACCATCCCAGCCCGACATACCTCCCACTGTACAGTAACCATCACACCCCATCATACCTCCCAATGTACAGTAACCACCACACACCGACATAACTCCAACTGTACACTAACCATCACACTCCGACATATCTCCCACAGTACAGTAACCATCACACCCCGACATATCTCCCACAGTACAGTAACCATCACACCCCGACATCCCTCCCACTGTACAGTAACCATCACGCCCCGACATACCACCCACTGTCCAGTAACCATCACGTTCCGACATAACTTCCACTGTACAGGAACCATCACACTCCGACATACCTCCCTCTGTACAGTAACCATCACAGCCCGACATCCCTCCCACTGTACAGTAACCATCACACCCCGACATACCTCCCACTGTACAGTAACCATCACAGCCCGACATACCTCCCACTATACATTAACCATCACGGCCCGACATACCTCCCACTGTACAGTAACCATCACACCCCAACATACCTCCCAATGTACAGTAACCATCACGGCCCGACATACCACCCACTGTATTGTAACTATCACACCCCGAACTACCTCCCTCTGTACAGGAACTGTCACAAACCGACATACCTCCCACTGTACAGTAACCATCACACCCCGACATACCTCCCATTGTACAGTAACCATCACACACCGACATACCTCCCACTGTACAGTAACCATCACACCCCAACATACCTCCCAATGTACAGTAACCATCACGGCCCGACATACCACCCACTGTATTGTAACTATCACACCCCGAACTACCTCCCTCTGTACAGGAACTGTCACAAACCGACATACCTCCCACTGTACAGTAACCATCACACCCCGACATACCTCCCATTGTACAGTAACCATCACACACCGACATACCTCCCACTGTACAGTAACCATCACAACCCGACAAACCTCCCACTGCACAGTTACCATCACACCCCGACATACCTCCCACTGTACTGTAACGATCACACCGCGACATACCTCCCACTGTACAGTAACCATCACACCCCGACATACCTCCCACTGTACAGTAACCATCACTGTCCGACATACCTCCCACTGTATATTAACCATCACGATCCGACATACCTCCCACTGTACAGTAACCATCACGTTCCGACATACCTCCCACAGTACAGTAACCATCACAACCCGACCTAACACCCACTGTACAGTAACCATCACACCCCGACATACCTCCCACTGTACAGTAACTATCACACCCCGACATACCTCCCTCTGTACTGTTACCATCACAACCCGACATACCTCCCACAGTCCAGTAACCATCACGGCCCGAGATCCCTCCCACTGTACAGTAACCATCACAGTCCGACGTACCTCCCATTTTACAGTAACCATCACGGCCAGACATACCTCCCACTGTACAGTAACCATCACAGCCCGACATACCTCCCACTGTACAGTAACCATCACACCCCAACATACCTCCCAATGTACAGTAACCACCCCACACCGACATAACTCCCACTGTACAGTAACCATCACACCCCGAAATATCTCCCACTGTACAGTAACCATCACACCCCGACATACCTCGCACTGTACAGTAACCATCACACCCCGACATCCCTCCCACTGTAGAGTAACCATCACTGTCCGACATACCTCCCACTGTATAGTAACCATCACGATCCGACATACCTCCCACTGTACAGTAACTATCACGTTCCGACATACCTCCCACAGTACAGTAACCATCACACCCCGACCTAACACCCACTGTACAGTAACATTCACACCCCGACATACCTCCCACTGTACAGTAACTATCACACCCCGACATACCTCCCTCTGTACAGTTACCATCACACCCCGACATACCTCCCACTGTCCAGTAACCATCACGGCCCGAGATCCCTCCCACTGTACAGTAACCATCACAGCCCGACGTACCTCCCATTGTACAGTAACCATCACGGCCAGACATACCTCCCACTGTGCAGTAACCATCACAGCCCGACATACCTCCCACTGTACAGTAACCATCACACCCCAACATACCTCCCAATGTACAGTAACCACCACACACCGACATAACTCCCACTGTACAGTAACCATCACACCCCGACATATCTCCCACTGTACAGTTACCATCACACCCCGACATACCTCCCACTGTACAGTAACCATCACACACCGACATACCTCCCACTGTACAGTAACCATCACACCCCGACATACCTCGCACTGTACAGTAACCATCACACCCCGACATCCCTCCCACAGTAGAGTAACTCTCACACCCCGGCATACCTCCCACTGTACAGTAACCATCACGTTCCTACATACCTCCCACTATACAGTAACTATCACAACCCGAACTACCTCCCTCTGTACAGGAACCGTCACACTTCGACATCCCTCCCACTGTACAGTAACCATCACACAACGACATAGCTCCCACTGTCCAGAAAACATCACGGCCCGAGATCCCTCCCACTGTACAGTAACCATCACAGCCCGACATACCTCCCATTGTACAGTAACCATCACGGCCAGACATACCTCCCACTGTACAGTAACCATCACGGCCCGACATACCTCCCACTGTACAGTAACCATCACACCCCATCATACCTCCCAATGTACAGTAACCACCACACACCGACATAACTCCCACTGTACAGTAACCATCACACACCGACATACTTCCCACTGTACAGTAACTATCACACCCCGACATACCTCCCACTGTACAGTAACCATCACACCCCGACATATCTCCCACTGTACAGTAACCATCACAGCCCGACATACCTCCCACTGTACAGTAACCATCACTGTCCGACATACCTCCCACTGTACATAACCATCACGGTCCGACATACCTCACACTGTACAGTAACCATCACGTTCCGACATACCTCCCACAGTACAGTAACCATCATACCCCGACCTAAAACACACATTACAGTAACCATCACACCCCGACATACCTCCCACTGTACAGTGTCCATCATGTTCCGACATACCTCCCACTGTACAGTAACTATCACACCCCGACATACCTCCCTCTGTACAGTTACCATCACACCCCGACATACCTCCCACTGTACAGTAACCATCACACACCGACATACCTCCCACTGTCCAGGAACCATCACTGCCCGAGATCCCTCCCACTGTACAGTAAACATCACAGCCCGACGTACCTCCCATTGTTCAGTAACCATCACGACCAGACATACCTCCCACTGTACAGTAACCATCACAGCCCGACATACCTCCCACTGTACAGTAACCATTACGGTCTGACATACCTCCCACTGTTCAGTAACTATCACATCCCGACATACCTCCCGCTGTACAGTAAACATCACACCCCGACATCCCTCCCACTGTAGAGTAACTCTCACACCCCGGCATACCTCCCACTGTACAGTAACCATCACGTTCCGACATACCTCCCACTGTACAGTAACTATCACACCCAAAACTACCTCCCTCTGTACAGGAACCGTCACACTCCGACATCCCTCCCGCTGTACAGTAACCATCACACACCGACATACCTCCCACTGTCCAGTAAACATCACGGACCGAGATCCCTCCCACTGTACAGTAACCATCACAGCTCGACGTACCTCCCATTGTACAGTAACCATCACGGCCAGACATACCTCCCACTGTACAGTAACCATCCCAGCCCGACATACCTCCCACTGTACAGTAACCATCACACCCCATCATACCTCCCAATGTACAGTAACCACCACACACCGACATAACTCCAACTGTACAGTAACCATCACACTCCGACATATCTCCCACAGTACAGTAACCATCACACCCCGACATATCTCCCACAGTACAGTAACCATCACACCCCGACATCCCTCCCACTGTACAGTAACCATCACGCCCCGACATACCACCCACTGTACAGTAACCATCACGTTCCGACATACCTTCCACTGTACAGGAACCATCACACCCCGACATACCTCCCTCTGTACAGTAACCATCACAGCCCGACATCCCTCCCACTGTACAGTAACCATCACGGCCCGACATACCTCCCACTGTACAGTAACCATCACACCCCAACATACCTCCCAATGTACAGTAACCATCACGGCCCGACATACCACCCACTGTATTGTAACTATCACACCCCGAACTACCTCCCTCTGTACAGGAACTGTCACAAACCGACATACCTCCCACTGTACAGTAACCATCACACCCCGACATACCTCCCATTGTACAGTAACCATCACACACCGACATACCTCCCACTGTACAGTAACCATGACACCCCGACATACCTCCCACTGTACAGTAACCATCACAACCCGACAAACCTCCCACTGCACAGTAACCATCACACCCCGACATACCTCCCACTGTACTGTAACGATCACACCGCGACATACCTCCCACTGTACAGTAACCATCACACCCCGACATACCTCCCACTGTACAGTAACCATCACTGTCCGACATACCTCCCACTGTACAGTAACCATCACACCCCGACATACCTCCCACTGTACAGTAACTATCACACCCCGACATAACTCCCTCTGTACTGTTACCATCACAACCCGACATACCTCCCACTGTCCAGTAACCATCACGGCCCGAGATCCCTCCCACTGTACAGTAACCATCACAGTCCGACGTACCTCCCATTGTACAGTAACCATCACGGCCAGACATACCTCCCACTGTACAGTAACCATCACAGCCCGACATACCTCCCACTGTACAGTAACCATCACACCACAACATACCTCCCAATGTACAGTAACCACCCCACACCGACATAACTCCCACTGTACAGTCACCATCACACCCCGAAATATCTCCCACTGTACAGTAACCATCACACCCCGACATACCTCCCACTGTACAGTAACCATCACACACCGACATACCTCCCACTGTACAGTAAACATCACACCCCGACATACCTCGCACTGTACAGTAACCATCACACCCCGACATCCCTCCCACTGTAGAGTAACCATCACTGTCCGACATACCTCCCACTGTATAGTAACCATCACGATCCGACATACCTCCCACTGTACAGTAACCATCACACCCCGACCTAACACCCACTGTACAGTAACCATCACACCCCGACATACCTCCCACTGTACAGTAACTATCACACCCCGACATACCTCCCTCTGTACAGTTACCATCACACCCCGACATACCTCCCACTGTCCAGTAACCATCACGGCCCGAGATCCCTCCCACTGTACAGTAACCATCACAGCCCGACGTACCTCCCATTGTACAGTAACCATCACGGCCAGACATACCTCCCACTGTACAGTAACCATCACAGCCCGACATACCTCCCACTGTACAGTAACCATCACACCCCAACATACCTCCCAATGTACAGTAACCACCACACACCGACATAACTCCCACTGTACAGTAACCATCACACCCCGACATAACTCCCACTGTACAGTAACCATCACACCCCGACATACCTCCCACTGTACAGTAACCATCACACACCGACATACCTCCCACTGTACAGTAACCATCACACCCCGACATACCTCGCACTGTACAGTAACCATCACACCCCGACATCCCTCCCACTGTAGAGTAACTCTCACACCCCGGCATACCTCCCACTGTACAGTAACCATCACGTTCCGACATACCTCCCACTATACAGTAACTATCACAACCCGAACTACCTCCCTCTGTACAGGAACCGTCACACTCCGACATCCCTCCCACTGTACAGTAACCATTACACAACGACATAACTCCCACTGTCCAGTAAACATCACGGCCCGAGATCCCTCCCACTGTACAGTAACCATCACAGCCCGACATACCTCCCATTGTACAGTAACCATCACGGCCAGACATACCTCCCACTGTACAGTAACCATCACGGCCCGACATACCTCCCACTGTACAGTAACCATCACACCCCATCATACCTCCCAATGTACAGTAACCACCACACACCGACATAACTCCCACTGTACAGTAACCATCACACACCGACATATCTCCCACAGTACAGTAACCATCACACCCCGACATACCTCCCACTGTACAGTAACCATCACACCCCGACATATCTCCCACTGTACAGTAACCATCACAGCCCGACATACCTCCCACTGTACAGTAACCATCACTGTCCGACATATCTCCCACTGTACATAACCATCACGGTCCGACATACCTCACACTGTACAGTAACCATCACGTTCCGACATACCTCCCACAGTACAGTAACCATCATACCCCGACCTAAAACACACATTACAGTAACCATCACACCCCGACATACCTCCCACTGTACAGTAACCATCATGTTCCGACATACCTCCCACTGTACAGTAACTATCACACCCCGACATACCTCCCTCTGTACAGTTACCATCACACCCCGACATACCTCCCACTGTACAGTAACCATCACACACCGACATACCTCCCACTGTCCAGGAACCATCACTGCCCGAGATCCCTCCCACTGTACAGTAAAAATCACAGCCCGACGTACCTCCCATTGTTCAGTAACCATCACAGCCCGACATACCTCCCACTGTACAGTAACCATTACGATCTGACATACCTCCCACTGTTCAGTAACTATCACATCCCGACATACCTCCCGCTGTACAGTAAACATCACACCCCGACATCCCTCCCACTGTAGAGTAACTCTCACACCCCGGCATACCTCCCACTGTACAGTAACCATCACGTTCCGACATACCTCCCACTGTACAGTAACTATCACACCCAAAACTACCTCCCTCTGTACAGGAACCGTCACACTCCGACATCCCTCCCGCTGTACAGTAACCATCACACACCGACATACCTCCCACTGTCCAGTAAACATCACGGACCGAGATCCCTCCCACTGTACAGTAACCATCACAGCTCGACGTACCTGCCATTGTACAGTAACCATCACGGCCAGACATACCTCCCACTGTACAGTAACCATCCCAGCCCGACATACCTCCCACTGTACAGTAACCATCACACCCCATCATACCTCCCAATGTACAGTAACCACCACACACCGACATAACTCCAACTGTACAGTAACCATCACACTCCGACATATCTCCCACAGTACAGTAACCATCACACCCCGACATATCTCCCACAGTACAGTAACCATCACACCCCGACATCCCTCCCACTGTACAGTAACCATCACGCCCCGACATACCACCCACTGTCCAGTAACCATCACGTTCCGACATACCTTCCACTGTACAGGAACCATCACACCCCGACATACCTCCCACTGTACAGTAACCATCACACCCCGACATACCTCCCACCGTACCGTAACCATCACACCCCGACATACCTCACACTGTACAGTAACCATCACTGTCCGACATACCTCCCACTATACAGTAACCATTACACTCCGACATACCTCACACTGTACAGTTACCATCACACACCGACATACCTCCCACTGTAGAGTAACCATTACACACCGACATACCTCCCACTGTACAGTAACCATCATGTTCCGACATACCTCCCACAGTACAGTAACCATCATATCCAGACGTAAAACACACTGTACAGTAACCATCACACCCCGACATACCTCCCACTGTACAGTAACCATCATGTTCCGACATACCTCCCACTGTACAGTAAAGATCACAGCCCGACGTACCTCCCATTGTTCAGTAACTATCACACCCCGAAATACCTCCCTCTGTACAGTTACCATCACACCCCGACATACCTCCCACTGTACAGTAATCATCACACACCGACATACCTCCCACTGTCCAGGAACCATCACGGCCCGAGATCCCTCCCACTGTACAGTAAACATCACAGCCCGACGTACCTCCCATTGTTCAGTAACCATCACGACCAGACATACCTCCCACTGTACAGTAACCATCACAGCCCGACATACCTCCCACTGTACAGTAACCATTACGGTCTGACATACCTCCCACTGTTCAGTAACTATCACACCCCGACATACCTCCCGCTGTACAGTAAACATCGCACCCCGACATCCCTCCCACTGTAGAGTAACTCTCACACCCCGGCATACCTCCCACTGTACAGTAACCATCACGTTCCGACATACCTCCCACTGTCCAGTAACTATCACACCCCGAACTACCTCCCTCTGTACAGGAACCGTCACACTCCGACATCCCTCCCACTGTACAGTAACCATCACACACCGACATACCTCCCACTGTCCAGTAAACATCACACTCCGACATACCTCCCACTGTACAGTTACCATTACAACCTGACATACCTCCCACTGTACAGTAACCATTTGACCCCGACATATCTCCCACTGTACAGTAACCATCACAGCCCGACATACCTCCCACTGTACAGTAACCATCACTGTCCGACATACCTCCCACTGTACATAACCATCACGGTCCGACATACCTCACACTGTACAGTAACCATCACGTTCCGACATACCTCCCACAGTACAGTAACCATCATACCCCGACCTAAAACACACATTACAGTAACCATCACACCCCGACATACCTCCCACTGTACAGTAACCATCATGTTCCGACATACCTCCCACTGTACAGTAACTATCACACCCCGACATACCTCCCTCTGTACAGTTACCATCACACCCCGACATACCTCCCACTGTACAGTAACCATCACACACCGACATACCTCCCACTGTCCAGGAACCATCACTGCCCGAGATCCCTCCCACTGTACAGTAAACATCACAGCCCGACGTACCTCCCATTGTTCAGTAACCATCACGACCAGACATACCTCCCACTGTACAGTAACCATCACAGCCCGACATACCTCCCACTGTACAGTAACCATTACGGTCTGACATACCTCCCACTGTTCAGTAACTATCACATCCCGACATACCTCCCGCTGTACAGTAAACATCACACCCCGACATCCCTCCCACTGTAGAGTAACTCTCACTCCCCGACATACCTCCCACTGTACAGTAACCATCACGTTCCGACATACCTCCCACTGTACAGTAACTAACACACCCAAAACTACCTCCCTCTGTACAGGAACCGTCACACTCCGACATCCCTCCCGCTGTACAGTAACCATCACACACCGACATACCTCCCACTGTCCAGTAAACATCACGGACCGAGATCCCTCCCACTGTACAGTAACCATCACAGCTCGACGTACCTCCCATTGTACAGTAACCATCACGGCCAGACATACCTCCCACTGTACAGTAACCATCCCAGCCCGACATACCTCCCACTGTACAGTAACCATCACACCCCATCATACCTCCCAATGTACAGTAACCACCACACACCGACATAACTCCAACTGTACAGTAACCATCACACTCCGACATATCTCCCACAGTACAGTAACCATCACACCCCGACATATCTCCCACTGTACAGTAACCATCACGGCCTGACATACCTCCCACTGTACAGTAACTATCACACCCCGACCTACCTCCCGCTGTACAGTAACCATCGAACCCCGACATCCCTCCCACTGTATAGTAACTATCACACCCCGGCATACCTCCCACTGTACAGTAACCATCACGTTCCGACATACCTCCCACTGTACAGTAACTATCACACCCCGACATACCTCCCTCTGTACAGTAAGCATCACACACCGACATACCTCCCACTGTCCAGTAACCATCACGGCCCGAGATCCCACCCACTATACAGTAACCATCACAGCCCGACGTACCTCCCATTGTACAGTAACCATCACGGCAAGACATACCTCCCACTGTACAGTAACCATCACAGCCCGACATACCTCCCACTATACATTAACCATCACGGCCCGACATACCTCCCACTGTACAGTAACCATCACACCCCAACATACCTCCCAATGTACAGTAACCATCACGGCCCGACATACCACCCGCTGTATTGTAACTATCACACCCCGAACTACCTCCCTCTGTACAGGAACTGTCACAAACCGACATACCTCCCACTGTACAGTAACCATCACACCACGACATACCTCCCACTGTACAGTAACCATTACACCCCGACATACCTCCCACTGTACAGTAACCATCACAACCCGACAAAGCTCCCACTGCACAGTAACCATCACACCCCGACATACCTCCCACTGTACTGTAACGATCACACCGCGACATACCTCCCATTGTACAGTAACCATCACACCCCGACATACCTCCCACTGTACAGTAACCATCACTGTCCGACATACCTCCCACTGTATAGTAACCATCACGATCCGACATACCTCCCACTGTACGGTAACCATCACGTTCCGACATACCTCCCACAGTACAGTAACCATCACAACCCGACCTAACACCCACTGTACAGTAACCATCACACCTCGACATACCTCCCACTGTACAGTAACTATCACACCCCGACATACCTCCCTCTGTACTGTTACCATCACAACCCGACATACCTCCCACTGTCCAGTAACCATCACGGCCCGAGATCCCTCCCACTGTACAGTAACCATCACAGTCCGACGTACCTCCCATTGTACAGTAACCATCACGGCCAGACATACCTCCCACTGTACAGTAACCATCACAGCCCGACATACCTCCCAATGTACAGTAACCACCCCACACCGACATAACTCCCACTGTACAGTAACCATCACACCCCGAAATATCTCCCACTGTACAGTAACCATCACACCCCGACATACCTCCCACTGTACAGTAACCATCACACACCGACATACCTCCCACTGTACAGTAACCATCACACCCCGACATACCTCGCACTGTACAGTAACCATCACACCCCGACATCCCTCCCACTGTAGAGTAACCATCACTGTCCGACATACCTCCCACTATACAGTAACCATTACACTCCGACATACCTCACACTGTACAGTTACCATCACACACCGACATACCTCCCACTGTACAGTAACCATTACACACCGACATACCTCCCACTGTACAGTAACCATCATGTTCCGACATACCTCCCACAGTACAGTAACCATCATATCCAGACCTAAAACACACTGTACAGTAACCATCACACCCCGACATACGTCCCACTGTACAGTAACCATCATGTTCCGACATACCTCCCACTGTACAGTAACTATCACACCCCGAAATACCTCCCTCTGTACAGTTACCATCACACCCCGACATACCTCCCACTGTACAGTAATCATCACACACCGACATACCTCCCACTGTCCAGGAACCATCACGGCCCGAGATCCCTCCCACTGTACAGTTAACATCACAGCCCGACGTACCTCCCATTGTTCAGTTACCATCACGACCAGACATACCTCCCACTGTACAGTAACCATCACAGCCCGACATACCTCCCACTGTACAGTAACCATTACGGTCTGACATACCTCCCACTGTTCAGTAACTATCACACCCCGACATACCTCCCGCTGTACAGTAAACATCGCACCCCGACATCCCTCCCACTGTAGAGTAACTCTCACACCCCGGCATACCTCCCACTGTACAGTAACCATCACGTTCCGACATACCTCCCACTGTACAGTAACTATCACACCCCGAACTACCTCCCTCTGTACAGGAACCGTCACACTCCGACATCCCTCCCACTGTACAGTAACCATCACACACCGACATACCTCCCACTGTCCAGTAAACATCACACCCCGACATACCTCCCACTGTACAGTTACCATTACAACCTGACATACCTCCCACTGTACAGTAACCATTTGACCCCGACATATCTCCCACTGTACAGTAACCATCACAGCCCGACATACCTCCCACTGTACAGTAACCATCACTGTCCGACATACCTCCCACTGTACATAACCATCACGGTCCGACATACCTCACACTGTACAGTAACCATCACGTTCCGACATACCTCCCACAGTACAGTAACCATCATACCCCGACCTAAAACACACATTACAGTAACCATCACACCCCGACATACCTCCCACTGTACAGTAACCATCATGTTCCGACATACCTCCCACTGTACAGTAACTATCACACCCCGACATACCTCCCTCTGTACAGTTACCATCACACCCCGACATACCTCCCACTGTACAGTAACCATCACACATCGACATACCTCCCACTGTCCAGGAACCATCACTGCCCGAGATCCCTCCCACTGTACAGTAAACATCACAGCCCGACGTACCTCCCATTGTTCAGTAACCATCACGACCAGACATACCTCCCACTGTACAGTAACCATCACAGCCCGACATACCTCCCACTGTACAGTAACCATTACGGTCTGACATACCTCCCACTGTTCAGTAAATATCACATCCCGACATACCTCCCGCTGTACAGTAAACATCACACCCCGACATCCCTCCCACTGTAGAGTAACTCTCACACCCCGGCATACCTCCCACTGTACAGTAACCATCACGTTCCGACATACCTCCCACTGTACAGTAACTATCACACCCAAAACTACCTCCCTCTGTACAGGAACCGTCACACTCCGACATCCCTCCCGCTGTACAGTAACCATCACACACCGACATACCTGCCACTGTCCAGTAAACATCACACCCCGACATACCTCCCACTGTACAGTTACCATTACAACCTGACATACCTCCCACTGTACAGTAACCATCACACCCCATCATACCTCCCAATGTACAGTAACCACCACACACCGACATAACTCCAACTGTACAGTAACCATCACACTCCGACATATCTCCCACACTACAGTAACCATCACACCCCGACATATCTCCCACAGTACAGTAACCATCACACCGGGACATACCTCCCACTGTACAGTAACCATCACACCCCGACATACCTCCCACTGTACAGTAACCATCACGGCCTGACATACCTCCCACTGTACAGTAACTAATACACCCCGACCTACCTCCCGCTGTACAGTAACCATCGAACCCCGACATCCCTCCCACTGTATAGTAACTATCACACCCCGGCATACCTCCCACTGTACAGTAACCATCACGTTCCGACATACCTCCCATTGTACAGTAACTATCACACCCCGACATACCTCCCTCTGTACAGTAAGCATCACACACCGACATACCTCCCACTGTCCAGTAACCATCACGGCCCGAGATCCCACCCACTACACAGGAACCATCACAGCCCGACGTACCTCCCATTGTACAGTAACCATCACGGCCAGACATACCTCCCACTGTACAGTAACCATCACAGCCCGACATACCTCCCACTATACATTAACCATCACGGCCCGACATACCTCCCACTGTACAGTAACCATCACACCCCAACATACCTCCCAATGTACAGTAACCATCACGGCCCGACATACCACCCACTGTATTGTAACTATCACACCCCGAACTACCTCCCTCTGTACAGGAACTGTCACAAACCGACATACCTCCCACTGTACAGTAACCATCACGTTCCGACATACCTCCCACAGTACAGTAACCATCATACCCCGACCTAAAACACACATTACAGTAACCATCACACCCCGACATACCTCCCACTGTACAGTAACCATCACACCCCGACATACCTCCCACTGTACAGTAACCATCACACACCGACATACCTCCCACTGTACAGTAACCATCACACCCCGACATACCTCGCACTGTACAGTAACCATCACACCCCGACATACCTCCCACTGTAGAGTAACCATCACTGTCCGACATACCTCCCACTGTACAGTAACCATCACTGTCCGACATACCTCCCACTGTACATAACCATCACGGTCCGACATACCTCACACTGTACAGTAACCATCACGTTCCGACATACCTCCCACAGTACAGTAACCATCATACCCCGACCTAAAACACACATTACAGTAACCATCACACCCCGACATACCTCCCACTGTACAGTAACCATCATGTTCCGACATACCTCCCACTGTACAGTAACTATCACACCCCGACATACCTCCCTCTGTACAGTTACCATCACACCCCGACATACCTCCCACTGTACAGTAACCATCACACACCGACATACCTCCCACTGTCCAGGAACCATCACTGCCCGAGATCCCTCCCACTGTACAGTAAACATCACAGCCCGACGTACCTCCCATTGTTCAGTAACCATCACGACCAGACATACCTCCCACTGTACAGTAACCATCACAGCCCGACATACCTCCCACTGTACAGTAACCATTACGGTCTGACATACCTCCCACTGTTCAGTAACTATCACATCCCGACATACCTCCCGCTGTACAGTAAACATCACACCCCGACATCCCTCCCACTGTAGAGTAACTCTCACACCCCGGCATACCTCCCACTGTACAGTAACCATCACGTTCCGACATACCTCCCACTGTACAGTAACTATCACACCCAAAACTACCTCCCTCTGTACAGGAACCGTCACACTCCGACATCCCTCCCGCTGTACAGTAACCATCACACACCGACATACCTCCCACTGTCCAGTAAACATCACGAACCGAGATCCCTCCCACTGTACAGTAACCATCACAGCTCGACGTACCTCCCATTGTACAGTAACCATCACGGCCAGACATACCTCCCACTGTACAGTAACCATCCCAGCCCGACATACCTCCCACTGTACAGTAACCATCACACCCCATCATACCTCCCAATGTACAGTAACCACCACACACCGACATAACTCCAACTGTACAGTAACCATCACACTCCGACATATCTCCCACTGTACAGTAACCATCACACCCCGACATATCTCCCACTGTACAGTAACCATCACGGCCTGACATACCTCCCACTGTACAGTAACTATCACACCCCGACCTACCTCCCGCTGTACAGTAACCATCGAAACCCGACATCCCTCCCACTGTATAGTAACTATCACACCCCGGCATACCTCCCACTGTACAGTAACCATCACGTTCCGACATACCTCCCACTGTACAGTAACTATCACACCCCGACATACCTCCCTCTGTACAGTAAGCATCACACACCGACATACCTCCCACTGTCCAGTAACCATCACGGCCCGAGATCCCACCCACTATACAGTAACCATCACAGCCCGACGTACCTCCCATTGTACAGTAACCATCACGGCAAGACATACCTCCCATTGTTCAGTAACCATCACAGCCCGACATACCTCCCACTATACATTAACCATCACGGCCCGACATACCTCCCACTGTACAGTAACCATCACACCCCAACATACCTCCCAATGTACAGTAACCATCACGGCCCGACATACCACCCGCTGTATTGTAACTATCACACCCCGAACTACCTCCCTCTGTACAGGAACTGTCACAAACCGACATACCTCCCACTGTACAGTAACCATCACACCACGACATACCTCCCATTGTACAGTAACCATCACACACCGACATACCTCCCACTGTACAGTAACCATTACACCCCGACATACCTCCCACTGTACAGTAACCATCACAACCCGACAAAGCTCCCACTGCACAGTAACCATCACACCCCGACATACCTCCCACTGTACTGTAACGATCACACCGCGACATACCTCCCACTGTACAGTAACCATCACACCCCGACATACCTCCCACTGTACAGTAACCATCACTGTCCGACATACCTCCCACTGTATAGTAACCATCACGATCCGACATACCTCCCACTGTACGGTAACCATCACGTTCCGACATACCTCCCACAGTACAGTAACCATCACAACCCGACCTAACACCCACTGTACAGTAACCATCACACCTCGACATACCTCCCACTGTACAGTAACTATCACACCCCGACATACCTCCCTCTGTACTGTTACCATCACAACCCGACATACCTCCCACTGTCCAGTAACCATCACGGCCCGAGATCCCTCCCACTGTACAGTAACCATCACAGTCCGACGTACCTCCCATTGTACAGTAACCATCACGGCCAGACATACCTCCCACTGTACAGTAACCATCACAGCCCGACATACCTCCCAATGTACAGTAACCACCCCACACCGACATAACTCCCACTGTACAGTAACCATCACACCCCGAAATATCTCCCACTGTACAGTAACCATCACACCCCGACATACCTCCCACTGTACAGTAACCATCACACACCGACATACCTCCCACTGTACAGTAACCATCACACCCCGACATACCTCGCACTGTACAGTAACCATCACACCCCGACATCCCTCCCACTGTAGAGTAACCATCACTGTCCGACATACCTCCCACTATACAGTAACCATTACACTCCGACATACCTCACACTGTACAGTTACCATCACACACCGACATACCTCCCACTGTACAGTAACCATCACACACCGACATACCTCCCACTGTACAGTAACCATCACACCCCGACATACCTCGCACTGTACAGTAACCATCACACCCCGACATCCCTCCCACTGTAGAGTAACCATCACTGTCCGACATACCTCCCACTATACAGTAACCATTACACTCCGACATACCTCACACTGTACAGTTACCATCACACACCGACATACCTCCCACTGTACAGTAACCATTACACACCGACATACCTCCCACTGTACAGTAACCATCATGTTCCGACATACCTCCCACTGTACAGTAACCATCACAGCCCGACATACCTCCCAATGTACAGTAACCACCCCACACCGACATAACTCCCACTGTACAGTAACCATCACACCCCGAAATATCTCCCACTGTACAGTAACCATCACACCCCGACATACCTCCCACTGTACAGTAACCATCACACACCGACATACCTCCCACTGTACAGTAACCATCACACCCCGACATACCACACACTGTACAGTAACCATCACACCCCGACATACCTCCCACTGTACAGTAACCATCATGTTCCGACATACCTCCCACTGTACAGTAACTATCACACCCCGAAATACCTCCCTCTGTACAGTTACCATCACACCCCGACATACCTCCCACTGTACAGTAATCATCACACACCGACATACCTCCCACTGTCCAGGAACCATCACGGCCCGAGATCCCTCCCACTGTACAGTAAACATCACAGCCCGACGTACCTCCCATTGTTCAGTTACCATCACGACCAGACATACCTCCCACTGTACAGTAACCATCACAGCCCGACATACCTCCCACTGTACAGTAACCATTACGGTCTGACATACCTCCCACTGTTCAGTAACTATCACACCCCGACATACCTCCCGCTGTACAGTAAACATCGCACCCCGACATCCCTCCCACTGTAGAGTAACTCTCACACCCCGGCATACCTCCCACTGTACAGTAACCATCACGTTCCGACATACCTCCCACTGTACAGTAACTATCACACCCCGAACTACCTCCCTCTGTACAGGAACCGTCACACTCCGACATCCCTCCCACTGTACAGTAACCATCACACACCGACATACCTCCCACTGTCCAGTAAACATCACACCCCGACATACCTCCCACTGTACAGTTACCATTACAACCTGACATACCTCCCACTGTACAGTAACCATTTGACCCCGACATATCTCCCACTGTACAGTAACCATCACAGCCCGACATACCTCCCACTGTACAGTAACCATCACTGTCCGACATACCTCCCACTGTACATAACCATCACGGTCCGACATACCTCACACTGTACAGTAACCATCACGTTCCGACATACCTCCCACAGTACAGTAACCATCATACCCCGACCTAAAACACACATTACAGTAACCATCACACCCCGACATACCTCCCACTGTACAGTAACCATCATGTTCCGACATACCTCCCACTGTACAGTAACTATCACACCCCGACATACCTCCCTCTGTACAGTTACCATCACACCCCGACATACCTCCCACTGTACAGTAACCATCACACACCGACATACCTCCCACTGTCCAGGAACCATCACTGCCCGAGATCCCTCCCACTGTACAGTAAACATCACAGCCCGACGTACCTCCCATTGTTCAGTAACCATCACGACCAGACATACCTCCCACTGTACAGTAACCATCACAGCCCGACATACCTCCCACTGTACAGTAACCATTACGGTCTGACATACCTCCCACTGTTCAGTAACTATCACATCCCGACATACCTCCCGCTGTACAGTAAACATCACACCCCGACATCCCTCCCACTGTAGAGTAACTCTCACACCCCGGCATACCTCCCACTGTACAGTAACCATCACGTTCCGACATACCTCCCACTGTACAGTAACTATCACACCCAAAACTACCTCCCTCTGTACAGGAACCGTCACACTCCGACATCCCTCCCGCTGTACAGTAACCATCACACACCGACATACCTCCCACTGTCCAGTAAACATCACGGACCGAGATCCCTCCCACTGTACAGTAACCATCCCAGCCCGACATACCTCCCACTGTACAGTAACCATCACACCCCATCATACCTCCCAATGTACAGTAACCACCACACACCGACATAACTCCAACTGTACAGTAACCATCACACTCCGACATATCTCCCACACTACAGTAACCATCACACCCCGACATATCTCCCACAGTACAGTAACCATCACACCGGGACATACCTCCCACTGTACAGTAACCATCACACCCCGACATACCTCCCACTGTACAGTAACCATCACGGCCTGACATACCTCCCACTGTACAGTAACTAATACACCCCGACCTACCTCCCGCTGTACAGTAACCATCGAACCCCGACATCCCTCCCACTGTATAGTAACTATCACACCCCGGCATACCTCCCACTGTACAGTAACCATCACGTTCCGACATACCTCCCATTGTACAGTAACTATCACACCCCGACATACCTCCCTCTGTACAGTAAGCATCACACACCGACATACCTCCCACTGTCCAGTAACCATCACGGCCCGAGATCCCACCCACTATACAGTAACCATCACAGCCCGACGTACCTCCCATTGTACAGTAACCATCACGGCCAGACATACCTCCCACTGTACAGTAACCATCACAGCCCGACATACCTCCCACTATACATTAACCATCACGGCCCGACATACCTCCCACTGTACAGTAACCATCACACCCCAACATACCTCCCAATGTACAGTAACCATCACGGCCCGACATACCACCCACTGTATTGTAACTATCACACCCCGAACTATCTCCCTCTGTACAGGAACTGTCACAAACCGACATACCTCCCACTGTACAGTAACCATCACACCCCGACATACCTCCCATTGTACAGTAACCATCACACACCGACATACCTCCCACTGTACAGTAACCATTACACCCCGACATACCTCCCACTGTACAGTCACCATCACAACCCGACAAACCTCCCACTGTACTGTAACGATCACACCGCGACATACCTCCCACTGTACAGTAACCATCACACCCCGACATACCTCCCACTGTAGAGTAACCATCACTGTCCGACATACCTCCCACTGTATAGTAACCATCACGATCCGACATACCTCCCACTGTACAGTAACCATCACGTTCCGACATACCTCCCACAGTACAGTAACCATCACACCCCGACCTAACACCCACTGTACAGTAACCATCACACCCCGACATACCTCCCACTGTACAGTAACTATCACACCCCAACATACCTCCCTCTGTACAGTTACCATCACACCCCGACATACCTCCCACTGTCCAGTAACCATCACGGCCCGAGATCCCTCCCACTGTACAGTAACCATCACAGCCCGACGTACCTCCCATTGTACAGTAACCATCACGGCCAGACATACCTCCCACTGTACAGTAACCATCACAGCCCGACATACCTCCCACTGTACAGTAACCATCACACCCCAACATACCTCCCAATGTACAGTAACCACCACACACCGACATAACTCCCACTGTACAGTAACCATCACACCCCGACATATCTCCCACTGTACAGTAACCATCACACCCCGACATACCTCCCACTGTACAGTAACCATCACACACCGACATACCTCCCACTGTACAGTAATCATCACACCCCGACATACCTCGCACTGTACAGTAACCATCACACCCCGACATCCCTCCCACTGTAGAGTAACTCTCACACCCCGGCATACCTCCCACTGTACAGTAACCATCACGTTCCGACATACCTCCCACTATACAGTAAGTATCACAACCCGAACTACCTCCCTCTGTACAGGAACCGTCACACTCCGACATCCCTCCCACTGTACAGTAACCACCACACAACGACATACCTCCCACTGTCCAGTAAACATCACGGCCCGAGATCCCTCCCACTGTACAGTAACCATCACAGCCCGACATACCTCCCATTGTACAGTAACCATCACGGCCAGACATACCTCCCACTGTACAGTAACCATCACGGCCCGACATACCTCCCACTGTACAGTAACCATCACACCCCATCATACCTCCCAATGTACAGTAACCACCACACACCGACATAACTCCCACTGTACAGTAACCATCACACACCGACATACTTCCTACTGTACAGTAACCATCACACCTCGACATATCTCCCACAGTACAGTAACCATCACACCCCGACATACCTCCCACTGTACAGTAACCATCACACCCCGACATACCTCCCACTGTACAGTAACCATCACGGCCTGACATACCTCCCACTGTACAGTAACTATCACACCCCGACCTACCCCCCGCTGTACAGTAACCATCGCACCCCGACATCACTCCCACTGTATAGTAAATATCACACGCCGACATACCTCCCTCTGTACAATAAGCATCACACACCGACATACCTCCCACTGTCCAGTAACCATCACGGCCCGAGATCCCGCCCTCTGTACAGTAAGCATCACAGCCCGACGTACCTCCCATTGTACAGTAACCATCACGGCCAGACATACCTCCCACTGTACAGTAACCATCACGGCCCGACATACCTCCCACTGTACAGTAACCATCACGGCCCGACATACCTCCCACTCTACAGTAACCATCACACCCCAACATACCTCCCAATGTACAGTAACCATCACGGCCCGACATACATCCCACTGTACAGTAACTATCACACCCCGACATACCTCCCACTGTACAGTAACCATCAAGGCCCGACATAACTCCCACTGTACAGTAACCACCACACCCCAACATACCTCCCAATGCACAGTAACCATCACACCCCGACATACCTCCCACTGTACAGTAACCATCACACCCCGACATACCTACCACTGTACAGTAACCGTCACATCCCGGCATACCTCCCACTGTACAGTAACCATCACGTTCTGACATACCTCCCCCTGTACACTGACCATCACACTACGACATACCTCCCACTGAAAAGTAACCATCACGTTCTGACATACCTCCCCCTGTACACTGACCATTACACCCCGACATACCTCCCACTGCACAGTAACCATCACGTTCTGACATATCTCCCACTGTACAGTAACCATGACTGTCTGACATACCTTCCACTGTACATTAAAAATCACGGCCCGAAATACCTCCCACTGTACAGTAACCATCATACCCCGACATACCTCCCACTGTACAGGAACCATCATACCCCGACATATCTCCCACTGCACAGTAACCATCACAGCCCGACATCCACCACACTGTACAGTAACCCCCGCACCCCTACATACCTCCCATTGTACTGTAACCATCACACCCCGACATACCTTCCGCTGTACAGTAACAATCACACCCCGACATACCTCCCACTGTACAGTATCCATCACGGCCCGACATACCTCCCACTGTAGAGTAACCATCACGGTCCGACATACCTCCCACTGGACAGTAACCATCATGGCACGAGATTCCTCCCACTGTACAGTAACCATCACAGCCCGACGTACCTCCCATTGTACAGTAACCATCACGGCCAGACATACCTCCCACTGTACAGTAACCATCACGGCCCGATATACCTCCCACTGTACAGTAACCATCACGGCCCGACATACCTCCCACTGTACAGTAACCATCACGGCCCGACATACCTCCCACTCTACAGTAACCATCACACCCCAACATACCTCCCAATGTACAGTAACCATCACGGCCCGACATACATCCCACTGTACAGTAACTATCACACCCCGACATACCTCCCACTGTACAGTAACCATCAAGGCCCGACATAACTCCCACTGTACAGTAACCACCACACCCCAACATACATCCCAATGCACAGTAACCACCACACCCCGACCTACCTCCCACTGTACAGTAACTAACACACCCCGACATACCTCCCACTGCACAGTAACCATCACAGCCCGATATCCCTCTCACTGTACAGTAACCATCACACCCCTACATACCTCCCACTGTACAGTAACCATCACACCCCCCACTGTACAGTAAACTTCACATCCCGACATACCTCCCACTGTACAGTAACCATGACTGTCTGACATACCTTCCACGGTACAGTATCAATCACGGTCCGACATACCTCCCACTGTACAGTAACTATCACACCCCGACATATCTCCCACTGCACAGTAACCATCACAGCCCGACATCCACCACACTGTACAGTAACCCTCACACCCCTACATACCTCCCATTGTACTGTAACCATCACACCCCGACATACCTCCCAATGTACAGTAACCATCACGGCCCGACATACCTCCCACTCTACAGTAACCATCACACCCCAACATACCTCCCAATGTACAGTAACCATCACGGCCCGACATACATCCCACTGTACAGTAACAATCACACCCCGACATACCTCCCACTGTACAGTATCCATCACGGCCCGACATACCTCCCACTGTAGAGTAACCATCACGGTCCGACATACCTCCCACTGGACAGTAACCATCATGGCCCGAGATTCCTCCCACTGTACAGTAACCATCACAGCCCGACGTACCTCCCATTGTACAGTAACCATCACGGCCAGACATACCTCCCACTGTACAGTAACCATCACGGCCCGACATACCTCCCACTGTACAGTAAACATCACGGCCCGACATACCTCCCACTGTACAGTAACCATCAAGGCCCGACATAACTCCCACTGTACAGTAACCATCACACCCCAACATACCTCCCAATGCACAGTAACCACCACACCCCGACCAACCTCCCACTGTACAGTAACTATCACACCCCGACATACCTCCCACTGCACAGTAACCATCACAGCCCGATATCCCTCTCACTGTACAGTAACCATCACACCCCTACATACCTCCCACTGTACAGTAACCATCACACCCCGACATACCCCCCACTGGACAGTAACCTTCACATCTCGACATACCTCAAACTGTACAGTAACCGTGACTGTCTGACATACCTTCCACTGTACAGTAACAATCACGGCCCGACATACCTCCCACTGTACAGTAACCATCACACCCCGACATACCTCCCACTGTACAGTAACCATCACACCCCGACATACCTACCACTGTACAGTAACCATCACACCCCGACATACCTCCCACTGAAAAGTAACCATCACGTTCTGACATACCTCCCCCTGTACACTGACAATTACACCCCGACATAATTCCCACTGCACAGTAACCATCACGTTCTGACATACCTCCCACTGTTCAGTAACCATCATACCCCGACATACCTCCCTCTTTACCGTAACCATCACGGCCCGACATACCTCCCACTGTACAGTAACCATGACGTTCTGACATACCTCACACTGTACAGTAACCATCACTGTCTGACATACCTCCCACTGTACAGTAACCATCACACCCCGACCTACCTCCCAATGTACAGTAACTATCACACCCCGACATATCTCCCACTGTACAGTAACCCTCACACCCCTACATACCTCCCATTGTACTGTAGCCATCACACCCCGACATACCTTCCGCTGTACAGTAACAATCACACCCCGACATACCTCCCACTGTACAGTATCCATCACGGCCCGACATGCCTTCCACTGTACAGTAACCATCACGGTCCGACATACCTCCCACTGTACAGTAACCATCACGTTCCGACATACCTCTCACAGCACAGTAACCATCACACCCCGACCTAACTCCCACTGTACAGTAACCATCACACCCCGACATACCTCCCACTCTACAGTAACCATCACACCACGACATACCTCCCACTCTACAGTAACCATCACACCCCGACATCCTTCCCACCGTACAGTAACCATCACGTTCCGACTTACCTCCAACTGTACAGTAACTATCACACCACGACATACCTCCCACTGTACAGTAACCATCACACCCCAACATATCTCCCAATGTACAGTAACCATCACACCCAGACATACCTCCAGCTGTACAGTAACCATCACACCCCGATATACCTCCCACTGTACAGTAACCATCACACCCCGACATACTTCTCACTGTACAGTAACCATCACGGCCCGCCAAACATCCCACTGTACAGTAACCATCACACCCCTACATACCTCCCACTGTACAGATACCATCACACCCGGATATACCTCCCACTGTACAGTTACCATCACACCCTGTCATACCTCCCACTGCACAGTAACCATCACACCCCTACATACCTCCCACTGCACAGTAACCATCACACCCGGATATACCTAATACTGTACAGTTACCATCACACCCTGTCATACCTCCCACTGTACAGTAACCATCACGGCCCGACATACCTCCCACTGTACAGTAACCATCACACCCCGAAATACCTCCCACTGTACAGTAACCATCACACCCCGACATACCTCCCACAGTACAGTAACCATCACACCCCGACCTAACACCCTCTGTACAGTAACCATCACACTCCGACATACCTCCTACTGTACAGTAACTATCACACCCCGACATACCTGCCTCTGTACAGTTACCATCACACCCCGACATACCTCCCACTGTACAGTAACCATCACACACCGACATACCTCCCACTGTCCAGTAACCATCACGCCCCGAGATCCCTCCCAATGTACAGTAACCAACACAGCCCGACGTAACTCCCATTGTACAGTAACCATCACGGCCAGACATACCTCCCAATTTACAGTAACCATCACAGCCCGACATACCTCCCACTGTTCAGTAACCATCACGGCCCGACATACCTCCCACTGTACAGTAACCATCACACCCCAACATACCTCCAAATGTGCAGTAACCATCACGGCCCGACATACCTCCCACTGTACAGTAACTATCACACCCCGACATACCTCCTACTGTACAGTAACCATCATGGCCCGACATACCTCCCACTGTACAGTAACCATCACACCCCAACATACCTCCCAATGTGCAGTAACCACCACAAACCGACATAACTCCCACTGTACAGTAACCATCACACACCGACATATCTCCCACAGTACAGTAACCATCACACCCCGACATACCTCCCACTGAACAGTAACCATCACACCCCGACCTACCTCCCATTGTACAGTAACCATCACGGCCTGACATGCCTCCCACTGTACAGTAACCATCACGGCCGGACATACCTCCCACTGTACAGTAACCACCACACACCGACATAACTCCCACTGTACAGTAACCATCACACCCCGACATACTTCCCACTGTATAGTAACCATCACACCCCGACATATCTGCCACAGTACAGTAACCATCACGTTCCGACATACCTCCCACTGTACAGTAACTATCACACCCCGACATACCTCCCTCTGTTCACTAAGCATCACACACCGACATACCTCCCACTGTCCAGTAACCATCTCGGCCCGACATCCACCACACTGTACAGTAACCCTCACACCCCTACATACCTCCCATTGCACTGTAACCATCACACCCCGACATACCTTCCGCTGTACAGTAACAATCACACCCCGACATACCTCCCACTGTACAGTATCCATCACGGCCCGACATACCTCACACTGTATAGTAACCATCACGGTCCGACATACCTCCCACTGTACAGTAACCATCACGTTCCGACATACCTCCCACTGTACAGTATCCATCACACCCCGACATACCTCCCACTGTACAGTATCCATCACGGCCCGACATACCTCCGACTGTACAGTAACCATCACACCCCGACCTAACTCCCACTGTACATTAACCATCACACCCCGACATACCTCCCACTCTACAGTAACCATCACACCACGACATACCTCCCACTCTACAGTAACCATCACACCCCGACATCCCTCCCACTGTAGAGTAACTATCACGATCCGACATACCTCCCACCGTACAGTAACCATCACGTTCCGACTTACCTCCAACTGTACAGTAACCATCACACCACGACATACCTCCCACTGTTCAGTAACCATCACACCCCAACATATCTCCCAATGTACAGTAACCATCACACCCAGACATACCTCCCGCTGTCCAGTAACCATCACACCCCGATATACCTCCCACTGTACAGTAACCATCACACCCCGACATACTTCTCACTGTACAGTAACCATCACGGCCCGCCAAACATCCCACTGTACAGTAACCATCACACCCCTACATACCTCCCACTGTACAGTAACCATCACACCCGGATATACCTCCCACTGTACAGTTACCATCACACCCTGTCATACCTCCCACTGCACAGTAACCATCACACCCCTACATACCTCCCACTGCACAGTAACCATCACACCCGGATATACCTCCCACTGTACAGTTACCATCACACCCTGTCATACCTCCCACTGTACAGTAACCATCACGGCCCGACATACCTCCCACTGTACAGTAACCATCACACCCCGAAATACCTCCCACTGTACAGTAACCATCACACCCCGACATACCTCCCACAGTACAGTAACCATCACACCCCGACCTAACACCCACTGTACAGTAACCATCACACCCCGACATACCTCCCACTGTACAGTAACTATCACACCACGACATACCTCCCTCTGTACAGTTACCATCACACCCCGACATACCTCCCACTGTACAGTAACCATCACACACCGACATACCTCTCACTGTCCAGTAACCATCACGCCCCGAGATCCCTCCCAATGTCCAGTAACCATCACAGCCCGACGTAACTCCCATTGTACAGTAACCATCACGGCCAGACATACCTCCCAATTTACAGTAACCATCACAGCCCGACATACCTCCCACTGTTCAGTAACCATCACGGCCTGACATACCTCCCACTGTACAGTAACCATCACACCCCAACATACCTCCCAATGTACAGTAACCATCACACACCGACATACCTCCCACTCTACAGTAACCATCACACCCCGACATCCCTCCCACTGTAGAGTAAAAATCACGATCCGACATACCTCCCACCGTACAGTAACCATCACGTTCCGACTTACCTCCAACTGTACAGTAACCATCACACCACGACATACCTCCCACTGTTCAGTAACCATCACACCCCAACATATCTCCCAATGTACAGTAACCATAACACCCCGACATACCTCCCGCTGTACAGTAACCATCACACCCCTATATACCTCCCACTGTACAGTAACCATCACACCCCGACATACTTCTCACTGTACAGTAACCATCACGGCCCGCCAAACATCCCACTGTACAGTAACCATCACACCCCTACATACCTCCCACTGTACAGTAACCATCACACCCGGATATACCTCCCACTGTACAGTTACCATCACACCCTGTCATACCTCCCACTGCACCGTAACCATCACACCCCTACATAACTCCCACTGCACAGTAACCATCACACCCGGATATACCTCCCACTGTACAGTTACCATCACACCCTGTCATACCTCCCACTGTACAGTAACCATCACGGCCCGACATACCTCTCACTGTACAGTAACCATCACACCCCGAAATACCTCCCACTGTACAGTAACCATCACACCCCGACATACCTCCCACAGTACAGTAACCATCACGCCCCGACCTAACACCCACTGTACAGTAACCATCACACCCCGACATACCTCCCACTGTACAGTAACTATCACACCCCGACATACCTCCCTCTGTACAGTCACCATCACACCCCGACATACCTCCCACTGTACAGTAACCATCACACACCGACATACCTCCCACTGTCCAGTAAACATTACGCCCCGAGATCCCTCCCAATGTACAGTAACCATCACAGCCCGACGTAACTCCCATTGTACAGTAACCATCACGGCCAGACATACCTCCCAATTTACAGTAACCATCACAGCCCGACATACCTCCCACTGATCAGTAACCATCACGGCCCGACATACCTCCCACTGTACAGTAACCATCACACCCCAACATACCTCCCAATGTACAGCAACCATCACGGCCCGACATACCTCCCACTGTACAGTAACTATCACACCCCGACATACCTCCCACTGTACAGTAACCATCATGGCCCGACATACCTCCCACTGTACAGTAACCACCACACCCCAACATACCTCCCAATGTACAGTAACCACCACACACCGACATAACTCCCACTGTACAGTAACCATCACACCCCGACATATCTCCCAAAGTACAGTAACCATCACACCCCAACATAACTCCCACTGTACAGTAACCATCACACCCCGACATACCTCCCACTGTACAGTAACCATCACGGCCTGACATACCTCCCACTGTACAGTCACTATCACACCCCGACATACCTCCCACTGTACAGTAACAATCACACCCCGACATACCTCCCGCTGTACAGTAACCATCGCACCCCGACATCCCTCCCACTGTTGGGTAACTCTCACACCCCGGCATACCTCCCACTGTACAGTAACCATCACAGCCCGACATACCTCCCACTGTACAGTAACTATCACACGCCGAACTACCACCCTCTGTACAGGCACCGTCACACTCTGACATCCCTCCCACTGTACTGTAACCATCACACAACGACATACCTCCCACTGTCCAGGAAACATCACGGCCCGAGATCCCTCCCACTGTACAATAACCTTCACAGCCCGACATACCTCCCATTGTACAGTAACCATCACGGCCTGACATACCTCCCACTGTACAGTAACCATCACACCCCGACATACCTCCCACTGTATAGTAACCATCACACCCCGACATATCTCCCACAGTACAGTAACCATCACGTTCCGACATACCTCCCACTGTACAGTAACTATCACACCCCGACATACCTCCCTCTGTACAGTAAGCATCATACACCGACATACCTCCCACTGTCCAGTAACCATCTCGGCCCGAGATCCCTCCCACTGTACAGTAACCATCACAGCCCGACGTACCTCCCATTGTACAGTAACCATCACGGCCAGACATACCTCCCACTGTACATTAACCATCACTGCCCGACATACCTCCCACTGTACAGTAACCATCACACCCCAACATACCTCCCAATGTACAGTAACCATCACGGCCCGACATACCACACACTGTCCTGTAACTATCACACCCCGAACTACCTCCCTCTGTACAGGAACTGTCACACCCCGACATACCTCCCACTGTACAGTAACCATCACACCCCGACATATATCCCATTGTACAGTAACCATCACACTCCGACATACCTCCCACTGTACAGTAACCATTACACCCCGAAATACCTCCCACTGTACAGTAACCATCACACCCCGACATACCTCCCACTGTACAGTAACCATCACACCCCGACATACCTCCCACTGTACTGTAACCATCACACCCCGACATACCTCCCACTGTACAGTAACCATCACAGCCCGACATACCTCCCACTGTACAGTAACCATCACTGTCCGACATACCTCCCACTGTATAGTAACCATCACGGTCCGACATACCTCCCACTGTACAGTAACCATCACGTTCCGACCTAACACCCACTGTACAGTAACTATCACACCCCGACATACCATCCACTGTACAGTAACTATCACACCCCGACATACCTCCCTCCGCACAGTTACCATCACACCCCGACATGCCTCCGACTGTACAGTAACCATCACACACCGACATACCTCCCACTGTCCAATAACCATCACGGCCCGAGATCCCTCCCACAATACAGTAACCATCACAGCCCGACGTACCTCCCATTGTACAGTAACCATCACGGCCAGACATAACTCCCACTGGACAGTAACCATCACAGCCCGACATACCTCCCACTGTACAGTAACCATCACACCCCAACATACGTCCCAATGCACAGTAACCACCACACACCGACATAACTCCCACTCTACAGTAACCATCACACCCCGACATATCTCCCACTGTACAGTAACCATCACAGCCCGACGTAACTCCCATTGTACAGTAACCATCACGGCCAGACACACCTCCCAATTTACAGTAACCATCACAGCCCGACATACCTCCCACTGTTCAGTAACCATCACGGCCTGACATACCTCCCACTGTACAGTAACCATCACACCCCAACATACCTCCCAATGTACAGTAACCGTCACACCCCGACATACCTCCCACTCTACAGTAACCATCACACCACGACATACCTCCCACTCTACAGTAACCATCACACCCCGACATCCCTCCCACTGTAGAGTAACTATCACGATCCGACATACCTCCCACCGTACAGTAACCATCACGTTCCGACATACCTCCCGCTGTACAGTAACCATCACACCCCGATATACCTCCCACTGTACAGTAACCATCACACCCCGACATACTTCTCACTGTACAGTAACCATCACGGCCCGCCAAACATCCCACTGTACAGTAACCATCACACCCCTACATACCTCCCACTGTACAGTAACCATCACACCCGGATATACCTCCCACTGTACAGTTACCATCACACCCTGTCATACATCCCACTGCACCGTAACCATCACACCCCTACATAACTCCCACTGCACAGTAACCATCACACCCGGATATACCTCCCACTGTACAGTTACCATCACACCCTGTCATACCTCCCACTGTACAGTAACCATCACGGCCCGACATACCTCTCACTGTACAGTAACCATCACACCCCGAAATACCTCCCACTGTACAGTAACCATCACACCCCGACATACCTCCCACAGTACAGTAACCATCACACCCCGACCTAACACCCACTGTACAGTAACCATCACACCCCGACATACCTCCCACTGTACAGTAACTATCACACCCCGACATACCTCCCTCTGTACAGTTACCATCACACCCCGACATACCTCCCACTGTACAGTAACCATCACACACCGACATACCTCCCACTGTCCAGTAACCATTACGCCCCGAGATCCCTCCCAATGTACAGTAACCATCACAGCCCGACGTAACTCCCATTGTACAGTAACCATCACGGCCAGACATACCTCCCAATTTACAGTAACCATCACAGCCCGACATACCTCCCACTGTTCAGTAACCATCACGGCCCGACATACCTCCCACTGTACAGTAACCATCAGTCCCCAACATACCTCCCAATGTACAGTAACCATCACAGCCCGACATACCTCCCACGGTACAGTAACTATCACACCCCGACATACCTCCCACTGTACAGTAACCATCATGGCCCGACATACCTCCCACTGTACAGTAACCACCACATCCCAACATACCTCCCAATGTACAGTAACCACCACACACCGACATAACTCCCACTGTACAGTAACCATCACACCCCGACATATCTCCCAAAGTACAGTAACCATCACACCCCGACATAACTCCCACTGTACAGTAACCATCACACACCGACATACATCCCACTGTACAGTAACCATCACGGCCTGACATACCTCCCACTGTACAGTCACTATCACACCCCGACATACCTCCCACTGTACAGTAACAATCACACCCCGACCTACCTCCCGCTGTACAGTAACCATCGCACCCCGACATCCCTCCCACTGTCGGGTAACTCTCACACCCCGGCATACCTCCCACTGTGCAGTAACCATCACAGCCCGACATACCTCCCACTGTACAGTAACTATCACACCCCGAACTACCACCCTCTGTACAGGCACCGTCACACTCTGACATCCCTCCCACTGCACTGTAATAACCATCACACAACGACATACCTCCCACTGTCCAGGTAACATCACGGCCCGACATCCCTCCCACTGTACAATAACCATCACAGACCGACATACCTCCCATTGTACAGTAACCATCACGGCCTGACATACCTCCCACTGTACAGTAACCATCACGGCCCGACATACCTCCCACTGTACAGTTACCACCACACACCGACATAACTCCCACTGTACAGTAACCATCACACCCCGACATACTTCCCACTGTATAGTAACCATCACACCCCGACATATCTCCCACAGTACAGTAACCATCACGTTCCGACATACCTCCCACTGTACAGTAACTATCACACCCCGACATACCTCCTTCTGTACAGTAAGCATCACACACCGACATACCTCCCACTGTCCAGTAACCATCTCGGCCCGAGATCCCTCCCACTGTACAGTAACCATCACAGCCCGACGTACCTCCCATTGTACAGTAACCATCACGGCCAGACATACCTCCCACTGTACATTAACCATCACGGCCCGACATACCTCCCACTGTACAGTAACCATCCCAACCCAACATACCTCCCAATGTACAGTAACCATCACGGCCCGACATACCACACACTGTACTGTAACTATCACACCCCGAACTACCTCCCTCTGTACAGGAACTGTCACACCCCGACATACCTCCCACTGTACAGTAACCATCACACCCCGACATATATCCCATTGTACAGTAACCATCACACTCCGACATACCTCCCACTGTACAGTAACCATTACACCCCGAAATACCTCCCACTGTACAGTAACCATCACACCCCGACATACCTCCCACTGTACAGTAACCATCACACCCCGACATACCTCCCACTGTACTGTAACCATCACACCCCGACATACCTCCCACTGTACAGTAACCATCACAGCCCGACATACCTCCCACTGTACAGTAACCATCACTGTCCGACATACCTCCCACTGTATAGTAACCATCACGGTCCGACATACCTCCCACTGTACAGTAACCATCACGTTCCGACCTAACACCCACTGTACAGTAACTATCACACCCCGACATACCATCCACTGTACAGTAACTATCACACCCCGACATACCTCCCTCCGTACAGTTACCATCACACCCCGACAAGCCTCCGACTGTACAGTAACCATCACACACCGACATACCTCCCACTGTCCAATAACCATCACGGCCCGAGATCCCTCCCACAGTACAGTAACCATCACAGCCCGACGTACCTCCCATTGTACAGTAACCATCACGGCCAGACATAACTCCCACTGGACAGTAACCATCACAGCCCGACATACCTCCCACTGTACAGTAACCATCACACCCCAACATACGTCCCAATGCACAGTAACCACCACACACCGACATAACTCCCACTCGACAGTAACCATCACACCCCGACATATCTCCCACTGTACAGTAACCATCACACCCCGACATACCTCCCACTGTACAATAACCATCACACACCGACAATTCTCCCACTGTACAGTAACCATCACACCCCGACATACCTCCCACTGTACAGTAACCATCACGGACTGACATACCTCCCAAAGTACAGTAACTATCACACCCCGACATACCTCCCACTGTACAGTAACAATAACACCCCGACATACCTCCCACTGTACAATAACCATCACACACCGACAATTCTCCCACTGTACAGTAACCATCACACCCCGACATACCTCCCACTGTACAGGAACCATCACGGACTGACATACCTCCCAAAGTACAGTAACTATCACACCCCGACATACCTCCCACTGTACAGTAACAATCACACCCCGACCTACCTCCCGCTGTATAGTAACCATCACACCCCGATATCCCTCCCACTGTAGAGTAACTCTCACACCCCGGCATACCTCCCACTGTACAGTAACTATCAAAACCCGAACTACCTACCTCTGTACAGGAACCGTCACACTCCGACATCCCTCCCACTGTACAGTAACCATCACACACCGACATACCTCCCACTGGCCAGTAAACATCACGGCACGAGATGCCTCCCACTGTACAGTAACCATCACAGCCCGACATACCTCACATTGTACAGTACACATCACGGCCAGACATACCTCCCACTGTACAGTAACCATCACGGCCCGACATACCTCCCACTGTACAGTAACCATCACACCCCATCATACCTCCCAATGTACAGTAACCACCACACACCGACATAACTCCCACTGTACAGTAACCATCACACCCCGACATACTTCCCACTGTACATTAACAATCATACCTCGACATATCTCCCACAGTACAGTAACCATCACACCCCGAAGTACCTCCCACTGTACAGTAACCATCACACCCCGACATAACTCCCACTGTACAGTAACCATCACGGCCTGACATACCTCCCACTGTACAGTAACTATCACACCCCGACCTACCTCCCGCTGTACAGTAACCATCGCAAGCCGACATCCCTCCCACTGTATAGTAACTATCACACCCCGGCATACCTCCCACTGTACAGTAACCATCACGTTCCGACATACCACCCACTGGACAGTAACTATCACACGCCGACATACCTCCCTCTGTACAGTAAGCATCACACACCGACATACCTCCCACTGTCCAGTAACCATCACGGCCCGAGATCCCTCCCTCTGTACAGTAACCATCACAGCCCGACGTACCTCCCATTGTACAGTAACCATCACGGCCAGACATACCTCCCACTGTACAGTAACCATCACGGCCCGACATACCTCCCACTGTACAGTAACCATCACGGCCCGACATACCTCCCACTGTACAGTAACCATCACACACCAACATACATCCCACTGTACAGTAACCATCACGGCCCGACATACCTCCCACTGTACAGTAACCATCACACCCCAACATACCTCCCAATGTACAGTAACCATCACATCCCGACATACCTCCCAATGTACAGTAACTATCACACCCCGACATACCTCCCGCTGCACAGTAACCATCACAGCCCGATATTCCTCTCACTGTACAGTAACCATCACACCCCTACATACCTCCCACTGTCCAGTAACCATCACGGCCCGAGATCCCTCCCACTGTACAGTAACCATCACACCCCAACATACCTCCCAATGTACAGTAACCATCACGGCCCGACATACCTCCCACTGTACAGTAACTATCACACCCCGACATACCTCCCACTGTACAGTAACCATCATGGCCCGACATACCTCCCACTGTACAGTAACCATCACACCCCAACATACCTCCCAATGTACAGTAACCACCACACACCGACATAACTCCCACTGTACAGTAACGATCACACCCCGACATATCTCCCAAAGTACAGTAACCATCACACCGCGACATACCTCCCACTGTACAGTAACCATCACACCCCGACATACATCCCAATGTGCAGTAACCATCACGGCCTGACATACCTCCCACTGTTCAGTCACTATCACACCCCGACATACCTCCCACTGTACAGTAACAATCACACCCCGACCTACCTCACGCTGTACAGTAACCATCGCACCCCGACATCCCTCCCACTGTAGGGTAACTCTCACACCCCGGCATACCTCCCACTGTACAGTAACCATCACAGCCCGACATACCTCCCACTGTACAGTAACTATCACACCCCGAACTACCACCATCTGTACAGGCACCGTCACACTCTGACATCCCTCCCACTGTACTGTAACCATCACACAACGACATGCCTCCCACTGTCCAGGAAACATCACGGACCGAGATCCCTCCCACTGTACAATAACCATCACAGCCCGACATACCTCTCATTGTACAGTAACCATCACGGTCTGACATACCTCCCACTGTACAGTAACCATCACGGCCCGACATACCTCCCACTGTACAGTAACCACCACACACCGACATAACTCCCACTGTACAGTAACCATCACACCCCGACATACTTCCCACTGTATAGTAACCATCACACCCCGACATATCTCCCAAAGTACAGTAACCATCACGTTCCGACATACCTCCCACTGTACAGTAACTATCACAGCCCAACATACCTCCCTCTGTACAGTAAGCATCACACACCGACATACCTCGCACTGTCCAGTAACCATCTCGGCCCGAGATCCCTCCCACTGTACAGTAACCATCACAGCCCGACGTACCTCCCATTGTACAGTAACCATCACGGCCAGACATACCTCCCACTGTACATTAACCATCACGGCCCGACATACCTCCCACTGTACAGTAACCATCACACCCCAACATACCTCCCAATGTACAGTAACCATCACGGCCCGACATACCACACACTGTACTGTAACTATCACACCCCGAACTACCTCCCTCTGTACAGGAACTGTCACACCCCGACATACCTCCCACTGTACAGTAACCATCACACCCCGACATATATCCCATTGTACAGTAACCATCACACTACGACATACCTCCCACTGTACAGTAACCATTACACCCCGAAATACCTCCCACTGTACAGTAACCATCACACCCCGACATACCTCCCACTGTACAGTAACCATCACACCCTGACATACCTCCCACTGTACTGTAACCATCACACCCCGACATACCTCCCACTGTACAGTAACCATCACAGCCCGACATACCTCCCACTGTACAGTAACCATCACTGTCCGACATACCTCCCACTGTACAATAACCATCACACACCGACAATTCTCCCACTGTACAGTAACTATCCCACCCCGACATACCTCCCACTGTACAGTAACAATCACACCCCGACATACCTCCCACTGTACAATAACCATCACACACCGACAATTCTCCCACTGTACAGTAACCATCACACCCCGACATACCTCCCACTGTACAGTAACCATCACGGACTGACATACCTCCCAAAGTACAGTAACTATCTCACCCCGACATACTTCCCACTGTACAGTAACAATCACACCCCGACCTACCTCCCGCTGTACAGTAACCATCACACCCCGATATCCCTCCCACTGTAGAGTAACTCTCACACCCCGGCATACCTCCCACTGTACAGTAACTATCACAACCCGAACTACCTACCTCTGTACAGGAACCGTCACACTCCGACATCCCTCCCACTGTACAGTAACCATCACACACCGACATACCTCCCACTGGCCAGTAAACATCACGGCACGAGATGCCTCCCACTGTACAGTAACCATCACAGCCCGACATACCTCCCATTGTACAGTAAACATCACGGCCAGACATACCTCCCACTGTACAGTAACCATCACGGCCCGACATACCTCCCACTGTACAGTAACCACCACACACCGACATAACTCCCACTGTACAGTAACCATCACACCCCGACATACTTCCCACTGTACATTAACCATCACACCTCGACATATCTCCCACAGTACAGTAACCATCACAACCCGAAATACCTCCCACTGTACAGTAACCATCACACCCCGACATAACTCCCACTGTACAGTAACCATCACGGCCTGACATACCTCCCACTGTACAGTAACTATCACACCCCGACCTACCTCCCGCTGTACAGTAACCATCGCACCCCGACATCCCTCCCACTGTATAGTAACTATCACACCCCGGCATACCTCCCACTGTACAGTAACCATCACGTTCTGACATACCACCCACTGGACAGTAACTATCACACGCCGACATACCTCCCTCTGTACAGTAAGCATCACACACCGACATACCTCCCACTGTCCAGTAACCATCACGGCCCGAGATCCCTCCCTCTGTACAGTAACCATCACAGCCCGACGTACCTCCCATTGTACAGTAACCATCACGGCCCGACATACCTCCCACTGTACCGTAACCATCACGGCCCGACATACCTCCCACTGTACAGTAACCATCACACACCAACATACATCCCACTGTACTGTAACCATCACGGCCCGACATACCTCCCACTGTACAGTAACCATCACACCCCAACATACCTCCCAATGTACAGTAACCACCACACCCCGACATACCTCCCAATGTACAGTAACTATCACACCCCGACATACCTCCCGCTGCACAGTAACCATCACAGCCCGATATCCCTCTCACTGTACAGTAACCATCACACCCCTACATACCTCCCACTGTACAGTAACCATCACACCCCGACATAACCCCCACTGTACAGTAACCTTCACAGCCCGACATACCTCCCACTGTACAGTAACCATGACTGTCTGACATACCTTCCACTGTACAGTAACAATCACGGCCCGACATACCTCCCACTGTACAATAACCATCACGCCCCGACATACCTCCCACTGTACAGTAACCATCACACCCCGAGATACCTACCACTGTACAGTAACCGTCACATCCCGACATACCTCCCACTGTACAGTAACCATCACACCCCGACATACCTCCCACTCTACAGTAACCATCACACCACGACATACCTCCCACTCTACAGTAACCATCACTCCCCGACATCCCTCCCACTGTACAGTAACTATCACGGTCCGACATACCTCCCACCGTACAGTAACCATCACGTTCCGACTTCCCTCCTACTGTACAGTAACCATCACACCCCGATATACCTCCCACTGTACAGTAACCATCACACCCCGACATATTTCTCACTGTACAGTAACCATCACGGACTGACATACCTCCCAAAGAACAGTAACTATCACACCCCGACATACCTCCCACTGTACAGTAACAATCACACCTCGACATACCTCCCACTGTACAATAACCATCACACACCGACAATTCTCCCACTGTACAGTAACCATCACACCCCGACATACCTCCCACTGTACAGGAACCATCACCGACTGACATACCTCCCAAAGTACAGTAACTATCACACCCCGACATACCTCCCACTGTACAGTAACAATCACACCCCGACCTACCTCCCGCTGTACAGTAACCATCACACCCCGATATCCCTCCCACTGTAGAGTAACTCTCACACCCCGGCATACCTCCCACTGTACAGTAACTATCACAACCCGAACTACCAACCTCTGTACAGTAACCATCACACACCGACATACCTCCCACTGGCCAGTAAACATCACGGCACGAGATGCCTCCCACTGTACAGTAACCATCACAGCCCGACATACCTCCCATTGTACAGTAAACATCACGGCCAGACATACCTCCCACTGTACAGTAACCATCACGGCCCGACATACCTCCCACTGTACAGTAACCATCACACCCCATCATACCTCCCAATGTACAGTAACCACCACACACCGACATAACTCCCACTGTACAGTAACCATCACACCCCGACATACTTCCCACTGTACAGTAACCATCACACCCCATCATACCTCCCAATGTACAGTAACCATCACACCCCGAAATACCTCCCACTCTACAGTAACCATCACACCCCGACATAACTCCCACTGTACAGTAACCATCACGGCCTGACATACCTCCCACTGTACAGTAACTATCACACCCCGACCTACCTCCCGCTGTACAGTAACCATCGCACCCCGACATCCCTCCCATTGCATAGTAACTATCACACCCCGGCATACCTCCCACTGTACAGTAACCATCACGTTCCGACATACCACCCACTGGACAGTAACTATCACACGCCGACATACCTCCCTCTGTACAGTAAGCATCACACACCGACATACCTCCCACTGTCCAGTAACCATCACGGCCCGAGATCCCTCCCTCTGTACAGTAACCATCACAGCCCGACGTACCTCCCATTGTACAGTAACCATTACGGCCAGACATACATCCCACTGTACAGTAACCATCACGGCCCGACATACCTCCCACTGTACAGTAACCATCACGGCCCGACATATCTCCCACTGTACAGTAACCATCACACCCCAACATACCTCCCAATGTACAGTAACCACCACACCCCGACCTACCTCCCAATGTACAGTAACTATCACACCCCGACATACCTCCCGCTGCACAGTAACCATCACAGCCCGATATCCCTCTCACTGTACAGTAACCATCACACCCCTACATACCTCCCACTGTACAGTAACCATCACAGCCCGACATACCTCCCACTGTACAGTAACCATGACTGTCTGACATACCTTCCACTGGACAGTAACAATCACGGCCCGACATACCTCCCACTGTACAATAACCATCACACCCCGACATACCTCCCACTGTACAGTAACCATCACACCCCGTGATACCTACCACTGTACAGTAACCGTCACATCCCGACATACCTCCCACTGTACAGTAACCATCACACCCCGACATACCTCCCACTCTACAGTAACCATCACGACCTGACATACCTCCCACTGTACAGTAACTATCACACCCCGACCTACCTCCCGCTGTACAGTAACCATCGCACCCCGACATCCCTCCCACTGTATAGTAACTATCACACCCCGGCATACCTCCCACTGTACAGTAACCATCACGTTCCGACATACCACCCACTGGACAGTAACTATCACACGCCGACATACCTCCCTCTGTACAGTAAGCATCACACACCGACATACCTCCCACTGTCCAGTAACCATCACGGCCCGAGATCCCTCCCTCTGTACAGTAACCATCACAGCCCGACGTACCTCCCATTGTACAGTAACCATTACGGCCAGACATACCTCCCACTGTACAGTAACCATCACGGCCCGACATACCTCCCACTGTACAGTAACCATCACGGCCCGACATATCTCCCACTGTACAGTAACCATCACACCCCAACATACCTCCCAATGTACAGTAACCACCACACCCCTACCTACCTCCCAATGTACAGTAACTATCACACCCCGACATACCTCCCGCTGCACAGTAACCATCACAGCCCGATATCCCTCTCACTGTACAGTAACCATCACACCCCTACATACCTCCCACTGTACAGTAACCATCACAGCCCGACATACCTCCCACTGTACCGTAACCATGACTGTCTGACATACCTTCCACTGGACAGTAACAATCACGGCCCGACATACCTCCCACTGTACAATAACCATCACACCCCGACATACCTCCCACTGTACAGTAACCATCACACCCCGAGATACCTACCACTGTACAGTAACCGTCACATCCCGACATACCTCCCACTGTACAGTAACCATCACACCCCGACATACCTCCCACTCTACAGTAACCATCACACCACGACATACCTCCCACTCTACAGTAACCATCACACCCCGACATCCCTCCCACTGTACAGTAACTATCACGGTCCGACATACCTCCCACCGTACAGTAACCATCACACCACGACATACCTCCTACTGTACAGTAACCATCACACCCCGATATACCTCCCACTGTACAGTAACAATCACACCCCGACATATTTCTCACTGTACAGTAACCATCACGGACTGACATACCTCCCAAAGTACAGTAACTATCACACCCCGACATACCTCCCACTGTACAGTAACAATCACACCCCGACATACCTCCCACTGTACAATAACCATCACACACCGACAATTCTCCCACTGTACAGTAACCATCACACCCCGACATACCTCCCACTGTACAGGAACCATCACGGACTGACATACCTCCCAAAGTACAGTAACTATCACACCCCGACATACCTCCCACTGTACAGTAACAATCACACCCCGACCTACCTCCCGCTGTACAGTAACCATCACACCCCGATATCCCTCCCACTGTAGAGTAACTCTCACAGTCCGGCATACCTCCCACTGTACAGTAACTATCACAACCCGAACTACCTACCTCTGTACAGGAACCGTCACGGCCCGACATACCTCCCACTGTACAGTAACCATCACACACCAACATACATCCCACTGTACTGTAACCATCACGGCCCGACATACCTCCCACTGTACAGTAACCATCACACCCCAACATACCTCCCAATGTACAGTAACCACCACACCCCGACATACCTCCCAATGTACAGTAACTATCACACCCCGACATACCTCCCGCTGCACAGTAACCATCACAGCCCGATATCCCTCTCACTGTACAGTAACCATCACACCCCTACATACCTCCCACTGTACAGTAACCATCACACCCCGACATAACCCCCACTGTACAGTAACCTTCACAGCCCGACATACCTTCCACTGTACAGTAACCATGACTGTCTGACATACCTTCCACTGTACAGTAACAATCACGGCCCGACATACCTCCCACTGTACAATAACTATCACACCCCGACATACCTCCCACTGTACAGTAACCATCACACCCCGAGATACCTACCACTGTACAGTAACCGTCACATCCCGACATACCTCCCACTGTACAGTAACCATCACACCCCGACATACCTCCCACTCTACAGTAACCATCACACCACGACATACCTCCCACTCTACAGTAACCATCACACCCCGACATCCCTCCCACTGTACAGTAACTATCACGGTCCGACATACCTCCCACCGTACAGTAACCATCACGTTCCGACTTCCCTCCCACTGTACAGTAACCATCACACCCCGACATACCTCCCACTGTACAGTAACCATCACACCCCGATATACCTCCCACTGTACAGTAACCATCACACCCCGACATATTTCTCACTGTACAGTAACCATCACGGCCCGACAAACATCCCACTGTACAGTAACCATCACACCCCTACATACCTCCCACTGTACAGTAACCATCACAGCCCCACATCCCTCTCACTGTACACTAACCATCACACCCCTACATACCTCCCATTGTACAGAACCCATCACATCCCGACATACCTCCCTCTGTTCAGTAACCCTCACAGACTGACATCCCTCCTACTGTACAGTAACCAAAACGTACCGACATACCTCCCACTATACAGTAACCATCACAGCCCGACATACCTCCCACTGTACAGTAACCATCACACCCCGACATACCTCCCACTGTACTGTAACCATCACACCCTGACATACCTCCCACATGACAGTAAGCATCACACCCCGACATCCCTCCCACTGTACAGTAACCATCACGGCCCGACATACCTCCCACTGTACAGTAACCATCACACCCCGACATACCTCCCACTGTACTGTAACCATCACACCCTGACATACCTCCCACATTACAGTAACCATCACACCCCGACATCACTCCCACGGTACAGTAACCATCACACCCCGACATACCTCCCACTGTACAGTAACCATCACACCCCGACATACCTCCCGCTGTACAGTAACCATCACACCCCGATATACCTCCCACTGTACAGTAACCATCACACCCCGACATACCACTCACTGTACAGTAACCATCACACCCCAACATACCTACCACTGTACACTAACCATCACAGCCTGACAAACCTCCCACTGTACAGTAAACATCACGGCCCGACATACCTCCCACTGTACAGTAACCATCACACCCCGCAATACCTCCCGCTGTACCGTAACCATCACACCCCGACATACCTCAAACTGTACAGTAACCATCACACCACGACATACCTCCCACTCTACAGTAACCATCACACCCCGACATCCCTCCCACTGTACAGTAACTATCACGGTCCGACATATCTCCCACCGTACAGTAACCATCACGTTCCGACTTCCCTCCCACTGTACAGTAACCATCACACCACGACATACCTCCCACTGTACAGTAACCATCACACACCGATATACATCCCACTGTACAGTAACCATCACACCCCGACATATTTCTCACTGTACAGTAAGCATCACGGCCCGACAAACATCCCACTGTATAGTAACCATCACACCCCTACATACGTCCCACTGTACAGGAACCATCACACCCGGATATACCTCCCACTGTGCAGTAACCATCATACCCCAACATATCTCCCGCTGTACAGTAAACATCACACCCCGATATTCCTCCCACTGTCCAGTAAACATCACGGCCCGAGATCCCTCCCACTTTACAGTAACCATCACAGCCCGACATACCTCCCATTGTACAGTAACCATCACGGCCAGACATACCTCCCACTGTACAGTAACCATCACGGCCCGACATACCTCCCACTGTACAGTAACCATCACACCCCATCATACCTCCCAATGTACAGTAACCACCACACACCGACATAACTCCCACTGTACAGTAACCATCACACCCCGACATTCTTCCCACTGTACAGTAACCATCACACCTCGACATATCTCCCACAGTACAGTAACCATCACACCCCGAAATACCTCCCACTGTATAGTAACCATCACACCCCGACATAACTCCCACTGTACAGTAACCATCACGGCCTGACATACCTCCCACTGTACAGTAACTATCACACCCCGACCTACCTCCCACTGTACAGTAACCATCACGGCCCGACATACCTCCCACTGTACAGTAACCATCACACCCCGACATACCTCTCACTGTACAGTAACCATCACACCCCGACATACCTCCCACTGTACAGTACACATTACACCCCGACATACCTCCCACTGTACAGTAACCATCACACCCCGACATACCTCCCACTGTACAGTAACCATCACGGCCCGACATACCTCTCACTGTACAGTTAACAATCACGGTCCGACATACCTCCCACTGTACAGTAACCATCACGGTCCGACATACCTCCCACTGTACAGTAACCATCACGGCCCGACATATCTCTCACTGTACAATAACCATCACACCCCTACATATCTCCCGCTGTACAGTAACCATCACATCCCGACATACCTCCCACTGTAAAGTAACCATCGCACCCCGACATACCTCTCACTGTACAGTAACCATCACGTCCCGACATACCTCCCACTGTACAGTAACCATCACACACCGACATACCTCCCACTGTACAGGAACAATAACGGCCCGACATACCTCACACTGTACAGTAACCATCAGATTACGACATACCTCCCATTGTACAGTAACCATCACGGCCCGACATACCACTTACTGTACAGTAACCATCACATCCCGACATACCTCCCACTGTAAAGTAACCATCACATCCCGACATACCTCCCACTGTACAGGAACCATCACACCTCGACATACCTCCCATTGTACAGTAACCATCACGGCCCGACATACCTCTCACTGTACAGTTAACAATCACGGTCCGACATACCTGCCACTGTACAGTAACCATCACGGTCCGACATATCTCCCGCTGTACAGTAACCATCACATCCCGACATACCTCCCACTGTACAGTAAACATCACAGCCCCACATCCCTCTCACTGTACAGTAACCATCACACCCCTACATACCTCCCATTGTACAGAACCCATCACATCCCGACATACCTCCCTCTGTTCAGTAACCCTCACAGACTGACATCCCTCCTACTGTACAGTAACCAAAACGTACCGACATACCTCCCACTATACAGTACCCATCACAGCCCGACATACCTCCCACTGTACAGTAACCATCACACCCCGACATACCTCCCACTGTACTGTAACCATCACACCCTGACATGCCTCCCACATGACAGTAAGCATCACACCCCGACATCCCTCCCACTGCACAGTAACCATCACGGCCCGACATACCTCCCACTGTACAGTAACCATCACACCCCGACATACCTCCCACTGTACTGTAACCATCACACCCCGATATACCTCCCACTGTACAGTAACCATCACACCCCGACATACCACTCACTGTACAGTAACCATCACACCCCAACATACCTACCACTGTACAGTAACCATCACAGCCTGACAAACCTCCCACTGTACAGTAAACATCACGGCCCGACATACCTCCCACTGTACAGTAACCATCACACCCCGAAATACCTCCCGCTGTACAGTAACCATCACACCCCGACATACCTCAAACTGTACAGTAACCATCACACCCTGACATACCTCCCACTGTACAGTAACCATCACACCCTGACATACCTCCCACTGTACAGTAACCATCACACCCCGACATACCTCCCACTGTACAGTAACCATCACGGTCCGACATACCTCCCACTGTACAGTAACCATCACGGCCCAACATATCTCTCACTGTACAATAACCATCACACCCCTACATATCTCCCGCTGTACAGTAACCATCACATCGCGACATACCTCCCACTGTAAAGTAACCATCGCACCCCGACATACCTCTCACTGTACAGTAACCATCACGTCCCGACATACCTCCCACTGTACAGTAACCATCACACACCGACATACCTCCCACTGTACAGGAACAATAACGGCCCGACATACCTCACACTGCACAGTAACCATCAGATTACGAAATACCTCCCATTGTACAGTAACCATCACGGCCCGACATACCACTCACTGTACAGTAACCATCACATCCCGACATACCTCCCACTGTAAAGTAACCATCACATCCCGACATACCTCCCACTGTACAGGAACCATCACACCCCGACATACCTCCCATTGTACAGTAACCATTACGGCCCGACATACCTCTCACTGTACAGTTAACAATCACGGTCCGACATACCTGCCACTGTACAGTAACCATCACGGTCCGACATATCTCCCGCTGTACAGTAACCATCACATCCCGACATACCTCCCACTGTACAGTAACCATCACAGCCCCACATCCCTCTCACTGTACAGTAACCATCACACCCCTACATACCTCCCATTGTACAGAACCCATCACATCCCGACATACCTCCCTCTGTTCAGTAACCCTCACAGACTGACATCCCTCCTACTGTACAGTAACAAAAACGTACCGACATACCTCCCACTGTACAGTCACCATCACACCCCGACATACCTCCCGCTGTACAGTAACCATCACACCCCGATATACCTCCCACTGTACAGTAACCATCACACCCCGACATACCACTCACTGTACAGTAACCATCACACCCCAACATACCTACCACTGTACAGTAAACATCACAGCCTGACAAACCTCCCACTGTACAGTAAACATCACGGCCCGACATACCTCCCACTGTACAGTAACCATCACACCCCGAAATACCTCCCGCTGTACAGTAACCATCACACCCCGACATACCTCAAACTGTACAGTAACCATCGCACCCTGACATACCTCCCACTGTACAGTAACCATCACGGCCCGACATACCTCCCACTGTACAGTAACCATCACACCCCGACATACCTCCCACTGTACAGTAACCATCAAGCCCTGACATACCTCCCACTGTACAGTAACCATCACACCCTGACATACCTCCCACTTTACAGAAACCAGCACACCCCGACAAATCTCCAACTGTACAGCAACCATCACTGTCCGACATACCTCCCACTGTACAGTAACCATCACGTTCCGACATACCTCCCACTGTACAGTAACTATCACACCCCGACATACATCCCACTGTCCAGTAACCATCACGGCCCGAGATCCCTCCCATTGTACAGTAAACATCACACCCCGACATACCTCCCTCGGTACAGGAACCGTCACATCCCGACATACCTCCCAATGCACAGTAACCATCACACCCCGACATCCCTAAAACTGTACAGTAACCATCACGGACGGACATACCTCCCACTGTACAGTAACCATCACAGCCCGACATCCCTCCCACTGTACAGTAACCATCACAGCCTGACATACCTCCCGCTGTACAGAAACCATCACAGCCCGACATACCTCCCACTGTACAGTAACCATCACGTTCCGACATATCTCCCATTGTACAGTAACCATCACACGCCGACATATCTCCCACTGTACAGTAACCATGACTTTCTGACATATCTCCCACTGTACAGTAACCATCACACCCCGACATACCTCCCACTGTACAGTAACCATCACTTTCCGACATACCTCCCACTGTACAGTAATGATCACGTTCCGACATACCTCCCACTGTACAGTAACTATCACACCCCGACATACATCCCACTGTCGAGTAACCATCACGGCCCGAGATCCCTCCCACTGTACAGTAAACATCACACCCCGACATACCACCCTCTGTACAGGAACCATCACACCCCGACACACCTCCCACTGTACAGTAAACATCACACCCCGACATACATCCCACTGTCCAGTAACCATCACGGCCAGACATACCTCCCACTGTACAGTAACCATACCACCCCGACATACCTCCCACTGTACAGTAACCATCACGGCCCGACATACCTCCCATTGTACAGTAACCATCCCACACCGACATACCTCCCACTGTACAGTAACCATCACACCCCGACATACTTCCCTCTGTACAGTAACCATCACAGCCGAACATACCTCCCACTGTACAGTGACCATCACACCCCGACATACCTCCCACTGTACAGTAACCATCACTCCCCGACATACCTCCCACGGTACAGTAACCATCACACCCCGACATACCTCCCACTGTACAGTAACCATCACACCCCGACATACCTCCCACTGTACTGTAACCATCACACCCCGATATACCTCCCACTGTACAGTAACCATCACACCCCGACATACCACTCACTGTACAGTAACCATCACACCCCAACATACCTACCACTGTACAGTAACCATCACAGCCTGACAAACCTCCCACTGTACAGTAAACATCACGGCCCGACATACCTCCCACTGTACAGTAACCATCACACCCCGAAATACCTCCCGCTGTACAGTAACCATCACACCCCGACATACCTCAAACTGTACAGTAACCATCACACCCTGACATACCTCCCACTGTACAGTAACCATCACACCCCGACATACCTCCCACTGTACAGTAACCATCACACCCCGACATACCTCCCACTGTACAGTAACCATCACACCCCGACATACCTCCCACTGTACAGTAACCATCACGGCCCGACATACCTCTCACTGTACAGTTAACAATCACGGTCCAACATACCTCCCACTGTACAGTAACCATCACGGTCCGACATACCTCCCACTCTACAGTAACCATCACGGCCTGACATACCTCCCACTGTACAGTAACTATCACACCCCGACCTACCTCCCGCTGTACAGTAACCATCGCACCCCGACATCCCTCCCACTGTATAGTAACTATCACACCCCGGCATACCTCCCACTGTACAGTAACCATCACGTTCCGACATACCACCCACTGGACAGTAACTATCACACGCCGACATACCTCCCTCTGTACAGTAAGCATCACACACCGACATACCTCCCACTGTCCAGTAACCATCACGGCCCGAGATCCCTCCCTCTGTACAGTAACCATCACAGCCCGACGTACCTCCCATTGTACAGTAACCATTACGGCCAGACATACCTCCCACTGTACAGTAACCATCACGGCCCGACATACCTCCCACTGTACAGTAACCATCACGGCCCGACATATCTCCCACTGTACAGTAACCATCACACCCCAACATACCTCCCAATGTACAGTAACCACCACACCCCTACCTACCTCCCAATGTACAGTAACTATCACACCCCGACATACCTCCCGCTGCACAGTAACCATCACAGCCCGATATCCCTCTCACTGTACAGTAACCATCACACCCCTACATACCTCCCACTGTACAGTAACCATCACAGCCCGACATACCTCCCACTGTACCGTAACCATGACTGTCTGACATACCTTCCACTGGACAGTAACAATCACGGCCCGACATACCTCCCACTGTACAATAACCATCACACCCCGACATACCTCCCACTGTACAGTAACCATCACACCCCGAGATACCTACCACTGTACAGTAACCGTCACATCCCGACATACCTCCCACTGTACAGTAACCATCACACCCCGACATACCTCCCACTCTACAGTAACCATCACACCACGACATACCTCCCACTCTACAGTAACCATCACACCCCGACATCCCTCCCACTGTACAGTAACTATCACGGTCCGACATACCTCCCACCGTACAGTAACCATCACACCACGACATACCTCCTACTGTACAGTAACCATCACACCCCGATATACCTCCCACTGTACAGTAACAATCACACCCCGACATATTTCTCACTGTACAGTAACCATCACGGACTGACATACCTCCCAAAGTACAGTAACTATCACACCCCGACATACCTCCCACTGTACAGTAACAATCACACCCCGACATACCTCCCACTGTACAATAACCATCACACACCGACAATTCTCCCACTGTACAGTAACCATCACACCCCGACATACCTCCCACTGTACAGGAACCATCACGGACTGACATACCTCCCAAAGTACAGTAACTATCACACCCCGACATACCTCCCACTGTACAGTAACAATCACACCCCGACCTACCTCCCGCTGTACAGTAACCATCACACCCCGATATCCCTCCCACTGTAGAGTAACTCTCACAGTCCGGCATACCTCCCACTGTACAGTAACTATCACAACCCGAACTACCTACCTCTGTACAGGAACCGTCACACTCCGACATCCCTCCCACTGTACAGTAACCATCACACACCGACATACCTCCCACTGGCCAGTAAACATCACGGCACGAGATGCCTCCCACTGTACAGTAACCATCACAGCCCGACATACCTCCCATTGTACAGTAAACATCACGGCCAGACATACCTCCCACTGTACAGTAACCATCACGGCCCGACATACCTCCTACTGTACAGTAACCATCACACCCCATCGTACCTCCCAATGTACAGTAACCACCACACACCAACATAACTCCCACTGTACAGTAACCATCACACCCCGACATACTTCCCACTGTACATTAACCATCACACCTCGACATATCTCCCACAGTACAGTAACCATCACACCCCGAAATACCTCCCACTGTACAGTAACCATCACACCCCGACATAACTCCCACTGTACAGTAACCATCACGGCCTGACATACCTCCCACTGTACAGTAACTATCACACCCCGACCTACCTCCCGTTGTACAGTAACCATCGCACCCCGACATCCCTCCCACTGTATAGTAACTATCACACCCCGGCATACCTCCCACTGTACAGTAACCATCACGTTCCGACATACCACCCACTGGACAGTAACTATCACACGCCGACATACCTCCCTCTGTACAGTAAGCATCACACACCGACATACCTCCCACTGTCCAGTAACCATCACGGCCCGAGATCCCTCCCTCTGTACAGTAACCATCACAGCCCGACGTACCTCCCATTGTACAGTAACCATCACGGCCAGACATACCTCCCACTGTACAGTAACCATCACGGCCCGACATACCTCCCACTGTACAGTAACCATCACGGCCCGACATACCTCCCACTGTACAGTAACCATCACACACCAACATACATCCCACTGTACTGTAACCATCACGGCCCGACATACCTCCCACTGTACAGTAACCATCACACCCCAACATACCTCCCAATGTACAGTAACCACCACACCCCGACATACCTCCCAATGTACAGTAACTATCACACCCCGACATACCTCCCGCTGCACAGTAACCATCACAGCCCGATATCCCTCTCACTGTACAGTAACCATCACACCCCTACATACCTCCCACTGTACAGTAACCATCACACCCCGACATAACCCCCACTGTACAGTAACCTTCACAGCCCGACATACCTCCCACTGTACAGTAACCATGACTGTCTGACATACCTTCCACTGTACAGTAACAATCACGGCCCGACATACCTCCCACTGTACAATAACTATCACACCCCGACATACCTCCCACTGTACAGTAACCATCACACCCCGAGATACCTACCACTGTACAGTAACCGTCACATCCCGACATACCTCCCACTGTACAGTAACCATCACACCCCGACATACCTCCCACTCTACAGTAACCATCACACCACGACATACCTCCCACTCTACAGTAACCATCACACCCCGACATCCCTCCCACTGTACAGTAACTATCACGGTCCGACATACCTCCCACCGTACAGTAACCATCACGTTCCGACTTCCCTCCCACTGTACAGTAACCATCACACCCCGACATACCTCCCACTGTACAGTAACCATCACACCCCGATATACCTCCCACTGTACAGTAACCATCACACCCCGACATATTTCTCACTGTACAGTAACCATCACGGCCCGACAAACATCCCACTGTACAGTAACCATCACACCCCTACATACCTCCCACTGTACAGTAACCATCACAGCCCCACATCCCTCTCACTGTACACTAACCATCACACCCCTACATACCTCCCATTGTACAGAACCCATCACATCCCGACATACCTCCCTCTGTTCAGTAACCCTCACAGACTGACATCCCTCCTACTGTACAGTAACCAAAACGTACCGACATACCTCCCACTATACAGTAACCATCACAGCCCGACATACCTCCCACTGTACAGTAACCATCACACCCCGACATACCTCCCACTGTACTGTAACCATCACACCCTGACATACCTCCCACATGACAGTAAGCATCACACCCCGACATCCCTCCCACTGTACAGTAACCATCACGGCCCGACATACCTCCCACTGTACAGTAACCATCACACCCCGACATACCTCCCACTGTACTGTAACCATCACACCCTGACATACCTCCCACATTACAGTAACCATCACACCCCGACATCACTCCCACGGTACAGTAACCATCACACCCCGACATACCTCCCACTGTACAGTAACCATCACACCCCGACATACCTCCCGCTGTACAGTAACCATCACACCCCGATATACCTCCCACTGTACAGTAACCATCACACCCCGACATACCACTCACTGTACAGTAACCATCACACCCCAACATACCTACCACTGTACACTAACCATCACAGCCTGACAAACCTCCCACTGTACAGTAAACATCACGGCCCGACATACCTCCCACTGTACAGTAACCATCACACCCCGCAATACCTCCCGCTGTACCGTAACCATCACACCCCGACATACCTCAAACTGTACAGTAACCATCACACCACGACATACCTCCCACTCTACAGTAACCATCACACCCCGACATCCCTCCCACTGTACAGTAACTATCACGGTCCGACATATCTCCCACCGTACAGTAACCATCACGTTCCGACTTCCCTCCCACTGTACAGTAACCATCACACCACGACATACCTCCCACTGTACAGTAACCATCACACACCGATATACATCCCACTGTACAGTAACCATCACACCCCGACATATTTCTCACTGTACAGTAAGCATCACGGCCCGACAAACATCCCACTGTATAGTAACCATCACACCCCTACATACCTCCCACTGTACAGGAACCATCACACCCGGATATACCTCCCACTGTGCAGTAACCATCATACCCCAACATATCTCCCGCTGTACAGTAAACATCACACCCCGATATTCCTCCCACTGTCCAGTAAACATCACGGCCCGAGATCCCTCCCACTTTACAGTAACCATCACAGCCCGACATACCTCCCATTGTACAGTAACCATCACGGCCAGACATACCTCCCACTGTACAGTAACCATCACGGCCCGACATACCTCCCACTGTACAGTAACCATCACACCCCATCATACCTCCCAATGTACAGTAACCACCACACACCGACATAACTCCCACTGTACAGTAACCATCACACCCCGACATTCTTCCCACTGTACAGTAACCATCACACCTCGACATATCTCCCACAGTACAGTAACCATCACACCCCGAAATACCTCCCACTGTATAGTAACCATCACACCCCGACATAACTCCCACTGTACAGTAACCATCACGGCCTGACATACCTCCCACTGTACAGTAACTATCACACCCCGACCTACCTCCCACTGTACAGTAACCATCACGGCCCGACATACCTCCCACTGTACAGTAACCATCACACCCCGACATACCTCTCACTGTACAGTAACCATCACACCCCGACATACCTCCCACTGTACAGTACACATTACACCCCGACATACCTCCCACTGTACAGTAACCATCACACCCCGACATACCTCCCACTGTACAGTAACCATCACGGCCCGACATACCTCTCACTGTACAGTTAACAATCACGGTCCGACATACCTCCCACTGTACAGTAACCATCACGGTCCGACATACCTCCCACTGTACAGTAACCATCACGGCCCGACATATCTCTCACTGTACAATAACCATCACACCCCTACATATCTCCCGCTGTACAGTAACCATCACATCCCGACATACCTCCCACTGTAAAGTAACCATCGCACCCCGACATACCTCTCACTGTACAGTAACCATCACGTCCCGACATACCTCCCACTGTACAGTAACCATCACACACCGACATACCTCCCACTGTACAGGAACAATAACGGCCCGACATACCTCACACTGTACAGTAACCATCAGATTACGACATACCTCCCATTGTACAGTAACCATCACGGCCCGACATACCACTCACTGTACAGTAACCATCACATCCCGACATACCTCCCACTGTAAAGTAACCATCACATCCCGACATACCTCCCACTGTACAGGAACCATCACACCTCGACATACCTCCCATTGTACAGTAACCATCACGGCCCGACATACCTCTCACTGTACAGTTAACAATCACGGTCCGACATACCTGCCACTGTACAGTAACCATCACGGTCCGACATATCTCCCGCTGTACAGTAACCATCACATCCCGACATACCTCCCACTGTACAGTAACCATCACAGCCCCACATCCCTCTCACTGTACAGTAACCATCACACCCCTACATACCTCCCATTGTACAGAACCCATCACATCCCGACATACCTCCCTCTGTTCAGTAACCCTCACAGACTGACATCCCTCCTACTGTACAGTAACCAAAACGTACCGACATACCTCCCACTATACAGTACCCATCACAGCCCGACATACCTCCCACTGTACAGTAACCATCACACCCCGACATACCTCCCACTGTACTGTAACCATCACACCCTGACATACCTCCCACATGACAGTAAGCATCACACCCCGACATCCCTCCCACTGCACAGTAACCATCACGGCCCGACATACCTCCCACTGTACAGTAACCATCACACCCCGACATACCTCCCACTGTACTGTAACCATCACACCCCGATATACCTCCCACTGTACAGTAACCATCACACCCCGACATACCACTCACTGTACAGTAACCATCACACCCCAACATACCTACCACTGTACAGTATACATCACAGCCTGACAAACCTCCCACTGTACAGTAAACATCACGGCCCGACATACCTCCCACTGTACAGTAACCATCACACCCCGAAATACCTCCCGCTGTACAGTAACCATCACACCCCGACATACCTCAAACTGTACAGTAACCATCACACCCTGACATACCTCCCACTGTACAGTAACCATCACACCCTGACATACCTCCCACTGTACAGTAACCATCACACCCCGACATACCTCCCACTGTACAGTAACCATCACACCCCGACATACCTCCCACTGTACAGTAACCATCACGGCCCGACATACCTCTCACTGTACAGTTAACAATCACGGTGCAACATACCTCCCACTGTACAGTAACCATCACGGTCCGACATACCTCCCACTGTACAGTAACCATCACGGCCCAACATATCTCTCACTGTACAATAACCATCACACCCCTACATATCTCCCGCTGTACAGTAACCATCACATCGCGACATACCTCCCACTGTAAAGTAACCATCGCACCCCGACATACCTCTCACTGTACAGTAACCATCACGTCCCGACATACCTCCCACTGTACAGTAACCATCACACACCGACATACCTCCCACTGTACAGGAACAATAACGGCCCGACATACCTCACACTGCACAGTAACCATCAGATTACGAAATACCTCCCATTGTACAGTAACCATCACGGCCCGACATACCACTCACTGTACAGTAACCATCACATCCCGACATACCTCCCACTGTAAAGTAACCATCACATCCCGACATACCTCCCACTGTACAGGAACCATCACACCCCGACATACCTCCCATTGTACAGTAACCATTACGGCCCGACATACCTCTCACTGTACAGTTAACAATCACGGTCCGACATACCTGCCACTGTACAGTAACCATCACGGTCCGACATATCTCCCGCTGTACAGTAACCATCACATCCCGACATACCTCCCACTGTACAGTAACCATCACAGCCCCACATCCCTCTCACTGTACAGTAACCATCACACCCCTACATACCTCCCATTGTACAGAACCCATCACATCCCGACATACCTCCCTCTGTTCAGTAACCCTCACAGACTGACATCCCTCCTACTGTACAGTAACAAAAACGTACCGACATACCTCCCACTGTACAGTCACCATCACACCCGACATACCTCCCGCTGTACAGTAACCATCACACCCCGATATACCTCCCACTGTACAGTAACCATCACACCCCGACATACCACTCACTGTACAGTAACCATCACACCCCAACATACCTACCACTGTACAGTAAACATCACAGCCTGACAAACCTCCCACTGTACAGTAAACATCACGGCCCGACATACCTCCCACTGTACAGTAACCATCACACCCCGAAATACCTCCCGCTGTACAGTAACCATCACACCCCGACATACCTCAAACTGTACAGTAACCATCGCACCCTGACATACCTCCCACTGTACAGTAACCATCACGGCCCGACATACCTCCCACTGTACAGTAACCATCACACCCCGACATACCTCCCACTGTACAGTAACCATCACACCCTGACATACCTCCCACTGTACAGTAACCATCACACCCTGACATACCTCCCACTTTACAGAAACCATCACACCCCGACAAATCTCCAACTGTACAGCAACCATCACTGTCCGACATACCTCCCACTGTACAGTAACCATCACGTTCCGACATACCTCCCACTGTACAGTAACTATCACACCCCGACATACATCCCACTGTCCAGTAACCATCACGGCCCGAGATCCCTCCCATTGTACAGTAAACATCACACCCCGACATACCTCCCTCGGTACAGGAACCGTCACATCCCGACATACCTCCCAATGCACAGTAACCATCACACCCCGACATCCCTAAAACTGTACAGTAACCATCACGGACCGACATACCTCCCACTGTACAGTAACCATCACAGCCCGACATCCCTCCCACTGTACAGTAACCATCACAGCCTGACATACCTCCCGCTGTACAGAACCCATCACAGCCCGACATACCTCCCACTGTACAGTAACCATCACGTTCCGACATATCTCCCATTGTACAGTAACCATCACACGCCGACATATCTCCCACTGTACAGTAACCATGACTTTCTGACATATCTCCCACTGTACAGTAACCATCACACCCCGACATACCTCCCACTGTACAGTAACCATCACTTTCCGACATACCTCCCACTGTACAGTAATGATCACGTTCCGACATACCTCCCACTGTACAGTAACTATCACACCCCGACATACATCCCACTGTCGAGTAACCATCACGGCCCGAGATCCCTCCCACTGTACAGTAAACATCACACCCCGACATACCACCCTCTGTACAGGAACCATCACACCCCGACACACCTCCCACTGTACAGTAAACATCACACCCCGACATACATCCCACTGTCCAGTAACCATCACGGCCAGACATACCTCCCACTGTACAGTAACCATACCACCCCGACATACCTCCCACTGTACAGTAACCATCACGGCCCGACATACCTCCCATTGTACAGTAACCATCCCACACCGACATACCTCCCACTGTACAGTAACCATCACACCCCGACATACTTCCCTCTGTACAGTAACCATCACAGCCGAACATACCTCCCACTGTACAGTAACCATCACACCCCGACATACCTCCCACTGTACAGTAACCATCACTCCCCGACATACCTCCCACGGTACAGTAACCATCACACCCCGACATACCTCCCACTGTACAGTAACCATCACACCCCGACATACCTCCCACTGTACTGTAACCATCACACCCCGATATACCTCCCACTGTACAGTAACCATCACACCCCGACATACCACTCACTGTACAGTAACCATCACACCCCAACATACCTACCACTGTACAGTAACCATCACAGCCTGACAAACCTCCCACTGTACAGTAAACATCACGGCCCGACATACCTCCCACTGTACAGTAACCATCACACCCCGAAATACCTCCCGCTGTACAGTAACCATCACACCCCGACATACCTCAAACTGTACAGTAACCATCACACCCTGACATACCTCCCACTGTACAGTAACCATCACACCCCGACATACCTCCCACTGTACAGTAACCATCACACCCCGACATACCTCCCACTGTACAGTAACCATCACACCCCGACATACCTCCCACTGTACAGTAACCATCACGGCCCGACATACCTCTCACTGTACAGTTAACAATCACGGTCCAACATACCTCCCACTGTACAGTAACCATCACGGTCCGACATACCTCCCACTGTACAGTAACCATCACGGCCCAACATATCTCTCACTGTACAATAACCATCACACCCCTACATATCTCCCGCTGTACAGTAACCATCACATCCCGACATACCTCCCACTGTAAAGTAACCATCGCACCCCGACATACCTCTCACTGTACAGTAACCATCACGTCCCGACATACCTCCCACTGTACAGTAACCATCACACACCGACATACCTCCCACTGTACAGGAACAATAACGGCCCGACATACCTCACACTGCACAGTAACCATCAGATTACGAAATACCTCCCATTGTACAGTAACCATCACGGCCCGACATACCACTCACTGTACAGTAACCATCACATCCCGACATTCCTCCCACTGTAAAGTAACCATCACATCCCGACATACCTCCCACTGTACAGGAACCATCACACCCCGACATACCTCCCATTGTACAGTAACCATTACGGCCCGACATACCTCTCACTGTACAGTTAACAATCACGGTCCGACATACCTGCCACTGTACAGTAACCATCACGGTCCGACATATCTCCCGCTGTACAGTAACCATCACATCCCGACATACCTCCCACTGTACAGTAACCATCACAGCCCCACATCCCTCTCACTGTACAGTAACCATCACACCCCTACATACCTCCCATTGTACAGAACCCATCACATCCCGACATACCTCCCTCTGTTCAGTAACCCTCACAGACTGACATCCCTCCTACTGTACAGTAACAAAAACGTACCGACATACCTCCCACTGTACAGTCACCATCACACCCCGACATACCTCCCGCTGTACAGTAACCATCACACCCCGATATACCTCCCACTGTACAGTAACCATCACACCCCGACATACCACTCACTGTACAGTAACCATCACACCCCAACATACCTACCACTGTACAGTAAACATCACAGCCTGACAAACCTCCCACTGTACAGTAAACATCACGGCCCGACATACCTCCCACTGTACAGTAACCATCACACCCCGAAATACCTCCCGCTGTACAGTAACCATCACACCCCGACATACCTCAAACTGTACAGTAACCATCGCACCCTGACATACCTCCCACTGTACAGTAACCATCACGGCCCGACATACCTCCCACTGTACAGTAACCATCACACCCCGACATACCTCCCACTGTACAGTAACCATCACACCCTGACATACCTCCCACTGTACAGTAACCATCACACCCTGACATACCTCCCACTTTACAGAAACCATCACACCCCGACAAATCTCCAACTGTACAGCAACCATCACTGTCCGACATACCTCCCACTGTACAGTAACCATCACGTTCCGACATACCTCCCACTGTACAGTAACTATCACACCCCGACATACATCCCACTGTCCAGTAACCATCACGGCCCGAGATCCCTCCCATTGTACAGTAAACATCACACCCCGACATACCTCCCTCGGTACAGGAACCGTCACATCCCGACATACCTCCCAATGCACAGTAACCATCACACCCCGACATCCCTAAAACTGTACAGTAACCATCACGGACCGACATACCTCCCACTGTACAGTAACCATCACAGCCCGACATCCCTCCCACTGTACAGTAACCATCACAGCCTGACATACCTCCCGCTGTACAGAAACCATCACAGCCCGACATACCTCCCACTGTACAGTAACCATCACGTTCCGACATATCTCCCATTGTACAGTAACCATCACACGCCGACATATCTCCCACTGTAGAGTAACCATGACTTTCTGACATATCTCCCACTGTACAGTAACCATCACACCCCGACATACCTCCCACTGTACAGTAACCATCACTTTCCGACATACCTCCCACTGTACAGTAATGATCACGTTCCGACATACCTCCCACTGTACAGTAACTATCACACCCCGACATACATCCCACTGTCGAGTAACCATCACGGCCCGAGATCCCTCCCACTGTACAGTAAACATCACACCCCGACATACCACCCTCTGTACAGGAACCATCACACCCCGACACACCTCCCACTGTACAGTAAACATCACACCCCGACATACATCCCACTGTCCAGTAACCATCACGGCCAGACATACCTCCCACTGTACAGTAACCATACCACCCCGACATACCTCCCACTGTACAGTAACCATCACGGCCCGACATACCTCCCATTGTACAGTAACCATCCCACACCGACATACCTCCCACTGTACAGTAACCATCACACCCCGACATACTTCCCTCTGTACAGTAACCATCACAGCCGAACATACCTCCCACTGTACAGTAACCATCACACCCCGACATACCTCCCACTGTACAGTAACCATCACTCCCCGACATACCTCCCACGGTACAGTAACCATCACACCCCGACATACCTCCCACTGTACAGTAACCATCACACCCCGACATACCTCCCACTGTACTGTAACCATCACACCCCGATATACCTCCCACTGTACAGTAACCATCACACCCCGACATACCACTCACTGTACAGTAACCATCACACCCCAACATACCTACCACTGTACAGTAACCATCACAGCCTGACAAACCTCCCACTGTACAGTAAACATCACGGCCCGACATACCTCCCACTGTACAGTAACCATCACACCCCGAAATACCTCCCGCTGTACAGTAACCATCACACCCCGACATACCTCAAACTGTACAGTAACCATCACACCCTGACATACCTCCCACTGTACAGTAACCATCACACCCCGACATACCTCCCACTGTACAGTAACCATCACACCCCGACATACCTCCCACTGTACAGTAACCATCACACCCCGACATACCTCCCACTGTACAGTAACCATCACGGCCCGACATACCTCTCACTGTACAGTTAACAATCACGGTCCAACATACCTCCCACTGTACAGTAACCATCACGGTCCGACATACCTCCCACTGTACAGTAACCATCACGGCCCAACATATCTCTCACTGTACAATAACCATCACACCCCTACATATCTCCCGCTGTACAGTAACCATCACATCCCGACATACCTCCCACTGTAAAGTAACCATCGCACCCCGAAATATCTCTCACTGTACAGTAACCATCACGTCCCGACATACCTCCCACTGTACAGTAACCATCACACACCGACATACCTCCCACTGTACAGGAACAATAACGGCCCGACATACCTCACACTGCACAGTAACCATCAGATTACGACATACCTCCCATTGTACAGTAACCATCACGGCCCGACATACCACTCACTGTACAGTAACCATCACATCCCGACATACCTCCCACTGTAAAGTAACCATCACATCCCGACATACCTCCCACTGTACAGGAACCATCACACCCCGACATACCTCCCATTGTACAGTAACCATTACGGCCCGACATACCTCTCACTGTACAGTTAACAATCACGGTCCGACATACCTGCCACTGTACAGTAACCATCACGGTCCGACATATCTCCCGCTGTACAGTAACCATCACATCCCGACATACCTCCCACTGTACAGTAACAATCACAGCCCCACATCCCTCTCACTGTACAGTAACCATCACACCCCTACATACCTCCCATTGTACAGAACCCATCACATCCCGACATACCTCCCTCTGTTCAGTAACCCTCACAGACTGACATCCCTCCTACTGTACAGTAACAAAAACGTACCGACATACCTCCCACTGTACAGTCACCATCACACCCCGACATACCTCCCGCTGTACAGTAACCATCACACCCCGATATACCTCCCACTGTACAGTAACCATCACACCCCGACATACCACTCACTGTACAGTAACCATCACACCCCAACATACCTACCACTGTACAGTAACCATCACAGCCTGACAAACCTCCCACTGTACAGTAAACATCACGGCCCGACATACCTCCCACTGTACAGTAACCATCACACCCCGAAATACCTCCCGCTGTACAGTAACCATCACACCCCGACATACCTCAAACTGTACAGTAACCATCGCACCCTGACATACCTCCCACTGTACAGTAACCATCACGGCCCGACATACCTCCCACTGTACAGTAACCATCACACCCCGACATACCTCCCACTGTACAGTAACCATCACACCCTGACATACCTCCCACTGTACAGTAACCATCACACCCTGACATACCTCCCACTTTACAGAAACCATCACACCCCGACAAATCTCCAACTGTACAGTAACCATCACTGTCCGACATACCTCCCACTGTACAGTAACCATCACGTTCCGACATACCTCCCACTGTACAGTAACTATCACACCCCGACATACATCCCACTGTCCAGTAACCATCACGGCCCGAGATCCCTCCCATTGTACAGTAAACATCACACCCCGACATACCTCCCTCGGTACAGGAACCGTCACATCCCGACATACCTCCCAATGCACAGTAACCATCACACCCCGACATCCCTAAAACTGTACAGTAACCATCACGGACCGACATACCTCCCACTGTACAGTAACCATCACAGCCCGACATCCCTCCCACTGTACAGTAACCATCACAGCCTGACATACCTCCCGCTGTACAGAAACCATCACAGCCCGACATACCTCCCACTGTACAGTAACCATCACGTTCCGACATATGTCCCATTGTACAGTAACCATCACACGCCGACATATCTCCCACTGTAGAGTAACCATGACTTTCTGACATATCTCCCACTGTACAGTAACCATCACACCCCGACATACCTCCCACTGTACAGTAACCATGACTGTCTGACATACCTCCCACTTTACAGAAACCATCACACCCCGACAAACCTCCCACTGTACAGTAACCATCACTTTCCGACATACCTCCCACTGTACAGTAATGATCACGTTCCGACATACCTCCCACTGTACAGTAACTATCACACCCCGACATACATCCCACTGTCGAGTAACCATCACGGCCCGAGATCCCTCCCACTGTACAGTAAACATCACACCCCGACATACCACCCTCTGTACAGGAACCATCACACCCCGACACACCTCCCACTGTACAGTAAACATCACACCCCGACATACATCCCACTGTCCAGTAACCATCACGGCCAGACATACCTCCCACTGTACAGTAACCATACCACCCCGACATACCTCCCACTGTACAGTAACCATCACGGCCCGACATACCTCCCATTGTACAGTAACCATCCCACACCGACATACCTCCCACTGTACAGTAACCATCACACCCCGAATTACTTCCCTCTGTACAGTAACCATCACAGCCGAACATACCTCCCACTGTACAGTAACCATCACACCCCGACATACCTCCCACTGTACAGTAACCATCACTCCCCGACATACCTCCCACGGTACAGTAACCATCACACCCCGACATACCTCCCACTGTACAGTAACAATCACGGCCCGACATACCTCCCACAGTACAGTAACCATCACACCCCAACATACCTGCCAATGTACAGTAACCATCACACCCCGACATACCTCCCACTGTACAGTAACAATCACGGCCCGACTTACCTCCCACTGAACAGTAACCATCACACCCCGACATACCTCACACTGTACAGTAACCATCATACCCCGACATACCTCCCACTGTACAGTAACCATCACACCCCGACAAATCTCCCTCTGTACAGTAACCATCACACCCCGACATACCTCCCACTGTTCAGTAACCATCACACCCAGACATACCTCCCATTGTACACTAACCATCACACCCCGACATACCTCCCAATGTACAGTAACCATCACGGCCAGACATATCTCCCACTGTACAGTAGCTATCACACACCGACATAACTCCCACTGTACAGTAACCATCACACCCCGACATACCTCGCACAGTACAGTAACCATCACACCCCGACATACCTCCCAATGTACAGTAACCATCACGGCCCGACATACCTCCCACTGCACAGTAACCATCACGGCCCGACGTACCTCCCACTGTACAGTAACCATCACACCCCGACATATATCGCACTGTACAGTAACCATCACGGCCCGACATACCTCCCACTGTACATTAATCATCACGTTCTGACATACCTCCCACTGTCCAGTAGATATCACACACCGACATAACTCCCACTGTACAGTAACCATCACACCCCGACATACCTCGCACTGTACAGTAACCATCACACCCCGACATACCTCCCACTGTACAGTAACCATCACGGCCCGACATACCTCCCACTGTACAGTAAACATCACACCCCGACATACCCCCCACTGTACAGTAAACATCACAGCCCGACATACCTCCCACTGTACAGTAACAATCACGACACGACATACCTCCCACTGTAGAGTAACCATCACACCCCGACATACCTCCCACTGTACAGTAACCATCACATCCCGACATACCTCCCACTGTACAGTAACCATCATACCCCGAGATACCTCCGACTGTACAATAACTATCACTGTCTTACATACCTCCCAGTGTACAGTAACCATCACACCCCGACATACCTCGCACAGTACAGTAACCATCACACCCCGACATACCTCCCAATGTACAGTAACCATCACGGCCCGACATACCTCCCACTGCACAGTAACCATCACGGCCCGACAGACCTCCCACTGTACAGTAACCATCACGGCCAGACATATCTCCCATTGAAAAGTAACCATCACACTCCGACATACCTCCCTCTGTACAGTAACTATCACACCCTGACATACCTCCCACTTTACAGAACCCATCACACCCCGACATACCTCCCAATGTACAGTAACCATACACCCCGACATACCTCCCTCTGTACAGTAACCATCACACCCCGACATCCTTCCCACAGTACAGTACCATCACGTCCCGACATACATCCCACAGTACAGTATTCATCACAGCCCCAAATACCTCCCAAAGTACAGTAATCATCACGTTCTGACATACCTCCCACTGTTCAGTAACCATCACACCCCGACATACCTCCCACTGTACCGGAACCATCACGGCCCGACAGACCTCCCACTGTTCAGTAACCATCACGGCCAGACACATCTCCCATTGAAAAGTAACCATCACACCCCGACATACCTCCCACTGTACAGTAACCATCACACCCCGACATACCTCCCACTGTACAGTAACCATCACACCCCGACATACCTCCCACTGTACAGTAACCATCACTGCCCGACATACCTCCCACTGTACAGTAACCATCACACCCCGAGATACCTACCACTGTACAGTAACCGTCACATCCCGACATACCTCCCACTGAACAGTAACCATCACACCCCGACATACCTCCCACTCTACAGTAACCATCACACCACGACATACCTCCCACTCTACAGTAACCATCACACCCCGACATCCCTCCCACTGTACAGTAACTATCACGGTCCGACATACCTCCCACCGTACAGTAACCATCACGTTCCGACTTCCCTCCCATTGTACAGTAACCATCACACCACGACATACCTCCCACTGTACAGTAACCATCACACCCCGATATACCTCCAGCTGTACAGTAAACATCACACCCCAACATACCTCCAGCTGTACAGTAAACATCACACCCCGATATACCTCCCACTGTACAGTAACCATCACACCCCGACATACTTCTCACTGTACAGTAACCATCACGGCCCGACAAACATCCCACTGTACAGTAACCATCACACCCCTACATACCTCCCACTGTACAGGAACCATCACACCCGGATATACCTCCCACTGTGCAGTAACCATCACACCCCAACATATCTCCCGCTGTACAGTAAACATCACACCCCGATATACCTCCCACTGTCCAGTAAACATCACGGCCCGAGATCCCTCCCACTGTACAGTAACCATCACAGCCCGACATACCTCCCATTGTACAGTAACCATCACGGCCAGACATACCTCCCACTGTACAGTAACCATCACGGCCCGACATACCTCCCACTGTACAGTAACCATCACACCCCATCATACCTCCCAATGTACAGTAACCACCACACACCGACATAACTCCCACTGAACAGTAACCATCACACCCCGACATTCTTCCCACTGTACAGTAACCATCACACCTCGACATATCTCCCACAGTACAGTAACCATCACACCCCGAAATACCTCCCACTGTATAGTAACCATCACACCCCGACATAACTCCCACTGCACAGTAACCATCACGGCCTGACATACCTCCCACTGTACAGTAACTATCACACCCCGATATACCTCCCACTGTACAGTAACCATCACGGCCCGACATACGTCCCACTGTACAGTAACCATCACACCCCGACATACCTCTCACTGTACAGTAACCATCACACCCCGACATACCTCCCACTGTACAGTACACATTACACCCCGACATACCTCCCACTGTACAGTAACCATCACACCCCGACATACCTCCCACTGTACAGTAACCATCACGACCCGACATACCTCTCATTGTACAGTTAACCATCACGGTCCGACATACCTCCCACTGTACAGTAACCATCACGGTCCGACATACCTCCCACTGTACAGTAACCATCACGGCCCGACATATCTCTCACTGTACAATAACCATCACACCCCTACATATCTCCCGCTGTACAGTAACCATCACATCCCGACATACCTCCCACTGTAAAGTAACCATCGCACCCCGACATACCTCTCACTGTACAGTAACCATCACGTCCCGACATACCTCCCACTGTACAGTATCCATCACACACCGAAATACCTCCCACTGTACAGGAACAATAACGGCCCGACATACCTCACACTGTACAGTAACCATCAGATTACGACATACCTCCCATTGTACAGTAACCATCACGGCCCGACATACCACTCACTGTACAGTAACCATCACATCCCGACATACCTCCCACTGTAAAGTAACCATCACATCCCGACATACCTCTCACTGTACAGTTAACAATCACGGTCCGACATACCTGCCACTGTACAGTAACCATCACGGTCCGACAAATCTCCCGCTGTAAAGTAACCATCACATCCCGACATACCTCCCACTGTACAGTAACCATCACAGCCCCACATCCCTCTCACTGTACAGTAACCATCACACCCCTACATACCTCCCATTGTACAGAACCCATCACACCCCGACATTCCTCCCTCTGTTCAGTAACCCTCACAGACCGACATCCCTCCTACTGTACAGTAACCAAAACGTACCGACATACCTCCCACTATACAGTAACCATCACAGTCCGACATACCTCCCACTGTACAGTAACCATCACACCTCGACATACCTCCCACTGTACTGTAACCATCACACCCTGACATACCTCCCACATGACAGTAAGCATAACACCCCGACATCCCTCCCACTGTACGGTAACCATCACGGCCCGACATACCTCCCACTGTACAGTAACCATCACACCCCGACATACCTCCCACTGTACTGTAACCATCACACCCTGACATACCTCCCACATTACAGTAACCATCACACCCCGACATCACTCCCACTGTACAGTAACCATCACATCCCGACATACCTCCCACTGTACAGTAACCATCACACCCCGACATACCTCCCGCTGTACAGTAACCATCACACCCCGATATACCTGCCACTGTACAGTAACCATCACACCCCGACATACCACTCACTGTACAGTAACCATCACACCCCAACATACCTACCACTGTACAGTAACCATCACAGTCTGACAAACCTCCCACTGTACAGTAACCATCACGGCCCGACATACCTCCCACTGTACAGTAACCATCACACCCTGACATACCTTCCACTTTACAGTAACCATCACACCCCGACATACCTCAAACTGTACAGAAACCATCACACCCCGACAAATCTCCAACTGTACAGTAACCATCACTGTCCGACATACCTCCCACAGTACAGTAACCATCACGTTCCGACATACCTCCCACCGTACAGTAACTATCACACCCCGACATACATCCCACTGTCCAGTAACCATCACGGCCCGAGATCCCTCCCATTGTCCAGTAAACATCTCACCCCGACATACCTCCCTCGGTACAGGAACCGTCACATCCCGACATACCTCCCAATGCACAGTAACCATCACACACCGACATCCCTAAAACTGTACAGTAACCATCACGGACCGACATACCTCCCACTGTACAGTAACCATCACAGCCCGACATCCCTCCCACTGTACAGTAACCATCACAGCCTGACATACCTCCCGCTGTACAGAAACCATCACAGCCCGACATACCTCCCACTGTACAGTAACCATCACGTTCCGACATATCTCCCATTGTACAGTAACCATCACACGCCGACAAACCTCCCACTGTACATAAACCATGACTTTCCGACATACCTCCCACTGTACAGTAACCATGACTGTCTGACATACCTCCCACTTTACAGAAACCATCACACCCCGACAAACCTCCCACTGTACATTAACCATCACTTTCCGACATACCTCCCACTGTACAGTAATGATCACGTTCCGACATATATCCCACTGTACAGTAACTATCACACCCCGACATACAACCCACTGTCGAGTAACCATCACGGCCCGAGATCCCTCCCACTGTACATAAACATCACACCCCGACATACCACCCTCTGTACAGGAACCATCACACCCCGACATACCTCCCACTGTACAGTAAACATCACACCCCGACATACATCCCACTGTCCAGTAACCATCACGGCCCGAAATTCCTCCCACTGTACAGTAACCATCACACCCCGACATACATCCCACTGTACAGTAACCATCACGGCCAGACATACCTCCCACTGTACAGTAACCATCATACCCCGACATACCTCACACTGTACAGTAACCATCACGGCCCGACATACCTCCCATTGTACAGTAACCATCACACACCGACATACCTCCCACTGTACAGTAACCATCACACCCCGACATACTTCCCTCTGTACAGTAACCATCACACCCCGACATACCTCCCACTGTACAGTAACCATCACTTCCCGACATACCTCCCACGGTACAGTAACCATCACACCCCGACATACCTCCCACTGCACAGTAACAATCACGGCCCGACATACCTCCCACAGTACAGTAACCATCACACCCCAACATACCTCCCAATGTACAGTAACCATCACACCCCGACATACGTCCCACTGTACAGTAACAATCACGGCCCGACTTACCTCCCACTGTACAGTAACCATCACACCCCGACATACCTCACACTGTACAGTAACCATCACACCCCGACATACCTCCCACTGTACAGTAACCATCACACGCCGACAAAACTCCCTCTGTACAGTAACCATCACACCCCGACATACCTCCCACTGTTCAGTAACCATCACACCCAGACATACCTCCCATTGTACACGAACCATCACACCCCGACATACCTCCCAATGTACAGTAACCATCACCGCCCGACATACCTCCCACTGTACATTAATCATCACGTTCTGACATACCTCCCACTGTACAGTAGCTATCACACACCGACATAACTCCCACTGTACAGTAACCATCACACCCCGACATACCTCGCACAGTACAGTAACCATCACACACCGACATACCTCCCAATGTACAGTAACCATCACGGCCCGACATACCTCCCACTGCACAGTAACCATCACGGCCCGACGTACCTCCCACTGTACAGTAACCATCACACCCCGACATATATCGCACTGTACAGTAACCATCACGGCCCGACATACCTCCCACTGTACATTAATCATCACGTTCTGACATACCTCCCACTGTACAGTAGCTATCACACACCGACATAACTCCCACTGTACAGTAACCATCACACCCCGACATACCTCGCACTGTACAGTAACCATCACACCCCGACATACCTCCCACTGTACAGTAACCATCACAGCCCGACATACCTCCCACTGCACAGTAACCATCACACCCCGACATACCCCCCACTGTACAGTAAACATCACAGCCCGACATACCTCCCACTGTACAGTAACAATCACGACCCGACATACCTCCCACTGTAGAGTAACTATCACACCCCGACATACCTCCCACTGTACAGTAACCATCACATCCCGACATACCTCCCACTGTACAGTAACCATCACACCCCGACATACCTCCCAATGTACAATAACTATCACTGTCTTACATACCTCCCACTGTACAGTAACCATCACGGCCCGACAGACCTCCCACTGTACAGTAATCATCACGGCCAGACATATCTCCCATTGAAAAGTAACCATCACACTCCGACATACATCCCTCTGTACAGAAACCATCACACCCCGACATACCTCCCACTGTACAGTAACCATCACACCCCGACATACCTCCCACTGTACAGTAACCATCACTTTCCGACATACCTCCCACAGTACAGTAACTATCACACCCCGAAATACCTCCCTCTGTACAGGAACCGTTACACCTCGACATACCTCACACTGTACAGTAACCATCACACGCCGAAATACCTCCCACTGTCCAGTAACCATCACGGCCCGAGATCCCTCCCACTGTACAGTAACCATCACACCCCGACATACCTCCCACTGTACAGAAACCATCACGGCCAGACATACCTCCCACTGTACAGTAACCATCACAACCCGACAAACCTCCCACTGTACAGTAACCATCACACCCCGACATACCTCCCACTGTACAGTAACCATCACACCCCAACATACCTCCCAATGTACAGTAACTATGACACACCGACATTACTCCCACTGTACAATAACCATCACACCCCGACATACCTCCCTCTGTACAGTAACCATGACACCCCGACATACGTCCCACTGTACAGTAACCATCACACCCCAACATCCCTCCCACTGTACAGTAACCATCACACCCCGACATACCCCCCACTGTACAGTAACCATCACAGCCCGACATACCTCCCACTGTACAGTAACCATGACTGTCTGACATACCTCCCACTGTACATTAACAATCACGGCCCGACATACCTCCCACTATGCAGTAACCATCACACCCCGACATACCTCCCACTGTACAGTAACCATCACACCCCGACATACGTCCCACTGTACAGTAACCATCACACCCCGACATACCTCTCACTGTACAGTAACCATCACACCCCGACATAACTCCCACTGTACAGTAACCATCACTGTCTGACATACCTCCCACTGTACAGTAACCATCACGTTCTGACATACCTCCCACTGTTCAGTAACCATCACACCCCGACAAACCTCCCACTGTACAGTAACCATCACAGCCCGATATCCCTCCCACTGTATAGTAAACATCACGGACCGAAATACCTCCCACTGTACCGTAACCATCACACCCCGACATACCTCCCACAGTACAGTAACCATCACACCCCGACCTACCTCCCACTGTAGAGTAACCATCACACCCCGACATACCTCCCACTGTACAGTAACCATCACAGCCCGACATACCTCCCACAGTACAGTAAACATCACGGCCTGACATACCTCCCATTGTCGAATAACCATCACACCGCGACATACCTCCCACTGTACAGTAACCATCACGGTCCAACATACCTCCCACTGTACAGTAACCATCACGTTCCGACATACCACCCACAGTACAGTAAACATCACGGCCAGACATACCTCCCACTGTACAGTAACCATCACAGCCCGACATACCTCCCACTGTACAGTAAACATCACGGCCAGACATACCTCCCATTGTCGAGTAACCATCACACCGCGACATACCTCCCACTGTACAGTAACCATCACACCCCGACATACCTCCCACTGTACAGTAACCATCACACCCCGACATACCTCCCACTGTACAGTAACCATCACTGCCCGACATACCTCCCACAGTACAGTAACCATCACACCCTGACATACCTCCCACTGTACAGTAACCATCACACCCCGACATGCCTCCCACTGTACAGTAACAATCACGGCCCGACTTACCTCCCACTGTACAGTAACCATCACACCCCGACATACCTCACACTGTACAGTAACCATCACACCCCGACATACCTCCCACTGTACAGTAACCATCACACCCCGACAAATCTCCCCCTTTACAGTAACCATCACACCCCGACATACCTCCCACTGTTCAGTAACCATCACACCCAGACATACCTCCCATTGTACACTAACCATCACACCCCGACATACCTCCCAATGTACAGTAACCATCACCGCCCGACATACCTCCCACTGTACATTAATCATCACGTTCTGATATACATCCCACTGTACAGTAGCTATCACACACCGACATAACTCTCACTGTACAGTAACCATCACACCCCGACATACCTCGCACAGTACAGTAACCATCACACCCCGACATACCTCCCAATGTACAGTAACCATCACGGCCCGACATACCTCCAACTGCACAGTAACCATCACGGCCCGACGTGCGTCCCACTGTACAGTAACCATCACACCCCGACATATATCGCACTGTACAGTAACCATCACGGCACGACATACCTCCCACTGGACAGTAACCATCACACCCCGACATACCCCCCTCTGTACAGTAAACATGACAGCCCGACATACCTCCCACTGTACAGTAACAATCACGACCCGACATACCTCCCACTGTAGAGTAACTATCACACCCCGACATACCTCCCACTGTACAGTAACCATCACATCCCGACATACCTCCCACTGTACAGTAACCATCACACCCCGACCTACCTCCCACTGTACAATAACTATCACTGTCTTACATACCTCCCACTGTACAGTAACCATCACGGCCCGACAGACCTCCCACTGTACAGTAACCATCACGGCCAGACATATCTCCTATTGAAAAGTAACCATCACACACCGACATACATCCCTCTGTACAGTAACTATCACACCCTGACATACCTCCCACTGTACAGAAACCATCAAACCCCGACATACCTCCCACTGTACAGTAACCATCACACCCCGACATACCTCCCTCTGTACAGTAACCATCACACCCCGACATCCTTCCCACAGTACAGTACCATCACGTCCCGACATACATCCCACAGTACAGTAATCATCACAGCCCCAAATACCTCCCACTGTACAGTAACCATCACGTTCTGACATACCTCCCACTGTTGAGTAACCATCACACCCCGACATACCTCCCACTGTACAGTAACCATCACACCCCGACATACCTCCCACTGTACAGTAACCATCACACCCCGACATACCTCCCACTGTACAGTAACCATCACTGCCCGACATACCTCCCACTGTACAGTAACCATCACTGTCCGACATACCTCCCACTGTACAGTAACCATCACTTTCCGACATACCTCCCACAGTACAGTAACTATCACACCCCGAAATACCTCCCTCTGTACAGGAACCGTTACACCTCGACATACCTCACACTGTACAGTAACCATCACAGCCCGAAATACCTCCCACTGTCCAGTAACCATCACGGCCCGAGATCCCTCCCACTGTACAGTAAACATCACACCCCGACATACCTCCCACTGTACAGAAACCATCACGGCCAGACATACCTCCCACTGTACAGTAACCAACACAACCCGACAAACCTCCCACTGTACAGTAACCATCACGGCCCGACATACCTCCCACTGTACAGTAACCATCACACCCCAACATACCTCCCAATGTACAGTAACTATCACACACCGACATTACTCCCACTGTACAATAACCATCACACCCCGACATACCTCCCTCTGCACAGTAACCATGACACCCCGACATACGTCCCACTGTACAGTAACCATCACACCCCAACATCCCTCCCACTGTACAGTAACCATCACACCCCGACATACCCCCCACTGTACAGTAACCATCACAGCCCGACATACCTCCCACTGTACAGTAACCATGACTGTCTGACATACCTCCCACTGTACATTAACAATCACGGCCCGACATACCTCCCACTATACAGTAACCATCACACCCCGACATACCTCCCACTGTACAGTAACCATCACACCCCGACATACGTCCCACTGTACAGTAACCATCACACCCCGACATACCTCTCACTGTACAGTAACCATCACACCGCGACATAACTCCCACTGTACAGTAACCATCACTGTCTGACATACCTCCCACTGTACAGTAACCATCAAGTTCTGACATACCTCCCACTGTTCAGTAATCATTACACCCCGACATACCTTCCACTGTACAGTAACCATCACAGCCCGATATTCCTCCCACTGTACAGTAAACATCACGGACCGACATACCTCCCACTGTACCGTAACCATCACACCCCGACATACCTCCCACAGTACAGTAACCATCACACCCCGACCTACCTCCCACTGTAGAGTAACCATCACACCCCGACATACCTCTCACTGTACAGTAACCATCACAGCCCGACATACCTCCCACTGTACAGTAAACATCACGGCCTGACATACCTCCCATTGTCGAATAACCATCACACCGCGACATACCTCCCACTGTACAGTAACCATCACGGTCCAACATACCTCCCACTGTACAGTAACCATCACGTTCCGACATACCACCCACAGTACAGAAACAATCACTGCACGACATACCTCCCACTGTACAGTAACCATCACAGCCCGACATACCTCCCACTGTACAGTAACCATCACGGCCCGACATACCTCCCACTGTACAGTAACCATCACACCCCGACATATATCGCACTGTGCAGTAACCATCACGGCCCGACATACCTCCCACTGGACAGTAACCATCACACCCCGACATACCCCCCACTGTACAGTAAACATCACAGCCCGACATACCTCCCACTGTACAGTAACAATCACGACCCGACATACCTCCCACTGTAGAGTAACTATCACACCCCGACATACCTCCCACTGTACAGTAACCATCACATCCCGACATACCTCCCACTGTACAGTAACCATCACACCCCGACATACCTCCCACTGTACAATAACTATCACTGTCTTACATACCTCCCACTGTACAGTAACCATCACGGCCCGACAGACCTCCCACTGTACAGTAACCATCACGGCCAGACATATCTCCTATTGAAAAGTAACCATCACACTCCGACATACATCCCTCTGTACAGTAACTATCACACCCTGACATACCTCCCACTGTACAGAAACCATCAAACCCCGACATACCTCCCACTGTACAGTAACCATCACACCCCGACATATCTCCCTCTGTACAGTAACCATCACACCCCGACATCCTTCCCACAGTACAGTACCATCACGTCCCGACATACATCCCACAGTACAGTAATCATCACAGCCCCAAATACCTCCCACTGTACAGTAACCATCACGTTCTGACATACCTCCCACTGTTGAGTAACCATCAAACCCCGACATACCTCCCACTGTACAGTAACCATCACACCCCGACATACCTCCCACTGTACAGTAACCATCACACCCCGACATACCTCCCACTGTACAGTAACCATCACTGCCCGACATACCTCCCACTGTACAGTAACCATCACTGTCCGACATACCTCCCACTGTACAGTAACCATCACTTTCAGACATACCTCCCACAGTACAGTAACCATCACACCCCGACATATCTCCCTCTGTACAGTAACCATCACACCCCGACATCCTTCCCACAGTACAGTACCATCACGTCCCGACATACATCCCACAGTACAGTAATCATCACAGCCCCAAATACCTCCCACTGTACAGTAACCATCACGTTCTGACATACCTCCCACTGTTGAGTAACCATCAAACCCCGACATACCTCCCACTGTACAGTAACCATCACACCCCGACATACCTCCCACTGTACAGTAACCATCACACCCCGACATACCTCCCACTGTACAGTAACCATCACTGCCCGACATACCTCCCACTGTACAGTAACCATCACTGTCCGACATACCTCCCACTGTACAGTAACCATCACTTTCAGACATACCTCCCACAGTACAGTAACTATCACACCCCGAAATACCTCCCTCTGTACAGGAACCGTTACACCTCGACATACCTCACACTGTACAGTAACCATCACACCCCGAAATACCTCCCACTGTCCAGTAACCATCACGGCCCGAGATCCCTCCCACTGTACAGTAACCATCACACCCCGACATACCTCCCACTGTACAGAAACCATCACGGCCAGACATACCTCCCACTGTACAGTAACCAACACAACCCGACAAACCTCCCACTGTACAGTAATCATCACGGCCCGACACACCTCCCACTGTAAAGTAACCATCACACCCCAACATACCTCCCAATGTACAGTAACTATCACACCCCGACATACCTCCCACTGTACAGTAACCATCACAGCCCCAAATACCTCCCACTGCACAGTAAACTTCACGGACCGACATACCTCCCACTGTACCGTAACCATCACGTTCCGACATACCTCCCACAGTACAGTAACCATCACACCCCGACCTACCTCCCACTGTACAGTAACCATCACACCCCGACATACCTCCCACTGTACAGTAACCATCACAACCCGACATACCTCCCACTGTACAGTAAACATCACAGCCCCAAATACCTCCCATTATCGAGTAACCATCACACCGTGACATACCTCCCACTGTACAGTAACCATCACGGTCCAACATACCTCCCACTGTACAGTAACCATCACGTTCCGACATACCTCCCACAGTACAGTAACCATCACTGCCCAACATACCTCCGACATATCTGCCATTGCACTGTATCCAACAAAGTCAGACATACCTCCGACTGTACAGTAATCATCAAGTTCCGACATACCTCCCACTGTACAGTGACACTCATTGGCCGACGTACATCCCACTGTACAGTAACCATCACGGTCCAACATAACTTCCAGTGTACAGTAACCATCACAGCCCGGCATAACTCCCACTGTACAGTAACCATCATGGCCCGATACGCCTCCCATTGCACGGTATCAATCACGGCCTGACAGACCTCCCATTGCCCAGTAACCTACACAGCCAGACAATCCTCCTACTGTATAGTAACCATCCCGGCCCGACATACCTCCCACTGTACAGTAACCGTCACGGCCCGACATACCTCCCACAGAACAGTAATCATCACGGACTGACATACCTCCCACTGTACAGTAACCATCACGGCCCGACATAACTCCCATTGTACAGTTAACATCACGGCCCAATATACCTCCCATTGTACAGTAACAATCACGGCCTGACATATCTCCCATTGCACAGTAACCAACACAGCCAGACATGCCTCCCACTGTATAGTAACCATCACGGCTCTACATACCTCCCACTGTAGAGTAACAGTCATGGCCCGACATACCTCCCACTTTGCAGTAACCGTCACGGTCTGACATACCTCCCACTATACAGTGACCATCACGACCCGATATACCTCCCATTCTACAGTCACCATTACGGTCTGACATATCTCCCATCGTACAGTAGCCATCACGATCCGACAAACCTCCCAATGCACAGTAAACAACGCAGTCAGACATACCTCCGACAGTACACTAACCATCACGTTCCGACATACCTCCCACTGTACCGTAACACTCATTGCCCGAAATACCTCCCGCTTTACAGTTACTGTCACGGTCCGACATACCTCCCACTGTACAGTAACCATCACAGCCCGACATACCTTCCACTGTACAGTAAATATCATGGCCCAACATACATCCCACTGTACAGTAACCATCAGGCCCCAAAATACATCCCACTGTACAGTAACCATCACGGTCAAATATACCTCCCACTGTAAGTCACCATCACGGCCCGACATACCTCCCACTGTACAGTAAACATCACAGACAAGCAGGACTCGCAATCTACAGAAACGATCTCGGCCCGACACACCTATCGCTGTACAGTAATAATCACGGTCCGACATTCATCCCATTTTACAGTCATCATCATGGCCCGACATAACACCCACTGTACAGTAACCGTCACGGCCCGACATACCTCCCAGTGTACAGTAACCGGACGGTCCAACATACATCCCACTGTACAGTAACCATCATGGCCGCAAATACCTCCCACTGTACAGTAACCACCACGGCCCGACACACCTCCCACTGTATACAAACCATCACGGCCCAACATATCTCCCAATGTCCAGTCGCCATCACGGCCCGACATACCTCCCACTGTACAGTAACCATCGCGGCCCGACCTCCCTCCCATTGTATAGTAAACATCACGGCCCGACATACCTCCCATTGAACAGTCCCCATCACGACCCGAAATACATCCCATTTCACAGTAATCAACACAGCCAGACATACCTCCCACTGTTCAGTAACCATCACGGCCCGACCATACCTCCCAGTGTGCAGTAACCGTCATGGCCTGACATACTTCCCACTGTACAGTAACCGTCACGGCCCAACATACCTCCCACCGCACAGTAACTATCACAGTCCGACATACCTCCCTCTGTACAGTAACCATCACGGCCCGACCTCCCTCTCGTTGTACAGTAACCATCACGGCCCGACATTCCTCCCATTGAACAGTAACCATCACGTCCCGACATACATCCCATTGAACAGTAACCATCACGGCCCGACATTCCTCCCACTGTACAGTAACCATCACGACCCAACGTGCCTCCCATTGTACACTAACCATCACGTCCCGACCTCCCTCCCATTGAACAGTCCCCATCACGACCCGACATACATCCCATTTCACATTAATCAACACAGCCAGACATACCTCCCACTGTTCAGTAACCATCACGGCCCGACCATACCTCCCAGTGTGCAGTAACCGTCATGGCCTGACATACTTCCCACAGTACAGTAACCGTCACGGCCCAACATACCTCCCACTGTACTGTAACTGACTCAGACCGTCATACCTCCCACTGTACAGTAATCATCACGGCCCGACATACCTCCCACTGCACAGTAACTATCACAGTCCGACATACCTCCCTCTTTACAGTAACCATCACGGCCCGACCTCCCTCCCGTTGTACAGTAAACATCACGTCCCGACATACCTCCCATTGCACAGTAACCAACACGGCCAGACATACCTCCCACTGTACATTAACCATCACGGTCCGACATACCTCCCCCTGTACAGTAACCATCACGTTCCAAAATACCCCCCAAAGTACAGTAAGCATCACGGCCCGATTTACCTCCAACTGTACAGGAACTTTCACGGCCCGACATACCTCCCAAAGTACAGTAACCATCACGGTCCGACATACCTCCCACTGTACAGTAACTATCACAGCCTGACATACCTCCCACAGTACAGTAACCACTATGGTCCGACACTCCTCCCACTGTAAACTATCCATCACAGCCCGACATAGCACCCACTGACCAGTAGCCATCACTGCCCGACATACCTCTCACTGTACAGACACAATCATGGCCCGACATACCTACACTGAACAATCACCATCACGGCCTGACTTACCTCCCACTGGACAGAAAACAACATGGCTTGACATACCTCCTACTGTACAATAACCAACACGGCCCGGAATACCTCCCACTGTACAGTAACCGGACGGTCCAACATACTTCCCACTGTACAATAACCGTCACGGCCAGACATACCTCCCAATGTACAGTAACCATCACGGTCTGACGTACCTCCCACTCTACAGTAACCATCAAAGCCTGACATACCTCCCACTGTACAGTAACCATCACGGCCCGATATACCTCCCACTGAACAGTAACCTTCACAGCCTGACATACCGCCCACTGTACAGTAACCATCACGGACTGACATACCTCCAACTGTCCAGTAACTATCATGGTCCGAAATACCTCCCACTGTACAGTAACCTTCATGACACGACGTATCTCCCACTGTACAGTAACCATCACGGCCAGACATACCTCCCTCTGTACAGTAACTATCGCCGTCCAAATTACCTCCCACTGTACAGTAAACTGCACGGCCTGACATACCTCCCACTGTACAGTTACCATCACGGCCCGACACACCTCTCACCGTACATTAACCATCACGGTCCGACATACCTCCCACTGTACAGTAACCATTAGACCCCAAAATACGTCCCACTGTACAGTTACCATCACGGTCAAACATACCTCCCACTGTAAGTCACCATCATGTCCCCTAATAACTCCCACTGCACAGTCGCCAACACGGTCGAACACGCCTCCCAATGTACAATAAACATCACGGCCCGCCACACCTATCACTGTACAGTAACCATCACAGCCCGACATCCCTCCCACTGTACAGTAACCATCACAGCCTGACATACCTCCCGCTGTACAGAAACCATCACAGCCCGACATACCTCCCACTGAACAGTAACCATCACGTTCCGACATATCTCCCATTGTACAGTAACCATCACACGCCGACATACCTCCCACTGTACAGTAACCATGACTTTCTGACATATCTCCCACTGTACAGTAACCATCACACCCCGACATACCTCCCACTGTACAGTAACCATGACTGTCTGACATACCTCCCACTTTACAGAAACCATCACACCCGACAAACCTCCCACTGTACAGTAACCATCACTTTCCGACATACCCCCAATGTACAGTAATGATCACGTCCCGACATACCTCCCACTGTACAGTAACTATCACACCCCGACATACATCCCACTGTCGAGTAACCATCACGGCCCGAGATCCCTCCCACTGTACAGTAAACATCACACCCCGACATACCACCCTCTGTACAGGAACCATCACACCCCGACATACCTCCCACTGTACAGTAAACATCACACCCCGACATACATCCCACTGTCCAGTAACCATCACAGCCCGAAATCCCTCCCACTGTACAGTAACCATCACACCCCGACATACATCCCACTGTACAGTAACCATCACGGCCAGACATACCTCCCACTGTACAGTAACCATACCACCCCGACATACCTCCCACTGTACAGTAACCATCACGGCCCGAAATACCTCCCATTGTACAGTAACCATCACACACCGACATACCTCCCACTGTACAGTAACCATCACACCCCGACATACTTCCCTCTGTACAGTAACCATCACAGCCGAACATACCTCCCACTGTACAGTAACCATCACACCCCGACATACCACCCACTGTACAGTAACCATCACTCCCGGACATACCTCCCACGGTACAGTAACCATCACACCCCGACATACCTCCCACTGTACAGTAACAATCACGGCCCGACATACCTCCCACTGTACAGTAACAATCACGGCCCGACTTACCTCCCACTGTACAGTAACCATCACACCCCGACATACCTCACACTGTACAGTAACCATCACACCCCGACATACCTCCCACTGTACAGTAACAATCACGGCCCGACTTACCTCCCACTGTACAGTAACCATCACACCCCGACATGCCTCACACTGTACAGTAACCATCACACCCCGAGATACCTCCCACTGTACAGTAACCATCACACCCCGACAAATCTCCCTCTGTACAGTAACCATCACACCCCGACATACCTCCCACTGTTCAGTAACCATCACACCCAGACATACCTCCCATTGTACACTAACCATCACACCCCGACATACCGCCCAATGTACAGTAACCATCACCGCCCGACATACCTCCCACTGTACATTAATCATCACGTTCTGACATACCTACCACTGTACAGTAACCATCACACCCCGACATACCTCCCACTGTACAGTAACAATCACGGCCCGACATACCTCCCACTGTACAGTAACAATCACGGCCCGACTTACCTCCCACTGTACAGTAACCATCACACCCCGACATACCTCACACTGTACAGTAACCATCACACCCCGACATACCTCCCACTGTACAGTAACAATCACGGCCCGACTTACCTCCCACTGTACAGTAACCATCACACCCCGACATGCCTCACACTGTACAGTAACCATCACACCCCGAGATACCTCCCACTGTACAGTAACCATCACACCCCGACAAATCTCCCTCTGTACAGTAACCATCACACCCCGACATACCTCCCACTGTTCAGTAACCATCACACCCAGACATACCTCCCATTGTACACTAACCATCACACCCCGACATACCGCCCAATGTACAGTAACCATCACCGCCCGACATACCTCCCACTGTACATTAATCATCACGTTCTGACATACCTACCACTGTACAGTAACCATCACAGCCCGTCATACCTCGCACTGTACAGTAACCATCACACCCCGACATACCTCCCACTGTACAGTAACCATCACGGCCCGACATACCTCCCACTGTACAGTAACCATCACACCCCGACATACCCCCCACTGTACAGTAAACATCACAGCCCGACATACCTCCCACTGTACAGTAACAATCACGACCCGACATACCTCCCACTGTAGAGTAACCATCACACCCCGACATACCTCCCACTGTACAGTAACCATCACATCCCGACATACCTCCCTCTGTACAGTAACCATCACACCCCGACATACCTCCCACTGTACAATAACTATCACTGTCTTACATACCTCCCACTGTACAGGAACCATCACACCCCGACATACCACCCACTGTACAGTAACCATGACGTTCTGACATACCTCCCACTGTTCAGTAACCATCACACCCCGACATACCTCCCACTGTACCGGAACCATCACGGCCCGACAGACCTCCCACTGTACAGTAACCATCACGGCCAGACATATCTCCCATTGAAAAGTAACCATCACACTCCGACATACCTCCCTCTGTACAGTAACTATCACACCCTGACATACCTCCCACTGTACAGAAACCATCACACCCCGACATACCTCCCAATGTACAGTAACCATACACCCCGACATACCTCCCTCTGTACAGTAACCATCACACCCCGACATCCTTCCCACAGTACAGTACCATCACGTCCCGACATACATCCCACAGTACAGTAATCATCACAGCCCCAAATACCTCCCACTGTACAGTAACCATCACGTTCTGACATACCTCCCACTGTTGAGTAACCATCACACCCCGACATACCTCCCACTGTACAGTAACCATCACACCCCGACATACCTCCCACTGTACAGTAACCATCACACCCCGAGATACCTACCACTGTACAGTAACCATCACACCCCGAGATACCTACCACTGTACAGTAACCGTCACATCTCGACATACCTCCCACTGTACAGTAACCATCACACCCCGACATACCTCCCACTCTACAGTAACCATCACACCCCGACATCCCTCCCACTGTACAGTAATTGTTACGGTCCGACATACCTCCCACCGTACAGTAACCATCACGTTCCGACATACCTCCCGCTGTACAGTAAACATCACACCACGACATACCTCCCACTGTACAGTAACCATCACACCTCAACATATCTCCCAATGTACAATAACCATCACACCCCGACAGACCTCCCGCTGTACAGTAACCATCACACCCCGATATACCTCCCACTGTACAGTAACCATCACACCCCGACATACTTCTCACTGTACAGTAACCATCACGGCCCGACAAACATCCCACTGTACAGTAACCATCACACCCCGATATACCTCCCACTGTCCAGTAAACATCACGGCCTGAGATCCCTCCCACTGTACAGTAACCATCACAGCCCGACATACCTCCCATTGTACAGTAACCATCACGGCCAGACATACCTCCCACTGTACAGTAACCATCACGGCCCGACATACCTCCCACTGTACAGTAACCATCACACCCCATCATACCTCCCAATGTACAGTAACCACCACACACCGACATAACTCCCACTGTACAGTAACCATCACACCCCGACATACCTCCCACTGTACAGTAACCATCACATCCCGACATACCTCCCTCTGTACAGTAACCATCACACCCCGAAATACCTCCCACTGTACAATAACTATCACTGTCTTACATACCTCCCACTGTACAGGAACCATCACACCCCGACATACCTCCCACTGTACAGTAACCATCACGTTCTGACATACCTCCCACTGTTCAGTAACCATCACACCCCGACATACCTCCCACTGTACCGGAACCATCACGGCCCGACAGACCTCCCACTGTACAGTAACCATCACGGCCAGACATATCTCCCATTGAAAAGTAACCATCACACTCCGACATACCTCCCTCTGTACAGTAACTATCACACCCTGACATACCTCCCACTGTACAGAACCCATCACACCCCGACATACCTCCCAATGTACAGTAACCATACACCCCGACATACCTCCCTCTGAACAGTAACCATCACACCCCGACATCCTTCCCACAGTACAGTACCATCACGTCCCGACATACATCCCACAGTACAGTAATCATCACAGCCCCAAATACCTCCCACTGTACAGTAACCATCACGTTCTGACATACCTCCCACTGTTGAGTAACCATCACACCCCGACATACCTCCCACTGTACAGTAACCATCACACCCCGACATACCTCCCACTGTACAGTAACCATCACACCCCGAGATACCTACCACTGTACAGTAACCATCACACCCCGAGATACCTACCACTGTACAGTAACCGTCACATCCCGACATACCTCCCACTGTACAGTAACCATCACACCCCGACATACCTCCCACTGTACAGTAACCATCACACCTCAACATATCTCCCAATGTACAATAACCATCACACCCCGACATACCTCCCGCTGTACAGTAACCATCACACCCCGATATACCTCCCACTGTACAGTAACCATCACACCCCGACATACTTCTCACTGTACAGTAACCATCACGGCCCGACAAACATCCCACTGTACAGTAACCATCACACCCCTACATACCTCCCACTGTACAGGAACCATCACACCCGGATATACCTCCCACTGTGCAGTAACCATCACACCCCAACATATCTCCCGCTGAACAGTAAACATCACACCCCGATATACCTCCCACTGTCCAGTAAACATCACGGCCCGAGATCCCTCCCACTGTACAGTAACCATCACAGCCCGACATACCTCCCGTTGTACAGTAACCATCAAGGCCAGACATACCTCCCACTGTACAGTAACCATCACGGCCCGACATACCTCCCACTGTACAGTAACCATCACACCCCATCATACCTCCCAATGTACAGTAACCACCACACACCGACATAACTCCCACTGTACAGTAACCATCACACCCCGACATTCTTCCCACTGTACAGTAACCATCACACCTCGACATATCTCCCACAGTACAGTAACCATCACACCCCGAATTACTTCCCACTGTATATTAACCATCACACCCCGACATAACTCCCACTGTACAGAAACCATCACGGCCAGACATACCTCCCACTGTAAAGTAACCATCACAACCCGACAAACCTCCCACTGTACAGTAACCATCACGGCCCGACATACCTCCCACTGTACAGTAACCATCACACCCCAACATACCTCCCAAGGTACAGTAACTAACACACACCGACATTACTCCCACTGTACAATAACCATCACACCCCGACATTCCTCCCTCTGTACAGTAACCATGAAACCCCGACATACGTCCCACTGTACAGTAACCATCACACCCCAACATCCCTCCCACTGTACAGTAACCATCACACCCCGACATACCCCCCACTGTACAGTAACCATCACAGCCCGACATACCTCCCACTGTACAGTAACCATGACTGTCTGACATACCTCCCACTGTACATTAACAATCACGGCCCGACATACCTCCCACTATACAGTAACCATCACACCCCGACATACCTCCCACTGTACAGTAACCATCACACCCCGACATACGTCCCACTGTACAGTAACCATGACACCCCGACATACCTCCCACTGTACAGTAACCATCACTGTCTGACATACCTCCCACTGTACAGTAACCATCACGTTCTGACATTCCTCCCACTGTTCAGTAACCATCACACCCCGACATACCTCCCACTGTACAGTAACCATCACAGCCCCAAATACCTCCCACTGTACAGTAAACATCACGGCCTGACATACATCGCATTGTCGAGTAACCATCACACCGCGACATACCTCCCACTGTACAGTAACCATCACGGTCCAACATACCTCCCACTGTACAGTAACCATCACGTTCCGACATACCTCCCACAGTACAGAAACCATCACACCACGACCTACCTCCCACTGACAGTAACCATCACACCCCGACATACCTCCCACTGTAAAGTAACCATCACGGCCCGAGATCCCTCCCACTGTACAGTAACCATCACTGTCCGACATACCTCCCACTGTACAGTAACATTACACCCCTAAATAACTCCCTCTGTACAGGAACCATCACACCTCGACATAGCTCCCACTGTACAGTAACCATCACACACCGACATACCTCCCACTGTCCAGTAACCGTCACGGCCCGAGATCCCTCCCACTGTACAGTAACCATCACAGCCCGACATACCTTCCATTGTACAGAAACCATCACGGCCAGACATACCTCCCACTGTACAGTAACCATCACACCCCGACATACCTCCCACTGTACAGTAACCATCACGGCCCGACATACCTCCCACTGTACAGTAACCATCACACCCCAACATACCTCACAATGTACAGTAACCATCACACACCGACATAATTCCCACTGTACAATAACCATCACACCCCGACATACCTCCCACTGTACAGTAACCATCACACCCGGACTTACGTCCCACTGTACAGTAACCATCACACCCCGACCTACCTCCCACTGTACAGTACCTATCACCCCCCGACATACCCCCCACTGTACAGTAACCATCACAGCCTGACATACCTCCCACTGCACAGTAACCATCACACCCCGACATACCTCCCACTGTACAGTAACCATCACACCCCGACATACCTCCCACTGTACAGTACCATCACACCCCGACCTACCTCCCACTGTACAGTAACCATCACACCCCAACATACGTCCCAATGTACAGTAACCATCGCACCCCGACATACCTCCCACTGTACAGTAACCATCACAGCCCCAAATACCTCCCACTGCACAGTAAACTTCACGGACCGACATACCTCCCACTGTACCGTAACCATCACGTTCCGACATACCTCCCACAGTACAGTAACCATCACACCCCGACCTACCTCCCACTGTACAGTAACCATCACACCCCGACATACCTCCCACTGTACAGTAACCATCACAGCCCGACATACCTCCCACTGTACAGTAAACATCACAGCCCCAAATACCTCCCATTATCGAGTAACCATCACACCGTGACATACCTCCCACTGTACAGTTACCATCACGGTCCAACATACCTCCCACTGTACAGTAACCATCACGTTCCGACATACCTCCCACAGTACAGTAACCATCACTGCCCAACATACCTCCGACATATCTGCCATTGCACTGTATCCAACAAAGTCAGACATACCTCCGACTGTACAGTAATCATCAAGTTCCGACATACCTCCCACTGTACAGTGACACTCATTGGCCGACGTACATCCCACTGTACAGTAACCATCACGGTCCAACATAACTTCCAGTGTACAGTAACCATCACAGCCCGGCATAACTCCCACTGTACAGTAACCATCATGGCCCGATACGCCTCCCATTGCACGGTATCAATCACGGCCTGACAGACCTCCCATTGCCCAGTAACCTACACAGCCAGACAATCCTCCTACTGTACAGTAACCATCACACCACGACATACCTCCCACTGTACAGTAACCGTCACGGCCCGACATACCTCCCACAGAACAGTAATCATCACGGACTGACATACCTCCCACTGTACAGTAACCATCACGGCCCGACATAACTCCCATTGTACAGTTAACATCACGGCCCAATATACCTCCCATTGTACAGTAACAATCACGGCCTGACATATCTCCCATTGCACAGTAACCAACACAGCCAGACATGCCTCCCACTGTATAGTAACCATCACGGCTCTACATACCTCCCACTGTAGAGTAACAGTCATGGCCCGACATACCTCCCACTTTGCAGTAACCGTCACGGTCTGACATACCTCCCACTATACAGTGACCATCACGACCCGATATACCTCCCATTCTACAGTAACCATTACGGTCTGACATATCTCCCATCGTACAGTAGCCATCACGATCCGACAAACCTCCCAATGCACAGTAAACAACGCAGTCAGACATACCTCCGACAGTACACTAACCATCACGTTCCGACATACCTCCCACTGTACCGTAACACTCATTGCCCGAAATACCTCCCGCTTTACAGTTACCGTCACGGTCCGACATACCTCCAACTGTACAGTAACCATCACAGCCCGACATACTTTCCACTGTACAGTAAATATCATGGCCCAACATACATCCCACTGTACAGTAACCATCAGGCCCCAAAATACATCCCACTGTACAGTAACCATCACGGTCAAATATACCTCCCACTGTAAGTCACCATCACGGCCCGACATACCTCCCACTGTACAGTAAACATCACAGACAAGCAGGACTCGCAATCTACAGAAACGATCTCGGCCCGACACACCTATCGCTGTACAGTAATAATCACGGTCCGACATTCATCCCATTTTACAGTCATCATCATGGCCCGACATAACACCCACTGTACAGTAACCGTCACGGCCCGACATACCTCCCAGTGTACAGTAACCGGACGGTCCAACATACATCCCACTGTACAGTAACCATCATGGCCGCAAATACCTCCCACTGTACAGTAACCACCACGGCCCGACACACCTCCCACTGTATACAAACCATCACGGCCCAACATATCTCCCAATGTCCAGTCGCCATCACGGCCCGACATACCTCCCACTGTACAGTAACCATCGCGGCCCGACCTCCCTCCCATTGTATAGTAAACATCACGGCCCGACATATCTCCCATTGAACAGTCCCCATCACGACCCGAAATACATCCCATTTCACAGTAATCAACACAGCCAGACATACCTCCCACTGTTCAGTAACCATCACGGCCCGACCATACCTCCCAGTGTGCAGTAACCGTCATGGCCTGACATACTTCCCACTGTACAGTAACCGTCACGGCCCAACATACCTCCCACTGCACAGTAACTATCACAGTCCGACATACCTCCCTCTGTACAGTAACCATCACGGCCCGACCTCCCTCTCGTTGTACAGTAACCATCATGGCCCGACATTCCTCCCATTGAACAGTAACCATCACGTCCCGACATACCTCCCATTGAACAGTAACCATCACGGCCCGACATTCCTCCCACTGTACAGTAACCATCACGACCCGACGTGCCTCCCATTGTACACTAACCATCACGTCCCGACATACCTCCCATTGCACAGTAACCAACAGGGCCAGACATACCTCCCACTGTACAGTAACCATCGCGGCCCGACCTCCCTCCCATTGAACAGTCCCCATCACGACCCGACATACATCCCATTTCACAGTAATCAACACAGCCAGACATACCTCCCACTGTTCAGTAACCATCACGGCCCGACCATACCTCCCAGTGTGCAGTAACCGTCATGGCCTGACATACTTCCCACAGTACAGTAACCGTCACGGCCCAACATACCTCCTACTGTACTGTAACTGACTCGGACCGTCATACCTCCCACTGTACAGTAATCATCACGGCCCGACATACCTCCCTCTTTACAGTAACCATCACGGCCCGACCTCCCTCCCGTTGTACAGTAACCAACACGGCCAGACATACCTCCCACTGTACATTAACCATCACGGTCCGACATACCTCCCCCTGTACAGTAACCATCACGTTCCAAAATACCCCCCAAAGTACAGTAAGCATCACTGCCCGATTTACCTCCCACTGCACAGGAACTTTCACGGCCCGACATACCTCCCAAAGTACAGTAACCGTCACGGTCCGACATACCTCCCACTGTACAGTAACTATCACAGCCTGACATACCTCCCACAGTACAGTAACCACTATGGTCCGACACTCCTCCCACTGTAAACTATCCATCACAGCCCGACATAGCACCCACTGACCAGTAGCCATCACTGCCCGACATACCTCCCACTGTACAGACACAATCATGGCCCGACATACCTACACTGAACAATCACCATCACGGCCTGATTTACCTGCCACTGGACAGAAAACAACATGGCTTGACATACCTCCTACTGTACAATAACCGACACGGCCCGGAATACCTCCCACTGTACAGTAACCGGACGGTCCAACATACTTCCCACTGTACAATAACCGTCACGGCCAGACATACCTCCCAATGTACAGTAACCATCACGGTCTGACGTACCTCCCACTCTACAGTAACCATCAAAGCCTGACATACCTCCCACTGTACAGTAACCATCACGGCCCGATATACCTCCCACTGAACAGTAACCTTCACAGCCTGACATACCGCCCACTGTACAGTAACCATCACGGACTGACATACCTCCAACTGTCCAGTAACTATCATGGTCCGAAATACCTCCCACTGTACAGTAACCTTCATGACACGACGTATCTCCCACTGTACAGTAACCATCACGGCCAGACATACCTCCCTCTGTACAGTAACTATCGCCGTCCAAATTACCTCCCACTGTACAGTAAACTGCACGGCCTGACATACATCCCACTGTACAGTAACCATCACGGCCCGACACACCTCTCACCGTACAGTAACCATCACGGTCCGACATACCTCCCACTGTACAGTAACCATTAGACCCCAAAATACGTCCCACTGTACAGTTACCATCACGGTCAAACATACCTCCCACTGTAAGTCACCATCATGTCCCCTAATAACTCCCACTGCACAGTCGCCAACACGGTCGAACACGCCTCCCAATGTACAGTAAACATCACGGCCCGCCACACCTATCACTGTACAGTAACCATCACAGCCCGACATCCCTCCCACTGTACAGTAACCATCACACCCCGACATACCTCCCACTGTACAGTAACCATCACAGCCCCAAATACCTCCCACTGCACAGTAAACTTCACGGACCGACATACCTCCCACTGTACCGTAACCATCACGTTCCGACATACCTCCCACAGTACAGTAACCATCACACCCCGACCTACCTCCCACTGTACAGTAACCATCACACCCCGACATACCTCCCACTGTACAGTAACCATCACAACCCGACATACCTCCCACTGTACAGTAAACATCACAGCCCCAAATACCTCCCATTATCGAGTAACCATCACACCGTGACATACCTCCCACTGTACAGTAACCATCACGGTCCAACATACCTCCCACTGTACAGTAACCATCACGTTCCGACATACCTCCCACAGTACAGTAACCATCACTGCCCAACATACCTCCGACATATCTGCCATTGCACTGTATCCAACAAAGTCAGACATACCTCCGACTGTACAGTAATCATCAAGTTCCGACATACCTCCCACTGTACAGTGACACTCATTGGCCGACGTACATCCCACTGTACAGTAACCATCACGGTCCAACATAACTTCCAGTGTACAGTAACCATCACAGCCCGGCATAACTCCCACTGTACAGTAACCATCATGGCCCGATACGCCTCCCATTGCACGGTATCAATCACGGCCTGACAGACCTCCCATTGCCCAGTAACCTACACAGCCAGACAATCCTCCTACTGTATAGTAACCATCCCGGCCCGACATACCTCCCACTGTACAGTAACCGTCACGGCCCGACATACCTCCCACAGAACAGTAATCATCACGGACTGACATACCTCCCACTGTACAGTAACCATCACGGCCCGACATAACTCCCATTGTACAGTTAACATCACGGCCCAATATACCTCCCATTGTACAGTAACAATCACGGCCTGACATATCTCCCATTGCACAGTAACCAACACAGCCAGACATGCCTCCCACTGTATAGTAACCATCACGGCTCTACATACCTCCCACTGTAGAGTAACAGTCATGGCCCGACATACCTCCCACTTTGCAGTAACCGTCACGGTCTGACATACCTCCCACTATACAGTGACCATCACGACCCGATATACCTCCCATTCTACAGTCACCATTACGGTCTGACATATCTCCCATCGTACAGTAGCCATCACGATCCGACAAACCTCCCAATGCACAGTAAACAACGCAGTCAGACATACCTCCGACAGTACACTAACCATCACGTTCCGACATACCTCCCACTGTACCGTAACACTCATTGCCCGAAATACCTCCCGCTTTACAGTTACTGTCACGGTCCGACATACCTCCCACTGTACAGTAACCATCACAGCCCGACATACCTTCCACTGTACAGTAAATATCATGGCCCAACATACATCCCACTGTACAGTAACCATCAGGCCCCAAAATACATCCCACTGTACAGTAACCATCACGGTCAAATATACCTCCCACTGTAAGTCACCATCACGGCCCGACATACCTCCCACTGTACAGTAAACATCACAGACAAGCAGGACTCGCAATCTACAGAAACGATCTCGGCCCGACACACCTATCGCTGTACAGTAATAATCACGGTCCGACATTCATCCCATTTTACAGTCATCATCATGGCCCGACATAACACCCACTGTACAGTAACCGTCACGGCCCGACATACCTCCCAGTGTACAGTAACCGGACGGTCCAACATACATCCCACTGTACAGTAACCATCATGGCCGCAAATACCTCCCACTGTACAGTAACCACCACGGCCCGACACACCTCCCACTGTATACAAACCATCACGGCCCAACATATCTCCCAATGTCCAGTCGCCATCACGGCCCGACATACCTCCCACTGTACAGTAACCATCGCGGCCCGACCTCCCTCCCATTGTATAGTAAACATCACGGCCCGACATACCTCCCATTGAACAGTCCCCATCACGACCCGAAATACATCCCATTTCACAGTAATCAACACAGCCAGACATACCTCCCACTGTTCAGTAACCATCACGGCCCGACCATACCTCCCAGTGTGCAGTAACCGTCATGGCCTGACATACTTCCCACTGTACAGTAACCGTCACGGCCCAACATACCTCCCACCGCACAGTAACTATCACAGTCCGACATACCTCCCTCTGTACAGTAACCATCACGGCCCGACCTCCCTCTCGTTGTACAGTAACCATCACGGCCCGACATTCCTCCCATTGAACAGTAACCATCACGTCCCGACATACATCCCATTGAACAGTAACCATCACGGCCCGACATTCCTCCCACTGTACAGTAACCATCACGACCCAACGTGCCTCCCATTGTACACTAACCATCACGTCCCGACCTCCCTCCCATTGAACAGTCCCCATCACGACCCGACATACATCCCATTTCACATTAATCAACACAGCCAGACATACCTCCCACTGTTCAGTAACCATCACGGCCCGACCATACCTCCCAGTGTGCAGTAACCGTCATGGCCTGACATACTTCCCACAGTACAGTAACCGTCACGGCCCAACATACCTCCCACTGTACTGTAACTGACTCGGACCGTCATACCTCCCACTGTACAGTAATCATCACGGCCCGACATACCTCCCACTGCACAGTAACTATCACAGTCCGACATACCTCCCTCTTTACAGTAACCATCACGGCCCGACCTCCCTCCCGTTGTACAGTAAACATCACGTCCCGACATACCTCCCATTGCACAGTAACCAACACGGCCAGACATACCTCCCACTGTACATTAACCATCACGGTCCGACATACCTCCCCCTGTACAGTAACCATCACGTTCCAAAATACCCCCCAAAGTACAGTAAGCATCACGGCCCGATTTACCTCCAACTGTACAGGAACTTTCACGGCCCGACATACCTCCCAAAGTACAGTAACCATCACGGTCCGACATACCTCCCACTGTACAGTAACTATCACAGCCTGACATACCTCCCACAGTACAGTAACCACTATGGTCCGACACTCCTCCCACTGTAAACTATCCATCACAGCCCGACATAGCACCCACTGACCAGTAGCCATCACTGCCCGACATACCTCTCACTGTACAGACACAATCATGGCCCGACATACCTACAATGAACAATCACCATCACGGCCTGACTTACCTCCCACTGGACAGAAAACAACATGGCTTGACATACCTCCTACTGTACAATAACCAACACGGCCCGGAATACCTCCCACTGTACAGTAACCGGACGGTCCAACATACTTCCCACTGTACAATAACCGTCACGGCCAGACATACCTCCCAATGTACAGTAACCATCACGGTCTGACGTACCTCCCACTCTACAGTAACCATCAAAGCCTGACATACCTCCCACTGTACAGTAACCATCACGGCCCGATATACCTCCCACTGAACAGTAACCTTCACAGCCTGACATACCGCCCACTGTACAGTAACCATCACGGACTGACATACCTCCAACTGTCCAGTAACTATCATGGTCCGAAATACCTCCCACTGTACAGTAACCTTCATGACACGACGTATCTCCCACTGTACAGTAACCATCACGGCCAGACATACCTCCCTCTGTACAGTAACTATCGCCGTCCAAATTACCTCCCACTGTACAGTAAACTGCACGGCCTGACATACCTCCCACTGTACAGTTACCATCACGGCCCGACACACCTCTCACCGTACATTAACCATCACGGTCCGACATACCTCCCACTGTACAGTAACCATTAGACCCCAAAATACGTCCCACTGTACAGTTACCATCACGGTCAAACATACCTCCCACTGTAAGTCACCATCATGTCCCCTAATAACTCCCACTGCACAGTCGCCAACACGGTCGAACACGCCTCCCAATGTACAATAAACATCACGGCCCGCCACACCTATCACTGTACAGTAACCATCACAGCCCGACATCCCTCCCACTGTACAGTAACCATCACAGCCTGACATACCTCCCGCTGTACAGAAACCATCACAGCCCGACATACCTCCCACTGAACAGTAACCATCACGTTCCGACATATCTCCCATTGTACAGTAACCATCACACGCCGACATACCTCCCACTGTACAGTAACCATGACTTTCTGACATATCTCCCACTGTACAGTAACCATCACACCCCGACATACCTCCCACTGTACAGTAACCATGACTGTCTGACATACCTCCCACTTTACAGAAACCATCACACCCGACAAACCTCCCACTGTACAGTAACCATCACTTTCCGACATACCCCCAATGTACAGTAATGATCACGTCCCGACATACCTCCCACTGTACAGTAACTATCACACCCCGACATACATCCCACTGTCGAGTAACCATCACGGCCCGAGATCCCTCCCACTGTACAGTAAACATCACACCCCGACATACCACCCTCTGTACAGGAACCATCACACCCCGACATACCTCCCACTGTACAGTAAACATCACACCCCGACATACATCCCACTGTCCAGTAACCATCACAGCCCGAAATCCCTCCCACTGTACAGTAACCATCACACCCCGACATACATCCCACTGTACAGTAACCATCACGGCCAGACATACCTCCCACTGTACAGTAACCATACCACCCCGACATACCTCCCACTGTACAGTAACCATCACGGCCCGAAATACCTCCCATTGTACAGTAACCATCACACACCGACATACCTCCCACTGTACAGTAACCATCACACCCCGACATACTTCCCTCTGTACAGTAACCATCACAGCCGAACATACCTCCCACTGTACAGTAACCATCACACCCCGACATACCACCCACTGTACAGTAACCATCACTCCCGGACATACCTCCCACGGTACAGTAACCATCACACCCCGACATACCTCCCACTGTACAGTAACAATCACGGCCCGACATACCTCCCACTGTACAGTAACAATCACGGCCCGACTTACCTCCCACTGTACAGTAACCATCACACCCCGACATACCTCACACTGTACAGTAACCATCACACCCCGACATACCTCCCACTGTACAGTAACAATCACGGCCCGACTTACCTCCCACTGTACAGTAACCATCACACCCCGACATGCCTCACACTGTACAGTAACCATCACACCCCGAGATACCTCCCACTGTACAGTAACCATCACACCCCGACAAATCTCCCTCTGTACAGTAACCATCACACCCCGACATACCTCCCACTGTTCAGTAACCATCACACCCAGACATACCTCCCATTGTACACTAACCATCACACCCCGACATACCGCCCAATGTACAGTAACCATCACCGCCCGACATACCTCCCACTGTACATTAATCATCACGTTCTGACATACCTACCACTGTACAGTAACCATCACACCCCGACATACCTCCCACTGTACAGTAACAATCACGGCCCGACATACCTCCCACTGTACAGTAACAATCACGGCCCGACTTACCTCCCACTGTACAGTAACCATCACACCCCGACATACCTCACACTGTACAGTAACCATCACACCCCGACATACCTCCCACTGTACAGTAACAATCACGGCCCGACTTACCTCCCACTGTACAGTAACCATCACACCCCGACATGCCTCACACTGTACAGTAACCATCACACCCCGAGATACCTCCCACTGTACAGTAACCATCACACCCCGACAAATCTCCCTCTGTACAGTAACCATCACACCCCGACATACCTCCCACTGTTCAGTAACCATCACACCCAGACATACCTCCCATTGTACACTAACCATCACACCCCGACATACCGCCCAATGTACAGTAACCATCACCGCCCGACATACCTCCCACTGTACATTAATCATCACGTTCTGACATACCTACCACTGTACAGTAACCATCACAGCCCGTCATACCTCGCACTGTACAGTAACCATCACACCCCGACATACCTCCCACTGTACAGTAACCATCACGGCCCGACATACCTCCCACTGTACAGTAACCATCACACCCCGACATACCCCCCACTGTACAGTAAACATCACAGCCCGACATACCTCCCACTGTACAGTAACAATCACGACCCGACATACCTCCCACTGTAGAGTAACCATCACACCCCGACATACCTCCCACTGTACAGTAACCATCACATCCCGACATACCTCCCTCTGTACAGTAACCATCACACCCCGACATACCTCCCACTGTACAATAACTATCACTGTCTTACATACCTCCCACTGTACAGGAACCATCACACCCCGACATACCACCCACTGTACAGTAACCATGACGTTCTGACATACCTCCCACTGTTCAGTAACCATCACACCCCGACATACCTCCCACTGTACCGGAACCATCACGGCCCGACAGACCTCCCACTGTACAGTAACCATCACGGCCAGACATATCTCCCATTGAAAAGTAACCATCACACTCCGACATACCTCCCTCTGTACAGTAACTATCACACCCTGACATACCTCCCACTGTACAGAAACCATCACACCCCGACATACCTCCCAATGTACAGTAACCATACACCCCGACATACCTCCCTCTGTACAGTAACCATCACACCCCGACATCCTTCCCACAGTACAGTACCATCACGTCCCGACATACATCCCACAGTACAGTAATCATCACAGCCCCAAATACCTCCCACTGTACAGTAACCATCACGTTCTGACATACCTCCCACTGTTGAGTAACCATCACACCCCGACATACCTCCCACTGTACAGTAACCATCACACCCCGACATACCTCCCACTGTACAGTAACCATCACACCCCGAGATACCTACCACTGTACAGTAACCATCACACCCCGAGATACCTACCACTGTACAGTAACCGTCACATCTCGACATACCTCCCACTGTACAGTAACCATCACACCCCGACATACCTCCCACTCTACAGTAACCATCACACCCCGACATCCCTCCCACTGTACAGTAATTGTTACGGTCCGACATACCTCCCACCGTACAGTAACCATCACGTTCCGACATACCTCCCGCTGTACAGTAAACATCACACCACGACATACCTCCCACTGTACAGTAACCATCACACCTCAACATATCTCCCAATGTACAATAACCATCACACCCCGACAGACCTCCCGCTGTACAGTAACCATCACACCCCGATATACCTCCCACTGTACAGTAACCATCACACCCCGACATACTTCTCACTGTACAGTAACCATCACGGCCCGACAAACATCCCACTGTACAGTAACCATCACACCCCGATATACCTCCCACTGTCCAGTAAACATCACGGCCTGAGATCCCTCCCACTGTACAGTAACCATCACAGCCCGACATACCTCCCATTGTACAGTAACCATCACGGCCAGACATACCTCCCACTGTACAGTAACCATCACGGCCCGACATACCTCCCACTGTACAGTAACCATCACACCCCATCATACCTCCCAATGTACAGTAACCACCACACACCGACATAACTCCCACTGTACAGTAACCATCACACCCCGACATACCTCCCACTGTACAGTAACCATCACATCCCGACATACCTCCCTCTGTACAGTAACCATCACACCCCGAAATACCTCCCACTGTACAATAACTATCACTGTCTTACATACCTCCCACTGTACAGGAACCATCACACCCCGACATACCTCCCACTGTACAGTAACCATCACGTTCTGACATACCTCCCACTGTTCAGTAACCATCACACCCCGACATACCTCCCACTGTACCGGAACCATCACGGCCCGACAGACCTCCCACTGTACAGTAACCATCACGGCCAGACATATCTCCCATTGAAAAGTAACCATCACACTCCGACATACCTCCCTCTGTACAGTAACTATCACACCCTGACATACCTCCCACTGTACAGAACCCATCACACCCCGACATACCTCCCAATGTACAGTAACCATACACCCCGACATACCTCCCTCTGAACAGTAACCATCACACCCCGACATCCTTCCCACAGTACAGTACCATCACGTCCCGACATACATCCCACAGTACAGTAATCATCACAGCCCCAAATACCTCCCACTGTACAGTAACCATCACGTTCTGACATACCTCCCACTGTTGAGTAACCATCACACCCCGACATACCTCCCACTGTACAGTAACCATCACACCCCGACATACCTCCCACTGTACAGTAACCATCACACCCCGAGATACCTACCACTGTACAGTAACCATCACACCCCGAGATACCTACCACTGTACAGTAACCGTCACATCCCGACATACCTCCCACTGTACAGTAACCATCACACCCCGACATACCTCCCACTGTACAGTAACCATCACACCTCAACATATCTCCCAATGTACAATAACCATCACACCCCGACATACCTCCCGCTGTACAGTAACCATCACACCCCGATATACCTCCCACTGTACAGTAACCATCACACCCCGACATACTTCTCACTGTACAGTAACCATCACGGCCCGACAAACATCCCACTGTACAGTAACCATCACACCCCTACATACCTCCCACTGTACAGGAACCATCACACCCGGATATACCTCCCACTGTGCAGTAACCATCACACCCCAACATATCTCCCGCTGAACAGTAAACATCACACCCCGATATACCTCCCACTGTCCAGTAAACATCACGGCCCGAGATCCCTCCCACTGTACAGTAACCATCACAGCCCGACATACCTCCCGTTGTACAGTAACCATCAAGGCCAGACATACCTCCCACTGTACAGTAACCATCACGGCCCGACATACCTCCCACTGTACAGTAACCATCACACCCCATCATACCTCCCAATGTACAGTAACCACCACACACCGACATAACTCCCACTGTACAGTAACCATCACACCCCGACATTCTTCCCACTGTACAGTAACCATCACACCTCGACATATCTCCCACAGTACAGTAACCATCACACCCCGAATTACTTCCCACTGTATATTAACCATCACACCCCGACATAACTCCCACTGTACAGAAACCATCACGGCCAGACATACCTCCCACTGTAAAGTAACCATCACAACCCGACAAACCTCCCACTGTACAGTAACCATCACGGCCCGACATACCTCCCACTGTACAGTAACCATCACACCCCAACATACCTCCCAAGGTACAGTAACTAACACACACCGACATTACTCCCACTGTACAATAACCATCACACCCCGACATTCCTCCCTCTGTACAGTAACCATGAAACCCCGACATACGTCCCACTGTACAGTAACCATCACACCCCAACATCCCTCCCACTGTACAGTAACCATCACACCCCGACATAACCCCCACTGTACAGTAACCATCACAGCCCGACATACCTCCCACTGTACAGTAACCATGACTGTCTGACATACCTCCCACTGTACATTAACAATCACGGCCCGACATACCTCCCACTATACAGTAACCATCACACCCCGACATACCTCCCACTGTACAGTAACCATCACACCCCGACATACGTCCCACTGTACAGTAACCATGACACCCCGACATACCTCCCACTGTACAGTAACCATCACTGTCTGACATACCTCCCACTGTACAGTAACCATCACGTTCTGACATTCCTCCCACTGTTCAGTAACCATCACACCCCGACATACCTCCCACTGTACAGTAACCATCACAGCCCCAAATACCTCCCACTGTACAGTAAACATCACGGCCTGACATACATCGCATTGTCGAGTAACCATCACACCGCGACATACCTCCCACTGTACAGTAACCATCACGGTCCAACATACCTCCCACTGTACAGTAACCATCACGTTCCGACATACCTCCCACAGTACAGAAACCATCACACCACGACCTACCTCCCACTGACAGTAACCATCACACCCCGACATACCTCCCACTGTAAAGTAACCATCACGGCCCGAGATCCCTCCCACTGTACAGTAACCATCACTGTCCGACATACCTCCCACTGTACAGTAACATTACACCCCTAAATAACTCCCTCTGTACAGGAACCATCACACCTCGACATAGCTCCCACTGTACAGTAACCATCACACACCGACATACCTCCCACTGTCCAGTAACCGTCACGGCCCGAGATCCCTCCCACTGTACAGTAACCATCACAGCCCGACATACCTTCCATTGTACAGAAACCATCACGGCCAGACATACCTCCCACTGTACAGTAACCATCACACCCCGACATACCTCCCACTGTACAGTAACCATCACGGCCCGACATACCTCCCACTGTACAGTAACCATCACACCCCAACATACCTCACAATGTACAGTAACCATCACACACCGACATAATTCCCACTGTACAATAACCATCACACCCCGACATACCTCCCACTGTACAGTAACCATCACACCCGGACTTACGTCCCACTGTACAGTAACCATCACACCCCGACCTACCTCCCACTGTACAGTACCTATCACCCCCCGACATACCCCCCACTGTACAGTAACCATCACAGCCTGACATACCTCCCACTGCACAGTAACCATCACACCCCGACATACCTCCCACTGTACAGTAACCATCACACCCCGACATACCTCCCACTGTACAGTACCATCACACCCCGACCTACCTCCCACTGTACAGTAACCATCACACCCCAACATACGTCCCAATGTACAGTAACCATCGCACCCCGACATACCTCCCACTGTACAGTAACCATCACAGCCCCAAATACCTCCCACTGCACAGTAAACTTCACGGACCGACATACCTCCCACTGTACCGTAACCATCACGTTCCGACATACCTCCCACAGTACAGTAACCATCACACCCCGACCTACCTCCCACTGTACAGTAACCATCACACCCCGACATACCTCCCACTGTACAGTAACCATCACAGCCCGACATACCTCCCACTGTACAGTAAACATCACAGCCCCAAATACCTCCCATTATCGAGTAACCATCACACCGTGACATACCTCCCACTGTACAGTTACCATCACGGTCCAACATACCTCCCACTGTACAGTAACCATCACGTTCCGACATACCTCCCACAGTACAGTAACCATCACTGCCCAACATACCTCCGACATATCTGCCATTGCACTGTATCCAACAAAGTCAGACATACCTCCGACTGTACAGTAATCATCAAGTTCCGACATACCTCCCACTGTACAGTGACACTCATTGGCCGACGTACATCCCACTGTACAGTAACCATCACGGTCCAACATAACTTCCAGTGTACAGTAACCATCACAGCCCGGCATAACTCCCACTGTACAGTAACCATCATGGCCCGATACGCCTCCCATTGCACGGTATCAATCACGGCCTGACAGACCTCCCATTGCCCAGTAACCTACACAGCCAGACAATCCTCCTACTGTACAGTAACCATCACACCACGACATACCTCCCACTGTACAGTAACCGTCACGGCCCGACATACCTCCCACAGAACAGTAATCATCACGGACTGACATACCTCCCACTGTACAGTAACCATCACGGCCCGACATAACTCCCATTGTACAGTTAACATCACGGCCCAATATACCTCCCATTGTACAGTAACAATCACGGCCTGACATATCTCCCATTGCACAGTAACCAACACAGCCAGATATGCCTCCCACTGTATAGTAACCATCACGGCTCTACATACCTCCCACTGTAGAGTAACAGTCATGGCCCGACATACCTCCCACTTTGCAGTAACCGTCACGGTCTGACATACCTCCCACTATACAGTGACCATCACGACCCGATATACCTCCCATTCTACAGTAACCATTACGGTCTGACATATCTCCCATCGTACAGTAGCCATCACGATCCGACAAACCTCCCAATGCACAGTAAACAACGCAGTCAGACATACCTCCGACAGTACACTAACCATCACGTTCCGACATACCTCCCACTGTACCGTAACACTCATTGCCCGAAATACCTCCCGCTTTACAGTTACCGTCACGGTCCGACATACCTCCAACTGTACAGTAACCATCACAGCCCGACATACTTTCCACTGTACAGTAAATATCATGGCCCAACATACATCCCACTGTACAGTAACCATCAGGCCCCAAAATACATCCCACTGTACAGTAACCATCACGGTCAAATATACCTCCCACTGTAAGTCACCATCACGGCCCGACATACCTCCCACTGTACAGTAAACATCACAGACAAGCAGGACTCGCAATCTACAGAAACGATCTCGGCCCGACACACCTATCGCTGTACAGTAATAATCACGGTCCGACATTCATCCCATTTTACAGTCATCATCATGGCCCGACATAACACCCACTGTACAGTAACCGTCACGGCCCGACATACCTCCCAGTGTACAGTAACCGGACGGTCCAACATACATCCCACTGTACAGTAACCATCATGGCCGCAAATACCTCCCACTGTACAGTAACCACCACGGCCCGACACACCTCCCACTGTATACAAACCATCACGGCCCAACATATCTCCCAATGTCCAGTCGCCATCACGGCCCGACATACCTCCCACTGTACAGTAACCATCGCGGCCCGACCTCCCTCCCATTGTATAGTAAACATCACGGCCCGACATATCTCCCATTGAACAGTCCCCATCACGACCCGAAATACATCCCATTTCACAGTAATCAACACAGCCAGACATACCTCCCACTGTTCAGTAACCATCACGGCCCGACCATACCTCCCAGTGTGCAGTAACCGTCATGGCCTGACATACTTCCCACTGTACAGTAACCGTCACGGCCCAACATACCTCCCACTGCACAGTAACTATCACAGTCCGACATACCTCCCTCTGTACAGTAACCATCACGGCCCGACCTCCCTCTCGTTGTACAGTAACCATCATGGCCCGACATTCCTCCCATTGAACAGTAACCATCACGTCCCGACATACCTCCCATTGAACAGTAACCATCACGGCCCGACATTCCTCCCACTGTACAGTAACCATCACGACCCGACGTGCCTCCCATTGTACACTAACCATCACGTCCCGACATACCTCCCATTGCACAGTAACCAACAGGGCCAGACATACCTCCCACTGTACAGTAACCATCGCGGCCCGACCTCCCTCCCATTGAACAGTCCCCATCACGACCCGACATACATCCCATTTCACAGTAATCAACACAGCCAGACATACCTCCCACTGTTCAGTAACCATCACGGCCCGACCATACCTCCCAGTGTGCAGTAACCGTCATGGCCTGACATACTTCCCACAGTACAGTAACCGTCACGGCCCAACATACCTCCTACTGTACTGTAACTGACTCGGACCGTCATACCTCCCACTGTACAGTAATCATCACGGCCCGACATACCTCCCTCTTTACAGTAACCATCACGGCCCGACCTCCCTCCCGTTGTACAGTAACCAACACGGCCAGACATACCTCCCACTGTACATTAACCATCACGGTCCGACATACCTCCCCCTGTACAGTAACCATCACGTTCCAAAATACCCCCCAAAGTACAGTAAGCATCACTGCCCGATTTACCTCCCACTGCACAGGAACTTTCACGGCCCGACATACCTCCCAAAGTACAGTAACCGTCACGGTCCGACATACCTCCCACTGTACAGTAACTATCACAGCCTGACATACCTCCCACAGTACAGTAACCACTATGGTCCGACACTCCTCCCACTGTAAACTATCCATCACAGCCCGACATAGCACCCACTGACCAGTAGCCATCACTGCCCGACATACCTCCCACTGTACAGACACAATCATGGCCCGACATACCTACACTGAACAATCACCATCACGGCCTGATTTACCTGCCACTGGACAGAAAACAACATGGCTTGACATACCTCCTACTGTACAATAACCGACACGGCCCGGAATACCTCCCACTGTACAGTAACCGGACGGTCCAACATACTTCCCACTGTACAATAACCGTCACGGCCAGACATACCTCCCAATGTACAGTAACCATCACGGTCTGACGTACCTCCCACTCTACAGTAACCATCAAAGCCTGACATACCTCCCACTGTACAGTAACCATCACGGCCCGATATACCTCCCACTGAACAGTAACCTTCACAGCCTGACATACCGCCCACTGTACAGTAACCATCACGGACTGACATACCTCCAACTGTCCAGTAACTATCATGGTCCGAAATACCTCCCACTGTACAGTAACCTTCATGACACGACGTATCTCCCACTGTACAGTAACCATCACGGCCAGACATACCTCCCTCTGTACAGTAACTATCGCCGTCCAAATTACCTCCCACTGTACAGTAAACTGCACGGCCTGACATACATCCCACTGTACAGTAACCATCACGGCCCGACACACCTCTCACCGTACAGTAACCATCACGGTCCGACATACCTCCCACTGTACAGTAACCATTAGACCCCAAAATACGTCCCACTGTACAGTTACCATCACGGTCAAACATACCTCCCACTGTAAGTCACCATCATGTCCCCTAATAACTCCCACTGCACAGTCGCCAACACGGTCGAACACGCCTCCCAATGTACAGTAAACATCACGGCCCGCCACACCTATCACTGTACAGTAACCATCACAGCCCGACATCCCTCCCACTGTACAGTAACCATCACACCCCGACATACCTCCCACTGTACAGTAACCATCACAGCCCCAAATACCTCCCACTGCACAGTAAACTTCACGGACCGACATACCTCCCACTGTACCGTAACCATCACGTTCCGACATACCTCCCACAGTACAGTAACCATCACACCCCGACCTACCTCCCACTGTACAGTAACCATCACACCCCGACATACCTCCCACTGTACAGTAACCATCACAACCCGACATACCTCCCACTGTACAGTAAACATCACAGCCCCAAATACCTCCCATTATCGAGTAACCATCACACCGTGACATACCTCCCACTGTACAGTAACCATCACGGTCCAACATACCTCCCACTGTACAGTAACCATCACGTTCCGACATACCTCCCACAGTACAGTAACCATCACTGCCCAACATACCTCCGACATATCTGCCATTGCACTGTATCCAACAAAGTCAGACATACCTCCGACTGTACAGTAATCATCAAGTTCCGACATACCTCCCACTGTACAGTGACACTCATTGGCCGACGTACATCCCACTGTACAGTAACCATCACGGTCCAACATAACTTCCAGTGTACAGTAACCATCACAGCCCGGCATAACTCCCACTGTACAGTAACCATCATGGCCCGATACGCCTCCCATTGCACGGTATCAATCACGGCCTGACAGACCTCCCATTGCCCAGTAACCTACACAGCCAGACAATCCTCCTACTGTATAGTAACCATCCCGGCCCGACATACCTCCCACTGTACAGTAACCGTCACGGCCCGACATACCTCCCACAGAACAGTAATCATCACGGACTGACATACCTCCCACTGTACAGTAACCATCACGGCCCGACATAACTCCCATTGTACAGTTAACATCACGGCCCAATATACCTCCCATTGTACAGTAACAATCACGGCCTGACATATCTCCCATTGCACAGTAACCAACACAGCCAGACATGCCTCCCACTGTATAGTAACCATCACGGCTCTACATACCTCCCACTGTAGAGTAACAGTCATGGCCCGACATACCTCCCACTTTGCAGTAACCGTCACGGTCTGACATACCTCCCACTATACAGTGACCATCACGACCCGATATACCTCCCATTCTACAGTCACCATTACGGTCTGACATATCTCCCATCGTACAGTAGCCATCACGATCCGACAAACCTCCCAATGCACAGTAAACAACGCAGTCAGACATACCTCCGACAGTACACTAACCATCACGTTCCGACATACCTCCCACTGTACCGTAACACTCATTGCCCGAAATACCTCCCGCTTTACAGTTACTGTCACGGTCCGACATACCTCCCACTGTACAGTAACCATCACAGCCCGACATACCTTCCACTGTACAGTAAATATCATGGCCCAACATACATCCCACTGTACAGTAACCATCAGGCCCCAAAATACATCCCACTGTACAGTAACCATCACGGTCAAATATACCTCCCACTGTAAGTCACCATCACGGCCCGACATACCTCCCACTGTACAGTAAACATCACAGACAAGCAGGACTCGCAATCTACAGAAACGATCTCGGCCCGACACACCTATCGCTGTACAGTAATAATCACGGTCCGACATTCATCCCATTTTACAGTCATCATCATGGCCCGACATAACACCCACTGTACAGTAACCGTCACGGCCCGACATACCTCCCAGTGTACAGTAACCGGACGGTCCAACATACATCCCACTGTACAGTAACCATCATGGCCGCAAATACCTCCCACTGTACAGTAACCACCACGGCCCGACACACCTCCCACTGTATACAAACCATCACGGCCCAACATATCTCCCAATGTCCAGTCGCCATCACGGCCCGACATACCTCCCACTGTACAGTAACCATCGCGGCCCGACCTCCCTCCCATTGTATAGTAAACATCACGGCCCGACATACCTCCCATTGAACAGTCCCCATCACGACCCGAAATACATCCCATTTCACAGTAATCAACACAGCCAGACATACCTCCCACTGTTCAGTAACCATCACGGCCCGACCATACCTCCCAGTGTGCAGTAACCGTCATGGCCTGACATACTTCCCACTGTACAGTAACCGTCACGGCCCAACATACCTCCCACCGCACAGTAACTATCACAGTCCGACATACCTCCCTCTGTACAGTAACCATCACGGCCCGACCTCCCTCTCGTTGTACAGTAACCATCACGGCCCGACATTCCTCCCATTGAACAGTAACCATCACGTCCCGACATACATCCCATTGAACAGTAACCATCACGGCCCGACATTCCTCCCACTGTACAGTAACCATCACGACCCAACGTGCCTCCCATTGTACACTAACCATCACGTCCCGACCTCCCTCCCATTGAACAGTCCCCATCACGACCCGACATACATCCCATTTCACATTAATCAACACAGCCAGACATACCTCCCACTGTTCAGTAACCATCACGGCCCGACCATACCTCCCAGTGTGCAGTAACCGTCATGGCCTGACATACTTCCCACAGTACAGTAACCGTCACGGCCCAACATACCTCCCACTGTACTGTAACTGACTCGGACCGTCATACCTCCCACTGTACAGTAATCATCACGGCCCGACATACCTCCCACTGCACAGTAACTATCACAGTCCGACATACCTCCCTCTTTACAGTAACCATCACGGCCCGACCTCCCTCCCGTTGTACAGTAAACATCACGTCCCGACATACCTCCCATTGCACAGTAACCAACACGGCCAGACATACCTCCCACTGTACATTAACCATCACGGTCCGACATACCTCCCCCTGTACAGTAACCATCACGTTCCAAAATACCCCCCAAAGTACAGTAAGCATCACGGCCCGATTTACCTCCAACTGTACAGGAACTTTCACGGCCCGACATACCTCCCAAAGTACAGTAACCATCACGGTCCGACATACCTCCCACTGTACAGTAACTATCACAGCCTGACATACCTCCCACAGTACAGTAACCACTATGGTCCGACACTCCTCCCACTGTAAACTATCCATCACAGCCCGACATAGCACCCACTGACCAGTAGCCATCACTGCCCGACATACCTCTCACTGTACAGACACAATCATGGCCCGACATACCTACACTGAACAATCACCATCACGGCCTGACTTACCTCCCACTGGACAGAAAACAACATGGCTTGACATACCTCCTACTGTACAATAACCAACACGGCCCGGAATACCTCCCACTGTACAGTAACCGGACGGTCCAACATACTTCCCACTGTACAATAACCGTCACGGCCAGACATACCTCCCAATGTACAGTAACCATCACGGTCTGACGTACCTCCCACTCTACAGTAACCATCAAAGCCTGACATACCTCCCACTGTACAGTAACCATCACGGCCCGATATACCTCCCACTGAACAGTAACCTTCACAGCCTGACATACCGCCCACTGTACAGTAACCATCACGGACTGACATACCTCCAACTGTCCAGTAACTATCATGGTCCGAAATACCTCCCACTGTACAGTAACCTTCATGACACGACGTATCTCCCACTGTACAGTAACCATCACGGCCAGACATACCTCCCTCTGTACAGTAACTATCGCCGTCCAAATTACCTCCCACTGTACAGTAAACTGCACGGCCTGACATACCTCCCACTGTACAGTTACCATCACGGCCCGACACACCTCTCACCGTACATTAACCATCACGGTCCGACATACCTCCCACTGTACAGTAACCATTAGACCCCAAAATACATCCCACTGTACAGTTACCATCACGGTCAAACATACCTCCCACTGTAAGTCACCATCATGTCCCCTAATAACTCCCACTGCACAGTCGCCAACACGGTCGAACACGCCTCCCAATGTACAATAAACATCACGGCCCGCCACACCTATCACTGTACAGTAACCATCACAGCCCGACATCCCTCCCACTGTACAGTAACCATCACAGCCTGACATACCTCCCGCTGTACAGAAACCATCACAGCACGACATACCTCCCACTGAACAGTAACCATCACGTTCCGACATATCTCCCATTGTACAGTAACCATCACACGCCGACATACCTCCCACTGTACAGTAACCATGACTTTCTGACATATCTCCCACTGTACAGTAACCATCACACCCCGACATACCTCCCACTGTACAGTAACCATGACTGTCTGACATACCTCCCACTTTACAGAAACCATCACACCCGACAAACCTCCCACTGTACAGTAACCATCACTTTCCGACATACCCCCAATGTACAGTAATGATCACGTCCCGACATACCTCCCACTGTACAGTAACTATCACACCCCGACATACATCCCACTGTCGAGTAACCATCACGGCCCGAGATCCCTCCCACTGTACAGTAAACATCACACCCCGACATACCACCCTCTGTACAGGAACCATCACACCCCGACATACCTCCCACTGTACAGTAAACATCACACCCCGACATACATCCCACTGTCCAGTAACCATCACAGCCCGAAATCCCTCCCACTGTACAGTAACCATCACACCCCGACATACATCCCACTGTACAGTAACCATCACGGCCAGACATACCTCCCACTGTACAGTAACCATACCACCCCGACATACCTCCCACTGTACAGTAACCATCACGGCCCGAAATACCTCCCATTGTACAGTAACCATCACACACCGACATACCTCCCACTGTACAGTAACCATCACACCCCGACATACTTCCCTCTGTACAGTAACCATCACAGCCGAACATACCTCCCACTGTACAGTAACCATCACACCCCGACATACCACCCACTGTACAGTAACCATCACTCCCGGACATACCTCCCACGGTACAGTAACCATCACACCCCGACATACCTCCCACTGTACAGTAACAATCACGGCCCGACATACCTCCCACTGTACAGTAACAATCACGGCCCGACTTACCTCCCACTGTACAGTAACCATCACACCCCGACATACCTCACACTGTACAGTAACCATCACACCCCGACATACCTCCCACTGTACAGTAACAATCACGGCCCGACTTACCTCCCACTGTACAGTAACCATCACACCCCGACATGCCTCACACTGTACAGTAACCATCACACCCCGAGATACCTCCCACTGTACAGTAACCATCACACCCCGACAAATCTCCCTCTGTACAGTAACCATCACACCCCGACATACCTCCCACTGTTCAGTAACCATCACACCCAGACATACCTCCCATTGTACACTAACCATCACACCCCGACATACCGCCCAATGTACAGTAACCATCACCGCCCGACATACCTCCCACTGTACATTAATCATCACGTTCTGACATACCTACCACTGTACAGTAACCATCACAGCCCGTCATACCTCGCACTGTACAGTAACCATCACACCCCGACATACCTCCCACTGTACAGTAACCATCACGGCCCGACATACCTCCCACTGTACAGTAACCATCACACCCCGACATACCCCCCACTGTACAGTAAACATCACAGCCCGACATACCTCCCACTGTACAGTAACAATCACGACCCGACATACCTCCCACTGTAGAGTAACCATCACACCCCGACATACCTCCCACTGTACAGTAACCATCACATCCCGACATACCTCCCTCTGTACAGTAACCATCACACCCCGACATACCTCCCACTGTACAATAACTATCACTGTCTTACATACCTCCCACTGTACAGGAACCATCACACCCCGACATACCACCCACTGTACAGTAACCATGACGTTCTGACATACCTCCCACTGTTCAGTAACCATCACACCCCGACATACCTCCCACTGTACCGGAACCATCACGGCCCGACAGACCTCCCACTGTACAGTAACCATCACGGCCAGACATATCTCCCATTGAAAAGTAACCATCACACTCCGACATACCTCCCTCTGTACAGTAACTATCACACCCTGACATACCTCCCACTGTACAGAAACCATCACACCCCGACATACCTCCCAATGTACAGTAACCATACACCCCGACATACCTCCCTCTGTACAGTAACCATCACACCCCGACATCCTTCCCACAGTACAGTACCATCACGTCCCGACATACATCCCACAGTACAGTAATCATCACAGCCCCAAATACCTCCCACTGTACAGTAACCATCACGTTCTGACATACCTCCCACTGTTGAGTAACCATCACACCCCGACATACCTCCCACTGTACAGTAACCATCACACCCCGACATACCTCCCACTGTACAGTAACCATCACACCCCGAGATACCTACCACTGTACAGTAACCATCACACCCCGAGATACCTACCACTGTACAGTAACCGTCACATCTCGACATACCTCCCACTGTACAGTAACCATCACACCCCGACATACCTCCCACTCTACAGTAACCATCACACCCCGACATCCCTCCCACTGTACAGTAATTGTTACGGTCCGACATACCTCCCACCGTACAGTAACCATCACGTTCCGACATACCTCCCGCTGTACAGTAAACATCACACCACGACATACCTCCCACTGTACAGTAACCATCACACCTCAACATATCTCCCAATGTACAATAACCATCACACCCCGACAGACCTCCCGCTGTACAGTAACCATCACACCCCGATATACCTCCCACTGTACAGTAACCATCACACCCCGACATACTTCTCACTGTACAGTAACCATCACGGCCCGACAAACATCCCACTGTACAGTAACCATCACACCCCGATATACCTCCCACTGTCCAGTAAACATCACGGCCTGAGATCCCTCCCACTGTACAGTAACCATCACAGCCCGACATACCTCCCATTGTACAGTAACCATCACGGCCAGACATACCTCCCACTGTACAGTAACCATCACGGCCCGACATACCTCCCACTGTACAGTAACCATCACACCCCATCATACCTCCCAATGTACAGTAACCACCACACACCGACATAACTCCCACTGTACAGTAACCATCACACCCCGACATACCTCCCACTGTACAGTAACCATCACATCCCGACATACCTCCCTCTGTACAGTAACCATCACACCCCGAAATACCTCCCACTGTACAATAACTATCACTGTCTTACATACCTCCCACTGTACAGGAACCATCACACCCCGACATACCTCCCACTGTACAGTAACCATCACGTTCTGACATACCTCCCACTGTTCAGTAACCATCACACCCCGACATACCTCCCACTGTACCGGAACCATCACGGCCCGACAGACCTCCCACTGTACAGTAACCATCACGGCCAGACATATCTCCCATTGAAAAGTAACCATCACACTCCGACATACCTCCCTCTGTACAGTAACTATCACACCCTGACATACCTCCCACTGTACAGAACCCATCACACCCCGACATACCTCCCAATGTACAGTATCAATACACCCCGACATACCTCCCTCTGAACAGTAACCATCACACCCCGACATCCTTCCCACAGTACAGTACCATCACGTCCCGACATACATCCCACAGTACAGTAATCATCACAGCCCCAAATACCTCCCACTGTACAGTAACCATCACGTTCTGACATACCTCCCACTGTTGAGTAACCATCACACCCCGACATACCTCCCACTGTACAGTAACCATCACACCCCGACATACCTCCCACTGTACAGTAACCATCACACCCCGAGATACCTACCACTGTACAGTAACCATCACACCCCGAGATACCTACCACTGTACAGTAACCGTCACATCCCGACATACCTCCCACTGTACAGTAACCATCACACCCCGACATACCTCCCACTGTACAGTAACCATCACACCTCAACATATCTCCCAATGTACAATAACCATCACACCCCGACATACCTCCCGCTGTACAGTAACCATCACACCCCGATATACCTCCCACTGTACAGTAACCATCACACCCCGACATACTTCTCACTGTACAGTAACCATCACGGCCCGACAAACATCCCACTGTACAGTAACCATCACACCCCTACATACCTCCCACTGTACAGGAACCATCACACCCGGATATACCTCCCACTGTGCAGTAACCATCACACCCCAACATATCTCCCGCTGAACAGTAAACATCACACCCCGATATACCTCCCACTGTCCAGTAAACATCACGGCCCGAGATCCCTCCCACTGTACAGTAACCATCACAGCCCGACATACCTCCCGTTGTACAGTAACCATCAAGGCCAGACATACCTCCCACTGTACAGTAACCATCACGGCCCGACATACCTCCCACTGTACAGTAACCATCACACCCCATCATACCTCCCAATGTACAGTAACCACCACACACCGACATAACTCCCACTGTACAGTAACCATCACACCCCGACATTCTTCCCACTGTACAGTAACCATCACACCTCGACATATCTCCCACAGTACAGTAACCATCACACCCCGAATTACTTCCCACTGTATATTAACCATCACACCCCGACATAACTCCCACTGTACAGAAACCATCACGGCCAGACATACCTCCCACTGTAAAGTAACCATCACAACCCGACAAACCTCCCACTGTACAGTAACCATCACGGCCCGACATACCTCCCACTGTACAGTAACCATCACACCCCAACATACCTCCCAAGGTACAGTAACTAACACACACCGACATTACTCCCACTGTACAATAACCATCACACCCCGACATTCCTCCCTCTGTACAGTAACCATGAAACCCCGACATACGTCCCACTGTACAGTAACCATCACACCCCAACATCCCTCCCACTGTACAGTAACCATCACACCCCGACATACCCCCCACTGTACAGTAACCATCACAGCCCGACATACCTCCCACTGTACAGTAACCATGACTGTCTGACATACCTCCCACTGTACATTAACAATCACGGCCCGACATACCTCCCACTATACAGTAACCATCACACCCCGACATACCTCCCACTGTACAGTAACCATCACACCCCGACATACGTCCCACTGTACAGTAACCATGACACCCCGACATACCTCCCACTGTACAGTAACCATCACTGTCTGACATACCTCCCACTGTACAGTAACCATCACGTTCTGACATTCCTCCCACTGTTCAGTAACCATCACACCCCGACATACCTCCCACTGTACAGTAACCATCACAGCCCCAAATACCTCCCACTGTACAGTAAACATCACGGCCTGACATACATCGCATTGTCGAGTAACCATCACACCGCGACATACCTCCCACTGTACAGTAACCATCACGGTCCAACATACCTCCCACTGTACAGTAACCATCACGTTCCGACATACCTCCCACAGTACAGAAACCATCACACCACGACCTACCTCCCACTGACAGTAACCATCACACCCCGACATACCTCCCACTGTAAAGTAACCATCACGGCCCGAGATCCCTCCCACTGTACAGTAACCATCACTGTCCGACATACCTCCCACTGTACAGTAACATTACACCCCTAAATACCTCCCTCTGTACAGGAACCATCACACCTCGACATAGCTCCCACTGTACAGTAACCATCACACACCGACATACCTCCCACTGTCCAGTAACCGTCACGGCCCGAGATCCCTCCCACTGTACAGTAACCATCACAGCCCGACATACCTTCCATTGTACAGTAACCATCACGGTCCAACATACCTCCCACTGTACAGTAACCATCACGTTCCGACATACCTCCCACAGTACAGAAACCATCACACCACGACCTACCTCCCACTGACAGTAACCATCACACCCCGACATACCTCCCACTGTACAGTACCATCACACCCCGACCTACCTCCCACTGTACAGTAACCATCACACCCCGACCTACCTCCCACTGTACAGTACCTATCACCCCCCGACATACCCCCCACTGTACAGTAACCATCACAGCCTGACATACCTCCCACTGCACAGTAACCATCACACCCCGACATACCTCCCACTGTACAGTAACCATCACACCCCGACATACCTCCCACCGTACAGTACCATCACACCCCGACCTACCTCCCACTGTACAGTAACCATCACACCCCAACATACGTCCCAATGTACAGTAACCATCGCACCCCGACATACCTCCCACTGTACAGTAACCATCACAGCCCCAAATACCTCCCACTGCACAGTAAACTTCACGGACCGACATACCTCCCACTGTACCGTAACCATCACGTTCCGACATACCTCCCACAGTACAGTAACCATCACACCCCGACCTACCTCCCACTGTACAGTAACCATCACACCCCGACATACCTCCCACTGTACAGTAACCATCACAGCCCGACATACCTCCCACTGTACAGTAAACATCACAGCCCCAAATACCTCCCATTATCGAGTAACCATCACACCGTGACATACCTCCCACTGTACAGTTACCATCACGGTCCAACATACCTCCCACTGTACAGTAACCACACGTTCCGACATACCTCCCACAGTACAGTAACCATCACTGCCCAACATACCTCCGACATATCTGCCATTGCACTGTATCCAACAAAGTCAGACATACCTCCGACTGTACAGTAATCATCAAGTTCCGACATACCTCCCACTGTACAGTGACACTCATTGGCCGACGTACATCCCACTGTACAGTAACCATCACGGTCCAACATAACTTCCAGTGTACAGTAACCATCACAGCCCGGCATAACTCCCACTGTACAGTAACCATCATGGCCCGATACGCCTCCCATTGCACGGTATCAATCACGGCCTGACAGACCTCCCATTGCCCAGTAACCTACACAGCCAGACAATCCTCCTACTGTACAGTAACCATCACACCACGACATACCTCCCACTGTACAGTAACCGTCACGGCCCGACATACCTCCCACAGAACAGTAATCATCACGGACTGACATACCTCCCACTGTACAGTAACCATCACGGCCCGACATAACTCCCATTGTACAGTTAACATCACGGCCCAATATACCTCCCATTGTACAGTAACAATCACGGCCTGACATATCTCCCATTGCACAGTAACCAACACAGCCAGACATGCCTCCCACTGTATAGTAACCATCACGGCTCTACATACCTCCCACTGTAGAGTAACAGTCATGGCCCGACATACCTCCCACTTTGCAGTAACCGTCACGGTCTGACATACCTCCCACTATACAGTGACCATCACGACCCGATATACCTCCCATTCTACAGTAACCATTACGGTCTGACATATCTCCCATCGTACAGTAGCCATCACGATCCGACAAACCTCCCAATGCACAGTAAACAACGCAGTCAGACATACCTCCGACAGTACACTAACCATCACGTTCCGACATACCTCCCACTGTACCGTAACACTCATTGCCCGAAATACCTCCCGCTTTACAGTTACCGTCACGGTCCGACATACCTCCAACTGTACAGTAACCATCACAGCCCGACATACTTTCCACTGTACAGTAAATATCATGGCCCAACATACATCCCACTGTACAGTAACCATCAGGCCCCAAAATACATCCCACTGTACAGTAACCATCACGGTCAAATATACCTCCCACTGTAAGTCACCATCACGGCCCGACATACCTCCCACTGTACAGTAAACATCACAGACAAGCAGGACTCGCAATCTACAGAAACGATCTCGGCCCGACACACCTATCGCTGTACAGTAATAATCACGGTCCGACATTCATCCCATTTTACAGTCATCATCATGGCCCGACATAACACCCACTGTACAGTAACCGTCACGGCCCGACATACCTCCCAGTGTACAGTAACCGGACGGTCCAACATACATCCCACTGTACAGTAACCATCATGGCCGCAAATACCTCCCACTGTACAGTAACCACCACGGCCCGACACACCTCCCACTGTATACAAACCATCACGGCCCAACATATCTCCCAATGTCCAGTCGCCATCACGGCCCGACATACCTCCCACTGTACAGTAACCATCGCGGCCCGAACTCCCTCCCATTGTATAGTAAACATCACGGCCCGACATATCTCCCATTGAACAGTCCCCATCACGACCCGAAATACATCCCATTTCACAGTAATCAACACAGCCAGACATACCTCCCACTGTTCAGTAACCATCACGGCCCGACCATACCTCCCAGTGTGCAGTAACCGTCATGGCCTGACATACTTCCCACTGTACAGTAACCGTCACGGCCCAACATACCTCCCACTGCACAGTAACTATCACAGTCCGACATACCTCCCTCTGTACAGTAACCATCACGGCCCGACCTCCCTCTCGTTGTACAGTAACCATCATGGCCCGACATTCCTCCCATTGAACAGTAACCATCACGTCCCGACATACCTCCCATTGAACAGTAACCATCACGGCCCGACATTCCTCCCACTGTACAGTAACCATCACGACCCGACGTGCCTCCCATTGTACACTAACCATCACGTCCCGACATACCTCCCATTGCACAGTAACCAACAGGGCCAGACATACCTCCCACTGTACAGTAACCATCGCGGCCCGACCTCCCTCCCATTGAACAGTCCCCATCACGACCCGACATACATCCCATTTCACAGTAATCAACACAGCCAGACATACCTCCCACTGTTCAGTAACCATCACGGCCCGACCATACCTCCCAGTGTGCAGTAACCGTCATGGCCTGACATACTTCCCACAGTACAGTAACCGTCACGGCCCAACATACCTCCTACTGTACTGTAACTGACTCGGACCGTCATACCTCCCACTGTACAGTAATCATCACGGCCCGACATACCTCCCTCTTTACAGTAACCATCACGGCCCGACCTCCCTCCCGTTGTACAGTAACCAACACGGCCAGACATACCTCCCACTGTACATTAACCATCACGGTCCGACATACCTCCCCCTGTACAGTAACCATCACGTTCCAAAATACCCCCCAAAGTACAGTAAGCATCACTGCCCGATTTACCTCCCACTGCACAGGAACTTTCACGGCCCGACATACCTCCCAAAGTACAGTAACCGTCACGGTCCGACATACCTCCCACTGTACAGTAACTATCACAGCCTGACATACCTCCCACAGTACAGTAACCACTATGGTCCGACACTCCTCCCACTGTAAACTATCCATCACAGCCCGACATAGCACCCACTGACCAGTAGCCATCACTGCCCGACATACCTCCCACTGTACAGACACAATCATGGCCCGACATACCTACACTGAACAATCACCATCACGGCCTGATTTACCTGCCACTGGACAGAAAACAACATGGCTTGACATACCTCCTACTGTACAATAACCGACACGGCCCGGAATACCTCCCACTGTACAGTAACCGGACGGTCCAACATACTTCCCACTGTACAATAACCGTCACGGCCAGACATACCTCCCAATGTACAGTAACCATCACGGTCTGACGTACCTCCCACTCTACAGTAACCATCAAAGCCTGACATACCTCCCACTGTACAGTAACCATCACGGCCCGATATACCTCCCACTGAACAGTAACCTTCACAGCCTGACATACCGCCCACTGTACAGTAACCATCACGGACTGACATACCTCCAACTGTCCAGTAACTATCATGGTCCGAAATACCTCCCACTGTACAGTAACCTTCATGACACGACGTATCTCCCACTGTACAGTAACCATCACGGCCAGACATACCTCCCTCTGTACAGTAACTATCGCCGTCCAAATTACCTCCCACTGTACAGTAAACTGCACGGCCTGACATACATCCCACTGTACAGTAACCATCACGGCCCGACACACCTCTCACCGTACAGTAACCATCACGGTCCGACATACCTCCCACTGTACAGTAACCATGAGACCCCAAAATACGTCCCACTGTACAGTTACCATCACGGTCAAACATACCTCCCACTGTAAGTCACCATCATGTCCCCTAATAACTCCCACTGCACAGTCGCCAACACGGTCGAACACGCCTCCCAATGTACAGTAAACATCACGGCCCGCCACACCTATCACTGTACAGTAACCATCACAGCCCGACATCCCTCCCACTGTACAGTAACCATCACAGCCTGACATACCTCCCGCTGTACAGAAACCATCACAGCCCGACATACCTCCCACTGTACAGTAACCATCACGTTCCGACATATCTCCCATTGTACAGTAACCATCACACGCCGACATACCTCCCACTGTACAGTAACCATGACTTTCTGACATATCTCCCACTGTACAGTAACCATCACACCCCGACATACCTCCCACTGTACAGTAACCATGACTGTCTGACATACCTCCCACTTTACAGAAACCATCACACCCCGACAAACCTCCCACTGTACAGTAACCATCACTTTCCGACATACCTCCCACTGTACAGTAATGATCACGTCCCGACATACCTCCCACTGTACAGTAACTATCACACCCCGACATACATCCCACTGTCGAGTAACCATCACGGCCCGAGATCCCTCCCACTGTACAGTAAACATCACACCCCGACATACCACCCTCTGTACAGGAACCATCACACCCCGACATACCTCCCACTGTACAGTAAACATCACACTATGACAAACATCCCACTGTCCAGTAACCATCACAGCCCGAAATCCCTCCCACTGTACAGTAACCATCACACCCCGACATACATCCCACTGTACAGTAACCATCACGGCCAGACATACCTCCCACTGTACAGTAACCATACCACCCCGACATACCTCCCACTGTACAGTAACCATCACGGCCCGACATACCTCCCATTGTACAGTAACCATCACACACCGACATACCTCCCACTGTAAAGTAACCATCACACCCCGACATACTTCCCTCTGTACAGTAACCATCACAGCCGAACATACCTCCCACTGTACAGTAACCATCACACACCGACATACCTCCCACTGTACAGTAACCATCACTCCCCGACATACCTCCCACGGTACAGTAACCATCACACCCCGACATACCTCCCACTGTACAGTAACAATCACGGCCCGACATACCTCCCACTGTACAGTAACAATCACGGCCCGACTTACCTCCCACTGTACAGTAAGCATCACACCCCGACATACCTCACACTGTACAGTAACCATCACACCCCGACATACCTCCCACTGTACAGTAACAATCACGGCCCGACTTACCTCCCACTGTACAGTAACCATCACACCCCGACATGCCTCACACTGTACAGTAACCATCACACCCCGACATACATCCCACTGTACAGTAACCATCACACCCCGACAAATCTCCCTCTGTGCAGCAACCATCACACCCCGACATACCTCCCACTGTTCAGTAACCATCACACCCAGACATACCTCCCATTGTACACTAACCATCACACCCCGACATACCTCCCAATGTACAGTAACCATCACCGCCCGACATACCTCCCACTGTACATTAATCATCACGTTCTGACATACCTCCCACTGTACAGTAACCATCACAGCCCGACATACCTCGCACTGTACAGTAACCATCACACCCCGACATACCTCCCACTGTACAGTAACCATCACGGCCCGACATACCTCCCACTGCACAGTAATCATCACACCCCGACATACCCCCCACTGTACAGTAAACATCACAGCCCGACATACCTCCCACTGTACAGTAACAATCACGACCCGACATACCTCCCACTGTAGAGTAACCGTCACACCCCGACATACCTCCCACTGTACAGTAACCATCACATCCCGACATACCTCCCTCTGTACAGTAACCATCACACCCCGACATACCTCCCACTGTACAATAACTATCACTGTCTTACATACCTCCCACTGTACAGGAACCATCACACCCCGACATACCTCCCACTGTACAGTAACCATGACGTTCTGACATACCTCCCACTGTTCAGTAACCATCACACCCCGACATACCTCCCACTGTACCGGAACCATCACGGCCCGACAGACCTCCCACTGTACAGTAACCATCACGGCCAGACATATCTCCCATTGAAAAGTAACCATCACACTCCGACATACCTCCCTCTGTACAGTAACTATCACACCCTGACATACCTCCCACTGTACAGAAACCATCACACCCCGACATACCTCCCAATGTACAGTAACCATACACCCCGACATACCTCCCTCTGTACAGTAACCATCACACCCCGACATCCTTCCCACAGTACAGTACCATCACGTCCCGACATACATCCCACAGTACAGTAATCATCACAGCCCCAAATACCTCCCACTGTACAGTAACCATCACGTTCTGACATACCTCCCACTGTTGAGTAACCATCACACCCCGACATACCTCCCACTGTACAGTAACCATCACACCCCGACATACCTCCCACTGTACAGTAACCATCACACCCCGACATACCTCCCACTCTACAGTAACCATCACACCCCGACATCCCTCCCACTGTACAGTAACTGTCACGGTCCGACATACCTCCCACCGTACAGTAACCATCACGTTCCGACTTCCCTCCCACTGTACAGTAACCATCACACCACGACATACCTCCCACTGTACAGTAACCATCACACCTCAACATATCTCCCAATGTACAATAACCATCACACCCCGACATACCTCCCGCTGTACAGTAAACATCACACCCCGATATACCTCCCACTGTACAGTAACCATCACACCCCGACATACTTCTCACTGTACAGTAACCATCACGGCCCGACAAACATCCCACTCTACAGTAACCATCACACCGCGACATCCCTCCCACTGTACAGTAACTGTCACGGTCCGACATACCTCCCACCGTACTGTAACCATCACGTTCCGACTTCCCTCCCACTGTACAGTAACCATCACACCCCGACATACTTCTCACTGTACAGTAACCATCACGGCCCGACAAACATCCCACTGTACAGTAACCATCACACCTCAACATATCTCCCAATGTACAATAACCATCACACCCCGACATACCTCCCGCTGTACAGTAAACATCACACCCCGATATACCTCCCACTGTAAAGTAACCATCGCACCCCGACATACCTCTCACTGTACAGTAACCATCACGTCCCGACATACCTCCCACTGTACAGTAACCATCACACACCGACATACCTCCCACTGTACAGGAACAATAACGGCCCGACATACCTCACACTGTACAGGAACCATCACACCCCGACATACCTCCCATTGTACAGTAACCATCACGGCCCGACATACCTCTCACTGTACGGTTAACAATCACGGTCCGACATACCTGCCACTGTACAGTAACCATCACGGTCCGACATATCTCCCGCTGTACAGTAACCATCACATCCCGACATACCTCCCACTGTACAGTAACCATCACAGCCCCACATCCCTCTCACTGTACATTAACCATCACACCCCTACATACCTCCCATTGTACAGAACCCATCACATCCCGACATACCTCCCTCTGTTCAGTAACCCTCACAGACCGACATCCCTCCTACTGTACAGTAACCAAAACGTACCGACATACCTCCCACTATACAGTAACCATCACAGCCCGACATACCTCCCACTGTACAGTAACCATCACACCCCGACATACCTCCCACTGTACTGTAACCATCACACCCTGACATACCTCCCACATGACAGTAAGCATCACACCCCGACATCCCTCCCACTGTACAGTAACCATCACGGCCCGAAATACCTTCCACAGTACAGTAACCATCACACACGGACATACCTCCCACTGTCCTGTAACCATCACACCCTGACATACCTCCCACATTACAGTAACCATCACACCCCGACATAACTCCCACTGTACAGTAACCATCACACCCCGACATACCTCCCACTGTACAGTAACCATCACACCCCGACATACCTCCCGCTGTACAGTAACCATCACACCCCGATATACCTCCCACTGTACAGTAACTATCACACCCCGACATACCACTCACTGTACAGTAACCATCACACCCCAACATACCTACCACTGTACAGTACCCATCACAGCCTGACAAACCTCCCACTGTACAGTAACCATCACGGCCCGACATACCTCTCACTGTACAGTAACCATCACACCCTGACATACCTCCCACTGTACAGTAACCATCACACCCTGACATACCTCCCACTTTAAAGAAACCATCACACCCCGACAAATCTCCAACTGTAGAGTAACCATCACTGTCCGACGTACCTCCCACTGTACAGTAACCATCACGTTCAGACATACCTCCCACTGTACAGTAACTATCACACCCCGACATACATCCCACTGTCCAGTAACCATCACGGCCCGAGATCCCTCCCATTGTACAGTAAACATCACACCCCGACATACCTCCCTCGGTACAGGAACCGTCACATCCCGACATACCTCCCAATGCACAGTAACCATCACACCCCGACATCCCTAACACTGTACAGTAACCATCACGGACCGACATACCTCCCACTGTACAGTAAACATCACAGCCCGACATCCCTCCCACTGTATAGTAACCATCACAGCCTGACAAACTTCCATCTGTACAGAAACCAAAACATCCCGACATACCTCCCACTGTACAGTAACCATCACGTTCCGACATATCTCCCATTGTACAGTAACCATCACACGCCGACATACCTCCCACTGTACAGTAACCATGATTTTCTGATATACCTCCCACTGTACAGTAACCATCACACCCCGACATACCTCCCACTGTACAGTAACCATGACTGTCTGACATACCTCCCACTTTACAGAAACCATCACACCCCGACAAACCTCCCACTGTACAGTAACCATCACTTTCCGACATACGTCCCACTGTACAGTAATGATCACGTTCCGACATACCTCCCACTGTACAGTAACTATCACACCCCGACATACATCCCACTGTCGAGTAACCATCACGGCCCGAGATCCCTCCCACTGTACAGTAAACATCACACCCCGACATACCACCCTCTGTACAGGAACCATCACACCCCGACATACCTCCCACTGTACAGTAAACATCACACCCCGACATACATCCCACTGTCCAGTAACCATCACGGCCCGAAATCCCTCCCACTGTACAGTAACCATCACACCCCGACATACATCCCACTGTACAGTAACCATCACGGCCAGACATACCTCCCACTGTACAGTAACCATCACAACCCGACATACCTCCCACTGTACAGTAACCATCACGTCCCGACATACCTCCCATTGTACAGTAACCATCACACACCGACATACCTCCCACTGTACAGTAACCATCACACCCCGACATACTTCCCTCTGTACAGTAACCATCACAGCCGAACATACCTCCCACTGCACAGTAAGCATCACACCCCGACATACCTCCCACTTTACAGAAACCATCACACCCCGACAAATCTCCAACTGTACAGTAACCATCACTGTCCGACATACCTCCCACTGTACAGTAACCATCACGTTCCGACATACCTCCCACTGTACAGTAATGATCACTGTCCGACATACCTCCCACTGTACAGTAACCATCACACCCCGACATACCTCCCACTGTACAGTAACCATCACACCCCGACATACCTCCCACTGTACAGTAACAATCACGGCCGACATACCTCCCACAGTACAGTAACCATCACACCCCAACATACCTCCCAATGTACAGTAACCATCACACCCCGACATACCTCCCACTGTACAGTAACAATCACGGCCCGACTTACCTCCCACTGTACAGTAACCATCACACCCCGACATACCTCATACTGTACAGTAACCATCACACCCCGACATCCCTCCCACTGTACAGTAACCATCACACCCCGACATACCTCCCACTGTACAGTAACAATCACGGCCCGACATACCTCCCACAGTACAGTAACCATCACACCCCAACATACCTCCCAATGTACAGTAACCATCACACCCCGACATACCTCACACTGTACAGTAACCATCACACCCCGACATACCTCCCACTGTACAGTAACCATCACACCCCGACAAATCTCCCTCTGTACAGTAACCATCACACCCCGACATACCTCCCACTGTTCAGTAACCATCACACCCAGACATACCTCCCATTGTACACTAACCATCACACCCCGACATACCTCCCAATGTACAGTAACCATCACCGCCCGACATACCTCCCACTGTACATTAATCATCACGTTCTGACATACCTCCCACTGTACAGTAGCTATCACACACCGACATAACTCCCACTGTACAGTAACCATCACACCCCGACATACCTCGCACAGTACAGTAACCATCACACCCCGACATACCTACCAATGTACAGTAACCATCACGGCCCGACATACCTCCCACTGCACAGTAACCATCACGGCCCGACGTACCTCCCACTGTAGAGTAACCGTCACACCCCGACATATATCGCACTGTACAGTAACCATCACGGCCCGACATACCTCCCACTGTACATTAATCATCACGTTCTGACATACCTCCCACTGTACAGTAGCTATCACACACCGACATAACTCCCACTGTACAGTAACCATCACACCCCGACATACCTCGCACTGTACAGTAACCATCACACCCCGACATACCTCCCACTGTACAGTAACCATCACGGCCCGACATACCTCCCACTGCACAGTAACCATCACACCCCGACATACCCCCCACTGTACAGTAAACATCACAGCCCGACATACCTCCCACTGTACAGTAACCATCACGGCCCGACATACCTCCCACTGTACAGTAACCATCACAACCCAACATACCTCACAATGTACAGTAACCATCACACACCGACATAATTCCCACTGTCCAATAACCATCACACCCCGACATACCTCCCACTGTACAGTAACCATCACACCCCGACTTACGTCCCACTGTACAGTAACCATCACACCCCGACCTACCTCCCACTGTACAGTACCTATCACACCCCGACATACCCCCCACTGTACAGTAACCATCACAGCCCGACATACCTCCCACTGTACAGTAACCATCACACCCCGACATACCTTGCACTGTACAGTACCAAACACACCGACATACCTCCCACTGTACCGTAACTATCACACACCGACATTACTCCCACTGTACAGTAACCATCACAGCCCCAAATTCCTCCCACTGCACAGTAAACATCACGGACCGACATACCTCCCACTGTACCGTAACCATCACGTTCCGACATACCTCCCACAGTACAGTAACCATCACACCCCGACCTACCTCCCACTGTACAGTAACCATCACACCCCGACATACCTCCCACTGTACAGTAACCATCACAGCCCGACATACCTCCCACTGTACAGTAAACATCACAGCCCCAAATACCTCCCATTATCGAGTAACCATCACACCGTGACATACCTCCCACTGTACAGTAACCATCACGGTCCAACATACCTCCCACTGTACAGTAACCATCACGTTCCGACATACCTCCCACAGTACAGTAACCATCACTGCCCAACATACCTCCGACATATCTGCCATTGCACTGTATCCAACAAAGTCAGACATACCTCCGACTGTACAGTAATCATCAAGTTCCGACATACCTCCCACTGTACAGTGACACTCATTGGCCGACGTACATCCCACTGTACAGTACCCATCACGGTCCAACATAACTTCCAGTGTACAGTAACCATCACAGCCCGGCATAACTCCCACTGTACAGTAACCATCATGGCCCGATACGCCTCCCATTGCACGGTATCAATCACGGCCTGACAGACCTCCCATTGCCCGGTAACCTACACAGCCAGACAATCCTCCTACTGTATAGTAACCATCCCGGCCCGACATACCTCCCACTGTACAGTAACCGTCACGGCCCGACATACCTCCTACAGAACAGTAATCATCACGGACTGACATACCTCCCACTGTACAGTAACCATCACGGCCCGACATAACTCCCATTGTACAGTTAACATCACGGCCCAATATACCTCCCATTGTACAGTAACAATCACGGCCTGACATATCTCCCATTGCACAGTAACCAACACAGCCAGACATGCCTCCCACTGTATAGTAACCATCACGGCTCTACATACCTCCCACTGTAGAGTAACAGTCAAGGCCCGACATACCTCCCACTTTGCAGTAACCGTCACGGTCTGACATACCTCCCACTATACAGTGACCATCACGACCCGATATACCTCCCATTCTACAGTCACCATTACGGTCTGACATATCTCCCATCGTACAGTAGCCATCACGATCCGACAAACCTCCCAATGCACAGTAAACAACGCAGTCAGACATACCTCCGACAGTACACTAACCATCACGTTCCGACATACCTCCCACTGTACCGTAACACTCATTGCCCGAAATACCTCCCGCTTTACAGTTACCGTCACGGTCCGACATACCTCCCACTGTACAGTAACCATCACAGCCCGACATACCTTCCACTGTACAGTAAATATCATGGCCCAACATACATCCCACTGTACAGTAACCATCAGGCCCCAAAATACATCCCACTGTACAGTAACCATCACGGTCAAATATACCTCCCACTGTAAGTCACCATCACGGCCCGACATACCTCCCACTGTACAGTAAACATCACAGACAAGCAGGACTCACAATCTACAGAAACGATCTCGGCCCGACACACCTATCGCTGGACAGTAATAATCACGGTCCGACATTCATCCCATTTTACAGTCATCATCATGGCCCGACATAACACCCACTGTACAGTAACCGTCACGGCCCGACATACCTCCCAGTGTACAGTAACCGGACGGTCCAACATACATCCCACTGTACAGTAACCATCATGGCCGCAAATACCTCCCACTGTACAGTAACCACCACGGCCCGACACACCTCCCACTGTATACAAACCATCACGGCCCAACATATCTCCCAATGTCCAGTCGCCATCACGGCCCGACATACCTCCCACTGTACAGTAACCATCGCGGCCCGACCTCCCTCCCATTGTATAGTAAACATCACGGCCCGACATACCTCCCATTGAACAGTCCCCATCACGACCCGAAATACATCCCATTTCACAGTAATCAACACAGCCAGACATACCTCCCACTGTTCAGTAACCATCACGGCCCGACCATACCTCCCAGTGTGCAGTAACCGTCATGGCCTGACATACTTCCCACTGTACAGTAACCGTCACGGCCCAACATACCTCCAACTGCACAGTAACTATCACAGTCCGACATACCTCCCTCTGTACAGTAACCATCACGGCCCGACCTCCCTCTCGTTGTACAGTAAACATCACGGCCCGACATTCCTCCCATTGAACAGTAACCATCACGTCCCGACATACCTCCCATTGAACAGTAACCATCACGGCCCGACATTCCTCCCACTGTACAGTAACCATCACGACCCGACGTGCCTCCCATTGTACACTAACCATCACGTCCCGACATACCTCCCATTGCACAGTAACCAACAGGGCCAGACATACCTCCCACTGTACATTAACCATCACGGTCCGACATACCTCCCCCTGTACAGTAACCATCACGGTCCAAAATACCCCCCAAAGTACAGTAAGCATCACGGCCCGATTTACCTCCCTCTGTACAGGATCTTTCACGTTCCGACATACCTCCCAAAGTACAGTAACCGTCACGGTCCGACATACCTCCCACTGTACAGTAACTATCACAGCCTGACATACCTCCCACAGTACAGTAACCACTATGGTCCGACACTCCTCCCACTTTAAACTATCCATCACAGCCCGACATAGCACCCACTGACCAGTAGCCATCACTGCCCGACATACCTCCCACTGTACAGACACAATCATGGCCCGACATACCTACACTGAACAATCACCATCACGGCCTGACTTACCTACCACTGGACAGAAAACAACATGGCTCGACATACCTCCTACTGTACAATAACCAACACGGCCCGGAATACCTCCCACTGTACAGTAACCGGACGGTCCAACATACTTCCCACTGTACAATAACCGTCACGGCCAGACATACCTCCCAATGTACAGTAACCATCACGGTCTGACGTACCTCCCACTCTACAGTAACCATCAAAGCCTGACATACCTCCCACTGTACAGTAACCATCACGGCCCGATATACCTCCCACTGAACAGTAACCTTCACAGCCTGACATACCGCCCACTGTACAGTAACCATCACGGACTGACATACCTCCAACTGTCCAGTAACTATCATGGTCCGAAATACCTCCCACTGTACAGTAACCTTCATGACACGACGTATCTCCCACTGTACAGTAACCATCACGGCCAGACATACCTCCCTCTGTACAGTAACTATCGCCGTCCAAATTACCTCCCACTGTACAGTAAACTGCACGGCCTGACATACCTCCCTCTGTACAGTAATCATCACGGCCCGACGTACCTCCCACTGTACAGTTACAATCACGGCCTGACATACCTCCCACTGTACAGTAACCATCACGGCCCGACACACCTCTCACCGTACAGTAACCATCACGGTCCGACATACCTCCCACTGTACAGTAACCATTAGACCCCAAAATACGTCCCACTGTACAGTTACCATCACGGTCAAACATACCTCCCACTGTAAGTCACCTTCACGGCCAGACACACCTCCCACGGTACAGTAACCATCATGTCCCCTAATAACTCCCACTGCACAGTCGCCAACACGGTCGAACACGCCTCCCAATGTACAGTAAACATCACGGCCCGCCACACCTATCACTGTACAGTAACCATCACAGCCCGACATTCATTCCACTGTACAGTAACCATCACTTCACGACGTACGTCCCATTGCACAGTAAACTATACAGCTAGACATACCTCCCAATGTACAGTAACCGTCATGGACCGACTTGTCTCCCACTGCACATTAACCGTCATGACCTGACATATCTCCCAAAGTGCAGTAACCATCACGGTCCCAAATACCTCCACTGTACAGTAACCATCACAGTCGAACAAAACTCGCAATCTACAGTAAACATCTCGGCCCGACACATCTAACATTGTACAGTAATGATCACGGCCCGACATTAATCCCAAAGTACAGTCATCATCATGGCCCGACATACCTCCCACTGTACAGTACCCATCACGGCCCGACATAACTCCCACTGTACAGTACCCATCACGGCCTGACATACTGCCCACTGTACAGTAACCATCAGAACCCAAAATACATCCCACTGTTCAGTAACCATCATGGCCAAACATACATCCCACTGTACCGTCACCATCACGGCCTGACATACCTACCACTGTTCAGTAACCATCACTACCCAACATATCTCAATCTGTACAGTGACCATCACGGCCCGACATACCTCCCAATTTACAGTAACTTTCACAGCTCGACATACCTCCCACTGTACAGTCACAATCACGGCCCGACATACCTCCCACTGTACAGTAACCGTCACACCACGACATACCTGCCACTGTACAGTAACCGTCATGGCGCGACATATCTACCAAAGTGCAGTAACCATCGCGGTCCCAAATACCTCCCACTGTACAGTAACCATCACAGTCGAACACGACTCGCTATCTGCAGTAAACATCTCGGCCCGACACACCTATCTCTATACAGTAATGATCACGGCCCAACATTCATCCCATTGTAAGGTCATCATCATGGCCTGGCGTACCTCCCACTGTACAGTACCCATCACGGCCCGACATACCTCCCACTGTACAGTAACCATCATGGCCCGACATACCTCCCACTGTACAGTACCCATCACGGCCCGACATACATCCCACTGTACAGTAAGCATCAAGGCCCGACATACCTCCCACTGTACAGTAACCATTAGACCCAAAATACATCCCACTGTACAGTAACCATCACGGTCAAACATACCTCCCACTGTAAGTCACCATCATGGCCCGACACACCTCCCACAGTACAGTAACCATCACGGACCCAAATACCTCCCACTGCACAAACGCCAACACGGTCGAACACGCCTCCCAATGTACAGTAACCATCACGGCCCGACACACCTACCACTGTACAGTAACCAACACGGCCCGACATTCATTCCACTGTTCACTAACCGTCACGGTGAGACATTCCTCCCACTGTACAGGAACCATCACGGCCTGAGATACCTCCCACTGTTCTCTAACCGTCTCGGTCAGACATTCCTCCCACTGTACAGGAACCATCACGTTCTGACATACATCTCACTGTACAGTAACCATCACGGTCCCAAATACCTCCCATTGTACAGTAACCATCACGTCCTGACATACCTCCCACTGTACAGTTACCATCATGGCGCAACAAAAATCCCACTGTACAGTAACCATCACGGTCCGACATACCTCCCACTGTACAGTTACCATCACACCCCGACATAACTTCCACTGTACAGTACCCATCACGGTCGGACATATCTCCCATTGTACAATAACTATCACGGACCGGTGTACCTCCCATTGTACAGTGACAATCACGGCCTGACATACCTCCCATTTCCCCGTAACCTACACAGCCACACATGCCTCCCACTGTAAAGTAACCATCATGGCCCGACATGCCTCCCACTGTACAGTAATCATCACGGCCCGACATTCATTCCACTGTTCACTAACCGTCACGGTCAGACATTCCTCCCACTGTACAGGAACCATCACGGCTTGACATACCTCCCACCTCCCACTGTTCACTAACCGTCACAGTCGCCAACACGGTCGAACACGCCTCCCATTGTACAGTAACCGTCACGGCCCGAGACACCTACCACTGTACAGTAACCATCACGCCCCGACATATCTGCCATTGCACTGTATCCAACAAAGTCAGACATATTGTACAGTAACCATCACGTTCCGACATACCTCCCACTGTACAGTAACACTCATTGGCCGACGTACATCCCACTGTACAGTAACCATCACGGTCCAACGTAACTTCCAGTGTACAGTAACCATCACAGCCCGGCATAACTCCCACTGTACAGTAACCATCACGGTCGGACATACCTGCCATTGTACAGTAACCATCATGGCCCGATACGCCTCCCATTGCACGGTATCAATCACGGCCTGACATACCTCCCATTGCCCAGTAACCTACACAGCCAGACAATCCTCCTACTGTATAGTAACCATCACGGCCCGACATACCTCCCACTGTACAGTAACCGTCACGGCCCGACATACCTCCCACAGAACAGTAATCATCACGGACTGACATACCTCCCACTGTACAGTAACCATCACGGCCCGACATATCTCCCATTGCACAGTAACCAACACAGCCAGACATGCCTCCCACTGTATAGTAACCATCACGGCCGACATACCCCCCACTGCAGAGTAACAGTCATGGCCCGACATACCTCCCACTTTGCAGTAACCGTCACTGTCTGACATACCTCCCACTATACAGTGACCATCACGACCCGATATACCTCCCATTCTACAGTAACCATTACGGTCTGACATATCTCCCATCGTACAGTAGCCATCACGATCCGACAAACCTCCCAATGCACAGTAAACAACGCAGTCAGACATACCTCCGACAGTACACTAACCATCACGTTCCGACATACCTCCCACTGTACAGTAACCATCACAGCCCGACATACCTTCCACTGTACAGTAAATATCATGGCCCAACATACATCCCACTGTACAGTAACCATCAGGCCCCAAAATACATCCCACTGTACAGTAACCATCACGGTCAAACATACCTCCCACTGTAAGTCACCATCACGGCCCGACATACCTCCCACTGTACAGTAACCATCACAGACGAACAGGACTCGCAATCTACAGTAACCATCTCGGCCCGACACACCTATCACTGTACAGTAATAATCACGGTCCGACATTCATCCCATTTTACAGTCATCATCATGGCCCGACATAACACCCACTGTACAGTAACCATCACGGTATGACATACCTCCCACTGTACAGAACCTATCACGGACCGACATACCTCCAACTGTGCAGTAACCATCAAGGCCCGACACACCTCCCACTATACAGTAACCATCAGACCCCAAAATACATCCCACTGTACACTAACCATCACGGTCAAACATACCTCCCACAGTAAGTCACCATCATGGCCCGACACACCTCCCACGGTACAGTACCCATCACGGCTCGGCATACCTCCCACTGTACAGTAAATATCATGGTCCGGCATACCTCCCACTGTACAGTAGCCATCAGTCTCTAAAATACATCCTACTGTACAGTAACCATCACGGTCAATAATACCTCCCACTGTAAGTCACCATCACGGCCCAACACAGCTCCCACGGTACAGTAACCATCACGGACCCAAATACCTCCCACTTCACAGTCTCCAACACGGTCGAACACGCCTCCCAATGTACAGTAACCATCACGGCCCAACACACCTACACCTGTACATTAACATTCATGGCCCGAAATTCATTCCACTGTACAGTAACCATCACGTCACGACGTACGTCCCATTGCACAGTAAGCTATACAGCTAGACATACCTGCCACTGTGCAGTAACCGTCACGGCCTGACATTCCTCCCACTGTACAGTAACCGTCATGGCCTGACATACCTCCTACCGTTTACTAACCGTCACGCTCTGACATACCTCCCACTGTACAGGAACCATCACGTTCCGACATACATCCCACTGTACAATAACCATCACGGTCCCAAATACCTCCCACTGCACAGTAACCATCACGGTCCCGAATACCTCCCACTGCACAGTAACCATCACAGCCCGACATACCTCCCACTGTACAGTAACCATCACGGCCCAATATACCTCCCATTATGCAGTAACCATCACAACCCGACGTACCTCAAATGGTACAGTAACCATCACGGCCTGGCATATCTCCCATTGCACAGTAACCAACACGGCAAGACATACCTTCCACTGTACAGTAAACATCAACGCCGACATTCCTCACACTGTACAGTAACCAAAACGACCCCAACATACCTCCCACTGTACAGTACCCATCACGGCCCGACATACCTCCCATTGTACAGTAACCATCACGGACAGACATACCTCCCATTGTACAATAACCATCATGACGCAACATATCTCCCATTGCACTGTATCCAACACAGTCAGACATACCTCCGACTGTACACTAACCATCACGTTCCAACATACTTCCCACTGTACAGTAACACTCATTGCCCGACATACCTCCCACTGTACTGTAACCATCGTTTGCCGACATAAATCCCACTGTACAGTAACCATCACTGTCGGACATACCTCCCATTGTACAGTAACAATCACGGCCTGAAATACCTCCCATTGCACAGTAACCTACACAGCCAGACATACGTCCCACTGTATAGTAACCAACACGGCCAGACATACCTCCCACTGTTCAGTAATCATCACGGACTGACATACCTCACACTGTACAGTAAACATCACTGCACAACATACCTCCCACTGTACAGTATACCATCACGGCCTGACATACCTCCCACTGTACAGTAACCATCACGATCCGACATACCTCCCATTGCACAGTAACCATCACGATCTGACATACCTCCCAATGCACAGTAACCAACACAGTCAGCCATGCCTCCGACTGCACATTAACCATCACGTTCTGACATACCTCCCACTGTACCGCAACACTCATTGCCCGACATATCTCCCGCTGTAGAGTAACAGTCACGGCCCGACATACCTATCACTTTGCAGTAACCGTTACGGTCTGACATGCCTCCCACTGTACAGTAACCATCATGGCCCGACATACCTCCCATTCTACAGTAACCATCATGGCCCGACATACCTCCCACTGTGCAGTAACAATCAGACCCCAAAATACATCCCACTGCACAGTAACCATCACGGTCAAACATACCTCCCACTGTAAGTCACCATCACGGCCCGACACATCTCCCATGGTACAGTAACCATCATGGTTCCAAATACCTCCCACTGCACAGTCGCCAACACGGTCGAACACGCCTCCCAATGTACAGTAACCATCACGGTCCGACACACCTACCACTGTACAGTAACCATCACGGCCCGACATTCATTCCACTGTACAGTACCCATCACGTCACGAGGTACGTCCCATTGCACAGTAAATATACAGCTAGACATTCCTCCCACTGTACAGTAAATGTCACGGTCCGACATACCTCCCACTGTACAAGAACCTTCACGTTCCGACATACATCCCACTGTACAGTAACCATCAAGGTCCCAAATACCTCCCACTGCACAGTAACCATCACGGTCCCAAATACCTCCCACTACACAGTAACCATCACAGCCTGACATACCTCCCATTGTACAGTACCCATCACGGTCTGACATGCCTCCCACTGTACATGAACTATCACGTACCGACATACATCCCACTGTACAGTAACCATCACGGTCCCAAATACCTCCCACTGCACCTAAACTGTCACAGCCTGACATACCTCCCACTGTATAGTAACCAGCACGGCCTGACATACCACCCTCTGTACAGTTACCATCATGGCGCAACAAACCTCCCACTGTACAGTAACCATCACGGCCCGACATACCTCCCACTGTACATTAACCATCACGGCGCAACAAACCTCCCACTGTACATTAACCATCACGGCCCCATGTATCCCCAATTGTGCAGTAACCATCATGGCCCGACATAACTCCGATTGTACAGTAACCATCACGGCCGGACATATCTCCCATTGTGCAGTAACCATCTCGGCCCGACATACCTCCCACTGTACAGTAACCATCACAGCCCGACATACCTCCGACTGTACAGTCACCATCACGAATCTACATACATCCCATTGCACAGTAACCGTCACGGCCCGACATACCTCCCATTCCACAGTAACCATCACGACCCGACATACCTCCTATTGCACAGTAACCAACACAGCCAGACATACCTCCCACTGTACAGTAACCATCACGGCCGGACATATCTCCCATTGTGCAGTAACCATCACGGGCTGACATACCTCCCACTGTACAGTAACCATCACGGCCCGACATACCTCCCAATGTACAGTAACCATTACGTTCCAACATACCTACCAATGTATAGGAACCGACTCAGCCCAACATACCTCCCACTGTACAGTAACCATCACGCCCCGAAATACCTCCCACTGTGCAGTAACCGTCCCGGCCTGACATGCCTCCTGCTCCAAAGTATCCGTCTCGGCCTGACATACCTCCCACTGTACAGTAACCATCACGGTCTGACAGACATCCCATTGTACTTAACCATCACGGCCCGACACAACTCCCACTGTTCCAGTAACCATCGCAGCCCCAAATACCTCCCACTGTACAGTAACTGTCATGGTCGAACACGCCTCCCAATCCACAGTAACGATCTCTGGCCGACATACCTCCAACTGTACAGCAACCATCACAGGACAACATACCTACCACTGTACAGTAACCATCACCGTCGAACACGCCTCGCAATCTACAGTTAACATTTCGGCCCGACACACCTATCCCTGTCCAGTAATGGTCACGGCCCGACATTCATCCCACTGTACAGTAATCATCGCGGCCCGACATACGTCCCACGGTACAGTATCCGTCATGGCCCAACATACCTCCCACTGTACAGTAATGATCACGGCTCGACATTCATCCCACTGGACAGTAATCATCATGGCCCGACATACCTCCCACTGTACAGTAACCATCACGGCCTGACATACCGGCCACTGTACAGTAACCATCAGAACCGAAAATACCTCCCACTGCACAGTAACCATCACGGCCAAACATACCTCCCACTGTACCGTCACCATCACGGCCTGACATACCGACCACTGTACAGTAACCATCACTACCCAACATACCTCAAACTGTACAGTAACCATCACGGCCCGACATACCTCCCAATTTACAGTAACTTTCACAGCTCGACATACTTCCCACTGTACAGTCACCATCACAACCTGACATAACCCCCACTGTACAGTAAATATCACGGCCCGACATACCTCCCACTGTACAGTAACCATCACAGCCTGACATACCTCGCAAAGGACAGTAACCATCACGGTCCCAAATACCTCCCAATGCACAGTAACCATCACCGTCGAACACGACTCGCAATCTACAGTAACCATCTCGGCCCGACAAACCTATCGCTGTACAGTAATGATCACGGCCCGACATTCATCCCATTGTGCACTAATCATCATGGCCCGACATACCTCGCACTCTACAGTACCCATCACGGCCCGACATACCCCCCACTGTATACTAACCATCATGGCCCGACATACCTCCCACTGTACAGTAACCATCAAACGCCAAAATACATCCCACTGTACAGTAACCATCACAGCCAAACTTACCTTCCACTGTAAGTCACCATCACGGCCCAACACACCTCCCACGGTACAGTAACCACCACAGCCCCAAATACCTCCCACTGCACAGTCGCCAATATGGTCGAACACGCCTCCCAATGTACAGTAACCGTCACGGCCCGACATTCATTCCACTGTTCAGTAACCATCACGTCACGACGTACGACCTATTGCACAGTAAACTATACAGCTAAACATACCTCCCACTGTACAATAAACATCAAGGCCCGACATACCTCCCACTGTACAGTTACCATCACGGCACGATATACCTCCCATTGTACGGTATCAATCACGGCCCGACATACCTCCCACTGTACAGTAATCATCACGGACTGACATACCTCCCACTGTCCAGTAAACATCACTGCGCAACATACCTCCCACTGTACAGTAACCATCACGAACCGACATAACTCCCATTGTACAGCAAACATCACGACCCAATATACCTCCCATTGTACAGTAGCAATCACGGCCCGACATATCTCTCATTGCACAGTACCCAACACGGCCAGACATACCTCCCACTGTAGAGTAACAGTCACGGCCCGACATACCTCCCATTGTACAGTAACCGTCACACAATGACATACCTCCCACTGTACAGTAACCATCACCGTCGAACATGAATCGCAATCCGCAGTAACTATCTCGGCCTGACAAAACTATCGCTGTACAGTAATGATCACGGCCCGACATTCATCCCATTGTGCAGTAATCATCATGGCCCGACGTACCTCCCACTGTACAGTACCCATCACGGCCCTACGTACCTCCCACTGTACAGTACCCATCACGGCCCGACATACCTCCCACTGTACAGTAACCATTATGGCCCGACATACCTCCCACTGTACAGTAACCATCATGGCCCGACATACCTCCCACTGTACAGTAACCATCATGGCGCAACAAACCTCCCACTGTATAGTAACCATCACGGAGCGACATACCTCCCATTATGCAGTAACCATCACAACCCGAAAAACTCCAATGGGACAGTAACAATCATGGCCCGTCATACCTCTCACTGTACAGTAACCATCAAACGCAAAAATACATCCAACTGTGCAGTAATCATCACGGCCAAACTTACCTCCCACTGTAAGTCAGAATCACGGCCGGACACGCCTCCCAATGTACATTAACCATCACGGCCCGACACACCTACCACTGTACATTAACCATCACGGCCCGACACACCTACCACTGTACAGTAACCATCACGGCCCGACATTCATTCCACTGTACAGTAACCATCAGGTCACGACGTACGACCCATTGCACAGTAAACTATACAGCTAAACATACGTCCCACTGTGCAGTAACCGTCACGGCCTGACATACCTCCCACTGTACAGTAACCGTCATGGCCTGACATACCTCCCACTGTTCACTAACCGTCATGGTTCGACATACCTCCCACTGTACAGGAACCATCACGGCCCGAAATACCTCCCAATTTACAGTAATTTTCACAGCTCGACATACTTCCCACTGTACAGTCACCATCACAGCCTGACATACCCCCCACTGCACAGTAACCATCACGGTCCCAAATACCTCCCACTGCACAGTAACCATCACAGCCCGACAAACCTCCCACTGTACAGTAACCATCACGGCCCGACACACATCCCATTGCACAGAAACCAACACGGGAAAACATACCTCCCACTGTACAGGATCCATCACGGTCCGACAAATCTTCCCATTCAACAGTAACCAACACGGCCAGACATACCTCCCACTGTACAGTAACCCCCACGGCCCGACATCTCTCCCACTGTCCACTAACTATCATGGCCCGACATACCCTCCACAGTACAGTAACCGTCACCGAACAACATACCTCCCATTGTACAGTAACCATCACGATCCGACATACCTCCCACACTACAGTAACCATGATTTGCCGAAATAACTCCCATTGCACAGAAACCAACACGGGAAAACATACGTCCCACTGCACAGGATCCATCACGGTCCGACAAACCTTCCCATTCCACAGTAACCATCACGGCACGACATACCTCCCATTGTACAGTAACCATCACGGCCCGACATATCTCCCACTGTACAGTAAACATCACGGCCAGACATGCCTCCCACTGGATAGTAACCATCACGGTCCTACGTACCCTCCACTGTACAGTAACCGTCATGGACCGACATAACTCCCACTGTATAGTAACCATCACACCCCGACATACCTCCCACTGTACAGTAACCATTACGGCCCGACATACCTCCCACTGTACAGTAACCCCAACGGCCCGACATATCTCCCACTGTACAGTAACCATCACGGCCAGACATGCCTCCCACTGTGCAGTAACCGTCACGGACTGACATACCTCCCACTGTACAGTAACCATCACACCCCGACATACCTCCCATTGTACACTAACCATCACGCCCCGACATACCTCCCATTGTACAGTAACCATCACGACCCGACATACCTCCCATTGCCCAGTTACGAACACGGTCAGACATACCTCCCATGGTACACTAACTATCACGGTCCGACATACCTCCCACTGGACAGTAACCATTACTGTCTTATATTCCTCCCACTGTATACAAACCGTCATGGTCCGACATACATCCCACTGTACACTTACCATCACGGCCCGCCATACCTCCCACTGTCCAGTAACCGTCATGTCCCGACGTAACTCCCACTGTACAGAATCCATCACAGTTCGACATACCTCCCACTGTACAGTAACCATCACGGCCCCAAATACCTCGCAATATATAGCAGCCATCACGGTCGAACATGCCTCCCATTGTACAGTAACAATCACGGCCCGACCCACCTACCACTGTACAGTTACCATCACGCCCCGACATACCTCCCACTGTACAGTCACCATCAAGGCCTGACATTCCTCCCACTTTACAGTAACCTTCACAGCTCGACATACTTCCCACTGTACAGTAACCATCATGGTTCAATATACCTCCCTCTGTACAGTGACCATCACAGCCTGACATCCCTCCCTCTGTTCAGAAACAATCACGGCCCGACATACCTCCCACTGTACAGTAACCATCACGGCCCGACATACCACCCACTGTACAGTGATGTGGGATCAGCAGTCACTTAGTATGGAGAACTACCTAGTTATATAAGACAGAGTAATGGTGGAACAGTGTTTTTGTGACTGTAGATCTGTAAATAGAATGGCGGAGTTGCCGATTGTGAGGATGATTGCCAGAGAAACAGTAATATATAGGTCAGCTGCAGACTTCGACAGAGAAAACACAAATGTAACTTCATTTGTACAATTGTGACATGATGCATTTTGGAAGGTCTCATAAAGGATAGAAGTGGATGGAAAAACGACTGATTGCATCAACATCCGAAGTGATCTTGGTGTACAGCTCCACAGTTCCCTGAAAGTAATAACACGGGTGGAGATGTTGATCAAGAAGACTGATGGCAAGCTTGCAAACATGCATCGGAGTGTGCAGTATGAAAATTAGCAGGTCATATTGTAGCTGTAGAGAAAGTTATTTCGAGGTACATTTAGAATATTGCGTGCACTCTTGGTTGCCACACAATGTTGAAATGTTGGAGAGTGGATGGAAAAGTTTTACCAGCATGTTGTCTGGTTTGGAGGGCATTAGCCAGATGGAGAAATTGAACATCCGTGGTTTGTTTGCACCTGGGCATCATTGGCTATGGGGCTACCTGATAGATACTTACAAAATTATCAGAGGCATAGACAGAAGGACGGTTAGAGGCTTTTTTTTCTCTCAGAGAAGAAATATCAATTACTCTGGACTGTAGGTTTTAGGTAAAAGGGAGAAAGTTCAGGGGATGTGATAGGTAAGATTTTTTTTCCTGTTCCAGACAGAATGTGGAAGTGCCTGGAATGCACTGATAGAGGGGAAGAAGCCAATATAGCCAGGTTTCAGAGGGATCTTGGCACAACTATGAGTAAGGAGGGAATTGAATGACATAGAAGGTATTGGAGCAAATACTTTTGTTTTAACTTTGGAAAGACGTCATGTGTCAGTACGGGCTTGCTGGGTTGAAGGGCCTGTTCCTGTGCTGGACTGTTCTTTAAGCCAAGATTTGCGCGCGGGAGTGGCGGGATGCTCACTGAATGATTACTGATGATCAGCAGCCACATTATTGTGGATCCCACCGACCACCCCCACACGCCCCCTCCCCCCAAATTGCAGCTTCATATCCTCCCCCACTGTTGGGAAGCTCAATATGAAGATTTTGACATGAAAGTCAGACCTGGTACCTGGTGACTCCATCTCGCTGCTCGCTCCTGCAGACAGCTTCTCGGGAACACTGCATGAACAGAAGCTGCATGTACTCCACACCCACCAATGCTGGCATCTGACACATTCCAGCCTCAGTATGCCATCCCAGCACATCTCCGACCCACTGACAGTACGCTTGTTTATTTCAATGCTGCAGCTCAGGGTGCACTGACAACTCTCATTGCAATGCTGCTGCAAAGACACTGTGCTTAGGGACACACACCCAGCTCATGAACTGTCCCTCTGGGCTGATCACTCCGTGTTTGTACACAGTCAATGCTGCTGCATGGACACTGTGCTCCGGGATACTCACCCAGATCATAGATTGGCCATCTGGACTGCTCATTCTGTTTCTAAACACACTCGCTTTGAGCGAACTTAAATGCTCACAGAATTATTGCCTTGTCATAAGCTGCCCTCAACAGTGTTTCCCCTCAGCTAGAGCTACCAGGCTCACCCGCCTGCTGTATTGCCTTGGTGTTTAGCGCAGACACAAACCCAGAACGCTTAATATCATTGTCCACAGTCAGTCACGGTGCCCAGCACACTGAGTCAAGGAGAGTCTCAGATTCCAGTCCGGGATCTTGAACACGGTCAGTCTGCCTCTCGTGGTTGTTAGGGTCAGGATCCTACCTCTGTGAGGGGGTGAGGAGTTGAATGTTGGGCTGTCTCATAACTCTCTTTCTGCTCTATTGTGGGATAGTTCCTCCTGGAATAAGAGAATTATCAAGAGGTATTAGGGAGATGGAAGTAGTTGGTACAGCTGTTAGTGCTGGGACAGCTGAGGGAAAGGTGGGGAGGTTTCCTGAGTGAGTGAGTGGGCAGCACAGACACCAGGCAGAGCTGGCGAGCGGGACAGAGAAGAGGTTAGAGAGAAACCGGGAGAAGGTGCTGCATTCAGTGAGAGTCGGAGAACATGAGTCTTGGTTGGAGGTGGGTGCAGTAACAGCGAGAGAGAGAGAGAGAGGGCAAGGTCACAAAGTGCAGATGTTGGCACTTCCCCTGGTCACTGACGTCCTTCCTACACTGTTTGGCATTCACCCAGAAGGCTGGCATCTCACTGGCCCACTTGTCAATCACAGACAAGCTAGCAGGTCTGGTGTCATGGCTTCCCCTGCCAGTCAAAGAGTCATAAAGATGTTCAGCATGGAAACAGACCCTTCGGTCCAACCCATCCATGCCGACCAGATATCCCAATTCAATCCCGTCCCACCTGCCAGCACCCGGCTCATATCCCTCCAAACCCTTCCTATTCAGATACCCATCCAAATGCTTCTTTGATGTTGCAATTGTACCAGCCGCCACCACTTCTTCTGGAAGCTCATTCCGTACACTCACCCCCCTCTGTGTGAAAAAGTTGCCCCTTAGGTCTTTTTTATATCTTTCCCCTCTCACCCTAAACCTATGCCCTCTAGTTCTAGACGTCCCCACCCCAGGGAAAAGACTTTGTCTATTTATCCTGGAGGAAGATAATGTCCCTGTCCTGCACCATGCCATCCACCAGAACCTCAGGGGCTCAGCCACAAAGTGGGGCCCTCAGTTTACACCTTTCCCAAACGCCGCCATCATGTCCAGAGCAATTTCAGTTTGCCAATCCAAGAATGCAATGACTTATTTAAAATTGGCATCTGTAGCAGGGAATCCGGTACAATCTGGGATACGTGGGCAGTGGACACATATAACAAAGCGGAAAATAATCATTGGGCTCGTATCAGATGAAAGAAGGGACATTGAGGCAGGACAGGTAGTTAATGAGCCAGATTGAGGATGTTATCATGAGAACATTCACTGAGACTTGTGGAGACAAACCTTCCATGAAAATGACAGAAATGAATTTGGCCAAGTCAAAAGTTTCAGGCCCTTTTCTTGTGCAGATTTTGTCGTGCAAACTATTGTAAGTTATATACTTAAAGAGAGTGAGGGCCTATAAAGGATATTCACATCATTAAAAGAAGCTAGGTAGAAAAGTCCCCGGCCATACTTGCTCGTTATTCATCTTTTTCGGTTCCTCACTGAATAGAGGCAAAGTGTCAGAGACCTGCTGATATTGTAGCTTTGTTTAGTATGAAGCAAGGGGCTGACTGAATACTTACATATCGGAATTCTGCGAGGCAGGAAGAATGGACCCTTCGAAACTCCCAAAGGAATCCAGGACTGTCAGTCTGAATTGCTGCAGGGAAAGCTGTATGTAATTAATCTGGCTATTTGGTTTTCATGCAGAGACTTGTACAGTTGATGTGAATTTCTTGATTTGATAAGCGAACAAATAGCAGTCTGCTTAAAAATGGAAGCTATGAGCTCCAGTTGAATGTCCCAAGCAACCTGGAGAAGTGCAAGTCAAGTCATTTAGGGACAGCATTCAATGGAAAGAATACACAATAAATGAACGTACTGTTAGTGTGGGCAGATCCTAGTATAAATACCTCCCTATTTCTCCTTTTTTTTTAGCTTTGACAAAGGGTCAGTTAGACTCGAAATGTCAGCTATTTTCTCTCCTTATAGATGCTGCCATACCTGTGAGAAGTTCCAGCATTTTCACTTTTGGCTTCAGATTCCAGCATCCTCAGTAATTTGCTTTTACCCTGAAGATAGCCGGCATCGTCAATAATCTCAATAAGGCAGCAAATGGCACCATTTCCTCTCTCAGTTCAAGTCTAGAATGTAAGAGCAGGAAGCTTATACAAGAACTGTTTAAATAACCAGACAATCACAGCCTGTGTGCTGCATGTAGTTCTGGTCACTATATCACAAGGAAGGATGGAATTAGAATGGAGAGTGTACAGGAAGAATATGAAGATTGCAGATGCTGGAAATTAGAGTCAAAGAGTGTGGTGTGAGAAAGGCACAGCAGGTCAGGTAGCATCAGAGTGCCAGAGAAATGATGCTTTGAGCATGTTTCACTCTTGGAGGTGGTACAGAAGAGATTTGTTATCCTGGGAAACTGATAATGCAGTTATGAGGAAAGGTTGATGTGGAGGATACTGAGAGGAGATTCGATTAGCCTGCACGTGTTGTCAAGGGCCTGGATAGAGAGGGAGAGACTGTCTTCTTCTTATTGGAGACCTCAGTTACCAGCAGAAAATATTTAATTTAATTGGTTGAAATATTAGAGTAGTGGTGAGGAAAGTTGTTATTTCACCCGAAGTAAGGAAGGGATCTGGGAGTCATGCATGGATGCGGAGTCGAGGGAGAAACTCCAGAAAATTTTAAAAATGTGCCTTGGTCTAAACCTGAAGTCCTACAGTCTCTGTGGAATCACAACAATGATTTTTATTATTTTGGAAAGGATGAAGCTGGGTTCCACCTTCTTTTTAGTCAGTGCAGACAATTTCGAGAGGAATCTGTGTTGTAGAAATTTCTGATATTTAGACAATATCTAGAGAGTCAATACAAAGGGATTGGGGAGAGGACAGAGATGAGTAGTGTGTAAATTGATTAGCATCACAAAAATACTGATTACAGCCTTTAAATACAATGCTACTTCACTGTCGTGGCATTTTTCTCCTTCTTGTATAAAAGCTGAAAGCCTTTGATTATTCGGTTCTCAGTCTTGGTCACACTGCAGTCATATCGGTCTTGTTTCATTCTATTTGTTCTACTGTTTCATTGGCCTTGTTGAAAACACAGGAAGGATTTGGGGACGACAGCAAGTACCAGAAACCATGATGAATGTAAATTCGGTAAAAGTTTACAGCGATAGGAAGGCGTACGAAGACAGTGGGATATTACAGAGATATGGATTGTTCTAGGGGTTGAAGGAGATTAGAATGACAAAGATAGTTTTAGGTTTTGGTTGAAGTGAAAGGTTAGCTGGACCAGCCAGATCAATATTTTGTTTACTGTAAACTTGCAAAGAGAAACTCTCCACGAAACCTGATGAAAATGATTTCCGTGTCTGTCTGTATCAGAGAAAGAATCCACCGGATGTGGGAGATGGTGGGAGGGCTGAGTGGCATTGTGAGAAGTGGTTAAGGCACACAAGGCTTACAGATAGAGCCCACACTGTGACAGGTGAACTGATCTGTCCGACCGTATCGATTCGGGTCAATGATGAAGACTGAATTCATACCAGATGAAATAAGTTTAGTTTTCATTAAATACTTTTGAATTGTAATATTTCGGAAGTGACACCTTAATCTTATCTGATGCTCTGTTGAGTTGACCCTGGTCAAGTATTCCCACCTGGGAATTGCTGTCTTTCAGCAGTCATTTCTGTTGTAACAATGACAGTTCGGAATCACATGCAGATATGGATACAGAATAGGTAAGGACATTCAACTGAACAAGCCCAGCGCATTAGGTATTTATAGCGACTCACATCTGTTCTGGAAATGAGTCCCACAGTCAGACCAGGTAAATCCCACACTTCCTGCCTTGTCTGCATATTGTCAGCTGCTCTCACCTATCCTAGAACTGATCTCCCAAATATGATTTGGAAGATTACAGACTCTGCCCAGCCTTTGTGGGATCAGCTGCTCGCACCTATTCCTGTATGGAGTCCCACAGTTAGAACAGGCAGATCCCAAACTCAATAATACATCCATACATTTGCAGTTTAAGAGCATGTTCCTCTTCAAACTATAGTCAAACATGGAAACTAAAGATTATTTTCTCTGCGCCTACAGGTATCAGTCTCTGTGACATCCCTAATGTTCTGTCACCCTTCCCATCTCTGTAAATCCTCTACTTTCTACAAACAGTCATACATTTATGAGATTCTCGAAACACAAAATCTACCGCTACCACGAAAAGCCTTTCCTCCTCCTGGAGAAGGTCACAGACATACAGGCCGATCAAGCTTGTGAATGAGATTAGAGATAATAAGGACGTTATAGGCGAAGGGGTTTGAGATAGAGACCTTGCAGAAGACAAAAGAAAACCTTGTATATGCACTGCAGGAGATTAATATGACGAGGTCCTCCTGAAAAACATGTGACTTTTCTTGAAAGATGTCATAGAGAGTATTGCAGTAGTGAGAGGAATTTCAGAGACAGTGAGATTTGTACGGGCTAATGAAGATTCGACATACATAGAGGGTTCTTTTGATCTGGTGTCGATTACAGAAATAAGGACGGCTGGAGGTGTTTCCACAGATAGGGTGGGATTTAGAATGTGGACGCTCCAGAGATGGGGAGCTGTGTAGGGACAGAAGGTGGTTACAGAATCGGGAGTGCTGTAGGGACAAGAGGTTTTTACACAGAAGATCGCACATTGGAGCACGTTAGGCAACAGGGAAAATTGTAGTGATTTGAGGAAGTTTAAGAGATGGGCAGATTTGTGAGGGGCAGAGAAAGGTTAGATTACTTACAGTGTGGAAACAAGGCCACACCGCCCCGACAAAGCGCAACCCACTCATACCCCTACCCCTTACCAAACACTACGGGGAATTTAGCATAGCCAATTCACCTGAATTGTGCATCTTTGGACTGTGGGAGGAAACCCACGCAGACACGGGGAGAACGGGCAAACTCGACACAGTCAGTCGCCTGAGGCGGGAATTGAATGCGGGCCTCTGGTGCTGTGAGGCAGCAGGGCTAACCACTGTGCCACCGTGCCGCCCTCGAAGGTGCACTGAATAATGAAGAGTGTAATGGCTGGAGGAGGTTATGGAGATCATGAGATCTATCAGGGCGGGAAGGAGTTAGTGACATTGAACGACTGATGATTGTGTCTGCTGGAGGAGATTGTAAAGATCGGGAGCTTTCTATGTATCAGAGTAATTACAGACAAAGCTGTAAGGCCTTGAGAATTATTACATAGAGAGGCAGTATTTAGAGGAGATTGCAGAGAAAGGAGGTTTATAAAATGGCCTGTATGAGTAACAGAGATAAGTAGGGGTACTTTGACTGATGGATGTTTCAGAGGTAAAAACGGATCGCACAGGATCAATGAGGTTATGGAGACACAGTAGTATTAGAGTTGGAGAACTCTTGAGACATCGCACCAATCCCCACAGAAATCTTAAGGCAAGAAGGGTGTCATTTGAACCAGGATGTTTGCACCAGCTCTTCATCTGAGTTGATTACAGAGTAGTGATCTTTTGCTTTCTCCCGTACCATTACACATTTATAAAGGTTTGTGAGAAGAATTGTAGCTTGGGTGCTCGCTGCTGTGGTTCTGTTCGCCGAGCTGGGAATTTGTGTTGCAGACGTTTCATCCCCGTCTAGGTGACATCCTCAGTGCTTGGGAGCTTCCTGTGAAGCGCTTCTGTGATGTTTCCTCTGGCATTAATAGTGGTTTGTCTCTGCCGCTTCCGGTTGTCAGTTCCAGCTGTCTGCTGCAGTGGTCGGTATATTGGGTCCAGGTCGATGTGTTTGTTGATAGAATCTGTGGATGAGTGCCATGCCTCTAGGAATTCCCTGGCTGTTCTCTGTTTCGCTTGTCCTATAATAGTGGTGTTGTCCCAGTCGAACTCATGTTGATTGTCATCTACTTGTGTGGCTACTAAGGATAGCTGGTCGTGTCGTTTCGTGGCTAGTTGGTGTTCATGGATGCGGATCGTTAGCTGTCTTCCAGTTTGCCCTATGTAGTGTTTTGTGCAGTCCTTGCATGGGATTTTGTACACTACGTTGGTTTTGCTCATGCTGGATATAGGGTCCTTCGTTCTGGTGAGTTGTTGTCTGAGAGTGGCTGTTGGTTTGTGTGCTGTTATGAGTCCTAGTGGTCGTAGTAGTCTGGCTGTCAGTTCAGAAATGTTCTTGATGTGTGGTAACGTGGCTAGTCCTTTGGGTTGTGGCATGTCCTCATTCTGTTGTCTTTCCCTTAGGCATCTGTTGATGAAATTGCACAGGTATCCGTTTTTGGCGAATACATTGTAGAGGTGTTCATCTTCCTCCTTTTGCAGTTCTGGTGTACTGCAGTGTGTTGTGGCCCTTTTCAACCGTGTCTTGATGCAACTTCTTTTGCGTGTGTTGGGGTGGTTGCTTTTGTAGTTCAGGACTTGGTCTGTGTGTATGGCTTTCCTGTACACCTTTGTGGTGAATTCTCCGTTCAGTGTTCTGCCACACACGCGGATGACAAGCGACATGAGTTCGACTGGGACAACAATACTATCATAGGACACGCCAAACAAAGAACAGCCAGGGAATTCCTAGAGGCATGGCACTCATCCACAGACTCTATCAACAAACACATCGACCTGGACCCAAGAGACCAGCCACTGCAGCGGACAGCTGGAACTGACAACCGGAAGCGGCAGAGACAAACCACAACAAATGCCGGAGGAAAGATCACAGAACCGCTTCACAGGAGGCTCCCAAGTACTGAGGATGTCACCTAGACAGTGGAGGAAATGTCTGCAACACAAATTCCCAGCTTGGCTAACAGAAACACAACAATTACACATTTCATTTAGTCGAAATAATCATCTAATCCCCTCTTGAAAAATTCCATTGAACATCTGTTTACGACACTTCTAAGTGTATCCTATATACTCGCCAAGTTAAAAGGTTCTTACTTCTATCATAGTTCCCCTATTGTACATAACCTGAAATCTGTGTCCTCTCGTTTTGTGAGTGGGTACCGTTTTATCCAATCTAATCTATTCAGTCTGCCTATGAGTTTGAAAAACTTCATCCGATCTCCTCTTAGCCACCTTCACTTCATTGAGAACAGTTCCAACAGTGTGACTTCATAACTGATCTTACTCATTCCTGGAAGTATTCTTTTAGATCAGTTCATTCTCCTTTCCAATGGGTTTATATCCTTCCGATCATGGGATACAGTTGAAGTCGAATGTGTTTGATGCAAGCTCAACATCACCTCTTTACTCTTGAACTGTCAGTATTTATAAAGACAGGAACACTGTATGCTTTGCCAATGTTTAGTGTCCTACAAACTTCAATGGTCTTTGCACATCATGTGCTTCCGTTTTCCTGCCTATTTTATATTGTATTTTAATCTTCTTGATAGAAAGTTGCATTTTCTCATGTTTCAATGTACCAAACTTCATCAATCACCTCTCTACTGTTTCTAAGAAGTTGGCAATGTAAGTTTAGAGATCGACAACGTTTTCCTCACAGTTTACATTTTTTAAGTGCTGTGTAAACTGTAAACTTTGAATGGGTCCCTGCACACCAGATGTACATCGTTCATAAATATCAAATTGAATGAGGTCCCCCAAACTGAATCCTATGGAACTTTACTGAAAATCTATCTCCAGCCTGAATTAAAAATCTAGTGACTATTCCTCTCGATTTCCTACCAATCAGTCAATTTAGTTTCCAAATTGATACAGTCCCTTTTATTCCGTGAATGAATGGATTAACGAATGATTTAATGTCACACATAACGAGGGAAAAACAGAGAAACATGTTTGTTGCCTGTGCCACAAAGATATTCCTCATCAATTTTGAACTTTTCTAGTGACAGAGTTTTCTCCTCTGTCACCATGGCCTAGGTGAGTTCGGCCACTTTGGTAAAGACAGAGATGAAGTATTCAACTCACACTCAGCCATTCCCCTTCTTCTCAGTACAAATCATTTTTCAAGTGTTGAATCAGCTTTACTCCACTTTTCAGCATGCTCCCTCACACGTGTGACAACTTTATGTTGGCTCTCCGTTTCCTCATAAATCCCTCCGCTCTACCATCTCTACCCTAAACCTTCAGCACTTCTCCTGGTTCACAATTCTGTTCTCTATCTGACAGCTATTCAATTGTTCTTCTTCACCTTAAACCTTTGATCCATTGTCATCGAGGGAGCGTTGGGTTTGTTTACCCTGCCTTTCCTGTGTGAGGAACTATTCCTCAAACGGACCCATGTCATTGAAGGGAGCCCATTGTTCAATTTTTCTTTTTCTGACCAACTTGGTGTTCCGGTCATTCCTTCCCAGATTCATTCTTGCTCCACTGAAGGCAGCTCTCAGTCAATTGATTTTTCTCAAACTCAGTCAATGAACAACATTCTCTACCATCATCCTGAGTGTTACAATACAATGATCATCGTGCCAGAAAATGTTCCCGCCTGATACTGGATCCACTCTCCCCATCTCTTTTCCAAGGTTCAACAGTACATGGCCCCTTGGAGTGGACACGTACTCCTGCAGGAAGCACCCCTCCATGCATTCCGTCACTGCCCAGACACGGTCAGTATCCCAGTCTGTATTTGGATAATGCAAGTTTCTCAACACGATCACGTTGCCATCTCTGTACCCTTTTCACTAGTTGCTGGCCTACAGACGATCCCTCACAGCGTAACTTTTTACTTTTTGTTCTATAGCTCCAGCCAAATTCATTCTGAACTTGGAGGCATCCAATTTCTCTCAGACTCATTATCTAACCCGATCTGGAACCAATAATTCTACACTTCGTCCTTTTCTTTCCTTGATATCATTTCTGAATATGTTATATTTTGGGCTCCATACATCAGGAAAGATGCATTTGACCTGAAGCAGGTCTAGAGGAAGCTCACAAGAAAACTCCCAGGAATGAAAGGCTTAGCAGATGAGGAATGTTTGAGGGATCTGGGACTATACATGATGGAGTTTAGAAGGACAAGGGGAGATCTGATTGAAACTTGCAGAATACTGAATGGCTTGGACAGAGTGGATGTTGGGAAGATGTTTCCATTAACAGCAGAGACGAGTAACCAAGGGCACAGCCTTCGAGTAAAGGGAAAACCTTTTAGACCGGAGATAAGGGGAAACGTCTTCAGCCAGAGAGTGGGGAATCTGTGGAACTCATTGCCACAGAAGGCTGTGTCTGCAAGGTCATTGAGTAGATGTAAAACAAAGATAGAAAAATTCTTGATTGCCCGGCGAGCAAAGGGGGGAAGAAGGAAAATGGGCTTGAAAAACCGATCCGTCAAAATTGAATGGTGGAGCAGACTCTATGGACACAGTGAGATTCTTGACCCCACTATCCTGGAATTACATTGACAGTGACAGAAACACTGATACCTTCTTCAATTTCCTGACTCCCCTGTGACTATTGCTCCTTCTTTCTTCTCCCTCCCTTTCTGTACAGTCAGGCTGCTTGTGGTACCACAAACATGGGTCTGGCTGCCCTCCCCTGAGCAGACAGCACCTTCATCAGCTTCCAAACTGGGAAACTGAATTGGGAGGGAGTCTCACCTCCCCTCCCCCTCAGGTTAATCCTGCATTCCCTGTCTGTAGCTCTTGACTGATCACCCATTCCCTTCCTTTTTACAGGCCGTTATGACAGCAGTGTGATCCCCTCCATGAATGTGTTGACCACCTAACTCTCATCATAGTATTCTCACAGAATCTCCAGGCATTCACTGCATGACCCGGTGTTCGTCTCGAACATCAGCAGTGGCTATGACTTCCCAATGTAACAGAAAACGTTTTCCATTTAACCAACCTGCACTACCACAACATAAGCTGAAACGTGTTTAGTCTTACTCGATGAATTACGTTGTATAAAGTTAATATCAGAGGCACACGTTCAATATTCCTTCGCTTATCGGCCTGTAGTTGACTGAGATTCTTTGTTATACTGATTCAGACTTTCACTTATTACTGACATATCAGCCTTCAGCCCAGCTTCCAAGAAAGAAAATGTCAATTTGCAGCAATTTACAGCAAGTAACGGTTTATTAACAGCGAATGAACTTACATTTTCTTCTGTGAAGAAGATTGTGTGACTTTCAAAATCAATTCAGGGGGGGTCACAGCAGCAGAAAGGCGTGTCTCTGTGACTCTCAGGTACATATAATCCTCCAACTCTACTCTACTCTTTCACGGGGTCACAGTCTCTGTGACTCCCAGGTATGTGTAATTCTCCAGCTCCCACTCCACTCTGCTCCCTCAAAGGGTCACCGTCTCTGTGACTCCCAGGTATGTGTAATCCTCCAGCTCCCATCCACTCTGCTCCCTCACAGGGTCACCGACTCTGTGACTCCCAGGCACAATTAGGCCGCGATCCTCAACGCTGATTTATATCCTCCCACTTTAGTGCCTTAAACTCCCAGGTGTGATTTGGCCTCATGCTCCTGCTCCACGTTGGTCCCTCACATGGTCACTCCTTCTGTGACTCAGTGCTGGTTTCGATCCTCCTGCTCTGTTGCTTCTCCAACTCCAAGTCCCTGTCGGCCTCAATCCTCGCTGATGATTTATATTCTCTCACTCTGTGCTGCTCTCTCTCAGGTTCTCTGCCTATGTGACTCCCAAGTAATTGTATTCCTCAAGCCTGAGCTGAAATTTATAATATCCCATTCTGCACTGCCCCCTCACAGGATCACCGCTGTGCCTGGAAGATAGTGAAAAAGAGGAGGATTAGACGGGGAAGAGGATGTTACAGTGATTGAGCGAGCTGTAGGAGATGGAACAGGTTATCTGGGGAGGTAGGCAAATCTGCAGTGCCGAAAGCAGGTTATTGAAAGACACAGGGAGAGTTGCAGACACTGAATAAGGCAAAGGAAATATAGAGGCGATGGCTTGTTGGTAACGGAGCCTTGTCGAGTCTAAACGGCTTTTTCTGAGCTGCTTACAGAGATAGAAAGACTTCAACCTCCAATAAGCTTGCACATTCTGTTGCAGCTTTATAGCTTCCACTGTGCTTTCTGTTACCGCTCCAACAAAACTCCCATGTTTATTCTGTTTTCCTACATCTGCACTTTTTTCCCCCCCGGACCTAAGTTATTGCAAAGAAAACACCGGAGCTTGTCTAACTTCTTTGTCCTCTTCATGGGTTTCCTTTTTTCCTATGGTAAATTGTTCTTAAGATCTTCACTGTGATCTACCTTTCCCTTTCCACGTGAGGATTTCTCTTTGGCCTAATTTCTATCCCTCATGGACTGACATTGATTCTGGAAGCCACACCGTGTTGTATGGATCAATTCATAATCATCAACCACTTCAGCTGTTTTACCTCTCTGCTCTTCCAAATTAGTTTGCACTATATCAGGCAAGCATTTTTGAACCCCTCCAAATTAATTGTCTCTCAACGAGCATTGTAGATTTTCTTGATTTTTAAGCTCTTATCCATCTATCAAAATTTCTTTGTTTGATCCTTTCAAATTCAAAATAGGTTTGACCAGGGTCCCTCCTTAGATTCCTGAATCATTGTGATTAAAAGGCTTCTGCTAAGCAGGTTATGAGTTAAGAAGTACAGAAGGAGGGGAGAAAATCCAATTTCAACACTGACACTGACTCAACCTACCCCAGACTGAACCTATCTGACCAACCAGAGAGGTGGCCACGTCCTCTTGATAATACACGTTTCTTTTTAAAGACTTGAAAGTTGTCTGCCTGCAGCATTATTGTTATGTATAAACAAAAGGACGCCAATAAACCTTTAAGAATTCAGATATATTGGTCATTTAGAACCTCTCTAAGAAAAATCACGAACAACATAACCTTGTAAAGGGACCAGTTTTGTGACCACATGGCACATTTCGCTTTGGACTGAATTCAATAAATGTAAGTTTCACTGTTTGGAAGCCATAAAAGTGTATTAAGGTGTTTGTGAATTTATCCAAAAAAATGCTGAAGTGCATTGTGTGTTGAAGATACAAAATTGCCTTATTTGAACAATTAGAGGAATGCCCAGGCAAATAGACACTTCCTGTGCATGGTCAGGGCAAATATGCCCCCTGAAAATCTACTGGTTGCTGCTTCTTCGAGTGAAGGGGAGCACGCTAACAATATATAGATTATGTGTTTGGGGGTGGTGGTAGGAGGTTCAGGCGGTTACAGCATTGCAAATAGACAACGTAGCAGAAACAGTTAGCCTGCGATAAGAAAACATCCATCATTCTCCCTCACAACTAACTTCACTCGAGCAATTGGTGATGGGAAATGTGACCAATAGCCAGCGATGCCAGCATTCAACCGAGTCCAGTTATTATTGTGATCTGACGGTACCACACTGACAGGAGTTAACTGATCTGTTTGTTCAGTGACTGTGATTGATGACAGTCTCCATGGATTCCAATTGTGTCACTGGATGGTTTCTCTCTTCTATTTTTAAGGGGCCTATTACAGCACTTTATCCCATAGTAGCAGCAGATGCATCACCTCTAACACTAACAGGGATCCGCAGCTGCAGAGGGGGGAGGTGGATAGATAAACGTCTGAGAATAGTTTAGAATGTTCCAGTAATGGATCAGAATCCGAGAATATTAGACTGGAATACTGCAACAATGGACAGGAGTTTATCCTCGGGTCTTTTCTATCTTTCGTGGTATTGGTCAACATTACAAGATCGGATCGAAGCCGTACTGATGATTATCCAGGCGGGTTACTATCCCATGCTCGCAATTATTGGTGTTCCTGGTAAGTCTTTCCATCTCTATCTATTTATTAATCCCATAAACCATGCTGAAATTCATTACTATTTCTGTTACTTTTATTTGACAAAGACGGAAACTATTGTCTTCAGTTTCAAATGCAAATTGCACTCATTACCATAAAGTCTGAACCACCCAACACCCCAGTCCGCACAAACATCTGAGAACTAGACTGCACACTATCACAAATTACCTTTTGCTTTGAATTGATTTATTTCTCGGTATTATCACAATCACTAAACATACCCACTACCAGATCCGTAATATTCCCAGTCCCCAACTTGACGTCAGTGCGGGTCCAAAATAAATAATTATCTATGCCTTGGTACAATTCAGACTTTATGCATCGAGTTCTCTTCTAAGCACTCTGTCTGTTACAAATATGGCCATCAGAACCTTTTTTTCTTGTCTCTAAAGTAAATTCATGAGAGGGACAGTGTGTCAGAGAAGGAATGCCGCTGGACATGTAATTCAGAGGCACAGACTACTACACGAAAGACACTGGTTCAAATCCTACCTCAGATTATGTCAGAACTCAAATTCAAATGACAGGAATTGGAAATAAGAGCTAATGTCACTAATATCAACAATAACAGCACCATCTTTTTTTCAATAAGTTTATCTATTTAATTGAGGCTCTTTGGTAAAGAAATCGAGCATTATTACCTGGTCTGGCTGAAGGCTGATGTCAGCCCCACAGCAATGAGCTTGGCTGTTTACTGCCTGAAGTAATGACCTCACAGTAACGGACATTTAGAGAGGTCAACAAATGCTGACCTTACTAGCGATGCAGACATGCCATCTCATAACAATATTGAAATTTAAACAAAACAAAGAATGCTGCAAGAGATCAGAAACAAAAATAAATCGAGAAACTGCTGCAGAAACTGAGCAGACTTGGAACCCTTGGGTCGGGGGAAAAATAGAATTGACATTTCGAGTCCACTCTCCATCCATCATAACTGAACACAGCTTAAAAATATTGTGATTGATGTTGGTGACAGGGATGTCTGTTATGAAGGGGAGAAGGAGGGAGTTGAATAGTTAGAGAAAGAGAGAGTTAAAAGAATATCTGTGGTAAAGGGGAGAAGGAATGACTTGAGTAGATAAAGACAGGGAGAGAGAACAAGAAGCAAACAAAGGAATTGTTGATGATCAGCTGGAAAGAAAACAAAAATGAGATTACTCTTATTTATTTTTCTTCCATTCTTACATTACTGAAAATCATGCCATGTCGGGTATACACCAAAGTCACTGTTTAAAGTGAGTTATGTCCCTTTGTCTCTCTTCCCTGAGTGCATTCGTTATCTCCCCTTATTCATTAGTGGGATGCTAGGCCAGTATTTAATTCCCTTTCTTCATTATCAATGAGAAGGTGTTGATGAGCTGCCTTTCTGACCCTCTGCAGTCCGTGGCTGTAAATAGTCAGTGCTTAGGTTCATGTGGTTTCATTTCTTTGAGACTTTGTAGTGAGTGTTATAGATGAATGGCTGGCGTATCCATTTCAAAGAGCAATCGAGAGTCAAATGCATTGCTGGAGTCACATGTAAGCCCGAACAGCTGAAGGTGGTAAATTTCATTCCCTGAAGGATATTAGAGTGCTGGGTAGTATTTTGTGGCAATTGACAATTGTTTCATAGCTTCATTTGATTTTATTGGATTCAAGTTTTACGACTTGCCGTCGTGGGATTCGATTCTGGGGTGGAGATCAGCACATGGGTCCCTGGATTAATAATACCTCAAGGACGTCACCTTCCCAGCATCTCCAACCATCGCCATTAGCAATATTAATGTTGATGTTGGTGTGGCTATGAATGAAAAACAGCTGTTCGCCAGGCAATGGAATGGTTTTGCAAAACATACTTTCCTTCTTAATTTTGTCTTTATTAGAAGATTAGAGGATCGGAAATGCCCTTGGCGAAAATGATCGGGGTGTCTTTGATCATGAGTCACTAACAGTATTCATACCAGGTATTCATGACAGTGTTCGCCATTAACACTAGCTTCTGACCTCCATACAGAACACTAGCCTGTCTTCTCAGCGATGGGAGATGCCTCCTTGAGACTTGGCACAAACCATCCGCTGTCCCTCCTCACTGTCAGCAAACATGGTATCGTTAATGTAACACGTGTGTACCATTAGCAATGGAGCCAAGAGGAACAACATGGAACAGCCTGTCTCTGCTGTCTATGCTTCATTGATTTGTCATGTTGGAGCATCAATGGCACCCTCCATTCTGTTACAGTCTGGAGTGGCTGAATGCCCTCTTCTCTTCATGCATTAGTGTTTCGAGGGGCGGAATGTTCTCCTCCTGGTTTCAGTGAAAAGTTTCATGGACACTATTGGGCGACCCTTGGTTCAAGCTTACCAGTGTGATGTACTGTCTAGACTCCTTATCTACCTCGGTAATAGTAGACAGGCAGGGGGCAGGAAGAACACAGCAAGTCACACAACATTGAGTTCTCCAATTTTAGGTAAACTTTCTTCTAATCCACCAACTCCCTTCCCAGCCTCTCCCATCCCTTCCATTCCACTGATCAAACGTTTTCCCGGCTACCACCCAGATTCAGTCCTCCCATCGTCCAACCGAGTGGTACCCCTTTACCTGTATCCACCTATCCCCACCTCACCACCCTGCCTCCTCTTCTCTCGCCCCGTCCTTTTATCTTTAGCTCCGTTACTATACCCGCAGTCCTGAAGAAGGGTTATACCCAAGGCGTTGCCTTATCCATCTGCTGATGCTGCCTGGCTTGCTGTAATCTTCAGCCTTCTGCACGTCTACTTTGGATTCTAACATGTGCTGATTTTTTTTTGAAATCTCTTCCTGTGTAGTCGGCTGGAGAAAGGGAATGGGCTGTACTTCCTCTTACCAATAGTTTTGATGGGTTGAATGGATTTGTCACATTCCTATGAAACCAGCTTGAGATGCCGGATGAGCTCCTTTTTATTAAACATGGAAATGTGCAGGTTCTGAACGCACTGTTACATGAATGTTGCTGATACTTTAACAGCACAAGTTTGAATGCTGTCTGTTATTGATACTTTAGCACCTGTGGAGGAGACGCAGTGTTCTGAACATTGTATGATCTTCACTGAACATCGCCACTTCCGATCGTATGGTAGAGGGAAAGATATTGATGAATCAGCTGAAGATGTTTGTGCCGTGAATGTTTCCCTGAGGATCGCCTACAGAGATATCCAGGGACTGAGAGGATTGATCTCCACCAGCCACATTGTGTTCTGAATGACCCAAACAGCGGGGATTTCAATCTTGTTCAGACTCCTTGACACCTTGCTCAATGAAATCCTGTCGTGATGTCAGGGCCAATCACTCTGACGTTGTGTTCATATGTTTTGTTCATGTCAATAGGCCAAGGTATATGTGTAGGGAGCGTTTCCTTCTCTCAGAGGGTAGTGACTGTTGGGGCCTCTCTATTCCAGACAGCTACATCACTGAAACGTTTGGGGGCGTGGGGTGGTGCTAATGGAATTTGACACGTCATGAAGTTGAGGGCTACAAAGAATTGGGCATGAAAGAGAAATTCTGGCCAAGAACATATCAGCCATGACCTTACTGAATTGAAGGGCAAGTCTGAGGAGCTATGTAGCCTGGTGTTATTCCAGTAAACCCCATTGTCCACTCACTTTGTGGCCTCTTCCATTTCCTGTATTACTGACTTGAAGGAGCTGAATAGACAGATACTGTTGCTGCATGATATAAACTGGGTCTAGTTTTATCGACTTGAGGGACTGATTAGTCTCCTCCTGTTACTGTATATCAGGCTCATGATCTGAAAAGGTTCATCTTGTTCTGGTGTAAATCCATATGGTACAGATCTACCACCACTGCAGAAAGTGAGCACTGCAGATGCTGGAGATCAGTGTCGAAAGTTGTGACACAGAAAAAGCACAGGAGGTCATGTAGCATCCGAGAAGCAGGAGAATCGATGTTTTGGACATTCCTGAAATGGGCTAATGCCAGAAACATTGATTATCCTGCCACTCCGACGCTGCCTGACCTGCTGTCTCTTTCCAGTGTTTCACGTTTTGACGTCTACCGGCCCACCCTAGTCAAACTTCCTGATCATGTCATCAAAGTATTTTAAATAAATTCATCAGGTGTGAACTTCCACTCATGCTTACTATTCGTAATCAAACCCTGTTTTCCAAATGCATCTTATCCCTCAGAATCTTCTCAAGTAATTTTCATTCCACAGATGTTAAGCTTACTGGTCTACATTTCCCAGGCTTTATTTTTCAGTCCGTCTTGAATAAGGGTACAACATCTCCAATCCCCCAGTCTTCCGGGATCTCATTTTTGGTAAACGATGATCAAAACTTTCAGCCAGGACCACCATAGCTCCTCTAGCCACTTGCAGTGTTCTTGAATATATCTGGTAAGGACAACGAGATTTATCCAATTTCAAACATTCCAGTACATCCTGTACCTCCTCTACTGTAATATAGACTGCCCCTAAGATATCATATTCAACTTCTCCCAATTCCCAAGTATTGATGTCTTTCTCCACGTTAAACACAGAGGAGAAATATATTTTGAAGGCATCACCCATCTCTTATGGTTAAACTTTTACGTGCTCACTTTGGTCTTTGAGTGTTCCTATTCTCTCAATAGTTAATGCTTTTCCTTTAATATATTTAAAGTACCTCTTTGAATTCACCCTGATCTTCTCTGCCAAGGCTATCTCATAGCCCTTTATTGCTGTCCTGAGTTCCTTCTTCAGTAAAGTCCTGTATCCCTTACATACCTCCAGGAGTTCCATTGATCCCATCTGCCTGGAACCGAGCGACACTTACACATTTTTTTCAGGTCAAAGCCTCAATAATTCTTGTCATTCAGGGTTCCCCATTCCTGTCAACTTTCCTTTCACCCTCATAGGAACATATACTGTAGATGTTGAACTCTAATTGTCTCCTATTTGCCAGAGTTCTCATGCCTGCAAACAAACTACTCCAATCAACCCTACAAGCTCCTGTATAAATCCATCAAAATTCATTTTGCTACAATTTAGAACTTGAACGTGTGGAGCAGTTTCACCTTCACTCTCCATAACCATTTGAAACTCAATAGAACGAAAGTCACTGGTCGCAAAATGTTCACCCACTGTCACCTCCATCACCTGTCCTGCCATATTTTTAAGAGTAGGTCAAATTTTGCCCTTTCCTGAACAGGACCCTCGACATACCACTTGAGGAAACTTTCCTGGCACACTTAATGGATTCCATTCCATAAAATCCATAAAAGCTCTGACAGACCCAGTCTGCACTATTAAAAACCCCTATTATGACAACCCAATTGTCTCCCCTCCCTCCCTGCATATTTGTTCCTCTAACTACCATTGACTATTTGGGGACCTATAGTACAACCCCAACAATGTCACCATCCCATATTATTTCTAAGCTCCACCCACAAAGCCTCACTGGTTGATCCTTTATATATATCATCTCTGATCACTGCTGTGATACTCGCTTTAATAAAAAATATAACGCCCCCTCCCCTCCTTCCACCACCTCTGTCCCTCCTAACGCACTTTATCCCTGTACATTAAGCTTTCAGTCCTGTCCCTACTTTAGCCATGTTTCTATAATGGCTAAAATATCCCAGTCCCACGTACGTATCCACGCCCTGAGTTCTTTGGCCTAACCAGTCAGCTCTTTTGTCTTGAAATAAATGTAATTTAATCAAGCAGGCATTCATTGCTCACTATCGTATTCTAGTCTGAACTGTCTCTCCAGCTTACTGTTTCTTATTCCTGTATCTCCTTCCAGCCTTGCACTTTCCTCCCTGATCATGAGGATAACTCCACCCCCCGCCAAAATTTCCCGTGTAGCACGAGCAAAAGTGGCTGGCTAGCTGTTGGTCCCCCCTCCATTGCATGTGCCACCTGTCCCTCTTGAACTGGTCAACTCTGTCACAAAAAAGATCACAATGATCTAAAAGTCTGAATCCCTCCTCACTGTATCAATTCTTTAGTCACATATTTATCTGCCATATCCTCCTATTCTTACCTTCACTAGCTCATGACACTGGAAGTGAGCAGGAGATTACCACTGTCGAGGTCCTGGTTTTTAACTTTTCTCCAAGCTCTCTGTAATCTCTCTGTAGGACCTCATTCCTATATCTACCTGTGTCATTTGTGCCATAATGATTTCTGGCTGATCACCCTCCCCCTTAAGAGTGTTCTGGACCGTTCGGAGACGTCCTGGACCTTGGCACCTGAGAGGCAACACACCATCGTCGTTTCCCGTTTGAGGCCACAGAATCACCGACCTATCCCTCTAACAATCGAATCCCCTATCTCTAAGACCCTGTTTATCTTTATCCTTTCCTGCTGCACCCCAGACCCAGTCGTAGTGCAACCAACCTGGCTACTGTTGCTTTCCCCTGAACGGTCATTTCCTGACACCATCGCCCATCCCCAAACACACACAAAATCAGTATCCAAAATGGTCTACTTGTTTTTGAGAGGAATGGCCACAGGGGATTCCTGCACTCCCTGCCTACTCCCTGCTGCTCATCGAAACCTCTCGAACCAAAACATTACTACCTACTCTGCTACTAACAGCACGTCAATAGACCACTCCACATTTTGTTTTGGTTTGGGCAAGAGGGAGACACTAGACTGATGCAGCATTTGGGTCCTATTGCACTCCTTAACATCAAGCACATGCTTAGACTTGGAGGGTGTCTTGCTAAGGTCCTCCTTCTAGAAGCGGTGACTGCGCTGCTGCAAATATTCACCCCGACAGTCAGTCTGTGTTGCCGATATCCTCTGATCTTTTCTGTCTATTAGTACTGCATTTATGAATTCCTTGAATCTATTGATTGCATTCCAAACTGTGTCTCACTCTAGAGGGAGAAAGATTGATGGTCCAGTGAATACAAACTATGACAAAAAGTTTACCATTAGACAAATGAGCGACAGTATACCCATCTGCTCGCTGAGTCTGCTTTTGCCTTTCAACTAGCGTATATTTATTCTGGTATCTTACATTCTATTTTCCTGCGTTTTCCCCATAACCCGTGTTTAAAAATCTGTCCATCTTAGCCTTGAAGATATTTATTGATCCAGCCTCAACAACCTTCACAATTTTCTACAATTGTTTCCATCCCACTGATGTGAGACTTGGTAGTCTTTAATCCCATGGCTTTTTTTCTAGCACTCTGTGTGAAAGTTGAACCTACATTAGATGATGTCCTGTTGGATCACACCACCTCTGTTGCCAGAGGCAAAACAAAATACAACACAAACTTGAAGAGCCTGCAATCTCCTCTCTCATTTCCCTTATCATTCTAAGATACAGTTTATCCAGATCGAGGGATTTGTCCATTTTTTATCCTGCATCAACCTCCAATTCTTCCTCAGCTTCTGTGTCAATTTTCACATTGTCAGGAACAGACAGTGAATCCAGGAACTGCTTCTCCAAAGTGACGTTCAATATGTAGTAAGTGTTTGACATATAATCTGACTCAATGCACAGGTTGCCTCCTCGGTCCCTAATACTCCCTATTCTTTTCTTGTTACCCTCTTGCCATTGGTAAACCGATAAAATGTCTTTGGATTCTTGAAAATATCGCCCAGTAATGTTTTTATCACCCCTCTCCCCCGCATTTTGCTCTTCTACTTACTTCCTTGTGTTTTGCCCTCCATTCTCTCTACTCTTCTGGGACCTCCATTGACCTGCTCACTTTATTTCTCCCATGAAGCTTCTCTTTTATTTTTAATTCCTTTCTGAATATTTATAGACATCCAAGCTTCACTGGGCTGGTTTTCCTAAGTTTCAGCTCCGGTGTAACATGTTGCAGTGACACTCTCATCAGTTCCATTTTGAGCATGTGACACACCCTCACCCCCACCTCCACCCCCCCCCCCCCCCCCCACCCCCACGCTGTTCTGCGACATTTTCACCCAGAATTAACTGTGGCCAGATCCTTGTCTTTGTTTTGATAAAATCTGCCTCTCTCATCCAAATTATTCTTATTTTTCAAACCTTTATCTTTTGGTCTTTTCCTTAACAACCTAAAGTACACGAGTCACGGTCACTAGTCCGACAATGTTCTCGCAATCCGGCCTGCAATACCTGACTGGCATCGTACCCCACAGTGAGGCCTGGCACAACCTCGCCCATTGTTGTATCTGCTACATGTTGATATTAGAGGCTCTCTGAAAGACATGTCAATACATCTATCCCCTCTTTAAAAATTATCACTGCCCGAATGAATATTTGGAATTGAAATGCCTGAATACAATATTCCTATTATTGTATTTACACACATCAGGGAATTGGTTATATATCTGCTCTTGTATTTTCTTTTATCTGGGGGTCTATAATATATTTGCAGACTGTGTCTGTCATTCTTTTGATCATAACCTCAACCCACAAAGCGTCATTTGAACACCCTTCCAAGATATCATCCGTCCTTACTGCACACATTGACACCATAAATAATAATGCAACACCACCTTCTCTTTTACCCCTCTCCTGTGTTGCCTATAGTTCTTGTACCACAGAATATTGAGTTGTCAGCCCTGACCTCCCTCAAACGCATTTATGTCATGACAAAGATATCCACTTCTCCATGTCACCTCTTTCCCTTATCGTATCTGTCGATCAGATAATATTCCTAGCATTATGGTAAAGGACACCCAGCCTGGAATATAGCACCTGGAATACTCTGTACCTCAGGGTACAGTCATTTACTGTTTGTTATCAAGCTGCCTTTCCATGAACTAAAGCTCTGGGACTGAATAAATAATTGTTGAGTTGTAATTTCATTTTTTAATTAATATGTTAATCAAATGCAAAGTTCCAGAACTGAACAGTCAGCTCCAAATACAATTATTTCCTGCTGACGAATTCCCTGCGCAGTGTGCAGAGGTGTCAGCCCTCAGTAATGGAGAAAGTGAGGACTGCAGATGGTGGAGATCAGATTCGAAAAGTGTGGGGCTGGTAAAGCACAGCGGGTCAGGCAGCAACCGAAGAGTGGGAGAGTGAAAACTTTGGGCATAAGCCACTCATCAGGAAGGCATTGGTGAGTTCACTTTTTTTTCCATTCCATGATTCACAGGGTATTTGGAGCTGTTTTTGCTCAGGAGGGCAGCACTGTATCTCGCCCTGAAATGGAAAGTAGTCTATCAGTTGGTTGGACAGGGAGTAGACAAAGTTAGGTGAAGTACAGACTGATTGAAGTACAAACATAAGGATAGATAAGCCCCCTGGACTAGACTGAAAACACCCGAGGTTACCAGACGGAGTGAGGGAAGAGATTGCTGCGCCTTTGCCGATGATCTTTGCGACCCACTGTTCACTGAAGTATTGGCTGATGAATGGAGGGTGGCAAACGTTATTACCTTGCTCAGGAAAGGCAATAGGGATAATCGTAAGAAATACACGTCAGTCAATCTTACTTCTGTCTTGGTCAAAGTATTGGAAAGGATTCTGAGAGACGGAATTTATGATTACTTGGAAAATCATAGTTTGATTAGAGATAGTCAGCATGGCTCTTTGAGGGGCAAGTCATGCCTCATACAACTGATTGAAATCTTTCAGGATGGGATCAAACACATTGATGAAGGTACAGCAGTGGATATCATGTACATGGACTTTAGCAAGGTGGGTGATAAGTTACCCTAAGATCGGCTCATTCAGAAAATAAGGAGGCATGGGATACAGGGAAACAGGGAAATCTGCCTTTGTGGATAGAGTTGTTTGGCCCATAGAAGATTAAGGGTGGGAGAACATGGAAAGTATTCAGCCTGGAGCTCGATGACCAGTGGCATTCTGCAGAAATCGATTCTTGAACTGGTGTTCTTTGTGATTTTTAAAAATGCCTTGGATGATAAAGTGAAAGCGTGCTCCAGTGGGTTTTACAATGTAACAAATATTGTTGGAATTATATCTAGTGTGAAGGGCTGTTGTAAGTTGCAATTGGACATTGACAAGTTGTAGAACTGGGCTGATAAATGACAGATGAAGTTCAACCTGGATAAGTGTGAAGTGATTCATTTTGGATGGTCGAATTTGAATGCAGAATACAGGGTTAAAGTCAGGATTATTGGCAGTGTGAGAATAATCAGGATCGTGTGGTCCATGTCATAGGACGTGCAAAGTTTTCACCCAAGTTGATAAGGTTATTAAGATGTATGGTGTCTTCATTAGACAGGGATTGAGTTTAAGAGCCGCAAGGTTATGTTGTTGCTCCAAAAAGCTCTGGTGAGACGACACTTCGAATATTGTGTTCAGTTCTAGTCGCCTCATTACTGGAAAGATGTTGAGGCTTTGGAGAGGGTGCCGAGGAGATTTACCAAGATGCTGCCTAGACTGGAGGGGATGTCTTACAAAGTAAAGTTGAGGGAGCTAGGGCTTTTCTCCTTGGAACAATGAAGAATGGGATGTGACTTGATAGAGGTGTACACGATGATGCGAGGCAGAGAGAGAATGGGTAGCAGAGACGGTCTGGCAGGGTGGGAAGGGCCATCACGAGCGGGCATAATTTTAAGGAGATTGGAAGAAGGTTTGTGGAGATGTCTGAGGTAGGTTCTTTACTCAGAGAATGGTGGGTGCTTGGAATTTACTGCCAGCAGCGGTAGTAGAGTCAGCTGCATTAGGGATATTTAAGTGACTATTGGATAGGCTCAGGAATGTAGTACAATGAAGGGTATGTCAGTTAGTCTGATCTTTGAGTAGGATAAAAGGTCAGTAGGACGTCAAGGGTCTAAGGATCTGCAATGTGCTGTAATGTTCTGTGTTTTATGTTTCACCCAGCCTGTGGATTCTTATCAATTGTTGGATGTGTGAGGGAGTGATGTGTGTGAGGAGCTGGGGAGGGCCGTGGGCCCAAAACCACCAGTTATGCTGTTCATAGTTACATTCACCTGAATGCCATTACAGTACGTGTGGTGTCCTACACCAGGCAGGCTCCGCTAAGTTCATTTACAAACGTGATTCCGAACTTGTCATTTGCTGCTCTTTTCTTCAGATGCAAACTGTTGGGTGACCCATGTACTAATCAGATGTTTGCTAAGTTGTGTGAATTGGTTAAAAATAAGACATCAACTATGATTATTCGATTGAACTATCATCTCTGGAAAAAATTATGTATATCCTATATTTGCGGAACTAAAACATAAACCCTTATCAAGATTTTCTAACACAGAAATAAAGAATGTACATTTTATTTTCTATCGAACAAACAACATGAATCTAACTCGTTTATCGATCATAATTAAATACACAATGTCTGTGAGAAGATTTGTAGCTTGGGTGCTCGTTGTTGTGGTTCTGTTCGCCGAGATGGGAATTTGTGTTGCAGACGTTTCGTCCCCTGTCTAGGTGACATCCTCAGTGCTTGGGAGCCTCCTGTGAAGCGCCAGATTCAAACCAATACAAATACTGGAGGAAAGATCACAGAAGCGCTTCACAGGAGGCTCCCAAGCACTGAGGATGTCACCTAGACAGGGGACGAAACGTCTGCAACGCAAATTAACAGCTCGGCAAACAGAACCACAACTACATACACAATGTCAGGATTTATAATAATGCATTGTCACTCCAACATTTGGAAAGTGGTTGGCTCCTGAATGATTACATGTTCAGGGTGAGCAAACGATAGAACAATCAAATACAATTAGCGTTCTTATACATTGATATAGAATCAATCAGTTTAATTTCTCACTGAAATGTACAAGTTTCAGCTATTTGCAAGCAAATTAGCAAAGGCTATAATTCAACATGCACTGTGAATATTAAACAGAATAAATGATTTGTGCTATCAAATTTTAAGATCGATAATTTGAAAACGTTTAATTTTTAGAAAAAAATATTTAATTTGAAATGCAGACAGTGAACAAAAATGATGAACATATTATCGTGATAATGAAAAGTCAGATCTTTTCAAAAACATTTGTGCCAAAGCAATGACAGATCTTTTTTCGTAATTGGAATGCACCATTTAAAATATTCATGTTCTGAGCAATAATTGGACTATATAATGAAGCTGGCCTTGCAATACTTGCATTTTAAATGCTTATGCTACACTAAATAATCAGATATTTGCGAGCATTTACAATGAGAAATAATCGGATATTAACTTTTATTCGCATCAGACACGTGATGGAGTGCAAAACTTTAATGTACAGGAGGAAGCCATTGGACACTGTGTGTGCATTAGCAACAGGGATGTCTCCCAAGCCCCTCCCATTTGCCAACCCTACCTCTGCAGCCTGTTAAATTCATATTTCCAAAGACATATCCAATTCTCTTTTTAATCTTCATCCAATACTCTCCCAGGCATTTCATTCCAAATCCTAACAACTCTCTCAATAAAGAAGTTTTTTCCTTATCTCACTCTTGGTTCTTTTGCTGATAATCTTGGAATCATAACTCCTTGATGCTGTAATGCCAACTAACGGAAGCAGAGTTTTCCTGTTTTACTCTACAACTTTTTTCATACTTTTGAGCACCGCAATAAGTTCACATATTTGTTTGTTCTCCTCCAGGAAGAATAAGCCTTGCAAGAACCGTAACAAGCAGTACATTGTAAAAACAGGCAGGAAACTAGCCACCTGGATACATGAACAACAACTAGCCTGAAAAAAAAAGACATGACACAATATCACTCGCATCCTTTCATACAGATGACGAAGTACACTATTTCCACTGAGTCTGCACATCCATCTAGGACCAGCCAAACAGAGACACGCACGATAATTCCTAGAAGCATAGCATTTCAACCTGAACTCTATTAACAAACACATCGATTTTGATTCCATCTAACACTCTCTGAGAAAAAGACCCGGACATAAAATCACCAATACTGGAAATTATATCACGGACTCAAGGAAACCTACACACATAAATAACAAGTGGGACATAACACCAGCACTTCACCAGAGACTCACTGATAATGTTCCCTAGTATAGTGATGAACCATCTGAAAATGAACTCTTCAGCTGAGCGAGCAAACTGACTTCCAGAAGAAGCGCAATTTCTCTCATCATCCCTTTAATTAAATCCTTTATTCCGGTTACCTTTCCGATTATTTTAAGGTTACTTGTATTCTTCTGCAAAGTTATGTGGTGTCTGTCTCTCTCCCTCTCTCTCTCTCTGTGTGTGTGTGTGTGTGTGTGTGTGTGTGTGTGTGTGTGTGAGAGAGAGAGAGAGAGAGAGAGAGAGAGAGAGAGAGAGAGAGAAAGAAAGACAGAACAATCCTCTGTAACCTCTGGATTACTCGCCGTGCCATGTGGAAAAGACAGAAGGATGAGGAAGACAGTATATCTTAGCATGTTGTTAAACAGCTAGTTCAGGGGTGAGGGTTTCAGAGTGTGGGACCATTGGGATCTCTTCCAGGACAGGTGGCGATCTGTACAAAAAAGACAGATTGCATCTTAACTGAATGAGCACCAATCTCCTTGTGGGAAGGTGTACTAGTTCAAGTCAGATGGATTTGAATAAACCAGGAGAGTGAGAATCAAAGCAGAAAATCATGATCTAATCTGAAGGTTGAGGTGAAAAGGGCATCAGGCACGGCCAGTCTCATGACCATGCCGAGAGAGGGAATCAAATCAGTCCAAAATGTGAGTTGGAAGTTGGAATAAATTATCAAGATGAGGCGCAGGTTTTTCGGAGATTACCAAATAAGGATGGAAAGTGTGGGGGTGTGAGGGAATGAGGTGTGTGAGATCAGGGAGACAGTGCAGAAGAAAATGTTAGAGGGGAAAGAGGTTGGTGTGGGGATTTCTGTGATTAACAACTGGCAGCAAAACACAGGAAAACTTGCTATTTGTCAAAGTGAATACCTGGGAAAGAATTTATTATGCTTCAGAGAAATAACATCCTTCTTGCTAGAGGTCTACATTATAATGGAGGAAAAGCTGTGTTCATATTATGGCTGTAGCTATAATAATGCTGGCAAACAGCTAGAACAATATTAGTGCTGTTGTTGGACAATGCTTACACTCAGCATACAAGTTACCCTGGACGTTCTCAGAGATGGCTGGGCTGCCTTTGGTTGAGTAAGTGCTGAAACTGCATGTGGTGAGGCTGGTTTGTAATATACATACTTACTGAGTACAGTCAAAGGAACAAAGCAGCAACTGTCATTGTTTTTTGTTTCAGAATATATCAGAGTGTTCATGGCTGCCACTGCAAAAAAACAATGCAATGAAAAACAGTCCGATCATGTCTGTGCCAGCAAGTGCATATCGAAAGGCTTTTTAAACTGCAAAGTTATGTGGCTTTTTAGGAGGCCTCAACCACCCTCCTAGACAACGCATTCCAAATTCATACCACTCTCTCAGTTCGAAACACATTCCACAAATCATCTCTCAGTTCCCTTTAAAAGTGTGTCCCTTCGTTTTTGATCCTTTGACTAAGGGAAATAGCTGCTGTCTGTTCGTCCTTTCCATACCCCTTACGATCTTGTATAACTTTAACATATTCCCTCTCCAGATGTTATTCAGAGGGTAATTTGACAATTCCAGTCTCTTGCTTTACCTATTTTGGCGAATTTATCAGTCATGTAGTTAACACATTTTATGAGGGAGCCACAAATAGCATTTTCGACACAAAGTTGAATTCACCTTTTACACTCTGCCCCGCTGCATGTTTTGGTAATAAGCATTGAAAATACTTTTGGATAGACTAGGGTTTGGCATCTTGCGGTGAAACATTAGCATTTTGTTTGGCACTGTTATTTGTAATATTCCCTGCAAGAGCCAGGGCTGAAGAATTTTTTCGTCTGTAGGACGGACATGCACTCATTCATTGTTTGTTTAAATCAGCGAGTGTGATGAGGATAAATGTTCAATTGAATTTTATGTTGTGGGCAAACTGCAGAAGATCAAATCATATTCTCATGTCCACCTTGAATTGAAAGGAAATACATACTGCAAAAAAAATCTAAAATATTGAAACATCACAGTAGGGGAGAACAAAAAAGTTGTCTGCGCTTGATGGAGATATAGAAATATATGGTACATGTACAACCTGAACAAACATCAAGTGATAGAAGAGAAAGTACAAGAAATCCTTTCTTAATTTTGAATGGAATCCAGATTCCGATTTTCTTGTACAGTGATGTTTTCTCATCCGATCTCAATACCTCAAAAGCCAGCTTTTCCCTGTCACTAAAACTTCATCTGCCTTTCTTCCTCCTCCGTCCTACTTTTTTCTTACACTCCTACTTCCCTTGCACTACCCCTTCTGCTGCTACATACTCTTCCATTGATGATCTCCCTTCACACTCTTCTTCTGCCATTCCCACTGTAAGTTACACCAATTCCCCAGTTAGTCCCACTTTCTCTGGCCATTCAATCCACATTTTTGCTTTCCAACTGGGATGGTGGGAGCCGCTGGCTTCTGTGCTGCTATTGATCATCAGTGAATGATGAGATTGAGCTGATCAATGTCCAATAGGAACAGACAATAGTGTGTTTCTGTCACTGTCTGATGCACCGTGAACAGGCTGGTTTTGTTCGCCATGGTACAGATTGGAGTGTTTTACTGTCTCTCTGTGACAGCGCTTAACCAAACAGCCTCATCACGAATAGGACAAACCTCTCCTCAGAATCAGAAAACCATGCATCAGTTTTACCTTAAACATTGTGAGTAGAGTGAGCACAGTGTTCAAACAGGTCGTGTACTGGCCTTTTGTTCTTTATTCATTTAACTGATCTTCCAATGTCTGTTGAAGTGAGATCAGGATAACTTGCGTTGCATTAAAGTAGTATTTGACTCATGTGACATCAAAGATCCTGAGTAAACTGTGGTCAATGGGAATCGCAGGAAATACTGCGCTGGTAATTTCCCCACTGAACAGTGGCACTTTCTCCAGAATTATTGGGAATGACAAATAAACTCTGCCCTTGCTAGTGCCTTCCAAAATCGTGGATAATTTTTTCTTGTTAATAACATCAAGACGTATCATATTTTCACAGTCTGGTCTAAAGTCTCCAAAAAGTAAGACCTTGCTGCTTGAAAATCACTCCATTGAAATCAGGACGTGACAATAAGATTATCTTCCCAATTATTTTCAATCAGTTACTTTCTGAGGTCTGATCGTGCGATATCAGTACCACTGAGATCAACGTTTTCTCTGTCCAGCAGAATCGCATTATATTATCTCAAACCTTCACCACTCTACAATTCTAATTTGTTCACCGGCTCATTCGTCGTGCTAAACAGACGTACTGGGCACACAATTTGCAACAAGGTAGAGATGCCCTTGACCCTCTGGAACCTTCCTCCCCACCCATACCTGCCCTCTGACTCCATGCCCTCCTTAACTCCATCTCCTGTCCGTTATTCACCATCCCTCATGAACTTCCTCTCTCTGTTGCTGAATGTTCTGTACTCAGCAAATATCTGAACATTACCTCTCTTTGCCCCCACTTTAATGAATTTAGGCATGACATTAAAATGAGTTCTTCTGCTGTCTTCGCCTCAGTGCTCATTTCATTCGGAAAGATTCCTCTCCCTGTCCCATATACACCCTTACCCAGCTGCAAGAATCTCTCTCCACCTGGACCCCTCCCTCTGGCATTTACCTGAATTAAATCGGTTCATAGACAAATCTCAACATGACATTGATTGTCTTAATTTCTCTCCACTCGCCTCACCAAATCCATACTATCACTATCCGAACAGCCTACACTCCATGTGCTTAGGTCCAACCCTGTCTGTGTTATTCAGCCTGTGCCGACAAGGGTGGTGCTGCTGTCGTCTGGTGGACTGACCTCGACATTGCAGAGGTTGAACGCCTACTCTCAGGTACCTCCTCTAATCTCCCCATGACCCTACCATGGCACATCAGGCCATTGTATCAACTACGATAACTGACCACATTGCATCTGGAGATTTCTGCCCCACTCGCCCACCCCCCCTCACTAAGTGCCCCCGAGCTGATGGTCCTCTGATAGCAGAGCTCGCTTCTATCTCCTCTCAAAAATTCACAAACAGAACTGCCCGGACAGACCCATTGTTTCAGCCTTCTCCTGACACACAGAGGAAGTACCTGGATGCACACGTGTGCCCCAGTTATGCGTGTTTCTTCATAGTGTACGTCGACCATTCCCTGTTCCAGTTCTATTCCAGCACCCATCCACTACTCTTTTTCTGATACGTAGATGATATCATCGCTGCTGCTTCTCTCTCTAGTCCGGAATTGGAAATGTTCATCGATTTCGCTTGGAATTGGAACCCTCCATCAATTTCACCTGGTCTACCTCTGACTCCTTCCTTCCTTTCCTCAACATCTCTTTTTCCATTTCTGGGGATAAACAGGCCATTGATATCTAGCATTAACCCACCGACTCCCGCAGCTTACTGGAGTAAACGTCCTCACACCTGGTTTCCTGCATAGACTCAATTCCATTCCCCCAGTTCCTCCGTCTCCACAGCATTGCTTCTGATGATACTAAATTCAACAAGGAAGCCTTTCATATGTCCACCTTGTCCCTCAATCAAAGGATTCCACATCACTGTTGTCAACAGGGTCTTCAACCGAGTCTGACCCATCTCCTGCACTTCTGGACTCCCCCTCCCCTTCAGTCTCTCAACAGAGTTTCCATTGTCCTTAACAACTATCCCAGCAGCATTCACATGCAGAGGATCATCAGCCCACATTCCCCCCCCCACTCCCGCCAGCGAGATGCCCCCACCTGCACATATTCACCTCTCCTCCATTGTCCACCGTCTAGAGGGATCATTCCCTCCAGGATACATTGGTCTACTCTTTATTCACTTCCACTCCAGGTCCACTTCACTTTCCCCTGCCGGAGGTGTGACACATTCCCATTTACCTCCCTCCTCATCAGTATCAAAATGCCCAACTATACCTCCCAGATGAAGCAGCACCTTACCAACATTTCCCACAATCCGGTCTACTACATGCGCTGCTCAAAATGTGATGTCCTCTACATTGGGGAACTGAAGGGTAGACTGGGTGACTGCTTCACTGAACATCCGTGTTGTACCTCTGCAAAAGACCCTGAGCTTTCAGTTGCCTGCCAGTTTAACAGCCCATCCTGTTCCCTGACCAATATCTCTGTGTCAGGCTTGCTTCAGTGTTCCAGGCAAGTTCAGCGCAAGCTGGAAGAACAACATCTCATTTTCCTTATGCAGACCCTGCAGGTCTTTCGACTCAAAATTATGTTCAATAATTTTCAGACCTGACCTCCCCAATGTCCTAGAGCCCTACCCATACACCAGCCCTAGTTCTCACATAACCTTCCATTACTCACACCCTATTGTTAGCTACTAACAGTATCCACTAAGAGCTATCCAGTCTCTTCTGCAAATAAACCAACATTTTTGTTTTTACCATCTGAGGAAGGGGCACTGGACTTGAAACGTTAACTCCGATTTCTCTGTACAGATGCTGCCAGACCTGCTGAGCATTTGCAGCAACTTCAATTTTGTTTCAACATTTTCATGGCAAGTTCTCACAATGCAATGCGTCATCGATATTTAGAGCCCTGTCAAACATAGAACTTCGTTTATTCTCATTTAAAATCCACAACAAATTACTCTAGATACAACTGAGATACAACACTTTGCCACAGTTCAGAAAGAAGAAAGAAATCAAAAGACCTGGAGCGAAACATAGAACATAGAACATAGAAGAATACAGTGCAGTACAGGCCCTTCGGCCCTCGATGTTGCGCCGATCAAAGCCCACCTAACCTACACTAACCCACTATCCTCCATATACCTATCCAATGCCCGCTTAAATACCCATAAAGAGGGAGAGTCCACTACTGCTACTGGCAGGGCATTCCATGAACTTACGACTCGCTGAGTGAACAACCTATCCCTAACATCAGTCCTATATCTACCCCCCTTAATTTAAAGCTTTGCCCCCTTGTATTAGCTGATTAGATCTCAGTAGATCTGGCAACATCTGAGCAAAGATGCAAAAAATAACCTTTGGTTCTAATATGACTTTTCAGAACAGTGTCACATCATATTACATATGTTAATTCTGTTGCTCTCTGCAGATACTTCCTCATCTTTTTCGTTTCTACAGAATTTTCTGTGTGTATGTCATGTTTCCGTTATCTCTATATTTCATGTTTCTTGTCAGGTCTTCATGCTGAACTTGGTAATATTTGGACAATGTGGTCATTTCCTGTTCCTATTACAGTTGATGGGTTTGTCACACCTGAATTATGACCGAAATTTGTTTCTTCTTTAAGATACAACGTAAAAAATGTCTGAATATCATGTAAATCTCAGGAAATCTATTTTGTTCGAAAATACATTTTGGAGGCAGCTGAACTTCAGGAAATAATAGGAATAAATTATTGATGATGGAACACTCTATGTCCTCCTTTGAACAAGCTTGTTTCTCCATCTCCAAAAGCTTTCAATGCATAACATAGAATTATTACAGCAAAGGTGGTGAAAATTCAGCCCATTATCTCTTCCAGCATGAAATGAGCGATATCTCTACTATAATTCTCCTGTATTGTCCCCATAGCCTGGCACATTTTGTTATTAAAATCTGCTTTTAATTGTAAGCTTCCGGCCAGATATGAACAATATGATCAATTTCAAACAAAAACAGACGTTGGAGGGAAAGCTCAGCAGATCTGGCTGTACCTGTGAAGAGACATCAAAGTTAATGCTTCAGATGCAGTGACCCTACTCAATCTGTATTCCCAATGATTAAGTGGTGTGCATATAAAATATGCACTTCATCACATTTACTATTATCCTGTTCAGCTCACATTGTCATTCAGCATTATATTTCCCTAACGTTGGCTGTTTCCTTGTTGTGCATTATATTTAATTCTACCTTTCAGAAAGAGCGATGATGACCAGGGAAAATCATTGTACCCCCCATGCAGTCTCCACAGCCCCTGACTCCATTCCACCCTATTTCCCAGCCGATGTTATATACATTTGAACCTGACTCATTAATTCATATCTCTTAATGAATAAGTTCATTGTACTTGTCTATTCTGGTTTTCGACTGAGGGGAAAAAGCGTTAAAATTATTGATTGATAGCAAATAAAACTGCATTAAGATGTTTGCTAATTTATATAAATTAATTACTGAAGCATATTCTCGATGGAGGTTCCAAAGTTGCCTTATTAGAGCAGGGAGGGGAACATTCAGAGAATTCCACACTTGCTGTCTGTGTTCAGGGCAACTGTGCACAGTGACAGTCTGTTAGGTGGCGTTTATTCCTGTGGAGGAGAGATAAGCACAGTAACAGCATCCTGATTGTGTTTCCTTATTTTGGAGGGGCGGAGATTCGAGGAAAGATGGTTACAGCATTACAAACGTAGAACAGAGCACAGTCATTTAGCCTGCGATAAGAAAACATCCATCATTCTCACTCACAATGACTTCACGAGAGCAATTGGTGATGGGAGATGTGACCAATAGCCAGCGATGTCAGCATCCAGTCCAGTCCAGTTATATTGTGAACTGAATGTGCTGTATTGAAAGCTCGAACTGTTTGCTCATTGACTGTGATTGATGTCAGTCTCCATGCATTGGAACTGTGTCACTGGAGGGTTTCCCTCTCCTATTGGTGAGGGGCTTCACTCAGTGCGCTATCCCAGTGTAGGAGCAGATGCATCAGCTCCAACAGTAACAAAGATCAGCAGCTGCACAGACGTGGAGAGGACAGATCTGAATCTGAGAATAATGGACTGGATAATTAAACCAATGGAGAGGATGCTTTCCTTGGGTCTTTTCAACATTTCCCTCTGCTGGGAATTTCTACCTTATCGGATATTAGCGGTGTTGATTATCATTTTGAGCGAGGTGGAGGGTGTGTTCCTAACCTATTCTCACTATTGTTGGTATTCACTACCTCTGTCCGTTCATTAATCCCAGAAACAAGTTTGAACTTCATTGCAATTTCTGTTCTCTATATTTGTCAAAGAAAGAAACTTTGATCTTCAATTCCGTTTGCAGTCTCCATTCATCTGAATTGCAGACCACTCCCTTTCAAACCTCTGTGAACAAAACTGTGCACAACCTCGAGATCCCTTTTTGCCCTGAAATGAATTATGTCTCGTGTTCTCTCTGTTACCAACCCTATCCACGACCAGCTCATCTCTGCGTTAGTGCTGTGGCTGAACAAACAATTGTCTGCACGTTGGTACATTTCAGACTTAATGTTTCAAGCTCTCTTCGGGCCACTTTTCCAGTTACAAGTATTTCAATCACAAAATTATTCTTGTCTCGGACGTTACTTCATGATTAGGACAATGTATCAGTGTAGGAATGTCGCTGGATGCAATTCAGGAGCAAAGGTTATTAAACGAAAGACATTATTTCAAGCGATTTGTTTCAAGTCCTGCAACAGCTGATGACAGAACTTAAATAAAAATGATAAGAATTTGAATAAAAGTGAATTTCACGAAAAAAAATTCATAAAAACACATTTTGTCTAAAAATCTTCCTATTTCACTGATGACCTTTGGTAAACAAATCTAATGTTACTACCCGGTCTGGGTTTAGTGCGACTTCAGACCCACATCAATGTGCTTGACTTTATATTGGCTTGTGGAATGGCCTCACAATCAGGGCAATTAGTGATGATTAACAAATGCTGCCCTTGGCAGAGTTACTAACTTCCCATGGAATAACAAATTTGAAGGTTAAACCAAATAAAAAAAAAGATACTAAAGATGTGAAATTGCATAAGAAATGCAAAGAAAATAACAGAAAGTGCTGGGGAGCTTTTCTGAACTGAAAGCAGTAGGAAAATAGTGTGAATAATGCTGGGAACATGGAAGTCTGCTTTGAAGGGGAGGAGGAGTGAGTTAAATCGACAGAGAAAGAGAGTGAAAGAGGAAAAAGAGCAAACAAAGGGAATGATGATCAGCTGGGATGTAAATAAAATGTGAGATTAACCTCATTTATTTTTAACTTTTCCCATCTTCCGGAATATCATGCCCATGACGGTACATTTATATCCCCTGCTTTTCAAAAATTCGCTTTTGCCACTTCCCTTTCCGAAAAACCTCCATTATGTCCTGTGTTCACTAACCAAAAGAAATCCGAAGAGGGTTTTCACTTTTATCATGAAAGGTGATTTTTTTCCCACATAAACTAATGCGACTTCGCTTTACGCCATATCAGCTTATGAAAGATTTTGTAGGAACAATCTACTTTCAGATACTGAGGGAAACCTGTATATATTTAAGGCCATGTTTAAAGCGATTTGATCCCACCTGTCTGTCTTGCCTGAGTGTCGTCATCTTCTTATATTTATTAATGGGATATAGGTATCACTGGCTGGGCCAGAATTAATTCACTTTTCTGATTGCACTTGAGAAGACCTCGAGCATCACAGGGCACTTAGACAGAGCGAGACATACAAGGTGACAGCTGCACAGGAGGTGTGCAAAGCAAGATCGGCTTGAGCAAGATTAATATTATGTGAAAAATTAGAGATTTCAATTCGTCAGTCTAATTACGGTAGGGAAGAAGGTGTTCCTGAGCATGCTGGTCCATGTTTTCAAGCTTCTGTATCTCCACCCTTTTGGAAGAGGTTGTAGGAGACCATTAACGGTTTTGGAGAGATATTTGATGTTGCCAGCCTTTCACTGACAATGAGAAGTATAAATGGATGGAAGATTGTCTTCCATGATAGTCTGGGCTGTGCACACAACCGTCTGTAGTTTCTTATGGTTCTGGCAGAGCAGTTCCGTCACACTATTATGCACGTGAATAGAATGCCTTCAGTTGCCAGTATGCAGAGCATAGGGAGAAGGCAGTTCCAAAATATTTAGATGTAACAATTGGCTGTTAAATGGAGATCTAAGTTCTGGTTGCTGTTTTAACAACCATTGGAATTTAACAAATACATTTAAATTATGTCCAAGATACCAAAACACAATTGAGTTTATATTATTGCCAACATCCAACCAAAGAGCCATCACATGCTTCAAAAGAATAGAGAAGCCATCACCATCACAACGAGGGAGAAAGGGACAGACATGTATAAGGAGAGAGAGAGAACACAGCGATGGAAACAGAAGGACGGTCAGTTAAACAGAGAAAGGAAACAAAACAAGAAACAATCACATGGACAGGGAGAAGGGAAGATAGTAAGTTCAGGGAAAGAAACAGAAGAGAGAGAAAAGGAAAACACCGGGAAACAGACAGTGTGAGATAAATAGTGAGATAAAAAGCACATAGGGAGCTGGGAATGGGGTAACAGTGAGCTGGGGATGGGAAATGGGAGATGCGGGGGGTGAGGGCCAGAGACAGCTCAGAGTGAGCACTGGAGGGAGCTGGGGGGAGGGAGGTGAGAATTTACTTTGACATGTACCAAGATGTAGAGGCAAATCATATTAACCAAGGATATAAAGAACAATGGCTGTAAAACATGTCTAAGAGGCATGCAGGTTACGCTGCACAGGGCGTGCGCGAGGCGAGATCAACATGAACAACATCAGCATTATCTGAGATGAGAGAGTACATTCATCAGTCTAATGACAGTCAGGAAGAAGCTGTTGACGAACCAGCTGCTCTGTGTTTTCAAGCTTCTGTACCTTTTAGCCTGATCGAAGAGGTTGGAGGAGACCATTACTGGGGTGTGATGGGTCTTTGCTAATGTTTGAACAAAGAGCATTCCAGCATAGGAACAGGCCATTCGGTGGTCCAAGCCTGTGCCGATCCAAATCCTCTATCTAAACCTGTCGCCTATTTTCTAATGATCTGTATCCCTTTACTCCCTGCCCATTCATGTATCTTTCCAGAAACATCTTAAATAAAACCACTGGTCACAGTTCTCCGTTTTGTGAAACTCCCTTCCCCTACTATTCTCTGCCTCCTGTTGCCCAGTCAGTTCTTTATCTACGTAGCCAGCGCACCATGTGAGTTCACTTTCGCCATAACCCGACCATGGGGAAACAGACCAAACGCCTTCCTGAAGTCCATGTGCGTGACATCTACAGTCTCTTCGTCATCAATTAACTTTGTCACTTCCTCAAAGAAGTCTATTGAGTTGGTAAGACATGACCTTCCCTGCACAAAACCATGTTACCTATCACTGATAAGACAATTTTCACCCGAATGAGAGTAGATCCTAACCCTCAGTATCTTCTATGGCAGGTTCCCTACCTCCGGCATCAGTCTCACCGGTCTATAATTGACTGGATTATCCCTACTACCTTTCTTAAACAAGGGGTTTAACAATTGTCCATTCTTCCGGGACCTCAGCCGTGTTCAAGAATGCTACAAAGATATCTGTTAATGCCCCAGCTAATTCCTCTCTCCCTTCCCTCACTAATCTGGGGTAGATGTTTGCAGCCTTTTTGCGGCAACGAGCCATGTAAATGGAATCAATGGTTGGGATGTTAGAGTCCGTGTTGGTCAGAGCTGTGCACCGAACATTCCGTAGTTTCTCATGGACCTAAGTAGAGCAGTTGCCATACCAGACTGTTATGCACTGGGACAGTACGCTCTCAATGGTTTATCTGTAGAAGTAGCTCATGCTAAATGTCCTGAACAACCTGAGGAAGGAGAGGCATTGTTGAAACTTCCCGACCGTCGGATCTATGTGAGAAGTTCAGGACAGGTTGTCAGTTGTCATCACTCTGAGAGACTTGATGCTCTGCACTCTGGCAAGCGGTTGATGTAGATGGGGTGTGTTCCCCTCCTTTCTTCATAAAGTCAGTGATCAGTCCTTTACGTTTACCGGATTAGAGAGAGGGGTAATTATCAATACACAATGCCACCAAGCTCTCTATCTCCTTTCCACAGTCTGGCATGTTGCTGGCTTTGTTTGGAATTTAAAAACTCATCCGTGGCTGTACAAGGATTACGTAGGGGGCTGACGACACAACCGTGGGTATACGGGGGCACATTAGAGGGCTGAGGAAACAACCGTGGGTGTACAGGGAGTACAGTACGTGGCTGAGGGCGCAGCCGTGGTTGTACAGGGAGGACAGTGGGGGGGGGGGGGGGTGAGGATACAGCCGTGGGTGGACCTGGAGTACATTAGGGGGCTGAGGGCACAGACCTGGGAGTGCATGAAGGACAGTGGGGGGGGGGGGGGGGGTGCTTGGACACAGCTGTGGGTGTATAGGGAGTACAGTAAGTGGCTGAGGGCACATCCGTTGGTGCATATGGGGGACAGTAAGGTGCTGAGGGTACAGCCATGGGTGTTCAGGGAGTATTGTCGGGTGTTGAGAACACATCCTTCACCAGCTTGAGTGTTGAGTGTTATTGTGAAGGAGTTGATTTTACCGACCTTCAGGACTGTGGTCTTTGTTTCAGAAACCTTAGGATCCAGTTGCAGAGGTTTGACTGAGACTAAGGTCGCGGAGTTTTGTGATTAGCCTGTAAGTGATGATGATTTTGATTGTGGTGCTTTAGTCAATGAGCAGGAGTCTGGTCTAGGTGTCCTGTGGTTCATATGTTCCAGGGATGCGAGCAGGGCTCGGATATAGCATCCATTGTGAAACCTCTTCTTCAGTCAGCAAATTATAGGACAGCAGGTCAGGCTGGGAGACTGGAGATGGTGTAGGCCATAACCAGCCTCTCACAGCACTTCATGATTATTGGGGTCGGAGCCACTGAGTGGTAATCTATAAGGCACGTTACATGTGCCTTCTCACTTACGAGGATGATGATGGCCTTCTTGAATCAGGTTGGGACTTCGGCTTCAGGAGAGAGAGCCTGAAATTGTATGTGAATACCACTGCTAGTTGGTACAAACAGGACCTGAGTGCTCAGCCGGAAACACTCTCCAGGCCCATCACTTTCTTTGATTTGACTCACTGAAAGGCTGACCATGCCTGCAGCAGACAACAGACCTGTGACAACAGACACAGGTACATCTGGGGCTTTCGCGGTTGGTGTCAGCCCTCAGTGACAGTCACACAGTCATTTATGATCGACAACCCCTCCCCACAACTCCGTCTGTCGTCTTCAACGCACAATGCCATGTGTGAGCACCACACGGTCAGCATTGAGACAGATTGCCATTAATAGACTGGGATCGTACGCCATCAATTTCTGTGTCACCATATTGGGGTAAATTCATAATAAAATGGCATGCAGGGTGCCAGTTCCAGTGCTCCAAGGAGTGAAGTCTTTGCAGGTGTAATTCCAGTCAAGCCACTGCTTAAACTGAATGGAGTCAAGCATTGAGCCTTTAGAGCGTTGTGCCTTTTCAATGGTGGACAGACCTTAGGTCGTCAGGAAGTACCATTTACGTGAACCATCGCACCTGACGGCAGTTTTACTAGGTTTGCAGATGATACAATGATGATTGGATGGGCAGGTGATATTGAGGAAGTGGGGAGGCTACAGAAAAACTCGGACAGTTTAGGACACTGTGAAAACACATGGCTGATGGAACACAATATGGGAACATGTGAGATTATGCACTTCAGTAGGCGGAATACAGGCAGACACTATGTTCTAAAAGGCTTCATGAAATCTGAAGCACAAAAGAAGTTTGGAGTACTCGTCCTCTCTTATGGTTAATGCACACGTTCAGTTGCCATTAGGAAAGCAAATGCAATGTTAACATTCATTTCAAGCGAGTGACAATACAAAAGCGGAGACATACTGCAGAGAATATAATGGGCTATGGTTAGACAGCATTTGGATTATTGTGAGCGTTCTGGAGAAGGATCTACGGTTGTTGGACATGATCTATCCTGGGAATGATGGGTTGTCATATGAGCGACAGTTGAGGGCTCTATGTCTTTACTCAATGGAATTTAGAAGAATGGTGGGGACGCATCTGATTGAAGCTGACCGATTTGTGCAACGATTGATACAGTTAGAGTATAGAAGATATTTCCACTAGCCTTAGAGACTATGACAAAATGGCACAGTTTCAGCGTGAAGAGACAGGCTGAATGGTCTAAATCTATTGCTATGTCTCATGTACTCATTGTCGTACAGTCGATTATTCAGTGCAGAGTTGAAAATCTCAGACCTGCTCTTGTAACCCTTGTATCTGTACGTTGATTTGACTTTACCTTCTGGTCAATGGTAACCCCTGTAATATGGACCGTGGGAGAATTTAGTGTCAGTCATTAGTGCAGTAATATGTTGAATATGAGCTGCTATCTGTGAATGTCATCTGGTGGGAGTACATTGTCTCGACGATGATTGTTATTTTCCGACTGGTGTCTTTGAAGGATCGATCCTGTTACGCTAATATTGTTGAATTTAACAAAACAGGTGCAATTTATCACAGCTCTCAGCAACAATACGTCATGGAACACTGAACATTTTTCTAATAACAGGAAGGTCTAAAATGTTCATAATCAGAAACACTACTTTCCTGTTCATGTTCAAATCAGACAACCTGTCCCTTCAAGGTGCTCAACTTGGAACTTTTAACATTTCTTTTCGGATATGAGAATCGCTGGATGGGCCCACCATTTCTTGTTCGTCCAGTTGCCCCCTTGAGAAGGTGGTGCTGAGTTGCCTTCGTGTGCCGTTGCAGTCCACCTGCTGTGCGTTGACCACCAATGCTCTGAGGGAGGATATTCCAGGGTTTTGACCCAGAAACACTGAAAGAATTGTGTCATATTTCCAAATCAGGATGTTGACTGGTTTGGAGGAGAGTTTGAAGGTGGTGGTGTTCGCAAAAGCATGATGCCTTTGTCATTCGAGATGGAAGTGCTCGCAGGATTGGAAGGTGCTGTCTAAAGATCTTTGAAGAATGTCTGCAGTGCATCTTGTCGATAGTACACACTGCTGGTACTGAACGTTGGTGGTGAAGGGAGTAAGTGTTTGTGGATGTGATGCCAATCAAATGGGCTGCTTTGTCCTGGATGGTGTCAAGCTTCTTTCGTGTCGTTGTGGCTGCAGTCATTCAGGCAATTGGGATTATTCCATCTCACTCCTGACTTGTGCCTTGTAGATGGTGAACATGCTTTGGGAAGACAGGAGTTTAGTTACTCATGCAGTATTCCTAGCCTCTGATCGGCTCTTATATTTATGTGGCGCGTCCAGTTGAATTTCTGGTCAATGGTAACACCAAGTGTATTGATGGCAGGGTGGGGAGGGTGTAGGGAATTTAGTGACAATGATGCTACTGAATACCAAGTGTATACATTGTTTATTACTGGTGATGGTCATTGTCTGGCATTTGTGTGATGCAAATGATACTTGCCACTTGTCAGTCCAAGGCTGGAGATTGTCCAGATCTTGTTGCATTTAGTCATGGACTGCTTCAGTATCTGAGCATTTGCGAATGGTGCTGGACATTGTGCAGTCATCGTCGAATATCTCCATTCTGACCTTATGATGGAGAAAAGGTCATTGATGAAGCCACTGAAGAGGTTTGGACCTAGTTTCATCCGGAGGGCCACTGAAGATGTTACGTAGTATGGTGATGAAACGTCTATAAATGAACATTCCAGTTCCTGGAGCAAACCTACATCCACATTAACCAGGGGGACTACTGCAGAGATGTTCTGGAACTGAGATGACTGACCTCCAACAACAATGACCATTTTCCAATCTGTCAGGTATGACTCCAATAACGCCCGCGATATCCTTTTTGCTGGGGTTCCTTGATGCCACATTTGAAAGAATGCAGCCTTGATGTCAAGGGCTGGAATTCTTTCCTTTTTCTGTGTTTGAAACAAGGCTGTGATTCTGTCAGGAGTTGAGAGTCTCTGGCAAAACCCAAACGGGGCGTCACTGAGCAGGTTATTGCTGAGCAGGTGCTGCTTGATAACACTATTGGTGACAACTTCCATCACTTTATGATGATGGAGAGTAGACTGATGAGGCGGTATTTGACCAGGTTTAATTTATCCTGCGTTTTATGTACAGAACGTACTTGAGCAGTTTTTTTTCCCATTGTCGGTTTGTAACTATATTGGAACAGCTTGTCTACGGAAGCGGGAAATACTGGAGTACAAGTCTTCAGGACTATTGCCGGCATGTTATCAGGGGTTAGAGCCTTTGCAGTATCCAGTAATTTCAACTATCTATTGATAACAGTTAATCGAATTTGCTGAAGACTGCTATCTGTAATGAACGGGTCCACCGGAGGAGGCCGAAATGGATCATTCACTCGAAACTTCTGATGGAAGATTTCAGTGAAAGCTTCAAACTTATCTTTTGCACTGATGTGCTCGGCTCTTCCATCATTGAGGATGGGGCTATTTGTGGAGACTCCTACTCCAGTGAGTTGTTTGATCATCCACCACCATCCATGATCAGATTAGGAGGGCTGCAGAGCTTAAATCGAATGCATTGTTTGTGGGATAGCTCAGTTCTGTCTTTCCCTTGCTGTTTATGTAATTTGGCATGCAAGTACTTCTGTTTGGAAGCTTCAGCAGGTTAATATTTATCTTTATATATTCCTGGTTCTGCTCCTGTCATGCACTTTCCATTGAACCAGATTTGATCCTCTGCCTTGTTTCTTACTGGTGATGAAACAGTGGAGGATATCATGGGCCATGACATAATAGTTTATGCTTGAGTACAGTTCTGCTGCTATTGATGATCCACAGTGTCCTCTGTACGCTCAGTCTTGAGTTTCTAGATCTCTTCGAAGTCTGTGCCATTTCGCATGGTGATAGTGCCGCACAACACAATAGAGTTGATTCTGAATGTGACCGCGAGGCTTTTACCAATGCTGTCATGGACAGATACATCTGCAGTTGGTAGATTGGTAAGGATGAGGTCATGTATGATTTTTTTCCCTCTTGTTCTTTCCCTCACCACCTGCTGCAGACCCAATCTAGTAGTTATGTCCTTTAGGTCCCGACCAGCGTGATCAGTAGTACTGCTACCAAACCATTCTTGATGGTCAACTTTGAAATCCCCCAGCCAGAATATACTTTGTGTCCTTGCCACAGGCAGTGCTTTCTCCAAGTGTTGTTTAACATAGAGGAGCACTGATTCAGATGAGGAATGATGTTACGTGGTGAATTCTTTGATCATGTTTAATTTGAAGCCCTGGGACTTCATTAGGTCTGGTGTCAATTCTGGGGACTCCGAGAGCAACTACCTACCGACTCTATCTCACTGAGCTGCACACCCCCCCCACCCCCCCGCCCCCGCCATCCAGGGATGGTGATGGTGGTGACTGGGTTATTTTTGTAAGGTATGATTCCGTGAGTATGACTATGTCAGGATGTTGATTGACCAGTCTGTAAGGTAGTTGTCCCAATTTTGGCACTACCCCTTAGATGACAGTAAGGAAGACTTTGGAGGTTCTACGGTGACGTTTCTAATGTTAACTTTTCCGGTGCAGGGTTTGATGCCAGGTGGTCCAGCCAGTTTCATTTCTTTGAAACATTGTAACGATTGGTACAGCTGAATAACTCACTGGACCATTTCGCGGGGCGATTGAGAGTCAATGACATTGCTTTGGATCTGGAGTTGCATGTCAGCCAGACCAGGAGAGGATGGAAAATTTCTTCATTGATGGATATTAGTGATCCAGGTGGATTTTTCTGAAAATCGGCAATGGTTTTATTCTCATAGGTAGATTCTTAATTCCAGGGCTATTTTAAATGTATTGAATTGCATTCCTACCATCTGCAGTGGCGGGTTTCGAACCTGGGTCCAAAGAACAGGAGCTGATTTTCTGCATTGATAATCTATCGGTAATACCATGAGGCCTACTTGGAACAAAATGTTGTTCTCAACTGCCATTTCCTGTGTTGCCCTATTTTTCATTCATTGCTTATGCTATTCTGGAATCTCATCCATCATTAAATCCTGATTGCAATACACAGTAATGAACGTCTTCTCGACTGTTTGAATTTCATTCAATCTGTTTCGTTTGAACAGATATTTCAAGACTGCAGCACATCAGAAAAGAACAGGAAGTAATAATGGCTGACTGTGCACTGTAAGTGTCACTGGATCAGCATGTCTGTCAAGGCACCTAACGTATTTATTGTGGGTCAGAGAACCTCAGAATTATTAGAGCACAGATGGAGGCCATTCAGCCAATCGAGGAGTCTCAAGCTCCCTAACTGCACAAACGGAGATAGAGAAGGTGTTTAGATATAGATTGTGTGTGAGAGAAAAAAAACAGAGAGAAAGAAAGTGAAGGGAGATGAACTGAGAGAGGATAGAAAGGTGACTGAGTAACTGAGTGAGAGAGGTGTTAGATGAGGTTGAAGTTCGATAGAACAGGAGACCGCAGTGTTTAGATTAGATTACTTACAGTGTGGAAACAGGCCCTTCGGCCCAACAAGTCCACACCACCCCGCCGAAGCGCAACCCACCCATACCCCTACATTTACCCCTTACCTAACACTACGGCAATTTAGCATGGCCAATTCACCTGACCTGCACATCTTTGGACTGTGGGAGGAAACCGGAGTACCCGGAGGAAACCCACGCAGACACGGGGAGAACGTGCAAACTCCACACAGTTAGTCGCCTGAGGTGGGAATTGAACCCAGATCTCTGGCGCTGTGAGGCAACAGTGCTAACCACTGTGCCACCATGCCGCCCACAATATTTGGTATATAAATATGGACAGATAGAAAATAGAAGTTTTATTTAGAAATTCCTCTGGACTGTAAGCCCTTTCTCTGGGCGCTATACCATGTCAGCACTATGCTGATACTGGCTGTCATCCCAGAGTATTTATTTCCAACAAGATCACAGAATTCACTGACAGCTAAACAGAAACCATTAGGCCAATACATTGCTTCCATGCGGAAAGCAGAGTCTTTAAATAGACTGTGCCAAGAGCAGCAGGAAATGATGATACCCCCGTCCCAAACTGTGTGAGAGACTGGGCTTGAGAATCACAGTGAGAGTGATCACTGACAGAGAGGAAATCAGCATCTCAGCTGTGGGTAAAAAAAATGATCGATAAAGTTTGTACACCACTTACCTAGTTTTGTAATCCACATTTCAATTTATATAGCACAGTATCAGGAGTGCATTTTATCAACCTTATCTCTTTGTACTTTGCATATATTGGTATGTGCAGAGAATTATGTTGTTTCTGTATTTTATATTGCATTAATGAATTTCATTAATATTGTCTTTGCTATTTCCTCATTGTAAATGTATCCTTGAATCTGTTCTTCATATGAGTTATAAAGCGTAACATTCCAATGCTGGTGACTGGAGAACATCACTAGACGACCCAGTCTAAACAACTATGTCCCCCAGTCCTCTCCGTCTTCTGTCTTTTCACAATGTCATAATCACAGTGTAATTGAAGTCCATTAAGTGACACTTCATCGCAGTTCGTTAACATCGATACCATCAACAACATGACCCACACCTGCCCTCTCTGATTCTGGAATAACAACCTGATTTGTGTTTGTCATGTGCAATTCTCTGTTAACGTATCCATGCCGTTTGTTTGTTATAACCTACGTTTTCTGAGGCACATTTTGCCATCGGGCCATGGATGAAAGATGTTCTCTCAATGTTTTACAGATATTGCAATGATTGATCTGTAGTTACTAGATTTATTTCTCTATTTATGAGCAGAGAAGCGTATTTATATTCCATTAACCCTCTGGCATTACTTCCATATCCAATGTAGACTGAATGATTACACACAATCAATCTGCTATCTTCAATATTCATTCCTTCAGTTACACTCACGTATCACACACAGAATGCACAAACGTGCAAAGTTATTTTGAACTTCAAATAAAACAGTATTGAATTCTAATTGGTTAACTGGAGCTATTTGTAAAGCGATTGTGATGATGACAGTCTCCATGGATCCTAAGCGTCCATAAAGAGTTTCTTTCTTCTATCAATAAGGGAATACTTTCAGGGCTTTATCCGATAGTATGAGCGGGAGCATCACCCACACCAGTAACAGGGATCAGCAGCTCCAGAGAGTTGGATTAGAGATCAGTCTGTGAGAACATTAGACTGCAATATTCCAAAAGTGGACAGGAGTTTATCCTATGGTCTTTACTGGCTTCCCCAACCTTGGATATCATTAGCATATCGGATTGAAGATGCACTGCTGGTTATTCAAGCTGGTTACTATCCTATTTTTGCTATAGTTGGTGTTCCTGGTAAGTCACTCTGTCTGTCGATTGAAAAGAATTGATGCAGATGATATGCAAATTTTGGAAAGGTGCAAGTAAAATTTTTCAGTTCCAATCAAAGATTCCATTCCTTGGAAATAATAACTAGCAAATTATTATTGACAAATTACTCCCCAATATGCAAGGATGAAACACACTGTTCTCAACCTTCTTGGTTAATTTTCTCCTGTAAACTTTACATTTCCATATCTTCCCCACACACCAATCCTGTCCAGAACAAACATTAAGACGTCCCAGTCTCCTCCTCAGCCTCAGTGCAACTCCTGAATAAACCATTGTTTGCGCCTTTGTTATTTCTAGATACATGTTTAAAGTCCCTTCTTACCACGTGTGCGTTGCAAAATAATTGAACTTGAGATGTTTAACTTTTTCTCTGTACAGAATCTGAAACTTGGGTAGATAGTGTATGGTGGTCACGTCATTGGCTCGTTATCTTGATCCACAGAATTATATCTGCTGATACCGGCTTGCCTGATGCCCATTAGAGAAGGCAGTGGTTTCATACTTCCCTGGTCAGGTCTCTGTTTAACTGCAAATTTGCAGCCGTTTGTTTTACTATTTACTGTACTGTCGAACAGCTGAACCAGCCGCTCAGTTCAAGGTCTGTTCAACCTGCTGGCCTGACCTGGGCTGCACACATCCCGTGAGGGAAAAACAAAAGTGAAGGCAGCTCCCTTCCTTTGCCTGTTTCCCATAATCCGACAGTTGATTTCCATTCAGGGAGATGGCCATTCACTGTTTTCGACGTATTCTTGTGTTCGTGAGTCTCTCCCCGGGAGTGATGCTTCATCTCGATCGGCACCTCTGGTGCTGGCTTTATTGATGCTGACCTACAGATGAAAGGATGTTTTACATTCCACATCAGTGGGAATGCATTGTAAGTGACGGGTTTCCTTTGTCACATGAAGGAAACGGAGCCAGCTAAGTGAGGGAAATGAATTCTTGTGATCAAAACTTTAGAATGAAGTTGAGGCAGAATTTTGGGTATTGTGGATATATTTTCTCTCCTTTACAAGGAGTGATCTCCTTACCACAAAGCGAGTGAACAGGCGTTCCACCAGATTAATCCCTGGGATAATGGCATCATGACGAATGAAAAAAGTTTGATCTGTAGTGCTTTCATAGAATAAGAGATGATTGCATTCAACACCGAGTGGGATGTGCAAGCACTAATTATATTTAAACAGGTAATGAGAGGTGATAAATTCCATGTCTGCTGTTTCACTCAGGCTGCATGATGCTGGATAGTTTAAGTGCCTCTGAGGACGTTACACCCACCCACCTCAACCTCCACTCCCCACAGTGATAGAGAGAGACAGAGAGGTCCAGGTTTTGAATAAACTCTCACCACATTAATACAACGCAATTAGTGTGTGATCCTGCACTGTATATCATATTATCCATCACCCTGACAGCAGCCACAATACCTTCATTCCAAAACAGTTAACTATTCCCACCAGCTTCTGACATTCATGAAGAACATGAATCTATCTTCTCAGAGATGCAAGGTGACTCCTTCAGGTTTAGAATATAAGTCAATAAGACACAGGTGCAGAAATTACGCCAGTGAGCCCATCGAGTCTGCCCATCATTCAATCATCGCTGATAGGTTTCTCAAATCCATTCTCCAACATTCTCCTCGTACTTCTTCATCCCCTGAATTGTTAAGAATCTCTCTATCTCCGTCTCAAATATACTTAATGACCTGGCCCCCACTGCCATCTGTGGCAATACATTTCAAAGATACGCCATTTGCTGGTTAAAGACATTTCTCCTTATCACTGTTCTAAAAGGTTTTCCCTTTCATCTAAGTCTGTGCCATCGAGCTCTCGTCCAATGGAAACATCTTACCAACATCAACTCTGTCCAGCAAATTCAGTATGCTGTGCTTCCATTTCATTCCCTCTCATCCTTCTAAACTTTACCAAGGATAGACCCAGAGCCCACAAACATTCCTCATATGTTAAACTTTTCATTCCTATGACCATTCTCGTGAAAATATTCTGCACAAGCTCCAGGGCTACTGCATCCTTCCTGAGATTATGGGGCTCCAAATTTCGGACAATATTCAAAATGTGGTCTGACCAGAGACGTAAACAACCTGTTTTATATTCAATTCCTCTCTTAATAACTGCCATCAATAATAAATGCAATTTGCCTTCCTGACTACTGTCTCAACCTGCAAACGTACCTTGAGAGAACCCTGCACTAGAACTCCCAAGTCCCTTTGCACTTCAGATTTCTGAATTTTCTCCCCATTTAAAAAAAGACCATGCCTCTATTCTTCATGCCAAAGTGCATGCCTACACACTTTCCAACGTTGGAATGCATCTGCTAATCTCCTTCTTCAGTCTCTCCGCCTCCTTAATACGACCAGTCCATCGGCCTATCTATGTATCGTCTGCAAACCTAGCCAGCGCACACTCAGTTCCAACATCGAGATTGTTAACGTAACAAGTAAAAAATTACGATTCCAACACTGAGCCTTGTAGTTCACCACTTGTCACTAACTGTCATCCTGAGAAGGACTATTTTATCCCCACTCTCTGCTTTTTGCCAGAGAGACAAGCTTTTATCCATGCCACTACCTTACCTCTAACACCACGGACCCTTATCATACTCAGTCATCTCCTGTGTGACACCTTGTCAAACGCCTTCTTGAAATCCAGGTGGATAACAACAGTTGGCTGTGCTTGGTCAAGCCTGCTCATTTCCTCTTCAAATAATTCCAACAGATTTGTCAGGCATGATCTTCCCTTGATGAAACCAAAGTGATTTTTCCCGATTTTACCAAACACTTCCAAGTATTCAGAAATCTCATCCTTCACAATGGATTCCAGGATCTTCCCCACGACCGAATTAAGCTATTAATTGTGGATTTCTTTTCGTCTTTTTCCTCGCTCCCTTGTTACAATGGGGTGTCACGTTAGTGGGTTTCCAGTGCTCTGGGATCGTTCCTTACTCGAGTGATTCCTGAAAGATCACCACTATCCCCCCACACCCTCTTCAGCTATCCTCTTTATATTTCTGGGATGTAGTCCATCCGGTCCAGGATATTTAACCACCTGCAGGCCATTCAGCTTTTTTCTAGCACGCTCTGGTGGTGGCCAGCATACTCAGCTCTGGCCCCTCACTATCTTGAATGTTAAGGTATTACTCGTATCTACCACATAGAACTAATTTTTCAGTTCCTCAGCCTTTCCTTGTTCACAACTACTACCTCTCCAATATCATTTTCCAGCAGTCCAATGTCCACTTTTCCCTTCTTTTGTACTTTATATATTGAAAGAAGCTCTTACAGACTTCCTTTATATTAGTGGCTAGCTTACCCCCATATTTAATAATCTCCTTCCTTATTTTATTTTGTTTGCTCTCTGTTTTGTCTTTGTAAGCTTCCAAATGCTCTGCTTTCCCACTGCTCCTCGCCACATTATATGCGTTCTCATTTGCTTCTATGCTGTCCCTGAATTCCATAGTCAGCTATGGTTGCATCATCCTCCCTCTATCATGCCTCCTTTTCCTCAGGATAAATCTCTGCTGCATCCTGAATTAGTCCACAATTCTCCTGTCATTGCTTTTCCACTGTCTTTCCTTCTGGGCTCGTCTCCCAGTTAATTCTACCCGGCTCCTCTCTCGTTAGATTAGATTACTTACAGTGTGGAAACAGGAGACAAGTCCACACCGCCCCGCCGGGGCGACCCCTACCCCTACCCCTACCCCTACCCCTACCCCACGGGCAAATGTAGCATGGCCAATGCACCTGACCTGCACATCTTTGGACTGTGGGAGGAAACCGGAGCACCCGGAGGGGACCCACGCAGACACGGGGAGAACGTGCAAACCCCACACAGTCAGTCGCCTGAGGTGGGAAATGAAACCGGGTCTCCGGCGCTGTGAGGCAGCAGTGCTAACCACTGTGCCACCATTCCGCCCACGTCATGCCTCCGTAATTGCCTTTATTCAGCTGTAATACCATTAACTCTGATTCTAACTTCTCCATCTGAAATTGCAGAGTAAGTTCAATCATATTATGATCACTGCCTCCTATGATTTCCTTTATCTAAAGCTCCCATCATCTAGTCTGCCTGCACAAGCTGCTACAAAAAGCCATCTCATAGACATTCTACAAATTATTTTTCTTGCAAACCACTATAAAACTGAATTCCCAGTCCACCTGCATAATGAAATCCCACATGATCACTGTAAATCTGCCTTTCCTGAAGACCGTTCTATCTCCTGGTGTATCGTGCACCCCAGATCCTGACTACTGTTTGGAGGTCTATACATAACTCCAAATGCATTTTTGTCATCTTTTTGATTCCCCAATTCTACCGACACAAATTCTACATCACATGATCTTACTTTATTTCTTCTAATTTATTCAATTCCATTTCTTACTAATGAGACCAATCTGTCTCTCTGCCCACCTGCCTATCATTTCGACAGGATGAATATCCTTGAATATTCAGCTCCCAATCCTGATTCTCTTGCAGTGACGTCACTGTGATGCCCACCACGTCATCCCTGCCAATTTGTGTATGAGTCACAAGCTTACTTACATTATTCCTTACACTGCTTGCATTCTGATATAACATTTCAGTTCTGTATTTACCATCCCTGTTCCCATTGCCATTTGCTTGTCCAGCCGTTGGTACCTACACGAACCCTGGCCACTGAATCATTCCCCTCCCACTCCAAGTTCATCTGCACCCCAAGTAACATATCCCAAACCCAAGCACCAGGTAGGCAACACAACCTTCAGGACTCTCAATCCTGGTCACAGAGAATATTATCTATGCCTCTAACTGTACTAACCACAATTTTCCATAATTGGGCAGCATAGTGACACAGCAATGCTGCCTCACAGTGATAGGGAGTCGGGTTCAATTCCAATATCTGGAACCTGTCTGTGTGGACGTTGTACATTCTTCCCGTGTCTGCATTGGGAGCATTAACTCTTTTCTTTCTCCACAGGATGTCTCTGTATTTGCTTCGGATTACTACAGTCTACAGTATTTTTGCTTTTATTTCATGGAGAAATGCAGTAAATGTGACAGGGTTTTGTAAAAGCAGCCGTGGTTCTCGGGTTCCTTGGGTGTTTAGGAATCTTGCCGGCCACCTGTCTGAGTGCAGTGTCTCTCGATACCCATTCCATCTCTTTCAGTCCCTCAGTCTATCGTCACTGCATGCGGCCTTCTCTTGGCAACCCCTGGGGCTCCCCACACCACATTGCCTGGCACTGGATACTCCCTTCGAAGGACTGTGCACACAACGACACTGGGCACTTTCTCACCAGCTGGGGATGCTTGCGTAATGACCCTGCCATTGAAAGGAACAGAATAACTAAAATCCAATTTAATAGCAAAGCAAAGTAAACAGGCTGAATGACATACATCCGCTCTGAAATTTTGTAGTCTTCTGTTTATCCTCGTCAATCTACAAATAAATTGTCCATATGTCTACCTTGTCAAACAGGTTTGGTGGAGCTGATAGATATCAGATCCTCTGGCCATTGGACTGAGTCAGTGGGCTCCATATTCCTGGTTGATGAGGTCACGCTTGCGTTTTTATTATCACGTTTGTCCACTTTAATGTAAAGGCCTTGCTGGAGTTGTGCTGAAAGGATATTTGAATTTTGGAGACGCTAGAATATGCCACGTGCGAGTGAGATTAGGAAAAGGAAGGTAGTACCGTTAAATACACGGGCAAAGAGCTGGTAGCACTTCTGATATGTGGATCACTGGGATTGCCGAGTCGGAACGATATAGCCAAGAAGGACGGGATGGACCTGAACTAGCAGCAATCTCTGATATGTGGATCATTGGGTTCCCGAGTCAGTAGGATACACACAAGAAGGGCGGGATGGTCCTGAAATGGCAGCAATCTCTGATATGTTGATCATTGGGATTCCCGGATTGGTACGACCTACACAAGAAGGACAGAATGGATCTGAATTGGCGGCAATCTCCGATATGTGGATCATTGGGATTCCCAGGTCGGTAGGATATTCATAAGAAGAATGGATGGACCTGAACTGGCGGCAATCTCCTGGCATTCAGGTTTGCTAATGTCACTCAGGTAGGTTTAAACTAGTGTGACACTGTGGAGTCGGAAGCAGAGCAGTACGACCTCAATACAGTGATTGAGGAGGAAATGGCTACGAAAACCAGTGCATCTAAGACCAAGAACAAAGAAGCAGAGGGAAACAATGGGACTGGCAAACTGAAGTGTTATTAGTTTAATGTCAGGAATCTGGCAGGTAAGAACTTGGAGATTGGATGAGTACATATAACTACAATGTAAATATTACAGAGATTTCGTGAGAGAAGGATAAGAAAGCAATCAATCCATTGGGTCCAGAAACAGTTGCTGAATATGCAGTGAGTGGCTGTAGACAGTCGTTTAAAGTGAAATAATTATCCAGCACTCTATCAAAATCGGACCATGTGTAATGCAAGGTACAGATTGAAGTGACAAAGGAGGAAACTGGAATTGTCTGTGTACAATATTTTCTGCTTTACTGATCGTCTTTTGTAATCTCCTGTCACTGGAAAATAGCAGCAGAAAATACTTCAGGGAATCTCAAACCAAATATCAGGTCAGTATCGGATGTGTCTGGTTGATGTGTATTTATTTCAATGCAAGGACTATTATGGGTAAACAGATGAATTTAGAGCCGGAATCCCTACATGGTACTACGATGTTGCAAACGTTATAGGGACATGGTTGAGAAAGAGACAGGACTGGATGCTCAACTTTCCAGGGTTTTGTTGTTTTAGATGATATACAGAAGAAGCTAAAAGAGGTGGAGGAGTTACATTACTAATCAGGGAGTTTGCTACATCTGCACTTCGGACGTATTGGAAGCCTCATCTTCTGAGGCAACATGAAGAGAGCTCAAGATATGATGGATGCATGTGTTAGGATTGTACTGTAGTCCCTCCAACAGCCACCGAGAGATTGAGGAACAAATACGTCAGCCAATTATGGAAAAGTGTATTAAAAACACCGGAGCCACAGTTAGTGACTTTAACATCTCCAATATTGACTGGGAATCCTTTAGAGCAAGAGGCTTAGACGGGGTAGAATTTCTTAAGTCACATCCAAGAAAGTTATTTGCGGCTGTATGTGGATAGTCCAACTACAGGAGGGGCCATGCTGGACGTCGTTTTAGAAAATGAGCATGTCCAGGTGACTGACCATTCAGTAGAAGATCATTTTAGAAACAGTGATTAAAACGCCCTCAGATTTGAGATAGCTACGATCATGAAATAAATCATGACTTTGTTGAAGTTAATAAATTGGTGGAAGGCAAATCCGCATCAGGCAGAAGCGAGGGGCTGTTAATTGTGATGAGCTGCTATGAGGAAAATCCACATTTTGAGTGGTGGGACTATTTATTAAATCCGGATTTCAATATTGTCTGGTGAATGTCCTCCCAACTGCTCGAATTTTAATCTATTTTCTTTGAACATATATTTAGAGGACATTGCATGTCAGAAAACTGGAAGAGATAATGGATAATTGTGCACTGTGTCTTTCGCAGAACCAGCTTGTTTCTACAGGCATTGGAAGTCTTTATTGTGGGTCAGAGAACCTCAGAATTAATATGACACAGACGGAGGCAATTTAGCTTATCCGACATCCACAAGCTCTCCAACTGCACTATCCGGAAGCAGAGAGAGTTATTGGAGATACAGAGAGAGAGAGAGAGAGAGAGAGAGAGAGAGAGAGAGAGAGAGAGAGAGAGAGAGAGAGAGAGAGAGAAAGAGAAAGAGAGAGAATGAATGAAACACAAAGAAAGTATGTGAAGCTAGATCAACAGTTGTATCGAAAGTGGAGCGACTGACTGAGTGGGAGAAACGGGTGTTAGACGAGAGTGAAGATGGATAGATCAGGAGACACCATGAGGAAAATAGACAGAAGATGGGACTTTTATTTAGAAATTCCCCTGGACGGCAAGCCCTTTGTCTGGTTCCATACCCTGTGAGCACTGCGCTGATACTGGCTGTCACCCAGATCATTTATCTCCAATAACATCACAGAGACAGTTTGCTGACAGTTAAACGGAATCCAAGAGACCAATTGATTGGTTCCAGGGAGAAGGTGGATTATCAATAGACTGGGTGAACAGCAGCAGGAACTGATTAGCCCCCGAAATACGTGTGTGGGACTGGACCAGAGAATCTCAATGAAGGGGATCACTGGCAAAGGGGAAATCAGCACCTCAGCTGTAGGCTGAATAATGATTGATAACGTTTGCACAGCAGTTCCATAATTTTTTCAATTCACATTTCAACTTATACAGCTCAAGGTCATTCGTGTATTTTAACGATCTTATCTGTTTGTACTTGCCATATTTTTGAATGCACAACATGTCATTTTGTACCTGTATTTTGTGTTGCATATGCATATTGTATTACTGAGGAAGAAGGGACTTGTTCTGATGGTATGGTCTTCATCTGAACAATGCTGGGACAAGAGACCGAACAAATCACATAACTAGGACTGCGGTCAGATCTTCAAGCAATTTTTTATGTTTGGGTGGGATTTCAATTATAGGGGAAATTAGAAAAATTTAATTCAAGGAGGAGGTAAGAGTGAAGAACGCAGGAGAATTTATAAAATCTCCAGCACAGGCACAAATAGGATACAATGTATTGAAGGTGTAAACAATCAAACTTCAAGCACACTGGACAGTCAAATGAAACAGAGAGGAGGGACGGTTAATATAAGACTGTGAGTGTTATATCTGAATGCATGCCGTATAAGAAATAAGGTAATCGAGCTTGTAGCACAGATTGAAATTGGCAGAGACGTGCTGCAAGGGGATCAGGATTGACAGCTGAAAATTCAAGGGCATGCATCCTATCGAAAAGATAGTTGGGGGGGGGGAGTAACAATGAAAATAAATCAATCGTAAGAATCCTGGTCTCCTGGCTATCAGAAGAATGCTGTGAAACTTGAAAGTAATCAGAAAAGATTTACAAGGATTGGACTATTTGAGCTAGAAGCAGAAGTTGAATAGGCTGCGGTTATTTGCCTTGGAGCTTCAGAGGCTGAGGGGTGACCTTATAGCAGTTTAGAAAATCACAAGGGGCATGCATGTGATAAATAGAAAAAATATTTTCCCTGGGATTGGGGAGAATAGGTTGAGGTTGAGAAGGGAAAGGTTTTAAAGTTACCAAAATAGCAAGTTTTTTTTTCATGCACAGAGCAGTGTGTGTGTATGGAAACAGCTGTGGGAGGAAGTGGTGTACACTGGTTCCATTCCAACATTTAAAAGGCATCTAGATTGGTATGTAAATAGGAGGGGTACAAAGGATACAGGCCAAGTGCTGGCAAATGGGACTAGAATAGGTTGGGTAATCTGATTGGCATCGACGAGTTGGACCAAAGGATGTGTTTACATTCTGTGCATCTCTCTGACTGTATCGCTCTCTGACTGTATGACATAAAGTAGGTTCAGATGGCACAAAATCGGTGTGGATAGAACTGAGTATCCCCAAAGGTTGAAAAAAGAAACATAGATGGTTCATGAAACTTTGATGAGCAGGTGTGCATGCTGGAATGGATAGAGATAGAGGAAGCTGATGTGTTGAAAATTTTGTCAAACATTAAGATTGACAAGTCGCAAGGCCCGGACCAGATTTGTCCTCGGCTGCTTTGGGAAATGAGAAATGTAATTGCTTCGCCACCTGCGAAGATCTTTTTATCCTCGCTCTCCACTGGAGTCATACCTGAGGACTGGAGAGAGGCAAATATAATTCCTCTCTTCAAGAAAGGAAATAGGGAAAGCCCCGGCAATTACAAACCAGTAAGTCTCACGTCTGTCGTCTGCGAGGATTCTGAGGGATTGGATTTATGACCACCTTGAAGAGCATGGCTTGAATAAATGCAGTCAACACAGCTTTGTGAGCGGCAGGTCATGCCTCACAAATCTTACCCGTTTCTTTGAGGATGTGAATAGAAACGTTGATGAGGGTCGACCTGTGGATGTAGTGTATATGGACTTCAGCAAGGCATTTGATAAGTTTCCCCATGGTAGGCTCATTCAGAACGTCAGGAGGAATGGGATGGGGGGAACTTAGCTGTCTGGATACAGAATTGGTTGGCCATCAGAAGACAGCGAGTGATAGTAAAAGGAAAATATTCTGCCTGGAAGTCAGTGCTGAGTAGTGTTCCATAGGCTCTGTTCTTGGGCCTCTACTGTTTGTAATTTTTATTAAAGACTTGGATAAGGGGATTGAAGGATGGGACAGAGAGATTGCAGATGACACAAAGGTTGGAAGTGTCGTTGACAGTATAGAGGGCTGTTGTAGGCTGCAGGGGGACATTGACAGGATGCAGAGATGGGCTGAGAGGTGGCAGATGGAGTTCAACCTGGATAAATGCGAGGTGATGCATTTTGGAAAGTCGAATTTGAAAGCTGAATACAGGATAAAGGAAAGGATTCTTGGCAGTGTGGAGGAACAGAGGGATCTTGGTGTGCAGGTACATAGATCCCTTAAAATGGCCTTCCAAGTGGACAGGGTTGTTAAGAAATCATATGGTGTCTTGGCTTTCATTAACAGGGGGATTGAGTTTAAGAGTCGTGAGAACTTGTTGCAGCTCTATAAAACTTTGGTTGGACCGCACTTGGAATACTGCGTCCAGTTCTAGTCAACCGATTGTAGGAAATATGTGGATGCTTTGGAGAGGGTTCAGAGGAGGTTTAACAGGATGCTTCCTGGACTGGAGGACTTATCTTAAGAAGAGAGGTTGACTGAGCTCGGACGTTTTTCATTGGAGAAAAGGAGGAGGAAAGGGGACCTAATTGAGTTATACAAGATAATGAAGGGCATAGAGAGAGTCGATAGCCAGAGAGTATTTCCCAGGGCAGAAATGGCTAGCACGAGGGCTCATAGTTTTAAGCTGGTTGGAGGAAAGTACAGAGGGGATGTCAGAGGCGGGTATTTACACAGAGAGTTGTGAGAGCATGAGATGCGTTGCCAGCAGCAGTTGTGGATGCATGGTCTTTGGGGACATTTAAGAGACTGTTGGACATGCATATGGTCACAGAAATTTGAGGGTGCATACACGAGGATCAATGGTCGGCACAACATCATGGGCTGAAGAACCTGTTCTGTGCTGTACTGTTCTATATTCTATATTCTAGATGGCCCTATGTTCAGGATTCCAAAAAGTAGTTAGAAGCTGTGGCACTATATATACCAGGAGATAGAAAAGATACATAAAAAAAGCAAAGTACAGTAGTCATGGGAGACTCATGGGAGATTTCAATACACGGGGGGACTGGGAATATCAGGTTGGTAGTGGTTCACAGGAAAAATAATTTGTGCAATATCTTCGATAGGGCTTGTTGGAGCAGCTTGTGGTGGAGCCCATTCAGGAACAGGCAATACTGGATTTAGTGTTGTGCAATGAGGCAGACTGTTAAAGAGAACTTAAAATAAAGAAAACGAAGGAAGCAGTAATCATAATATGATTGAATTTATTCTGAAATTTGAGAGGGAGAATATAGAATGAGAGGTAATGGTATTTTAGCTGTATAAAGTTAACTACAGAAGCATGAGGAAGGAGCTGGGTAGACTTAACGGGGATGGGGTCTAACATGAAAAACAGTAGAACAGCAATGGCAGGACTTTCTGTGAGTAATTCAGGAGACAGAACAGAGATTATTCCCGAGAAAAAAGAAGGGTGGTACAGGGGAGGATGAAGCCACTATGGCTGATTAGGTTAAAAATCAGACACCAGGTAATAGTCCAACAGGTTTAACTGGAAGCACACGAGCTTTCAGAGTGCGGCTCCTTCAACAGGTTTTTGTGTAGGAAATCAGGGACAGAATAAAAGCAAAAGAGCAAACGTATAATGTGACGAAGGGCAGAGGAAAACCAGACGATTTGGACGCTCACAAAGATCAACAGAAGACAACAAAATAATAAATATGGAGGGAGGAGATTAAATATGAGGGTAAGCTTGCCAGTTAGATCAAGGAAAGTTGTAAGATTTTCTTTAGATATAAAAAGTGCAAAGGCGAGACAAAAGTGGACATTGGGCTGCTGGAAAATGGCACATGACAGACAGGAGTGGGGAACAAAGAAATGGCCGAGGACACGAATAATTTCCCAATAGTTCAAGAATGTGAAGGGGCAAAGCTCAGTATGTCACCCATCGCCAAGGAAAACAGGGTAGAAAAGCTAAATGGGCTGAAGATGGATAGATCACCTGGACCAGAAGGACTACACCACAGAGTTCAAAGAGAGAAAGCTCAGAGGCAGTGGAAGCGTTAGTGGTGATCTCTCAGGAATCATTAGAATCAGTGAATGTCCGAGAGGACTAGAATAGCGCTATGTAAAATCCCTGTTTACAAAGGGAATTAGACAGAAGACAGAAAATTACAGACCAAATAGCCTAACCTCAGTCGTGGGTAAGATCCTGGAACCGATCGGGAAGGATAAGATTTCTGAATATTTGGAGGTGTATCGAAATATAGGGCAAAGTCAGCATGGTATCATCAAAGGGAGGTCATGCCTGACGCATGTGCTCGAACCTTTTGACAAAGAAACGAGCAGCTTAAACCCAGGAGCATCAATGGATGTTATTTCCCGGACCTCAAGAAAGCTTTTGACGAGTGCCACACAGAAGGATATTGATTCAGATAAGGGCCCATGGTGACAGAGGCAAAGTGCTAGCATGGGTGAAAGCGTGACCGTTTGGCAACAAACAGGTAGAGGGGATTTAATGGTCCTTCTCAGGATGGCAGCCGGTGACAAAATATGTTCTGCAAGACTCAGTGTTGGGACAACTTTTCACATTGTACATTAATGATCTAGATGGTGTAACGGAGGGCATTCTGGCTAAGTTTGCAGACATTACAAAGATATGTAGAGGGATAGGTTGCTCGCAGTAGGCAGAGAAGCTGCAGAAGGATTTGGACAAGTTAGGAGATTGGCAAAGCAATGGCATATGGAATAAAACATGGACTAGTATGAGGTCGTGTACTTTGGTACGAAGAATAGAGGCATGGAGTATTTTCTAAATGGGGAGAAATTTCAGAAGTCTGAATGCCAAGAGTCTTGGGAATCCTAGTCCAGACGTCTCTCCAGGTAAACTTGCAAGTTGAGTTAGTAGTTGGGAAGGCAAATACAGTGAAGGGATGTATTTCTAGAGGAATTGAAGTTAAAAGCGGGGATGTACTTACAAGGCACTAAATAGCTCTTGTCTGGTCTCATTTAGGTTATTGTGTGCAATTTTGGGTCATATATCTCAGCAGATATGTATTGGTCCTGGAGCGTGTTCAGAGGAGGTTCACTGGAATGGTCCCAGGAATGAAAAGCTTAACAGATAAGGAACGTTTGAGGGCCTGGTTCGATACTCGATGGGGTTTAGAAGGATGAGGGGGAATCTAATTCAAACTTACAGAATACTGAATGACCTGGACAGAGTGGATTTTGCTAATTGTGTCCATTGGTAGGAAAGACTAGGATCCGAGGCACATACATAGACCACAGCGAAGACCTTTTAGAACAGCGATAACGAATAACTTCTTCAGCCAGAGCATTGTGAGTCTATGGAATTCACTGCCACAGAAGGCTGTGGAGACAATTCATTGAGCATATTTAAGCCTGCGCAGTGTAGGTTGTTGAATTGTAAAGAGGATCGAGAGTTATGGGGAGAATGGATTTGAGACATTTATCAGCTTTGATTGATGTTTGAGTAGACTGGATGGACTGAATGGCCACGTTTCTACTCCTAAGTCTTCTGGTCGTACGGTTTTTAGTAATATTTGCTATCCTCAGTCCTCACTGTAGATTTATACTTGCATCTGATCTTCAAATGATTTATAAAGAGAAACGTTCTAATATTGATGAATGGACAATATCATTTCCCTCACTCTCATCTCAGCAGCCATATCCCCCAATTTTGAATGTTTTCTGTCTCCTTCCCAATGCCATAATCACATGGCACTTCATCACAGTTGATTGGCATAAATAAATCATCAGCATGACCCTCAACAGCCCTCTCTGATCTTGGAGTAACAATCTGAATTGCATTTGTCAGGGACAATTCTCTGTTAACATGTACATGCCATTTTTCTATGATAACCCGATGTTGTCTAAGACACATTTTCCTGTCAGATTATCGACTCTAAAAGTTCTCTCAATATTTTATTTATATTGTAATGACTGATCACTAGTTGCAGACTGTATGTTTCCAATTATAAAGAGAGAAACTCATTTTTGTTCTTACAATCTTCTGTCATTACTCCCATATCCAATTCAGATTGAATGATAACACACAATCAATCTACCATCTCAAACATTCCTTCCCTCAGTCACCCTCACATGTCCCACTCAGAATGTGTAACGTTTATACGTTATTTTGAAATTTAATAATAACTGTATTGAATTGAAAGGGCTTAACTGGAGCTAATTTGTTCAGCGACTGTGATTAATGTAAGTCGCTGTGGATCCTAAATGTGTCACTGGAGGATTAGCCTCTTCTTCAAATAAGGACTGGGTTTGATGTGATATCCCATCGTATGAGCAGGAGCATCACCGACAGCAATAACAGGGATCAGCAGCTCCAGAGAGAGGCGAAGGAGAGATCAGAATCTGAGAACAATAGACGGGACCGTTCCAACAATAGATCAGAATCTGAGAACATTTGACTGGACTGTTCCAACAATGGACAGGAGTTTATCCGAGTGTCTTTACTATCTTTCTCAGCTTTGGATATCATTAGCAACAGGGATTGAAGATATCCTTTGGATTACTCAAGGTGGTTACTATCCCATCCTCGCTATAGAGAAGGCCATGGGTGTTCCTAGTAAGTCATTCTCTTTGTCTCTTCAACCGGGCTGAACTGTGCTTCTGCTCATGATGGGTAAATTTCGGAAAAGTGGAAATCAATGTCTTCACTTCCAATCAAAAATTCTTTTCCTGACAAATTATAAAGCAAATTACTATTTATAAGTTGCTCACTGATATGCGAGAAGGAACCAGACTGTTCTCAAACTCCATAATCCTTCTAGCCCTGCACAGATCTACATTTCCATATCCTCCACACTCACCACTCCTGCCCAGTACTACTATAATGATGTCACAGTCTAATCGTCAGCCTCAGTGCAACTTCTGAATAAACATCTTTATTTGTGCCACTATGAAATCTGGATTCATCTGTTTCAAGTTCCTTAACCACATGTCCATGACAAGACAATTGTACTTGAGATGTTTAATTTGTTGTCTCCACAGAATCTCAGATTGTCAGAATGTCAGATAGGAAGATAATGCATGGTGCTCAAGTTATTGACTCTTCATGTAGAGGCACGGAATAATAATCTGTTGATGTCTCATGAAGCAAGTTGATGGAATTTAAAAGGAACCATCATCATTTGTAATAAACAGAAGCCCATCTGCTTGGGTCATGACCTTTAGAGAAGGCCATGGGTTATCCTTCCTTGGTCAGGTCTCCGTGTATCTGCAAACCCACAGCAATGTGGTTTACTATTTACTGTCCAGTGGAACAGCTGAACCAGCCACTCGGTTCAACATAGGGATAACATGCTGGTCTGACCAGGGCTTCATATGCATCGTGAAAAAGAACAAAAGTAAAGACAACTTCCTTCTGCTTCCTGTTTCCCATACTGCTACTGCTCATTTCCATCAGGTAGGCGACTATTCCTTATTTTAGGTGTATTCCATCTCATTGAGTCTGTCCCCAAGAGTGATGTCCATCTCGATCGGCTCCTCTGGTGCTGGTTTTATTGTCACTGACATACAGATGTAAGGAAGATGTAAATTTCGCATCAGTGGCAATATATAGATAATGATGCTTTTTACGCCATAAGAAAGAAATGGAGACGGCAAAATGAGGGAAAGTAATCATTGCGATCATCACTGAGGGAAAGTAATTATTGTGATCATCCCTGAGACTGTTGATGAGACAATATTTGGGGTATTGTCCACAGATTTTCTCTCCTTTATAAGTAATGTTCTCCTTACCACAGAGAGTGTGCAAAGGAGCTCCACCAATCTAATCCCAGGGATGATGGTACCATGAGGAGTGAGAGAAGATTAATCTGTCGCACTGTGAGAGAATAAAATGGGATTGCATTGGACCTTCAGGGGGATGGACAATCACACATGATTTTCTAAACAGACACTGATACGGTGATAAATCCTATGGCTTCTTTTTTTTAACTAAGTTTATGAAATTGCAGATACTTTTAGTACCTCTGAGAACATCTCCCCCAACCACCCCCACTCTCCACATCAATGAGAGAGCAGGAAATCCAGACTTTGAATAAAAACTACGCATACTAATCCATTTGAATAAAAACTACGCATTTGGTGTGTGATCCTGCACTGAACGTCATGTTATCCACAATCCCAACATCAGCCACAATACCTTCAATCTAAAACAGTTAACTATTCCCACCAGCTTCTGACCCCCACGGAGAACATGGGTCTGCCTTTTCGGAGATGGAAGATGTCTCCTTGAGACTTGACAGAAAACATGTCGCTTCCCTCCTCACTGCCAGCAAACCACGTTCACGTTGCATATTATCCAGAGACAATGGAGCCATGATGAACATCATGATCTGCTCCTGTGATTTGCCAGTTTGGAGCATCAGTGACATCCTCCAGTTCCTATATAAGCCTTTGCGAGGCTGATGGCCTCTTCCTGGTCACGTCTAACAGTTTCGAAAGACTGTTTTGGCTCCACCTGTTCCTGTTTAACAGTTCGATGTGCTGACCAGACCCCTCCTCTTCCTATGTAACAGGCAGGAGTATTGAATGTATTGCACTCTTCCTGTTCAGTAGATTTGATGGGCTGAATGCTAGCTCATATTCGTGTGTAACCAGCTTGAGATGCTGAAGGAGCTCTTGTTTTAACTGTGGAAATGTGCAGTGTCTGGCCGTGCTGTTACATGTATGTTACCGACACTTTAACAGCACAAACTGGAATGCTGTCCGGGTCTTGCTGCACATGGACATAGACTGCTTCAGGAGCTGAGGGGGGGAAATGTTCTGAACATTGTGTGATCTTCAGTGATCATCCCCATTTCTGACGTAATGATGGGGAAGGACATTGATGACGCAGCTGAAGATGATTGTGTCGAGGAAGCCACCCTGAGGATCTCGTGCAGAGATGTCCCGGGACTGAAAGGATTGATGTCCACCAACCATGAACATCTTCCTCTGACTCCCAGTGTAGAGATTGTGGCTGATTCCTATTAAATTTAATTTAGTCAACGATTCTTGATACCACCTTGAGTCAACTCCGGTCTTGATATCAGGGTCTGTCACTCTTACATGAGCTGCTGTGTTCACTCTTTTGAACACACAAATAGGTTATTATGTATGTTTGGTGCATGTAACCTTCTCACAGAGGATAGTGAGGGTCAGAAATTATCTGGTCAAGAGAGTTCGGGGAGCTAGATCACTGAAAGTATTTACAGAGGAGGTAGGTCGGTTTTTGACCTGCCATCGAAATGAGGGATGTGAGCTGTGCAGGAGCTGTGAGGGGCTGAATGGAATATAGGAACATCGGACTGAGGAGTAGGAGTGGGCCATTGGGAACTTTGTCTTTGCTCTGCCATGCACTAAGATCGTAGCTGATCTGATTGTGGTCACAACAGTACTTATTCTGTACGTGCAAAATTATCCTACATTTACTTGTCTATCAAATATTGAATAGGCACAACTTTGAATAAATGCAAACATCCAGGCACCACAAACTTCTGGGGAAGGGAATTCCCACTTGAACAACCCTTTTATAATTTGCCATTCGTGCTCCAATCAATGTTGCAGGGTCAGTGTTTCCTTTTGCAGTCACACTGCTCAACGGTTTACAACAAATCTTAAAGTTTAGTGATATGGCGAATGATATAAATGTCAGCCTGGCTCATCTTCTAGGAGAATGTGAAACACACACGCACATCTTAAGACAAAACAGAAAAATGAAAGCTTTCCAGAATTTCATAATAATTGAACTCATAACAAATGGATAGATGATAGACTGTCCCAAATGTTATTCTGCCCTCTGAAGTTATTATATTAGATTCCCTACAGTGTGGAAACAGGCCCTTCAGCCCAACAAGTCCACACAGACCCTCCGAAGATTAACCCACCCAGTGCCATTTCCCTCTGGCTCATGCACCGAACACTATGGGCAATTTGGCATGGCTAATTCACCTGACCTGTGCATTTTTGGACCTGTGGGAGCAAACCCATGTAGACACGGCGAGAATATGCAAAGTCAACACAGGCAGCCGCCCGAGCCTGGAATCAAACCTGGGACCCTGGTGCGGTGAGGCAGCAGTGCTATCCACTGAGCCGCCGTGCCGCCCATTCTGCTCCGACAAGCTACTTGTGATGAGATTTCTCCCCAAAATTGTTGGATTTATCTGAATTCCCTTTGCTTCATGACGGAGGGAGATTCCAATGAATCTCTCATCAGGGATTCTCCACGACTCATCAGGTAGAAGTGAGTCAGAACTGTTGTCAGGTGGAACAAAAGAAGATAGAGGGATCAATCGGCTGCTACTTCTCAGGCAGGGAAAATTGTTCTCCCCCTCTGTGTTGAAACAAGCAATCATGTCAACTGAACACCAAACTGGACCGTGTGCGCTCGTCGTGAGCATTCTCTGGATTGGATCATAATGGACGATATGCAAGTGCATCATTGCTGTTGTTATACACAGTGCCTTTCATTAGCAAAAGAGAAAATTCCTGCTTTATAATTTGATGATATGTTGGTATGCATATGCTTAATTTTTAAAAATCGTTTGATGTCTTTATAATATCCGTGCTAAAATCAATACATTTTATTCTTAAAATTTATTCCATAATTTTTGTCTCCCTGAGAAGAAAAAATACGCATCCAGCTGATTTTTCTCACAAATAGTTTATGCATCAAAAGGATTTCTCATCCACGTCCAAAACCGATAATGTTCCAGAACAAACGGCCTTCATTCCAGGAATGTGTGAACTAAACATTGTTGGTAAGCTTCTAAAACTGATTTTTTTTTAGGTTAAGGTGTCAAAACTGCACATAATGTGTCAGATGTGGTATTAGCTACGCCCAGTACAGATGTAGACTCGCAAAATGTGATGCTGGAAAAGCACAACAGGTCAGGCAGCACCCAAAGAACAGGAGACTCGATGTTTTGGGCACATTCCTGATGAAGGACTTATACCCAGGACGCGATTCAACTGCTACTCGGATGCTGCCTGATTTGCTGTGCTTTTCCAGCCTCACACTGTTCGACTCTGATCTCCAGCATCTGCACTCCTCACTTTTACCGGTACAGATGCAGTAAAACATTCCTGATTAAACCTGGTACATTTGCCAGAAACACAATAATTCCACTTGACTTCCAAATCACTTACAGCAAGTGCAGACTAACGACATATGATTCATGTACCAGGATCATGAATGCTGTCTGTATCTCAGAGTTCTGCAATCTCTCGCCACTTAAATTGTTTACCATTGTTTTATCCTTCCATCCAAAATGGACAACTCACATTATGCTATATCTGCTGAAGGTTTGCTCACTAACATCCCTTTGCCTATATCACATTGATGACACACGATTTCCATTTGTTGACATACTGGATGACCAGCTTGGTTTTTAAGCTAATTGGGCATTGATATATTCAGTTCCTTCCTCCAGATCTTTGATACAAATATTGATGATCCTATAGTGATCTCTGAGGCATTCCACCAGTTACACCTTTGTAATGTGAAAATAAACATTTATCGCTACTCTCTATTTCCTGTTAGCAACAGCTTCCTGTGTAGCAGCTCAGATGTTTACATGGCGGCCTGTGCAGTAAAATGTACTCAATGAGCTAAAATGATTCGTTCTATTTTCCTTTATAACTCATTAAATGGTCTCCTCCAGTCTCATTGTAACGATAATGATTGGCTGAATGGGGTGGCCTTCTACCTCTCTCACAGCTTCGAGGGGTGGATGGAGGGCACAATACATGGAGTAATGGCAGCAATATATCCCTGTAACAGCCTCGAGGGTGGATTGAGGGAATAACACATGGGGTAGGAGCAGCAGTTGGCCATTCGGTGCCACCAGTCAGAATGCTCATGACTGAACCGATTGTGTTTGACCTACCGTCTCCTGTCTGTTCCCAATAAATATTGACTCTCCTGTCCAGCAAAGATCCGTCGAGCTCAGCCTTGAATGTCTTCAAAAACCGAGTCTTCACTGCTCCCTGAGGATGAGGACCCTACAGATAGTACAACACTAAAGTGAAAGGGGGAACCTTATTTCAGTGTGAAACCTGTTATTTCAAACTTTGTTAACCTCACATGAAATCGCCTCCTCTTTTGAAACACAAGGACAGAATAATTGGGCATAGACATAAATCATTCAGCCCTCTAAACCTGTCCAATAGTACCACTGACTCTTTTCAATCAAATATGTATTATTAAACTCATTCTCTGCTCCTGTCCCAGGAAGAGAATCACTGATAGCATGACACCACACGAGCATTAAAAGCGCAGAATTAGGACATTCGGCCCATCGACTCTGAATGTCATTTAATACTGGCTTAGAGATTTCTCAACATCATTCTCCTGACTACTCCCTGTAACTCTTGACATGCTTACTCATCAAAAACCTATCTATCTCTGTCTTATAAGCACTAGTGTCTGTGCCTCTATGCGTCCGTACGTGCACTTGTGTGTGTTTGTTCATGTCCCTGTGTTTTTGTGCATTTATGTGCTGACATCGGTTCATCTGTGTATTAGCCTGTTCGTTTTACTTGTGCTTGTGTCTATTTAAGTGCAACTGTCCATGTTTCCATATGCCACTACTTGTGGGCGGTTCAATCTTCGTGTATGTACGGTGAGTGACAGTATATTAGCGTGTTTACATATGTCTCTGAAAATTTTTGTGTCTGCATCGCTCTGCAATGCGATATCTGTTGTTTTGGCAGGGAGAAAATTGTGAGAACAGACAGTGTAGTTAAAGTACGAATTGCCCTTCACTGAAAAGTATTTTTTATTCAGTTGGAGGGACGTGGATGTCACAGAATCGCCATACGACACGTCCCAGTCCTCTCGGCTCATACCAGGGTCATCCCACATGGTGCGGGGTGGAGAAGGGATCAGATATCGGGTGCTCCACCATCTGGCTTGCCCTTTCTCTCCTATTACAGTACGTTTCTCCAGAAATGGGAAAAAAGAGAGTGATGCTGAGAGTGTGTGGCCCTGCTGTTAGTGCTGGTGTAGGTGGAGGGGGAGGGGGAATGGTGAGGTGTCCGGAGGGAGTCAGTCCACAGTGTTGTTTCCATGCAGTGTTATTAGTGTTGTGAGTATAGAGGAGGGAGAGAGAGCGCGTGGGTTGAGGAGAGGTGCTGAATTCAATAGTGAGATTGGTAGTGCCTGAGCCTTATTTGGGGATAGAGTGTGAGCCTTGTTAGGGGTTAGGTGCTGTAACAGGTAGTGAGTGTGAAGGTACAGAGAGAGTACAGTGACAGTTAACCTGACAGAGTGGGGAGGATATTGATGCTTGTCCTGCGATGCTGGTCATTTCTTCAGATCATGTCAGCGTCGAGGTGATCCTCTCCGAATGTCTTGTCGATCAGTAATAACGCCACAGACCCTGTCCCTCAGATTCCACAGAATCAGTTTGGGTGGATCTTCCAAATAGGAAGGAGAAGCAAGCATTGGCGTATTATGTAACTAAACAAACGCTTTCGTGCAAATTCTGTGCATTGTGTGCTCTGTAAATTAGAGATGCAAATATTGTGGGTTCTGCAGTATTACTGCATGATCTGAAATTGCTTCTAAACTGCGTTAACTAACTGACTGCTAATGTTGTGAAAAATAAATTCCATAAGCGTATAACAGGTTGGTTGAAGAGTATGTTGTGACTCAAACAAAAGAGCAGGTTAATTTGCATTTGGTGTTGTGTGGTCAGAAGGACTCATTAATAACCTTGCTCTGAGGACTAGAGACGCTAATGTGTTGTATTTTACACGGCGCCTGCATACAATATAGAATGTTTGAGCATGTGGTAGACACGCAATGGTTGTTAGAGTCATGTTAGAATCATGAAGCCCTGCAGCTTGGATATAGGCACTTTGGACCAAAGTGGTCCATGCCGACCAAAATGTCCATCCATGCTAATTCAATTTCCCTGCCCTTGCCCCTTATTCTTCTAAATCTTTACTATCCGCGTATTTGTCTGAAAGCCTTTTGAATGTTGTTAATATACGTGCCTCAACCAAACCACTGTCTGCTAATTCCATATATGCACCAACCTCTGCGTGAAAAAGTTGGCGCTCAGGATCCTTTTTATTTTTTACCTCTAACCTGATGTCGTCTAGTTCTTGATTCCCAAAATTGGGAAAAAGAATGAGTGCATTCACCTGTGACTCCACTAGTCACAGGCCTCAAGTCCAATAACATCTTTCCAGTATTAGACTCTGCTTTCTATCATCAATGAGTGCATCTCATGATCTTATACATTCTATACGATGTTCCTTCAGTTTCTTACACTTAAAGGAAAATGCTGTTCCAAACCCTCCCTACAACTCAGACCATTGGGTACTGGCAACATCCTTGTAAATTTCTTCTGTCCTCTTTCCAGTTTAATCACATCCTTCCGATGTCAAAGTGATCAAAACAGAATACAATACTCCAAGTGCATGCCTCACCAGCGTCCTGAACAACTGCAATATAACTCGCCAACTTCTATACTCAATGCCCTGACTGGTAAAGGCCAGTATGCCAAAAGCATTTTCCACTGCCCTGTAGACGTGCAACTGCTTTCAAAGAAACACGGACCTGAGCTCCAAGGTCCCTCTGTTCCACTACACTCCTTCAGGATCTAACATTCACCACGAAACTGCAACCTGGATTTGTCTTTCCAAAATGCAACATTCCACATATATCTATATTAAACTCTATTTGCCATTTCTCGGACAACTTCCCCAGCTAATAAAGGTCCGACTGCAATTTCTGATAAACTTTCTCACTGTTCACAGTACTGTCTATTTTATTGTTATCAGCCTAATTACTAATTATGCTTTGTACATTCTCATCCAAATCATTGATATACATAACAAACAGTAATAGGCCCAGCCCTGAGACACTCCACTAGTCACAGGCCTCAAGTCCAACAACATCCTTCCAGTATTAGCCTCTGCTTTCTACCATCAAGCCAATTGAGTGTCCAATTTTCCAGATCCCCTTGGAATCCATGCTAACGAACCCTTCAGAGCAGCCTATCATGTGGAACCTTATCAAAGGCATTTCTGAAATCTGGAAAGACTTCACCAACAACCCTACCCTCATCAACATTCCAGGTCACTTCCTCAAAAGAACGCTAAAGAATTGTAATCCATGTTATCCTATGCACAAAGCAGTGCTGACTCCTCCTTATGAAACCGTGTCTTTTAAAATGTATGTATATGTTATCGCTCAGAACCTTCTCAAGGAACTTACATGTCACAGTTTTTAAGCTAACTGGTCTATTGTTCGCAGGTTCTTCTTTGCAGCCCTCCTTGAACAAGGGCACAAAATTCACTACCCTCTAGTCTTCCGGGACCTCCCCCATGGCCCGGATTATCCACAAAGATCAGCGATGATGCAAAAAGATCAGCCAGGCCCCCTGCAATATCTTCTCTTGCCTCTTGCTGTGTTCTTGGATACACCTGGTCAGGACCAGGAGATCTACAGAGATGCTCCAATGTCTGAAACATATGTCTATTTCTTTAAGGTAGAATCACCAAAGAAAGGGCAAGTGACTTAATGAAGGCTAACATAATAAATTAAAGATTATATTAATCATAGGAAGTGAGTTCAGAAGAATTTTAGGCATTGTGGAAAACGGAGAATTCTCAGAAATTTGGTTGTGTGGAGTTTGCATATTCTCCCCATGTCTGCGTGGGTTTCCTCCGGGTACTCCGGTTTCCGCCCACAGTCGAAACATTTACGGATTAGGTGAATTGGCCATGCTTATTTGCCAAAAATGTTCAGCGATGTGTAGATTAGGTGCATTAGTCGCAAAATGTAGAATCGGACGGGAATGTGTCTGGATGGTTACTCTTCAGATAGGCAGGGTGGACTTGTTGGGCCCAAGGTCCTTTTCCACACTGTGGGCTTTTAATGATTCTGTGAAAGAAGAACACAAAGACTACATAAATCTACAATCTGTATTGCAAAGAAAACAAAATAAAAGCAAGGTCAAATGTGAAATTTCGTAAACGGGAGAGGAGAGGTTCTTGTGGAGAACAGAGAAATGGCCAAGAAAGTAACCAGTTACTTTGCATCTGTCATCACGGAGGAAGATCCAGAAACTCGCTGAGAAATACCAAGTGATCACATGGAACTTGTGGAACTAAAGGCATAAAGTCAATTCATATCAGTAACAAGGTAATAGTTGAAGGCTAGTATTGTAGCTGGATTGAGCATTGATAAGTCTGATGAGCCAGTTTTACTTTGTATCAAAATATTAGAAATAAATCAGCAATAGATGCATTAATTGTGCTGTCGATGACTGTTTTTTCCCTGTACATTCTGCAGAGGCTGGAAGTTAGTAAATGTGTTCCAAGCATTGTAGATGGATGGGAAGGATTCAAGTAACTGCAAAGGGAAGAAGAGATAGTGTGGAGAACTGCAGACCAATTAACTTGGCATCTGTAGGGAAATTGATGGATTTTTTTTATATAGGATCTGATAATGGATATTTAGAAATTTACAGCAACATTGGAGAGAATCAGTATACACTGACAGAGTCTGACAGAGTCTTCATACTTGACAAACTTCAGAATGATTTGAACTTGTTTATTGCAACATAGAAATGGCATATTTCGATTTTCAGAAGGCTTTTTTTATAAGAACTCATGCAGTGAACTCATAAATAAAGTAATGTGGATGGTAATTGGAGGAATATATAGAAGTGGAAAGTTAAAATGAGGTTCGCCTTCATTTAAGAGAATCAGAACATTGTCGGAAGCTCATGCTGAAGCAGTTTCACAGCTTGCTACTGAAACTGATCGTAGAGTATTGAGTCCAGTGTAGGTGACCCAATCTGAGAAAGAATATACTGACCACGGAGGATGTGCAATGGACATTCTCCAGATCAATCCCTCACATGTTGAGATTGCCTGATGTGGAAAGTCGGACTGTGTTCTTTAGAGTTTCAAAGAATGAGAGGTGATCATAGTGAAATTTAGAATAGACACTAAACATGTGACAAGGTGGAAATAAACAGGATTTTTCTCTGGCTGTCTACTCTACATTTACGGCAAATAATGGCAGGTAAAGGAAAGACCATTTCAGGCTGCAATAAGAATGCAGTTCTTCATTTGAAGGGGACTGACTAACACAGCAGCATGGAAACCTGCTGGCAGGGCAAGATTAGGGAGAATCCCCAGATGTTCTACAGGTACGTCAAGTGGAAGAGAATAACCAGGGAACAGGTAGGACTCATTAGTGACTTGCCAAGTTGCATCCTTATCAACTTCGTGGCAGGCGACAGAAGGTCTGCTGGTAGAATTCTGTTTATTTGACTGGAGACCAGGATCCAATCGTGTACCACAGAGATCAGTGCTGCTGCGTCCTATGTTATTTGTGATTCGGAGATGCGAGTGTTGGGCTGGCTTTGGCAAAGTTAAAAAATCGCAGAAAACTAGATGAGAGTCCAACAGTTTAATTGGAGGCACGACCTTCGAAGAGCATAATCACGTGATGAAGAAGCAGCGCTGCGAAAGCTAGTGCGTCCGAATAAATCTGTTGGATTATAACCTGGTGTTGTGTGATTTTTAACCTTATTATTTGTAGTATTCTTAAATGAGGGGGTTTGGTGTGAGTGTGATAAATCAGTTCGCGTTTGACACAAAGTTTGGCTGTTTGGTTGGCAGTGATGAGGAAGGCCTTATATTACAGGAAAATACAGATGGAATGATCAAATGGGTGGATCAATGGCAGATGGAATGTAACCCTGATAAATATGAGGTGGTGTACTTTGGAAGAAGGAACCAGACAGGGGAGGACTCAATGAATAGCAGCACACTAGGAAGCTCAGAGGGTGCTTCTCCATATATCCCTGAATGTGATTAAACAGAATTATGCACAAGTTGACAAAGCATAGCGACTCATAAACATAGCCTTTATTCATGGAGGCACAGATTGTAAGAGCTATATGGAACTTTGATTAGGCCAAATGGAATGTTATGTGCAGGTTTGGGAGCCACATTACAGTAAGTATGTGATTACACTGGAGAGGGTGCAGTGGAGATTCACCAGGATGTTCCCTTGGATGGAGTAGATCAGCTCGAGTTGTTCACTTTGAAGCAGAGAAGGCTGAGAGGGACGTGCTTCAGAAGGATAAGATTATCAGGGCCATGGACAAGATGGATAGACAGCAGCTGTTCCTTTCAATCAAAGGGCGAAGAACATGGAGTACCATTTTAAAGTGAAGGGATTGATGTTTATTGAGGATTTGAGGATAGGATTTCATCAGAGCGTTTTGGGGTCAGGAACGCACTTCCTGAGAGGGCAGTTGGCAAAGGTAATCTCACAACCGTTAATAAATACATGGTCGTGACCTTGAAATGCCTTAACATACATGGCTATGGGCCTCGTATAGGAAAGTGGGCATAATATAGATCGTGCTGTATTTATGACATAACAGAGTCAGTCCTTCTGTGATTGTATGGGTTGGATGGTCAATCATTGAGCAGCATAAAACAGGAATTGATGAGTTTCTGAAGAATGTATTAACCAGGGTTATAAAAGTGAACTTGTCTCGATGAGCTAGAACAGGAAAAGCTAAAAGTGTCTAATGCCCTGCTCCCTTCCTGATGTTTCTGTGCAGTCTGTGGGAAAGCTCTGTAATTGTTTTCACAAGCTCTAAATACTAGCAAGGCAGCATCTGTCTGGTTGAAAGGACCGTGTTTCCCATTTCCTTTTCCAAAGCTCGTTGCTGGTGTGCTGTCTGGTTTTATACTTTAAGAACTCAGAGCAATTTGATACAGTTGAGTGTCTTGCTTGGCCGTTTCATTGAACATTGTGGAGTCTATCACATGTCTCTGCGTGGATACAGTTGTAGGCCAAACAAGGAAGCACGGGAGATTTACTTCCTGAAAGTACACTGGGGAAAGAACAGATGTTTACAATGGACATTCGATTCAAGGTCAATATTACTGGCATCAGATTTTATGTCTCAATATTTTGTTAATTGTTTTTAACTTCCACCAGCTGCCAGAGCATTATCCTGACCTGGGTCAGTAATCCAGTGACATTTGCACAACAGCACCATCTCAACATGGGGACCTATCGGAAACCACACTGAGCACAATATTTCTGTGCTGCTTGACAGCTCTGTCAAAAAGAACTCCCACCAATTGACATTGATAATTGCGACGGGACTGAGGGCGAGATAAATGTCCCGACTGTAGTCATTCCCTTGTTATGGGACTGGGTATCGTTGAGGAACTTTCCACGTGGCCAGGCAGATGTCAGAGTTGGAGGTGGAATGAAATAGCTTCCCCAGCGACATGGCTTGTTGTGCAACACAATCTTTATTCCTATTGCAGGAATGTTGTCCGAGTCCATTGCCGTTATCATATCTACTGTGTTCAGCTGTTTCTTCATGTCACGTGCAGCGATTCGAATTGGTTGAAGACTGACATCTGTGATTCTGTGGGCATCATGAGGAGGGTGAGGTGGATTATCGACTCGACACTTCTGGCTGAGGATGGTGCAGATACTACATCCTTGTCTTTTACACTGATGTACAGGGCTGGGGATATTTGTGAAGTCCTTTCCTCCTGTAAGTTGTTTATGAGTCAATTGACATTGATGACTGGATGTAGCTTGACCACAAAATTTCGATCTTATTGGTTTGTCTTGGGATCATTTCCCCCTCTCCACCAGATGTATGATCTGCTGTTTGTAATGTAACCAGTCAAGTGCGGTAGCTTTAATAGGTTGTCATCAGGTTTAGATAAACATGGTTCTAACTCTGGCATGTTCACCCAAACTCGGTGGTGAACCATTACTCGGCTTGATGATAATGATAGTGTGATGGATTACCCTGGGGAAAAGTTAGGGATTGTGATTGAATGCAATTCTGCTGTGGCTGCTACTGTGATCTACAGCATCATATGATAACCCAGTGTGAGCAGCAATATCTGCAAATCAATTCGACAGACTTTCCCCCAGTTCATACTGAGACCCGTTCACCTATCAGCCCCATACTCAATGACTTGGTTTCTAATGTGCGAAGACATCCAGTTTCATAATCTCATTCTGCTGAAATGTCCCTCCCTGATGTCACGCCTCCAATTTATTATATTACTCAGACACTTTAAAATATTAATCTGAATCATTTTCTTTCCTGTAATTCCATCTTCTATGTTTGAGGTGAATGTTTTTTTCCCTCTGTTTTTCTCCCTGACCATGATTAAGACCTCTGTCGTGTCAGTGATGCCAGTCTTATGTCGTTTCAGAGCATATGAACTTGTGCACTTTGCGTTTTTGTTCACTTCCAAATGTACAGCGCTCTGTACAGGGTTTTTGAGCAGATTCGACACACGTCTTTGAACAATGTTCAAATCACAAATTTCTGAAGAAACTAATCAGCTCTGGCTTCATCTTGTGGAGTGAAAGCTGTGACCCTTCGACAAAGCTCTCAGTTTCTACAGCAATTGTGCATTTTAATTTCCAGTATCCATAGTTATTTGTTTAATTGAAAATTTGTGCTGTGCCTATTCATTTCTGGAGAAACTCAGCATTTCTGCCAGCATCTGCAGAGACAGAGAAACAGAGTAAGCGTTTTAAGTCCGGTATGACACTTCTTCAGAACTGAAAAAGATTGAAAACTGGGCATTTTAGTTCCTTGCCAGAGATGGGGGTGGGGGGTGGGGGGGGGGGGGGGGTAGGTGACAGGGAAAAGAGGATGTGACAACAGATAAAAAGGCTTTTAGCAGTGGTGAACGAGAAGATGATACACAATGAGTTTTAATTAAGATGTGAATGGTGAAAGGGGTTCTCTCTATTGAGTGCAAGATAAAGAAGACACAACCACATAAGGTCATAAGGAGGCCAGGAGGGAGAATGTTGAACATGTGGAATTATATAGATCTGGCCAGAGATACATTTTCACTGTAGAGATCGTCACCATCATAAGACAAAGGAATTCAGGTGCTTGACAGCTTATTGGCACGAATAAGATTTTCATGCTTGTTTCAGTGTTGTAACATAAAGAGGAAAACAAATAACAGTATCAGGTTTGGGCTGAGCGCTGTTTACCTGTCACTTTTCATATTGTTTCAAATTTACAGTGCTTGTCTTTAAATGCTTATTCTTGAAGTTAATATCAGATGAAGCGTAGGAGGTTGTGGGTTGACAAAGAATTTTATAAAATCAGGGGAGGCATGGACAGGGTGAAAAGCCAAGGTCTTTTCCTTAGGATAGGAAAATTAAATCATAGAGCCATAGGTTTATGGTGTAAGAGGGAAGATGTTTACACAGAGGGTGACGTGTTTATGGAATGAGATGCCAGAGGAAGACTGGCAGTTGCAAGTACAGCTCCAAAATTTAAAATACATTAGGACAAACTTATGAATGGGAACCGTTTAGAGGCATATGGGCCAAATGTACGAAGATGGGAATAGTTTAGTTTGGAAAACCTTGCCGTCATGGATAAGTTGGACCAATGATTGTGTTTGTATGCGATAAGACGGCATGAATATAGGAAGCAAAGAAAAGGGAAGGAAAGATGTGATGCAAGCAAATTGGCAAGAAACATAAAAACAAGTGGCACGTGCTTTTCCATGTATGTTAGAAGAGTTCAAGAGGTGTGTGATCATCGATAGAAAGGAAGTCAGGCAAGTATATGGAAGATATTTCGAGGGTGTGACTGGGGAACTGGATACAGGGAACAGACAGATAATTTACACCATTATTTTACATCGTTACTCACAGGTGAAGGTGCTGTAAACATTTCAATGGTATAAACAAAATGGTAATAGGAGGGAAGATCTTGAACTGTCTCTAACAGAAGGAAGAAGGCATTTCTCAAACAGGTAAGACCAAGGGTAAATAGGTCATCAGCAATTCATAGCTGGTTTTAAAAGAAGTGGCTTTTGGCACTGTGTGAAATATTCCATAACTCTCTGGATTAAAGGAGTGACCCAGTGAAACTGGAGACCCTCCAATCTGGCGCCTGTCTTCAAGAAACGATCGAGACTGAAACCAGGAAATACTAGACTCACCATTATTGCTGGGAATCTGTGAGAGTCTGTTATTAAGGAAGGGACTGCAGGGCATTTAGAAAAGCTTCACAGTCAGCATGGTCTTGTTAAAAGCGAACTACATTTTGCCTGTAAAATCATGCAAAGTTTTTTTCTGGAAATCCATGAGAATGTAAGAAGTGGCCTTGATAAAGGAGGACTGGTGGACATGAGGCTTTCCAGAGATTTTCCGCAAGGTATCACAAAATAAAGGTTCTTACACAAGACAAAAACTCATTATATGACGGGTAATGCATTAGCATGGGATGACACTTGGTAAACACTTAGAAATCTGAAAGTCATAATTCATCAATCTTTTTGAAAAAAATGTATCTATTGGAGTACCACGAATATCAGTCCAATGGCAAGAGCTGCTTACAAGAGCTGCACTTATCTCCTGATGGCGGGAGCTGAGTGCAATATACATCCGAGTTTGAGGATGACACCGACGACCAAAAGGCATTCTGTTATTAAATCGAGAGGACTCCCAAAAAAGGAGCAGTACAACGGATTGGACTGTTCTTGTATATGAAACATAACGTCAGCATGCTGATGCAGAAATGTTGATTCATTAGACTGGTTCCTGGGATGAAAGGGATGAATTATTGAATACATCAAAAATGCTGAAGCGAATATTCATTGTGGTTTAAATGAATGAGGGCGTCATTACTGAAACGGACAAGATACAGAGTGGGCTTGACAAGGTCGGTGTTGAGGATATGGTTCCACACCAGGGAAGAGTTTCGAACTCAGGGATGTAGATACAGAATTAGGAATATCGATTTCAAACTGAGATGTAAAGAAATGTCTTCTTTCAGAAGGTAGTGATAGGCTGGAATTTCCTAACCCCAAGAGTTGTGGAGTTTGGGTCACTGATTGTATTTACAGACGGGTGGATTGGTTTGTGGCACTTCAGCGAGATGAGGGATGCAAGGGGTTAGTAGGAAAGTGGAGTTAAACCTTGGAGTAGATCAGCCATGTTCTTATTGAATGACAGCACAGGTTTGAGGGGCCGAATAGCCTGCTCCTGTTCCTATTTTTTACATTTTTATTTATGATTTTGAAAAATAATTTGATTACGTCCTGGAAGTCAAGATGTAAAATTTTGCATCCAGAGACAGCAGAGGATTTGTCTGAGTTGACCTTATGGCATGGGGGCTATATTCATTGCGAACCTGGGCCTGCAACATGACCTACATCAGGAAGAGGAGTAATAGAGAGGCAAACCTGAAAAGAAGGATTGGAGTGGGGGCTCAATGCCTGACCCAGCCTGGATTTTCCAATACATTTCCCAAACTGCACCAAACCATTGGAGTGACCTCAATCTGTTCCTTTACAGCAGGACCGAAGGGCTGAATGGAACATCAGAACATAGGGCTGACGGACACAACTGGGCCATTCGGCACTTTGACATTATTCCATCAATCAATAAGCTCATGGCTCATCTCATTGTGTTCCCAGCCGCACTTTTTTTCTGAATTCACTACGATCCATGATTCATCTGTCTATAGAAAATCAGACAAAGTCAGCCTCGCTATAATATCAAGATTCAGCCCTCCCAATCTTCTGGGTGGGAGAATTCCCACTTGAATGAATTCCCACTTTGTGAATTTCTCCTCAGTCCGGTTCTGACTGAGGTTGGAGGGTGTCACTGTTTCCATTTCTAATCCCACTCCTCCACTGCTCATAACAAATTTTAAATGTAACCAGGTTGGCGATATGGCCAGTGATAAAGCCTAATACTGGATCAGGTTCAGTTATCAGAACAAGTCAGTTGGATTTCTTTAGTCAGCTGCAAGTAATTAACAGAACTAACTGAGGACTATGATGGAGATGTGGTTAGCTCTGCTGCCTCACATCACCAAGGAACTGCGTTCAATTACAAACTCAGGTGAGTTTGAAAATTCTCCACGTACCTCGGTCGGTTCCCTCCCAATGCTCCAGTTTCCTCCCAGAGTACACAGATGTGCAGCTTAGAGTGGATTGGCCATGCTAGATTACCCATTGATGAGAGATCGTCCCCTTCATGGCATCCTCTGTCACTGTGGGGGAATTGAACCTGCCCTTCTGGCCTCCCTCTGCATCACAAACCAGCCGTCCAGCCAACTGTTTGGAAGACAGTGTAACTGTTACAGACAGAAACAGGCACAGGCAAAGGGCAAGAGAAACTTTCATAACAAGGAAAATGGTACAATTCAGATAACCGTCAAGATAAAACCTGAGGATAAAAGGATCTCTGCTCAAAATTGTATTTCATAATCGGACAAGTGTTTAGAAGCAGCGTTTGGCTGAATACAATAAAGTGAGACAAAGTGAAATAGCCAGAATTACTAATTTTCATTGGATATAAAATAAGTGCATATTTTTGCAGGAACCCAGTTCGTTGTAAGACTGAAAGTTCCTGTAACGCAAAATGGGAATACTTTGGAACACTATCTGGAATGTTCCATATTCAAAGTGTGTGTGTGTGTGTGTGTGTGTGTGTGTGTGTGTCTGTGTCTGTGTGTGTGAGAGAGAGAGAGAGGGAGAGAGAGAGAAAGAAACTCAGATACTGCACTGAGCTGGGTGGTAGCTCAGACCATGCTCGGTGGGGCTGGTGATGATCAAATCCATTAGCAATACTAGTGCTGCCCTTAAAGTTGCTGAGATATAGAGAAAGGTAATGTTACATTATCAACTGCTTCTATGAAGAGAGAAACTGTCACTATGGGACTGTGCAGAGATGCAACAGCTTTCTCAGCCAGGAAGAGAAACTCAGGAGTGGAAATAGTTTTCAACACTGACCGCGCTCACCTTATGAGTGTGGAATCGACTTGTTCCCGTCATTGGAAAATCAGTGGAGTTTCCGTGGATGCTTATCTCGGGATTGTATTGTCAGCTGCTCGGTCTGGTGACCCCACTCTATACACTGCATTTACAGAGTGTCAGGGTCCATGGTAAACAAATGGAGATGAGGCTCCACAGAAGGGAAGCTCTATAAATAGGGAGGTGCAGGCTATGTATGATTTTCCTGGGATTTCCCCGGACATTTGTCTCAGCTGTACCAGGTGTCAGGTATGAAACCAGTTTGTTTCAAAATTGAGGTGGTCACTGAGCTGCATTCCCTCCTTCTGTATACTGTGTAGTCGCAAACCAGTGACGGGACTGTACTGATGCTCACCATGAATTAAACTGGATTAATTCTGGAACTTTCCAGGCAGGAGTGAGTAACATATCCATCATCACCGGAGTGCGGTCCTCCGATATATTCACTGGCTGACAGAACCCATCTGTCCATTGAGAGCAATATATTGTGCCCATCTCCTTGAGCAAGGTACAGAAGAAAACTTCCAGAAATTCAAGGGAACAGAGTGACTGGTGAAAATGAGGAACAGTAGGAAATTACAATTAATAAAAGGTGCGTCTTTCAAAATCTATTGAATTTAAGGTTAGTATATTGCTGCATCTGGTGAGCTACATCCCAGAGTATTGACGAGGTGGCAGTAGAGCTAACAAAAGAATTACTGATTATTCTTCAAAGCTTGTTGGATTCTGGAACGGATCCTCCAGACAGGAAAGCAGCTATTGTAAACCTAAATATTTAAGACAGGACGGAGAGAGCAAACAGCAAACTAAGCAGTGGTTAGCTTGATTTAAGTTGTTAGAAAAACATTGGAACCTTTTGTGAGGAATGTGACAACTAGACACTTGGAAAATAATGACATGATTTGGTAGAGTCAGTCTAGATTCAGGAAGGGGAAATGGTCTTGATCTTTGATAAACCTGCTGGATTTTGTGGAGGTTGTCCGTTGTGACATCGACAATTGAGAACCAGTGGGAATGAAGTATTTGAATTTTCAGCAGACGATTAACATGATTGAATACAGGTGAGCAGAGAATGTTAGAGTCCATTGGTAGGTAGGGGTGGAATACACCGAATGTATAAAAAGTTGGATAATCGAGAGAATAAGAGAGTAGTATAATTATCTGGAGTGAAGGCTTTGGGGTATCAGAAGTATCAGTGTTTGCGCAATAGCTCTTTGCAAGCTATAAAATATTTCAGATATGAACAACAAATATCATCATTCACATTTATGTTCATTAAATAGTGAGAGGTTGGGAAGTGCAGTTGTTGAAACAGACCTGGATGTGCTTGGTCAGAAATGACTGACAGAATGTTTAATCAACAAGAAGTAAATGATGTGTGGCTCGTCTTGCAAAAGGATTAAACTACCAGAGTAAATGTATTTTTCCCAATGGTATTGTTATGTTTCGAGACTATTTAGGGTATTGTGTACAGGTTGGAAATGCTTTATAAATAATGATCTTGTGAGCGATTCAGTCCAAAGGGGTGTTATCAGACTAAACCCTTGTATGATGTTGCCATGAGGAGAAAGTGAAGAAACTTGTGCTTAATAAAGTGTGTTAAGGTGCTTGTGAGTTTATATTTTTTTAAAAAGTGTTGAAGCACATTGACTGTTGCCTTATTAGACCAATTAAAGGAATGCCCTGGCAAATTCACATTTCCTATGTATTGGAGTGCAAATATATCCACTGCAAATATATTGGCCGGTGCCTGTTCTAGTCGAGGAGAGATCAGCATGGTAACAGCATGTAGATTGTGGTTTTTGAGGGTGGTGGTGGTGGGAGGTTCAGCCGGTTACCGTATTGCAAACGGACAACGCAGCAGAATCATCTAGCCTGCGATAAGAAAACATGCATCATTCTTCCTCACTCCTAACTTCACGAGAGCAATGGGTGATGGGAGATGTCATCAATAGCCAGCGGTACCAACATTCAATCCAGTCCAGTAGGTTTTGTGAACTGAAGGAACCATACTGAAAGGGGTTAAATGAAGCTGTTTGTTCAGTGACTGTGATTGATGCCAGTCTCCATGGATCCTTGTTGTGTCACTGGATGTTTTCCATCTCCTATTAGAAAGGGGTCTCTTGCAATGGTTTATGCCATTGTAGCAGCAGATGAATCAGCTCCAACGCTCAAAGGGATCAGCAGCTGCAGAGACAGAAAAGGGAGATTTAAGCAACCTAGAATAGTCTGGAATGATTCATTAATGGATCAGAATCTGAGAACATTAGACTGAAATGCTGCAACAATGGATAAGAGCTTATCCGAGGGACTTTTCTACTTTTCCTGGCCTTGGTCATCATTACCACTTCGCATATGTGGTGTACTGCTGATTATCCAGGCGGGTTACTATCCTATCCTCGCTATTGTTGGTGTTCCTGGTAAGTTTCTTCATCTCCATCCATTTATTAATCTCGTCAACCATGGGGAACTTTTTTGCTATTTCTGTTATCTATATTTGACAAAGACGGAAATTATTGTCTTCAATTTCAAATGCAAATTCCATTGATTACCCACAAATTTCAGAACCACCCTCACAAACATCTGAGAACGAGACTGTTAACAATACCGAAGAACCTTTCTTCCCTGAATTCATTTATGTCTCGGTATTCTGTCCATCACCAAACCAATCCACTACCAACTCGATTATAAACCCAATCACTATCTTGGGATTTTGTACACTACATGGGATTTTGTAGACCATACATCATACATCAGGAGCATTTCTGAACTGACAGCCAGACTACTGCGACCACTAGGACTCATAACAGCACACAAACCAACAGCCACGCTCAGACAACAACTCACCAGAACGAAGGACCCGATAGCCAACATGAGCAAAACTAATGTTGTGTACAAAATCCCATGCATGGACTGCAGAAAACACTACATCGGACAAACAGGAAGACAGTTAACGATCCGTATACACGAACACCAACTAGCCACGAAACGACACGACCAGCTATCATGAGTAGCCACATACACAGACGACAAGCAACATGAATTCGACTGGGACAACACTACCATTATAGAGCAAGCCAAACAGAGAACAGCCAGGGAATTCCTAGAGGCATGGCACTCATCCACAGACTCTATCAACAAACACATCAACCTGGAGCCAATATACCGGCCACTGCAGTGGACAGCTCAAACTGACAACCGGAAGCGGCAGAGACAGGCCACGATAAATACCGGAGAAAACAGCACAGAAGCGCTTCACAGGAGGCTCCCAAGCACTGAGGATGTCACCTCGACAGGGGACGAAACGTTTGCAAGACAAATTCCCAGCTCGGCGAACAGAACCACAACAATGGTAGATTTCCTTTCGTGAAGGGCATTAGGGTGCCAGGTAGGACAATCGACAATGGTTTCATTGTTTCATTTAATTCTTAATTCCTGATATTTTATTGAATTCAATTCCCAAGATTTCTGTTGTGGGTTTCTGATCCGGTGTCCTGGTCATTACCTGATACCCTGGATTAATATTTGGAGGTATACAGCGAGATCATCGCCTCCTCAGTATCTCCAACCAACTCCAATGGCAATAGTGATGTTGTTGTTGGTGTGACTTTTCTTCATAAGGCAAATAAATGATTGGCAAAAAATGCCAGACTTCTCATTTTGCATTTATGAGAAGGCTAAATGATGGGAAGTACTCTTGGTGAAAAGGAGCTGGATGTCCTTGATCATGAGCCACGCACAGAATTCATACAGAGCAGTCGGGTACTGGCAGGTGGGACTAGATGGGGTTGGGATATCTGGTCGGCATGGATGGGTCGGACCGAAGGATCTGTTTCCATGCTGGACAACTCTATGACTCGATGACTCACCAAGTTATCAGCATAATTACTAAGTAGTATCGTTCATTACAACATTATTAAAGTATAAGAGTGAAGACACCGTCCTGCAGTTGTGGAGTGTACTTGGGACAGTATTTTCTTTCATTTATAATCAATGATCTCCTTGCTACAGAGAGACGGTGTAATGGAGTTTCAGCAGACTAATCCCTCCAGTGATGGTACCATGAGGAGAGTGTGAAGGAAATAAGTGTTTAATCTGTAACGCTACAAATAGAATAAAATGTGATTGCATTAACCCTGGAGTGTTATGAATCAACACTCATTATTTACAAAACAAAACACTGATAACATTAGATATAACATGTTTTCCATGATAAGTGTCTTCACATTTGGACAAATATATAGATAGGAAAGTTTTAGAAGGATATGGACCAAGTGCAGGGAAATCTGGTTAGCATGTTTGGACATGTTGATCAGCATGAACCGGTTTGTGCTAATGGGCCTGTCTCTGTGCTATAGGATTCTATGACTCTATGATAGTTTACAGAGCTCTATGGAGCCCCCATGTTGGTTGAGAGAGAGCACCAAGTTCTGAATGAACTCTTATCATTTGGATGTACAGTTGGTGTGTGAACCTGCATTGAACGTCATGTTGTTCACACAATTTTCATCAACCACATTCTGATAAGTATTAGACAATCCCACCAGCTTCTGGCCTCCATACAGAACAGTAGCCTGTCTTCTCTGCAACAAACCAATCCTTCTTTTTTGCTAAAAGCTGTTCATTGGCTCAAGTAGACTCTGTCCTTGATGTTTTTCAGAGGGTCAATAAAACGGGGCAAGGCTACGATCAGTCTGGTTTGGTAAAGACACGAAAGGGATTTTCAGAGGCCTTTTATTTACTTGTAAACAGATGAAACTACAGGCCATAATGGTCATGCTTTAGAAATGACCCGTATAATGAGCGGGGAGTGGTCAGTTCTTGTAGTTGAACTGAGTTGAGCTGAGCTGAGCTGAGCAGTTTTCAGTTGAGTCTGGGACGTTCAACTGGAAGCTATGTGGAAACTCTCTCTTTTTTCTGTCCTTAAGCTTCAACCTGGAAGCATGCATTCCAGTATAACGTTTTTTTCAAGGGAGTCTTATTATTGTGACTATTGTGTGTATTTGGAATACCATAATTAAGTCTTGCTGGATAGGTTGAATTCTGTAGGAGTTCCTTATTCTGTTCTTTGTGTTTCATTGTGTAATTTAGTGAATAACGTTTTTGTCTGCTTTAAAATCTAGTAGTCACCCTAGCTAAATTACTCCGGGTAATTTTCATTCGATAATTACCAAAACAAACTGCAAAGTCATGCTCTGGGCTGCTTGCTTAAGAATGTTTTGAGTGGTCTAGCCTCGTCCATAACAGACTGGGGGCTCATTGCTGGATTTTGAACAGGAGTGGCAGGTGCTAGTGTCTTTATTTCGGGAATTAGTTTGATTGGGTTGACAAAGCTTAGAATAGTAATGGCTATTTAAGTCGCCAAACATTACCTGGGTGTGTATGCGGTGACTTTGGAAATTTTACGAAAAGGGAATAAGACCAATTTTCGAGAATTAGCAGAGAAGCTGTATTTGGCACTGACTGCTTCTGTGAGGAAAGGAGAGTACATTATGGCAGTAGCTCGGCAATTAAACTTGCTGGAGAAACCATCAGAATCTGTGATGGCATGAATTCAGTTGCAAAGGAAACATCTTGAGTTAGCGGCGAGAGGTAAGGAAAGGGCATCCAAAATTGAAACATTTGACTTTTGATAAAATGCAGAAGAGTGAGGGAAAAGACAGAGCAGCAGAACAGAGAGTAAAAGTAAAGAATGGCAAAAGAGTGAGCAACCGGGGATAGAGAAAGAGAGAACTTTTGAATAGCAAAAACTGACACTTAAAAATGAAAATCAGTGTAAAAGGCTGTAGATAACGGCTGAGGGTGGGCTTTGTAAGGAAAAGAGTGAGGATGAGCAAGCCCCTAGTTGTCAGAAGCCTAGTGAGAATTTGGTTTAGCCTGTTCAAGCATTGCCGCAATTTGATGAGAAGAATGTGATGCCCTTTTCATCTCATTTGAAAAGTTGGCGAAACAAATGCAGTGGCCAGATGCAATGTGGGTTTTGATGATCCAAACAAAACTTGTAGGTAGGACTCGTGAGTTATTCACATCCCTATCAGAGGAGGTATCTGGGGAGTATGAGGAGGTTACAGAAAACATTTTGTCTGCATAAGCAACCTTTCAGGAATCTAATGAGGGATTCTGTTCAAACCTACACTGAGTTTGTAAGGATCAAACAGACTAATTTCGATAGTTGGTTAAGAGCTTTAAATTTAAAGCAATGCTACAATGCCTTAGAGAGGTTAGTATTTGGGGGATTTCAGAAATTCACTGTCTGAAGTAGTACAAACTCAGGTGGAAGAGAAGGGAGTGTAAACAGCAAGGTTAGCTGCTGAAATGGCTGATGATCATGAACTGTTTTGTTCATAATCTTGTTTTGGCTTCTAGAACCAGTTCTGGTCTCTGAGGGACAGAAATTGGAGCAAAGAGATATCATCACGTGCAAAGGGAAAGGTAGATCACAGTGTAGATCATAAGGATAATTTACGACAGTAATAAAGAAAACCTTGAGGGGGACAAAGAAGTTAAATTGTAATAAAATGGGCTACACAAAATCACAGTGTTGGTGGGCTGGGAGAAAACCAGATGTAGGATAACTAGACAAGCCTGGAAGTTTTGTTGAACTAGTAATAAAAAACATAAGGGAAGTTAGGCAACTGCCTCAGAGTGTACAAGAATATCAGTGGACGTGCCAAATCTGTTTTAAAAAGTCTACATGAAAGTGTAAAGTTTATTCAAATAGGCCAGGAGTAATTGGTAAGGAGGTTCCAATATTAATTGACACAGGATCTTTTCAGTCTGTAATGCTGAGGGGTGAGGCTTTTGCACTCTTGAGAGATTATTGCCAGAAAATGTGCTGGAATTCATAGTGAGGAAAAAAGTGCTCAGTTATGTACAGAGAATCCAGAGAAGAGTGGGGAATGTGTGGTAGGAGTCCTGGACCCCTAACTCTCAGCTCCAGGAATAAAATTTGACCTTGCAAATAGTATAGCCGATTCACTGGTAAGCGTGCTACCTACTCTAGTTGAAAAGCCAGTGGAGATGCAGGCAACTGAAGACCTGGAGAATGTTTATCAAGGAATTTTCCCTGATTGTGTGATCAGAAGATCACAATTGCACAGGTTGAAGCAGGATAAAGGCACAGATAAGGAAGCTGACGTAGAGTTATCCGAAAGTTTCTTTTTGATCAGCTAAGTGGAACAGAGAAGGAGCAAGTAGGAAAACAAGAAAATATTATAAGCTCTGATAAGCTGATTGAGTTACAGCTGAAAGATGAGTAGTTACAAAATTGATATCAAAAGATATTTAGCAAGAAAGAGAATGAATGCATTCCTGTGTGTTATTACTTAACAAATGATGTCTTAATGCGGATATGGAGATCAGCACACATTAAAGCAGATCAGACGTCGACAGAAATTCATCAAATTGTTTTGTCTGTTGGGTATAGAAAGGAGGTGCTTTGAGTGGCACATGAGCTACCACTTGGAGATCATTTCGGGGTGAGGACATTACGGGCTGAAATACAAAGATATTTTCACTGGCCTGGACGACACAAAGATGCAGTTGAATTTTGCCAGACATCTCAAACATGTCACACAGGCAGTCATAAAACCTGCAACTTTAATACCTATTCCAGCATTTGAGGAACCTTTCACAAGATCCTGATAGATTGTGTAGGTCCCCTACCTCAAACAAAAAGTGGGAATAAGTATTTATTAACAATAATGGATGTGTCGACTCGGTTTCCAAAGACAGACCCATTATACAGCATCACAGCTAAAAGAGTTGTAGAAAAAATGCTTTTTTTTTTACTAGGTACCGACTACCAATAGAGATCTAGACAGATCAAACGTCACAACCGAAATATTCAAGGAGGTGATGGATAACTTGAGAATAAAGCAAATCAAATCTCCTGTGTACCATTCAGAATCACAAGGAGCATGAGAGAGATGGCAGCAAACACTGAAGACCATGTTGAGGTTTTGGGCAGGATTATCGAGATGATTGTGATAAGGAAATTCTTTTTGAACTATTTGTGATCAGAGACGCACAGAATCAATCGACCAAATTCAGTCTATTTGAATTAATTTGTGGGCATGAAGTAAACGGACCATTAACATTGGTTAATGAGAAATTAATAAGCCAGAGTTCAGAGACCACCCATTTGGACAATGTGCCAAATTTTCGGGAACGTTTATAAAGAGCTGGAGAGTTGGGTAGACAACATTTGAAGTATCGCAGCATACAATGAAACAGGAAGTGGATCAGAAATCACAAATTTGCAATTTTGCAAATGGGAATAAGTTACTGGTGTTACTTCCAGTAACAGCTGAGCCTTGAAAAGCAAGTTTTAGTGTACCTTAGCAAATTGGGAAGAAATTGAATAAGATGAACTACTTGATACGGACTCCAGACAGGAAGAGATCTCACATAGTGTGTCATGTGAATATGCTCTAAAGGTATTTTGATAGTGAAAGAAAATAGGACGATAAGGCGTTAATGATTACAGCACAGAAGGAAGAACCAAGTTCAGAGGATTCCGAATTGGACATTCCTCAAATCAAATTGAACAATGAGAAAGTTGTCAAAAATTGGGTTAACTTATTGAGTTACCTTACACAAGAAAAGCAAAGCGACTTGAAAGAGTTATTACTCTCTCGTGGAGTGATATGCGAAAATAAACTGAGACGTACGAACAGAATTGTGCATGATGTAGATACAGGAGATGCTGTCCTGATTAAGCAACATCCTTATAGGCATGATCTTCCAAAATTGGCACAGGTTCAGAAGGAGTAGAGCGCATGCTCCAAGATGGCATAATCGAAGTGAGTTATAGTGACTGGAGTTCACGTATCGTCATGGTGCCAATGCCAGATGGTACCCAGCGGTAATGTGTGAACTATCACAAAGTCCATGCCGTTACAAAGACTGATGCATATCCAATTCCATGTTTGGAGAACTGTATCGAAAACGTGGGAGAAGCAATTTACATTTCTAAGTTGAATTTGCTCAGAGGCTACTGCCAAGAACCTCGGCCAAAGAGAGCGAAGGCAATTTCGGCTTTCATAACGCCAAATGAACTATATCAGTTCAAAGTTGTGGCATTTGGTACAAGAGACTGATAATAAAGTCATTGCCGGATTACCCAACTATGTGGTGTACATTGATGACCCGGTGGTTTTTAGTGACTCAGTAAATGTAACATTTACAGCATTTATCGGACTTGGTCAATTGACTTCAGAAGGATGGCTTGGTGGTAAACCTAGCTAAAAGTGAATGTGCGAAAGCCCAAGTCACGTTCCTGGGTCACGTTATTGGACATGGACAAATGCCCCCATGAGATACGAAAACGAATGTAGTTGGGGATTGTTTCACACAGTCGACAAAAAGAAATATGTAGTGCTACGGTTCTTGGGATTGACTGGATTTTACTGAAAGTTTGTGCCAAACTTTAAGCAGTGCGGCTATTCGACTCACCAAATTGTCAAGGGCAAGAACTTTCAGTGCACAGAGGACTGTCAAAAGGCATTTTACAGCCTAAAAACGGTGTTAACCACTGCCCCCAGTATTAGCTACACGAGTGACATGAAGCCTTTCAAGGTGGCTATCGATGCCAGTGATGTGGGTGTCGGTCCGGTGTTGGTGCAGGGGGATGATGAGGGAATAGAAAGACCCATCGGGTATTTTTTTCTGTGAAGTCGAACGTTCATTCATATAAATATTCAACGGTGGAGAAAGAGACTTTAAACTTGGCGTTGGCATTACACCATAACTGCGTTTATATTACCAGCAATGCATCTGAGACAATCGCATACACTGATCACAACACATTGACATTTGTGGAACAAAAAGGACAAAAATGTCAGACTGTTTAGATGGAGCTTGTTGTTGCAGCCATTCAATCTGACAATTGTCCATGTGGCAGGTCGCGAAAACGTGAAATCAGATGAGATACAGAGGTGTTCGGTGGTGTGTGTACCGTGGCCTGAATTTGCATAGGTTTGTGCATGTTTGAATATTTACAGTTAGTATAGTATATCTGTCAGTTTTGAGACTACTAACTGAGTTTGAAATGCAGCCATCTTTTAGCATTGGTGGTTCTTTTTTATTGGGGGGGGGGGCGGGGGGAATCATGTCACAAAGCAAGTGCCTTTTTTTTGTCTAAAAGCTGTTCCTTGGCCGAAGGAGACTCTGTCCTTGTTTTTTTTTCCCCAGAGGTACAATAAAACGGGGCTAAGCTTCGATCAGTCTGATTTGGTACAAAGATGAAAAGGATTTTTAGAGGCCTTTTGTTTACATGGAAACAGATGAGACTTCAGGCCAATGTGGTCATTCTTTATAAGTGACCTGGATAATGAATGGAGAGTGGTGACCCATTTTAGATGAACTCGCTGAGCTGAGCTGAGCTGAGCAGTTTTCAGTTGATTTTTGAACTGGGAAGTTCACATGGGAGCTGTGTGGAAACTCTCTCTCTTTTCTGACATTCAACTTCAACATGGAAGTAGGTTTTCCGTTTGTACTGGTTTTAATGGGCGTGAGCTTCTTGGGACAGTTGTGTATATTCCGAACAGCAGAACTAATTCTCGCTGAATAGGTTGAATTCTGACATGATTCTTTATTCTGTTCTTTGTGTTTCAATGTGTAATTTTACGAATAAAGTTTTTGTCTGTTTTAAAATCTAGTAGTCAATCTAGCTAAATTACTCCAGGTAATTTTAATTGTACACTTACCGAAACAAATTGCAAAGGTATGCTCTGGGTTGCCTGCCTAAAAATGTTTTGAGTAGTTTAGCCTCATCCATAATATCTCGGAGATGGAAGATGCCTCCTTGGACTTGGTACATACCAATCACTTTCTCTCCTCATGGTCAGCAAACCACGTTAACATAACACGTGTGTAACATTAGCAATGGAGCCAGGAGAAACAGCATGGAGCAGTCTGTCCGTGCAGTCTTTGCCTCATTGGTTTGTCGTGTTGCAGCAACAATGACATCCTCCTATTTCAGTCTAACAGTTTGGAGGGGCTGAATGACCTCTTCTATTCATGTGTCAGTGTCTCGAGGGACTGAATATCTTCCTCCTGGCCAGAGGGAAGACGTTCAAGGATTTCAGTGGGCAACCCGTGGTTTCTGCCTACCAGCACGTTGTGCTGATTAGACTCTATCTTTCTGAGTTATAGGAGCCAAACAGAAGGCTGGAAGAAAACAGCAAGCATCATGAGCTGGGAAAGCCAACATTTCAGTTATAACAGTTCTTCAGAACTGGGTTGGGGGGTGGGGGTGGGGGATCTGCAGATAAAGAGGGAAGGGATTGGTTGGGGAGAGGAGATCGGAGATGGTGAGTTAAGGATAAGTGGACACAAGTGGTGGGTCCAACCCAGTTGGGCGATGGGAGGGATGAATCCGGTTGGGAGCTGAAAGGTAGGGTCGTTTGGTGGAAAGGAAGGCCTGCCAGTCACTTCCTATTGCAATCCTCTTTCCCAATCCCTTTCCGACATGGCCATCCTAGGCCTCCTCCATTTCCACAATGAACCAAACCATAATTTGGGGGAACAAGATCTCATCTGTCACCTGTGCAGCCTACACCCCGGGGACTTAACATTGAGTTTTCCAATTTCAAATAACCTCCCTTCCAATCCCCCGACTCCTTTCCCAGGCGCACCCCTCCCTTCCATTCCTCTGAACAACCTTTTGTCCAGCTACCAACTGGATTCAGCCCTCCCATCAGCAACTCGCTGATAACCCTTCTCTGTGTTCACATAGCCCCACCTCTCCACTCTGCCTTCTCCTCCCTCATCAAACCCTTGATCGATAGACCTCCTTACTCCTAACCACAGTCCTGACAAAGGGGTATATCCAAGGCGTTCACTTCTCAACGTCTTGATGCTGCCTTGCTTATTTTGTTCTTCCAGGTTCCTGCGTGTATATTTTGGATTCCGACACCGACTTTTTAAAAAAATTGTCTTCTTGTGTAATGTGCAGGAGTGAGTGAATGCATTGCCCCTCTTGTTATCCAACAGATCATATGGGCTGAATGGCTTTTTAAAAACCAGCTGGAGCTGCTGAAGGTGTTCATCTTTCTTTTAACCGTGGAAATGTTTAGTGTCCAGCAGTGCTTTTGATTCATGTTAACTTTACCTTAAATGTTGTCCAGATTTCATACTTTAGTACCTTAGGAGGTGGCCCATTGTTCTGAACATTGTATAATCTTCACAGGACATCCCCACCCCTGATCATATGACAGAAGGAAAGACATTGATGAAGCAGCTGAAAATGTTTGTGCCAAAGAAGCTACCCTGAGGATTGACCACAGATATATCCAGGGATTGGGAGGTTTGATGGCCACTAGCCCCATTGTGTTCTGAAAAAAGTGGGGAGTTTACAACTGATTTCCATCATGTTAAATTTTGTTAAGTGTCCTTGATATCTTGCTCAATCAAGTACTGCCATGATATCAGGGCCAGTCACTTTACGCTGTGTTCATATTTTCTATCCATGACAATAGGCCAAGGTATATGCGTGGGGAGTGTTTCCTTCTCTCAGGAGGTCGTGACGGTTGGGACCAGACAGTTAGGGGAGGCTACATCACTGAAATGTTGTGGAGGGAGGGGGGTTGCGAATTGGTGTCAATGGATTTAGACCCGTCAGAGAGTTGAGGGCTACAAAGAATTGGGCATGAAGGAGAAATTGCGGTCGAGTGCAGATCAACCCTAACTTACTGAATGGAAGGGCAGGTCTTAGTGGATATGTTGCCTGGTTTTATTCCAGTGTACCCCAAAGTTCACTCATTTTGTGTCCTCTTCCATTTCCTGTGTTAGTGACTTCAAATAGCTGAATAGACTGATCCTGTTGCTGTGCAACTGGATACTGGTGCTGCATGATCTGGTTACAGTTTTATAGGCCCAAGGGGCTTATTGGCCTCCTCCTGTAATTGTATATCAGTCTCCCGGGGCTGTAAAGCCTCATCATGTTCTGCTGTTGCTGAAATCCATATCGACTAAATCTACCGCCCTTGGAGAAAGTGAGCACGGCAGATGCTGGAGAGCAGTGTAGAAAAGTGTGGCACTGGAAAAGCACGGCAGGTCAGGCAGCATCAGTCGAACAGGAGAATCGATGTTTTGGAAGTTCCTGACGATGGGCTTATGTCCGAAACCTAGATTCTCCTGCCCCTCGAATGCTGCCTGATCTGCTGTGCTTTTCCAACATCACATGTTTCGACGTCTACTGCCCTACCCAAGTCAATCTGCCTGGTCACATTATCCAATTACTTTAAGAAAATTGTCAGGCACAAACTTCCTCTCACAAAGCCACACTTATTATTCCTAATCAAAGCCTGTCTTTCTAAATGCATATAAATCTTATCCCTCAGAACCTTTTCATATAACTTACCTGCCATGGATGTTAAACCTACTGGTCTACAGTTCCAAGGCTTTTTTTGTTCAGTTCTTCTTGATTAAGGGCACAACAATTGCTATCCTCCAGTCTTCCGCGATGTCACCTGTGGTTAATGATGATCAATATTATAAGCCAGGGTCCCCGCCAATTCCTCTGGAGCCCCTTGAGGTGTTCTTTGATATATCGGGTAAGGACCGTGAGATTTATCCACTTTCCAACATTCTAGTACGTCCAAAACAAATCCCCTCTACTGTGATATGAATTGTCCCTAAGATATCACCACTAACTTCCTGAAGTTCTCAAGTCATCATGTCTTTCTCCACGATAAATATAGATTAGAAATATTCGTTGAGGGCTTCACAAATCTCTTATAGTTCCACACATACTTGTACACATTGGTCTTTGAGGGGTCCTATTTTCTATGCAGTTCTTGCTTTTTCTTTTAATATATTTAAAGTACCTTTTTGGATACATCCTAATTTTCTCAGCCAAGGTTCTTTCTTACCCCCGTTTCGACGATTTCCTTCTTCAATAAACTTCTGTATCTCGTATATACCTCCAGGGATTCCCTTGATCCCAGCTACCTGTAGCTGAGCCACACCCCAAGTTCGAGCATGAACCTGTGGACCAGTTTTATCCCTCTACATAGCTCTTTGAAAATTTCATGTTTTACCCTTTCCCGAGTAGGACACTCTATATACTGCTTGAGGAAACTTTCCTGACGCATTTAACAGATTCTATCTCATCAAATCCCTTAACACTCTGGCCGTTCCAGTCTGTATTAGAAAAATTAAAATCGCCTCTTTCCCTGCAGATTTGTTACTCTCATTCCTGTTGACCATTTGGGGGCGTATAATACATTCCCAATCACCTCACCAACCCCTTCCTACTTCTTAACTCCACCCACAAAGCCTCAGTGGGTGATCCATCAGTTATTTTATATCTGATTACTGCTATGGAACTCCCCTTAATGAGAAATGCAACTCCCCTCCCCTCCTTCCACCATCTCTGTCTCACCTGAAGCATATGTACCCTGGCACATTAAGCTCTCAGTCCTATCCATCACTTAGCCATGTTTGTGTAATGGCGATAATATACCAGTTCCACCTACCTAACCACACCCTGAGTTCATTGGCCTGACCTGTTGGCCTTCTTGCATTGAAATAGATGCAATTTAATCCAAAAGGCAGTACTTTCAATCTGTCGTTTTCTAGCTAACTATTTCTGATTACTGTATCACCTTCCAGCCCCGCACTTGCCCCCCTGCTCTTGAGGATACCACCCCCTGCCAATCTAGTTTAAACCCACCCTTGTAACACTTGCAAAACTGGCAGCCAAGATATTGCTGTCCCCTCCAATGCATGTCTAGGACGGTAATCTCCCTCTCAGGAGATTACCACTGTCAAGGTTTTTTTAAAATGTTTCTCCCAGCTCTCTGCAATCACGCCGCAGTACCTCGCCCCTACTTCTACGGGTATTATTTGTGCCAACGTGCACAATGATTTCTGGCTGCTCACTCTCCCCCTTGAGAATGTTCTGCAGCCACTTGGAGATATCCTGGAACCCAGCACCTGGGAGGTAGCCCACCATCCTGGATTCCTGTTTGTGGCCACAGAATCTCCGATCTGTCCCTCCAACAATCGACCCTACTATCTTTAACGTCCTTTTTACGTTTACCCTTTCCCGCTGTTCGGCAGAGGCAGTGGTAGTACCACCATCCTGGCTACTGCTGCGTTCCCCTGAATGGACATCCCCCCAACAATCAAAAATGGTCTATTTGTTATCGAGAGGAATGGGCACAGGGGATTCCTGACACTCCCCCCCCCCCCCCGCCTGCAACCTTTGCCATTCCTGGTGGTCGCCCAACTACTCTCTGCCTGGAACACGACAGGAAACAATGAACGCATGTTGGATTAAATTGTGTTTATTTAAACGCGAACAGGGCTGACAGGTAAAGCGAATGAACTCAGGGCGATGAACGTTGGTCTGGAATATTACAGTAATTAAAGAAAAATAACTAGGGTTGTGTCTTGGATGTGACCACCAAACTAAAGCACTTAACTACGAAGTTCTCAGTATCTCCGATGATACTGAGTGCATCATAAATTAGATTACCTACAGTGTGTAAATAGGCCCTTCGGCCGAACGAGTCCGTGCACCAACACACCGAAGAGCCACCGAGAACCCACCCCAGACACACCCCCCTATACCAACACTACAGGCAATTTAGCATGACCAATTCACGTAACCGACACATCTTTGGACTGTGGGAGGAAACCGCAGCACCCAGATGAAACACATCCAGATACGGGGAGAACGCGCAAACTCCACACAGACAGTTGGCCATGGCAGGATTTGAACCCTAGTCCCGGGTGCTTGGAGGCAGCAGTGTTAACCACTGAGCCACCGTGCCGCCCACAGTAGCTCCCTAACATGGTAGCCCAGGAGCTGAAGCAGGGTGCAGTGCCCACACGTGGAGCCACCAGGGCCGGTGGAAATCTCCCTGAGCTGCCACATTCCACAAGAGGAACGTTCGGCTGCCCTAAATGCCATCTAGACTGATGTAACAATAGAGTGAAAAGGACTTTATTTGAGTATACCAGCAATTTTTGCTGAGCTGCTGTTGTCCGAAGCCTCTTGTGTCAAAGCCTTACTGCTTACTCGGCTACAACGGCATGTCTGTCTATCCCTCCACATTTAGATTTGGTCAGGGAAGGGAGAAGACACTACAGTGATGTGGCGTTGGGCTTTCAGCACTCCTTGACACCTGGCCCCTGACTACCTTCTCCCCAGTGCAGGTCTCTGCTCGGCCTTGTAGAGTATCTTGCTGAGGTCTTCCTTCTGGTAGTGGTAACTGTGTCGATGCAAATCTTCACCCCGACTGGCAATCCGTGTTGTTACAGTCCTCTGGTACTTTCTGTCTGTTAGTATTGCGTTTATGAATTCCTTGAATCCCTCGCTTGCATTCTAAACGATGTCTCACTCCATAGTGAGAGAGGTTGATGTTCTTGTGAATACGGGGCTATTGGAAAAGAACACCATTAGACATAGGGGCAACAATGTGTCTGTCCGCTTACTGAGTCTGCTTTTCCTTCGATTTTGTTATATTAATTTTGATAATACCCCATTCCACTTTCCTGCGATTTCTCCGTAACACGTGTATAAAAATCTGTCTGTCTCAGCCTTGAAGAGATTTAATGATCCAGCCTCAACAGCCCTCCGAATTTTCTACAATTGTTTCCCTCTCACTGATGTGAGACTTGGTGGTCTTTCATCTGGTGATTTGTCCACTCTATCTTGCATAAACTTCCAATTCTGCCTCAGCTCCTCCAAACTGAAGACCGATTCGTCGGATGTGTTTAACATATTCGCTGGCTCTGTGAGCAGGCTGTCCCGTTAGTCCCTAATACTCCCATTTTTTCCCGCATTATCCTCTTCCCCTTATAAACCCCCAAAATGACTTTGGATTCTTGCTAATCTTACCCGCTAATGTTTTATCACCCCTCCTTCTGCACTTCCACTGACTTTTTAAGTTTAGTCCTCCACTTTCTATATTCTTTTAGGATTTTCATTGACCTGCTCATTTGATACCTGCTTTAAGATTCTCTTTCCTTTTTCATCCTTTTCGGAATTTGTGTCGACATCTGAGGTTCTCTGGGTTTGTTTTCACAAATTTTACCTTTGGTGTAAAATGCTGGGCGAACAATGTCATCAATTCAAATTTAATTAAATGATCCCCCAACCCCTGCCCCCCCTTGTTCTGCTACAGTTTCACCCAGAAGAATCTACACTTTAGCCAGATCCTGTCATTTCTTCCCATAAAATCTGTCTCCCCAATGCAACAAGCTTTTATTATTCTAACATTTTTGAGGCCTTTTCCTGAGCAAAGTCAAATGTGTGATATCACGGTCACTGGTCCTATAATGCTCTCCCACGTCTGTCTGGAACAGCTGAATGGATTCGTTCCCCACAGTGACCCAGCTCTACACTGCCCATTGTTGTTTCTGCTCTATGTTGACATAATATGTTCTCTGGAATAAATTTCAAAACACCTGCCACCTCTTAAAAGGTTATCACTGACCTAATGAATGTTTGGAATTGACATGCCTGAAGAGAATGATCCTATTATTGTTTTTACGCACCTTACACACCTTGGTTATATACCTGCTCTCGTACTTTCCTTTATCTGGGGGTCTAATAATATAGCAGTGTTTATGTCATGGTTTAGATCCTGAGCTCTAACCACCAAGCCTCATTAAAAGATCCTTTCAAGATATTGTCCCTTCTTACGCCAGTAACTGACTCCATAGTTAATAAGGCAATACCACCTCCTCTTTGACCGTCTCTCCTGTCCTGACTATAGCTCTGGTACTGCTGAAAATGTGTTGCTGAAAAAGCGCAGCAGGTCAGGCAGTATCCAAGGAGCAGAAAACAGCGAATCTCCTGCTGTTTGGATGCTGCCTGACCTGCTCCACATTTCCAGCAACACATTTTCAGCTCTGATCTCCAGCATCTGCAGTCCTCACTTTCTCCTGTAGTTCTGGTACCACAGAGTATTGCGTTGTCAGCCCTGACTTCCCTCAAACACATCTCAGAAAGGGCAAAAATGTCACACTTCCACATGTCACCTCGTTTCCTTATCATATCTGTCTGTCTGATAATGTTACCTGCATTAAGGTAAAGCACATCCGACCTGGAATATGTCACTTGGAACACTCTGTACCTCGGAGTTCTTCAGTCATTCATTGCTCGTTATCAACCTGTCCAATTCATGAACCAAAATTGTAACTCTGTGACTGAATGAATAGTTGTTGAATTTTAATTTCGTTTTTAGTAAATGTGCTCATCAAATGCAACTTTCCAGAATTGAACAGTCAGATCCAGGTACAACGAGTTTCTGCTGATTAGTTCCCTGCTCAGTGTAAAGAGGCGACAGCCCTCAGTAATGAGAAAGTGAGGACTGCAGATCCTGGTGATCAGAGTCGAAAATTGTGGCGCTGAAAAAGCACAGCCAGTCAGGCAGCATCTGAGGAGCAGCAGAGTCAAAGCTTTCGGCATCTGCCCTTCCCATGTTTTCCGTTCCATAATACACAGGATGTTGGGAACCATACTTGCTCAGGAAGGCAGCACTTTGGTTAGGCCACAGTTGGAGTACTGTGTGCAGTTCTGGTCGCCTCACTTTAGGAAAGATGTGGAAGCTTTGGAGAGGGTGCAGAGAAGATTTACCAGGATGTTGCCTGGAATGGAGAGTAGGTCGTACGAGGATAGGTTGAGAGTTCTCGGCCTATTCTCCTTGGAACGGCGAAGGATGAGGGGTGACTTGACAGAGGTTTATAAGATGATCAGAGGAATAGATAGAGTAGACAGTCAGAAACTTTTCCCCCGGGTACAACAGAGTGTTACAAGGGGACATAAATTTAAGGTGAAGGGTGGAAGGTATAGGGGAGATGTCAGGGGTGGGTTCTTTAGCCAGAGAGTGGTGGGGGCATGGAATGCGCTGCCCGTTGGAGTGGTAGAGTCAGAATCATTGGCGACCTTTAAGCGGCATTTGGATAGGTACATGGATGGGTGCTTAATCTAGGATAGAAGTTCGGCACAACATCGTGGTCTGAAGGGCCTGTTCTGTGCTGTATTGCTCTATGTTCTATGTTCTCTGTTCTATATACAGAGCCCTGAAATGGAAAGCAGTCAATCAGTTGGTTGGACAGGTAGTAAACAAGTTGAGATGAAATACAGACTGATTCAAGTACAAACATAAGGATAGATAAATCACTCGGCCAGAGGGAAACGCCCTAGGTTACTACAGGAAGGAAGGGAAGAGATTTCAGTGCCTTTGGCGATGGTCTTTGCGTCTTCACTCTCCATTGGAGTAGCATCGCATGATTGGAGGGTGGCAAATGTTACTCCCTTGTTCAGGCAAGGAAACAGAGATTGTCCTGAGAATGACAGACCAGTCAGTTTTACATCAGTATTCGGCAAAGTATTGGAGAGGATTATGAAAAATCATAGTCTGATTAGAAATAATCAGCTTAGCTTTGTGAGGGTCAGGTCATACCTCACAACTCTTACTGGATTCTTTGAGGATGGGATTAAACGCACTGAAGAAGGTAGAGCAGTGAATGCCGATTGCATGGTTTTTAACAAGGTGTTTGATAAGCTTCCCCGTGGTAGTTTCATTCAGAAAGTAATGAGGCATGGCATACAGGAAGTCCTATCTGTCTGGATACAGAATTGCCTAGCCCATAGAATACAGGGGGTGGTAGTAAATGGGAAATATTCAGTGTGGAACTAGGTGAGCAGTGGTGTTCCGTAAGGATCGGTTCTGGGACCTCTGCTGTTTGTGATTTTGATAAATGACTTGGATGACGAAGTGGAAGGGTAGGTTCGTAGGTTTGATGATTGAACACAGGTTGGTGGAATTGTTGATGGTGTGAAGGGCTGTTGTCGTTTGCAACAGGACATTGACAGGATGCAGGACCCGGCTGCTAAGTGGCCGATGGTGCTCAATATAGCAAAGTGGGATACGATTCATTTTGGAATGTCGAATTTGAATGCAGAATATCGGGTTAAAGGCAGGATTCTTACAATGTGGAGGAACGGGGGATCATATGGTTGATGGTATAGCTCCCAAAAAGTTTCTACCCAGGTTTATAAGGTTGTTAAGAAGGCGTTTGATGTGGTCCTTAGCCGAGGGATTGAGTTTAAGAGCTGCGAGGTTATGCTGTAAATCTATGGAGCTCTGGTGAGTCCACACTGAGAATATTGTCATCATTTCTGGTTGCCTTGTTATTGGAATGATGTGGAAGCTTTGTTGAGGGTGCTGAGGCGATGCTGTCTGGACTGGAGGTCATGTTTTATAAAGAAATTTGAGGGAGCTAGGGTATTTTCCTCATCGGACCGAAGAAGAATGGAGCGTGACTTGACAGGGGTGTACAAGATGATGAGAGGCATAAATAGATTGGATAGCCAGAGACTTTCTCCCAGGGTGGAAATGGCTCTCGAGGGGGTATGATATTAAGGTAATTGGAGGAAGGTTTAGGGTAGCCTTCTTTGGTAGGTTCTTTACACAGAGAATGTTGGGTGTGTGCAATGAACAGCCAGCAGTTGTATTAAAGTCAGCTATGTTAGGGATATTTAATTGGATAGGCACATGAATGATAGTTTAATGAAAGGTATGTAGTTTAGTCTGATCTCTGAGTAGGATAAAAGGTCGACAGAACGTCAAAGGCAGAAGGGCCTTCGCATTGTTGCACTGTGCTGCACTGTTCTATGTTTCCAGTTTCACCCAGCTTGTGGATTCTCATCAATTGTTGAATGTGAGAGTGAGTGATGTGTGTGACATCAGGAAGCTTTGGAGGGGTGTAAGGCCAAAACCTCCAGTTATGATGTGCATTGTTACAGTCACCTGAAGGCCAGTATAATATGTGTGGTTATTTAAACCAGACGGAATCCGCTAAGTTCAGTTATTAATGTGATTTTTGGATTGCCGATTGCTGCTGGTTACTTCACATACATTCTACTGTGTAATCCATGTAGTAATCTCTGACCATTCACAGAGATATACAATTTTATTTTGATACTGGAGAATGTGAAGGTGACATTTATTGGATATGGAGTTACAGGTTTCCTTGTGAGACACAAGGCACTGCAATAGTTTGTCAACTTGTTAACGTCTTCACCCATGTCTGATCCGGGGTGCAGATGTATGGAGTCTGGGAGGCAGGTCAGACCTCATCACCATAGGTAACTTGTATGGTGTGCTTCTGGCTTTCCATGTCTACACGTCTGGTCTCTGGGCCAGGCTCTTATGAAGATGAATTTTAAAACTTGGTTGCTGGTCAGCCATTAGTATTTAACCTGGAAAACATTTGTACCTAAACTCAGACCAGTGATAGTCTGTTGGCGGGTTCTCCACCTGCCCAAGGTGGATTCCAAATTATTTGTTTTGAAGTAATGTTTCACTGACTGCCCTGACCAAGGGTAGAAGCTCAATGCACAGATTTTGGAACAGACCACTGAGTCTCTGTGTATCACAGGCAGTTGTGAGGTCCAATAATACTGTAAATGATTTCAGATCTATTTGAAGCAATTTTCAGCGTAGTTCATTGCAAGGTGTTGAGATTACTGACCCGAACAATAATCGGATGTTTGCTATATTTCATGAATTGGGCAAAAAATAAGATGTGAACGATAATCATTCAACTGAACTCTAATCTCTTAAATCAATTATGTTGATTCTATACTTATGGAACTAAAATATAACTCCTGTCAAGATTTTCTCACACAGAAATAAAGTATGTACATCTTATTTTATCGAAGAAAGAACATGACTGTTGTGATCAGAATTGCACACAGAATGTCAGGATTCAAAGCTATGTTTTGCCTCTCCAATACTTTTAAAGTGGTTGGCTTCTGAATGATTATATGCTCAGAGTGAACAAACGATTGAACATACAAATAGAATTAGCGTTCTCATACAATCAGTTTAATTTCTCACTGAAATGTACGATCTTCTGCAATTTCACAGCAATTTAAAAATGGCAATTATTCAACATGGACTGTGAATATTCAACTAAATAAATTATTTGTGTTATCAAATTTTAGTGAAAAATAATTTGAAAACTTCCAATTTTTAGAATGAATGATGTTTAATATGAAATGTGGAAAGTGAAAAAAAGCAACGAACATAATATCGTTTCAATGAAAAGTCAGAGCTTTCCAAAGAGTTTTGTGACAAAGCAATGATATATTTGTTTTAGTAATTGGAATACAACATGTAAAATATTCATGTTCTGAGCAATAATTGTTTTTCATAATGAAACTGACCTTGCAATACTTGCATTTTAAATGCTTGTGCTGCACCAAATAATCAGATATTTGTGTGCATTTACACGGTGAAATAATTGGATAATGACTTTTATTCACAGCTGGCATATATTAGAGTACAAAACTTTAAAGTACAGGAGGAGGCCATTGGCCATTATGTATGAATCAGCTTCAAAAATGCCTCCCAAACACCCCCCCCCCCCCCCCCCCCCATTTGCCAGTCCTCCCTCTTTGGCCCGTTAAATTCAAATGTATATCCAGTTCTCTTTTGAATCTTCATCCACAACTTCCCCAGCCAGTCAATTCCAATTCGTAACAACTCTCTAAATAAAGACGTTTTCCTTATTTCACTCCTAGCTCTTTTGCTGACAAACTTGAAGTTAGAACTCTTTGATGCTGTAATGCCAACTCATAGAGTATTTTTCTACTCTGCAATATTTTTCATACTTTTGAGCACCGCAATAAATTCACATCTTTGCCTGTTCTGCTCCAGGAACAATAAGCTTTGCAATAACTGTAACAAACTCTACAACGGAAAAACAAGCAGAAAACTAGTGGCCAGTTTTCTGAACATCAACTAGCTACAAAAGACATAATCCCAAAACTAATTTCTTACGTACTGATGAGGAAGTACGCAACTTGACTAGGTCTGCATATCCATTCTAGGATAGGCCAATCAGAGACAAACACAACAATTCCTAGAAACATGGTATTCCAACCGGAACTCCATTAACAACCACATCAATTTTGACTCCATCTACCATCCTCTGAGATAAAGGGCCGGAAATGACATCATAGACACAGGAAATTTCATTACCAGCTGAAGGAAACCGAAACATTTAAATAGAAAGTGGGAGATAACACCAGCACTTCACTGGAGGCTCACTTACTGAGTTCAGTCAATGGAACAAACTAGATCTGCCATTAGCTATTGCTTCAGAATATATCTGAGTGTTTGTGGCTGCCACCACAGAGAATAATTGGATGAAAATGCGAGCCTGCACCACCAAGTGCATATCCAGAGGCTTTTTTAAAAAGTTTGTGAGATTACCTGATCAATCACCCGCCTAGGAAATGCATTCCAGACACATGTCACCAGGGGCAGAACGGCGGCTCAGTGGTTAGCACACCTGCCTAAGAGCGCTGGCGACCCAGGTTTGATTCCAGCCTCGGGGAACTGCCTGTATGGATTTTGCACATTCTCCCCGTGTCTGCATGGGTTTCCTCTAGGTACTCTAGTTTCCTCCCACAATCCAGAGATGTGCAGTTAAGTGAATTGGCCATGCTAAATTGCCCAAATTGTTCAGGAATGTGTAGGTTCAATGTATTAGTCAGGGTTAAATATAGGAGTAACGTGTTTGGGTGGGTTACTCTTTGGAGGATCAGTACGAATTTGTAGGGCGGTTGGGCCGAATGGCCTGTTTCCACACATAGGAACTTTATATTCTATGTCTGTGCCACCCTCTCAGTTCAATACAGACTCCACAAATCCTCTCTCAATCCCTTTCCTTTCACTTTAAGTATGTTTCCCTTTGTTTTTGACCCTTCGAGTAAAGGAAACAGCTGCTGTCTGTTCATCCTCTGCTCTTATATACCTGTACCATGTTTCCTCATCAACCCTTCACTGCTGCAAAGAAAAAATGAGAAAGTTTAGTCCTCGCCCTTCAAAGTTTGAGAACTCACTTGTCTTATTAATTCAGATGTGCATCCGCTCACATTTATTAGTGTTAAACTTCATCGGCCATTAATCTGGATATAGAAATCATCTGTTTATATCGTCCTGTTGCCTAACCATTTCCTCCTCACTGTGAAGCACCCAGCTAATCTTTGTGTCATCCCCACCATTAGTTATCATTCCACTGCCATCCATCTTCCACATTCTCACCATCATCATTTATGAATATCAGAAACAAACCTTGATTTCCTTCCTGTTCTCCAGATGTTATCCACAAATGAGTAATTAAAAATTCCAGGCTCTTCTTGCTCTTATTTTGGGGAATTTACAGAGTGATGTAGTTAACACCTATTATGAGGATGCTGCAAATTGCGACACAAAGTTAAATTCACCTTTTACATTCTGTCGCTCAACATGTCTTATTCATTAACCTTGTAACTAATTTAGGATGAACTATGGTTTGGCACCTTGCACTGGAATATTAGCCTTTTGTGTGGCACTGTTCTTTGTAACAATAGTCAGAACTGAAGAAATTTTGCATCTGCAGGATGGGCACAGACTCATTGGTTGAATCAGCTAATGTGATGAGGATAAATATTCAATTAAATTCTATGTTATGGAACAAACTGCAGGAGATCAAATCATATTCTCATGTCTACCTTGAATTGGAAGCAAATCCCGACTGATAAAAAAATCAAAAATGTTGAGACAAAACCAGAGGAGAAAAAAAACACGTCACCTGCATTTGACAGAGATACAAAACTACAGAGTAAATGTAAAATTTGATAAAGAATCAAGTGATAGAAAAAGAAGTACATCAAATCTTAATTTTCAATCGAATCAGTTCCCAATTTTCCTGAACAGTCGTTGTTTTCACCCAACCTCACTTTTCCAAAAACTAGCTTTTCCCTGTCACTAAAACTTCATTCGCCATTCTTCCTCCCCTTCCTACTCTTTCTTTACACTTCTACTTCCCTTGCACTACCCCTTCTGCTGCCACATTCTCTTCCATTGATGATATCTCTTCACACCCTTCTTCTGCCACTCCAACTGTAAGTTACACCATTTCCCTAGTTAATCCTACTTCCACTGGCCATCCCTTACCCTTTTTGCTTTCCACTGTGATGATGGGAGCTTCTGGCTTCGGTGCTGCTATTGTTCATCAGTGAATGATGAGATTGAGACGATCAATGCCCAATAGGAACAGACAATCGTGTATGTCTATACTTTTCCAATGCACCGTGAATCGGGTCCTTTTGTCCCCATAGAGACTGGAACTTTTTTCTGTCTCTCTGTCACAGCGCTTAACCAAACAGCCTCATCCCAAATAGGAAAAACCTCTCCTCAGAATCAGAAGTCCATGCATCTGTTTGTCCTTAAACATTGCGAGGACAGTGACCACATTGTTCAAATATGCCGTGTTCTATCCTTTTGCTCTTTAGTATTTTAACTGATTTTCCAATGTCAGTTGAGGTGAGATCAGAGTAACTTCTCTTGCCATCAAAGTAGTATTTGAATCTTGCAGCATCATTGACCCTCAGGAAAATGTAGTCAACGGGAATCAGAGGAAATTCTGTGCTGGTAATTTCCTCAATGAATAATGACACCTTCCCGAGAGCTATTGGGAATGACAAATAAACTCTGCACTTGCTAGTGCCTTCGAAAACCATGGATGGATTTGTCTTATTAATAACATCAAGATATATTCAGTTTTCACAGTTTGGTCTAAAATCTCAGAAAAGTAAGACCTTGCTTGATGAGTGTCACCCCAATGAAATCATTGCATTACAATAAGGTAATGAGTCCGATTATTTTCAATCATTTACTTTCTGAGGACAGGGCGTGCGGTGTCGTTGACACTGAGATCAACATTTTCTCTGTTCATCTGCGTCACATCACATTGGCTCAAGGCTGCACCATTCCCCAATTCTACTTCATTCTCCAGCTCATTCGCCATGCTTGCCCACATACGAGGCCCACAAGATCGAATAACTTACAGATGCCAATGAGCCTCTGGAACCTGCCACCCCACCCATGCCCTGCAATCTGAGTCCATCCCCTCCCCAAGCCCACCCGCCTGTCGTGTATTCACTATCCTTCCTAACCTTCCACGCTCTAATGCTGAATGTTGTGTACTCAGCAAAGGTCTCAGCTTTATCCTTCTGTGCCCCCACTTTAATGAATTTCAGGCTCAACATAATGTTGAACTCCTCTTCCACTGTCTTCTCCTCGGTGTCCCATTCTTTGTGCAAGAGTACACTCCCCATCCCATAGACCCTTCGCTTTTATCTCCTCCTGAAAATCCACAAAATGTACTGCCTGGGCAGACTCATTACTTCAGCCTGCTCCTGCCATACAGAGGCGGTGCATGGATACGTACGTGGGCCCAAGTTATATCTGTTCCTTCTTTTGGTACGTAGACCATTCCTTGTTCCAGTTCTATTCCAGCAACTCTTTCTCCGATACGTAGATGATATCATAGCTGCTGCTCTTCTCTCTCGTCCAGAATTGGAAAAGTTCATCGTTTCCAATTTGCACCCCTCCCACTTTCACCTGATCTATCTCTGTCTCCTCCCTTCCGTTCCTCGACATCTCTCCTTCTTCGTATGGGGATAGACCAGCCACTGATATCCAGTATTAAACCACCAACTCCCACAGCTACCTGGAGTACGCATCCTCACACCCTGTTTCCTGCAAAGGCTCCATTCCATTCTCTCAGTTCCTCCGTCTCCACCGCATTGCTTCTGCTGATTTCAACTACAAAACTGTGGCCTCTGAAATGTTCACCTTCTTCCTCACCCGAGAATTCCCCAGCACTACTATCGGCAGGGCCCTCAACCTGTTCCAACCCACCTCCTGCACTTCTACCCTCAGCCTCTTTCTTCCCTCCTGCAACAGTGTTAGAGTTCTCCTTGTCATTACCTCTCAACCCACCAGCGTTTACATGCAGAGGATCATCAGTCCGCATTTCCCAAACCTCCAGCAAGATGCCACCACTAGACACATATTTGACTCCTCTCCCTTTTCCGCCTTCTGGAGGACCATTTCCTCCAGGACACCCTGGTCCGCTCTGTATTCATTCCCAACACCTCCCCCAACCTCCCCCACCCCCACCACAGTACAACTTCACTTTCCCCTGCCGGAGGTGTTACATTTCCCATTTACCTTTTCCCTCCTCACTATCCAAGGGGCCAAACATACCTCCCAGGTGAAGCAGCATCCTACAAAATTTTCCACAATCCGGTCTACTACATTTCTGCTTACATTGTGGTCTGCCCTACATTGGGGAAACTAAAGTAGACTGGGTGGCCACTTCACAGAAAACTTCCAGTCTGTTCAGATAGCATTTATTGTTGCTGCCATTCAATGTAGAGGTTATACAGGTGACAGGACGAGAAACCATACTTGCTGATAAGGTGTCAACACTTGGATGAAGAAAAGCAGAGGGCGTTTTGTGATTGGAGTAAACTGACTGAAATAGAATGGAGTTGTGAAGGTTTCCATGCTTAGTGTCAATGCAATATATATGTTTTGTAGTCTACTATAACAATAAGAATAAAGGATTTAAAATGAGGCTATCTTTGTATATTGATGTATCTTTTTTTTTCAAAGGAGGAGTTATGACTATACTATCACTTTACAAAGGTTACTTTCTCGTGGGTATTTTATTGAAGAGAGGTCTTAAAGACAGAGGTGCAGAACTGCTGCCTGGAAATGGCAGAAGTATATAACTGTGGAGTCCTTTAGGTTTTATTAAAATAGTGTTAACAATGGAAGCTGCTGGTGATCCCAGAAGAGTTGAAAGTTTCAATACATGTTTCCGAGCCGCTCTTTTCTCTGAACACTCTTTTTAAGTTTCTTCCTCCTGGATTGGAGAACTGCACGTAAGATTTGTGTATGAATTTACCTTTTTGTCAAGAGGCACGTTGATGGGATGTTCCTGTTTTAGAACAGTTAATTAGTAGAAGGTAATGTATCTATTGTTTGTATAAGTGTTCCAATAGAGAAGCTATCCCAACTGTTCTTCAATTTGATTGTGTTTTAACTAGAGCATTTTGCTTAACGTTGAGTGGATTGCCCAGTCACAACACATCTGGATCATCCAATTCACATCTATGTTTTAAAAAAGGAAAATATGTTGAGGGGGTCTGGTCTGGTCCATAACACTTGCAGATGAGGGGCTTCTGTTTGTGTCCTGTTATTGAAAAGTTAGTGGAGGTGCTGGGGATGGTTTCCAGGACATTGTGCTGTGAGCTGCCGCAGACATTCAGGGATACCTGAGTAGTTTGTGACCCAACTCTGGATGGATCATAGATACTGTAGTTACAGCATCTGGGCCTGCAACATGAACAGCAAATGGAGCTGAGGTTGCAGAGAGGGAAGCTCTGAAACTACGGAGAGAGTGTGTGGGGGGAAAGGGATTTGCTGTATCCACCGCAGGTTTTTCAAGACCAGTTTCCCAAGCCCCACTTAACCCGGGATCAGAGTGTGAGGGGACCCTGATTGAACAAGGAGCTGGCCACAGAGCGGTGTCGCCTCCTTTAACACGGCCTGCAGCTTCACACCAGGGGGAGGATGGTGCTGCCAGTGGCTGTTAGCGTCACTGTTTCATTCAGTTTCTATGATCTGGAACGTTCCAGGCAGGAGTGGGTGAATATCCATCATCTCCGAATATCTCAGCATCAGTGTCACCGTTCAGTGATGGAGGATCTCTGTGGTAGATGAGGTGAATGTTTTCTCCTCTGCAGGGTGTATCCCTGTTTTCCCAGTATAGTGGGATTCCCAATGGTATACATAGCTCTTTGGGGATCCCATGTCAATGAGGAGGGGTAGAAGAACTGAAGAAGCTCTTACCTCATTAATGTTGCAGTGTGCCCAGAAACAGTACAGCATATTGGTGAATACCCACTGTCCTAGCAGCAGCCACAGCCTCTTCATTCAGAAACAGCCATTCCCATTGTCCTCGGATATAAATTTGGAAAGAAAGGATGGAATATCAGATTAAAGCCCTCTGTACATGGCTCAAAACACGCTCGCCCTCACCACTCCCCACCACCAACCAACTGCATCAATATATCCCGTTTGTACTGACAGCATAGGAGCCAATGTGAACATCAGATGGATCAACACTTCCCATGTCTGAATGGGCCAGAGTGAAGCCTCCAGATCACGCTGTTTAACTCAACTCTGTAATCCCTCTCCATTACAAACTCTCTGAAACAGATTGCAGGTTGTATATTCAGTTATATCCCACCTGGTAAACTATTATCCATTGACTTTACCTGTCTATATCAATTTTCAGAATCTCCACATTCTCTTGATAACTTACTTTCTTGCCAAATTAGTGTCATCACCAAATTTAGTAGCAGTAAATCTGTTCAACTCCTTCTGATAATTGATATAGATTGTAAAGAGGTGAGGACTCAGCGCTGGTCGCAGTGCGACTCCACTGGCTACGCTCTGTCGAACTGATTGAGACTGGTATATCCGGAGTGCCTGCTTTCTGCTTGATAATCAGTCCTCCCCCATTCTGGTGTAGCACAGTCGAAGGACTGAATAAGAACAAGGAGCATCAGTCAGCAATCCAGCCTGATCCGCCATTTAATACAATCATGGCTGATGTCATTATGGCCTCAGTCCCATTTTCTTGGTGCTCTCCCTATCCCATCATTTACTCAATGTCCCAGCACTCATTGCACTCTGGGACTGTGAATTACACAGATTCACAACGCTTTGAGAGAAGTAAATTCCCCTCACCCCTGTTTTAAATCTACTCTGCCTAATCCTAAAACGATGATCTATTGTCCTAGTTTGCCGCACATGAGGAAATATCCACTCCACACCGACGTTGTCAATCACCTTTAACATCCTCCAGTCCTCAATGAGGTCTCCTCTCATTCTTCTAAACCCAGAGCGTATCGGCCTGAACTGCTCAAACGCTCTTCAAAAGACAAATTCATCTCTGGAATCAATCTAATGAATTTGTTCTGAACTGCCTTCATTGTAACTCCATCCGTCTGCAGTCAGGGCGCTAGAAGTGTACACAGTCCGCTAGTTACACTCTCACAAACACCTTGCAGAGTTGCAGCAATTCTTCCCTTTCTTTATATTCGATTGAGTTCGAATTAAATGCTGAAATTGCACTTGCCTTTCTCATTCCCTGCAGTACCTGCATGTGAGTCTTCTGTGATATGCACAGGTGCACCCCGATCCCTCTACACATAAGCACTCTGAAGTTGCTTTCCAGTTCCATAAAAAGTTCGATTCCTCTGATAGAAATGGATAATCCCATACTGATCCACATTAAATTTTATCTGCAAGATGTTGGCCCGTTCATCTGAACTGTTCACTTGCATTTGTAATTTTTCTACATCTTCATTGTATCAACTTCCTTTGCCACCTGTTTTAGTATCAGCTGAAAATGTGGCTGTAGTGTTTTCTATCCCCTCATCCAAGTAATACAATAGATGGGAAATAGTCGGGTCATGTGGCCTTAACTCTATAGAACCCCAAAAGGTGCCAAACATTAAACGAAACAACTATTCCATTTCTCTATCCAAGTGAATACCTTCCTCCGAAACCCATGTCCTCTTATTTTGAAGCTTAATCTTTTGTACAGCGCTTAAATCAATGTTTTCTCAAATTCCAGATACTTTACCCTTCCAGTATCCTATTGTTTACTTTGTCACATATATAAAGAACTCGAACAAATAATTTCCTAAAAAAACAATGCTGATTCTGCTGTATTCAATTTTGACGTTGCAAATCCCCTGTTGTTAATTAATTAATAATGGATTCCCACAATTTCCTTTAATTCCCAACAGATTGCTCACCAGTTTTATTCATCACTGAAGATGATTATCCTAATTCCTACCCTTTCTGTAATCTCCAGGTTCCCTTTGCCGTGTTCCTGTGTAACAGGAACAACGCTTTAAAAGATCTGCTCCAATCGCTGTGGATGAGGCATGAATGTCTGAATGGAATAATTCTGTTCCTGGTTTACACACTCAATGGGCTGAATGTCCGCATCGTGTTCCTACATTATAGTCTCAATGTACGGAACATCCTGATTTACATTTTCAAGACCTGCTTCTCCTCTTCCTGATGATACATCAGGAGCTTGAGGGCTTGTGAAATCTTCTTGTTAGTATGTAACTTTTTGAGGAGCTGAATTGTCTCTTCATATTCCTTCATAACAGGCTCATACTGAACAATCACCTCCTGCATCCCTGAAATGGGATCAAGAGAGTGATTGTTCTTCTCGTGCTCCCATATAACACATACATGTGTGAATGAACTCTTCCTTTCCATAACAAGTCTCAAATAATTTTATCTCCTTCTCTAGTTCTCATGCTGAATGACCTTTTCCAGTGTCTTCCATTTCCTGTGTTACAGACTTGAGGAAGTTGAATGGACCGATCCTGTTTCTGTGTAACAGGATACTGTGCTGCACAGCCGACTCTGGGTCCAGTGATAAAGGATCGAGGAGCTGATTGGTCTCCTCCTATAACGGTATATCAGGCTCCAGGGGCTGAAAGTCTCATCCTGTTCTGGTGTAATAGGGTCGAAGGCTTGAATATCCTTCTGCTGTTCCTGTGTAACAGGCCGGAGAAGTGAAATGGATTCCTCCATTGGCTGTGTAATTGTCTTCTGTTGCTGACTCCTCCCGGTGCTCTATGTAAAAATACGATCATCTTTCATTCTTAAAAACTCCAATGGATATTGGATCAACCTGATCATCATTCCGTTATAAGCTAACACCTTCATTGAAGGAATCAGTTGAGGGAACCATCTCTGAGCTGCTTCCAATATACTAATGTCCTTTCTTCAGTGAGGAGACTAATTGTGTACACCAGACTCCAGATGTGATCACACTAGGATACTGTACAGCATCAGCAACACTTTACCAGCCTGATGTAAGGTTCCCACCCAGTTTAGAGCAGCCTCAGTTGTCTGGGGGAAATGCACAGCTTTGCTGAGAGACCTTACTTCTCTTCTCCACCATCATAACGGGAGATCTAGTGAAAATATCACAATGACACTTGAGAAGAACGAATAACGTGACGAGATTATTTTAACGTCCACAAAAGCCTCACAAAATGTCTCACATGAATCTACCATTAATCTCCCCAGAGGCCACATCGCTCAGATTCCACGGAACCTGATAAGGTAGAACTTGTAGACAGCAAGGGGAAGCAAACATCGATGGAAGTTATATATAAAAGTGAAAGCTGCAATACAGAGGTTGGTTATGTTATAAAACAGGGAAACATATATGTAGGTATGTGGGTACTACAATGAAAATGACCAGCTTCAAGCTGCAGCTAAACTGTGTTATCCTATGTTAATGCTAATGCTGGGAAAAATGGATTTCATGACCATGTTTGAGATGGTTTCCTTTAACAGTATGTTGAGCACGGAGGTAGACGTCAGGCGGTTTTGGAACTGATGTTATGTGATCAGAGGAGTTAATTGAAAACACTGCTGTAAAGGAGGTGCTTGGAATATTAATCATAAGGTATTGAATTTTATGTGATGTCTGAATACAAAAGCTTTTTTTTTGAAATTGTGGTTATAAACCTGAGTCATGCAAGTGATGAATGTATGAGGGGCAAATTGTAATTCAGTGAATTGGAGAAGTACATGAAAAAGATTTACTGGCAGACAGGCAATGGTTGGTGTTTTAATAAACACTATAACGTACAATATATGAATATCCACCACAGGGCAAACAGCAAAAGGGTAAGGTGATTTACCAATAGCTAACAAAAGAAGTTAAAGATTGCATTAGATCAAAGGAAGCAGCTCAGAAAAATGCCAGATATTGTGGTAAACAATGGATTCAGAAATATTTGGGACCCAGCAAAGGAGGATCAATGAACTTATTAGAGGGTGCATACATGAAGATCAGTGGTCTGCACAACATCGTAGGCTGAAGAGCCTGTTCTGTGCTGTACTGTTCTATGTTCTATGTTCTATGTTCTCAAATAAAACGAACAATGCAAAGAACGAATGCAAACTAGCAAGAAACGTAAAGATGACCAAACGCTTCTCTCGATACTTGATGGCAAAGTGAAGGCAAAGACACGTGTGGAATGGTGAATATCCACACAAGATAATTTATTGCAGAGAACTAGGAAATTACAGAGAAATTGAACAGTTTCTTTCATGTCTATCTTATTAGAGGCAAGCTTAACTGATGGAGAAACTCAGTTTGTGTTATCCAGTGATTGAAAAAATGAAAGGAGATCGCAGTGAAGATTAGAAAGTTCACACAGAGAGACGGACTGACACAGGGGCCTGGAGAAGTGCTGCCAAGCAAGGTTAGGGAGAATCCCAAGAAGTTCTCCACGTACATTAATCAGAACAGAATAACCAGGAAACAATTAGGGCCTATTAGAGACCAACGGGGGACTCTGTGTGTGAAGCTGGAGAACATTGATCGTTTGTTACATAAGAGTTCCATATCTGTTTCACTTTGGAGAAGGAAGATGCAGGGACAGAATTCAAGAAGATGGATTGGGAAGCTCTTGAACAGATTGATATAAGATGTGAGAGGGATCGGAGGATTTGGCTGGTATAAAATTGGACTGATTGCCAGGTCTGGGTGAGTTGTATTACAGGCTGCTATTGGAGACAAAGGACAAAAGGCCCTGATTCAAATGTTTAAGTCGAATCTGGCCCCAGGGAAGTTGGAGATGCCAGATGTCTGGAGAACAACTAATCTGGTCCCACTTAATGGGAAGGGTGATGGAAATAGATCGGGGAATTGTAGACCAGTCAGTAGTTGGTCAGTGTTAGGCCAAGTATTGGAGAAAATAGGAAAGGAGAAGATTGATCTTCATTTAGAGAGACAAGGTTTAATCAGGGATAGTCAGCATGACGTCATCGGGGAAGCCATTCCAAATTAAATTTATTGTATTGTTTCGAGCATGTTGTTTATGTAGTTTTTCGACAAGGCCATTGACAAAGCCCCATGTGGGAAACTGATTTTTAAAAATAGTCATGATATCAAGGGTAACTTTGTGTGTTACATCAAACATTGTCTTAGTGGCAAGAGACAAAGGGCAGTGGCAGAAGGCTGTTTGTGTAACTGGAGACCAGTGTCTGATGGTGTAGAACAGGGATCAATGCTCTGTCCCTTATTATGTGTGGCATTCATAAATGATCGAGATGTGATTGTGTAGGGGGTGTGGGAGTGTGTGATAATTAAGTTTGTGTTTGACACAAAGATTGGCCGTGTGGTTGGCAGTGAAGAGGAAGGCCTTATATTACAGGAAGATACAGATGAAATGGTCAGATGGAAAGTAACCCTGATAAATATGAGGTGATGTACTTTGGAAGAAGGAACCAAAAATAGGGGTATGCAATGAAAAGCAGCACACTAGGAAGCTCAGAGGGTATTTCTCCACAGATCCCTGAATGTCACTGCACAGGTTAATACGTTAGGGAAAAAGTGATGACTGCAGATGTTTGAGATCAGAATCACGAAGTGTAGTTCTGGAAAAGCAGTCGGTCAGGCAGAGTCCAAGGAAAAGGAGAGTCGATCATTCGAGCATAAGATTTTCATTATGGAATGATGGCGACATTCCTGATGATGAGCTTATTCTCGAAACATCGACTTTCGTGCTTCTCAGATGCTGGCTCATCTGCTGTGCTTTTCCAGCAACACATGTTTTGACTGAGGTTAGTAGGTTAGTTAAGAAGGCAGAGGGAACCGTAGACAAAGCCTTAATTCACCAACATATACGTTCTCAGAGTTATACAAGTCTATGGTTAGGCCAAGATGGAATACTTTGTGCTGTTCTAGGAACCTTATTAAAGGAAGAATATGATTGCACTGTAGGGGTGCAGAGGAGAATTACCAGGATATTCCCCGGGATGGAGCATATCAGCTATGGAGAGAGGCTGGGTAAGCTGGGGATGTTTACTTTGGAGCAGAGAAGGCTGTGGGAGAGGTGATTCAGAAGGATAAGATTACGAGGGAGATGTTCAGAAAGATTTTTGCTGAAGTCCCAAGCACAGTCTGCAAAATAAAATCTTATGGGATTGTGGCGAATATTTGGACATGGTTTCAGAATGGGACAGCTGGCAGGAAAGAGTGAGTAATAGTTTTTTAAAATTATTTTGATTTTATGACCAGGTGTATTTACAGGATAAATACAACAAAATACAGCGAAAAGCTTTCACGTGTTGCCACACAGTGGTGCCATTTTGAATAATTGAAGACAATGGAATAAACAGAGGATACAGCTTGAAGAGAGTTGATGGGTCGTGATCCAGCTCCTCACCATGGACCACTCCTGCAACCCAATCTCTCCATGACAGCTACATCGCCATCTACACCAGACCCCAGCAACATTGAAGATGCTGATTATCAGGCACCATCTTTGCCACTGGGCAGATACTCCTCCATCACCGACTCATTGCCCCCAGTGCCAGACCATTCCAATGTCAGAGACATGTCTCTTTCTGCTATAACCACCTCACCGTTGTTACCATGATGGCCTTCCAGTATACACTTCATCACCACCAGTGCAGGACCCAATCAGCAACAAGTCTCCAATCCTCAGACATTACCTTTTGCTGCTGAGTCCTATCTCATCCACATTGCCTCTGCGGATGAGGCAGCTGCCAATATCAGGTCCTATGCTTGCTCCGGAGAAGTAAGTAAGCACTCACTCTCCTCCGCACTGGGCTCAGCTTGAGGTTCAAACCCTGGGTCCAGCTTGAGGCCAGTAAGTTACAGAGACAAAAGTGGGGGAGCAAATAAGAAAAAGGAAGCAGGTTAGAGTGTACAAGCTCAAGCAAAGCAGCCCTTGGCCCGGAAACACCGGAATAAAAGGATCCTTTTATTGGAGATGAAGGTTCGTGGCGTATATCAGGAATATGTTGTTGGGTCCCAGCTCTTCGTAAACATCTCAAACATTTGGTTGACGGAATAAATTGCAATATATGTCAGTTTGCTGTAGGAGAAATATAATGAGGAGATTCTCGGCCATGATGAAAATGCGAGAGGTTCACTGTGTTGAATGACTAACTCCTTTCCAGATGTTTCTGTGCAGTCTGTGGGAAAGCACTGCCAATGTTGTCACAAGCTCTCAGATGTTAGGAAGGATGTCACTGCAGGGTCGACAGGATTGTTCCCATTCCCTCTTCTGATAACGAGGCTGGTGCCGGCTGTTCTATCCGGGTTATCCTTTCATACCTCGGAGCAGTTTGATACAATTGAGTGACTTGCTTGCCCGTTTCAGAGACCATTGAAGAGTGTATCACGTGTCTGTGTGTCTGGGGTCACTTTGAGGCCAGACCAGGAAAGCAAGGGAGATTCGCTTCCTGAAAGTACATTGGGGAAGCAAATTGGATGTTTACAATCGACATTGGCTTCAAGGTCACTGTCACTGACACCAAATTTTAGATCTCGATATTTCATTAATTGTTTTTAAGTTCCACTGGTTGTCAGAGAATTAGCCCAGTCTGAAATAGTAATCCAGTGACATTTCCACAACAGCACCATCTCCACACGGGGACCTACCGGAAACCACACTGAACAGATAATTTTTGTGCTGCTTGACAGCTCTGTCAAAAAGAACGCCCACCAATTTGACTGTCGTGATGGAATTGAGGGGCGAATATTGGTCATATTGTAACTATTTTCCTCTTAAGGGACTTGTCATAGTTCTTTTCCACATTGCCAAATAAATGTCAGAATCGGAAATGAAATGAAACAGCTTCCTCAGGGAGAGTGCTTTTTATACATTGCCTGTATCGTATCTACTACGTTCAATTGTTTGTTCATGTCACATGGAGCGAATCAAATCTATGATTTTGTGAGCACCCTGACGAGATGAGTTGAATAATAAACTCAACACTTCCGACTGAGTATGGTGTAGATACGAATCTTTATCTATTGCACTAATGTGCAGGGCTGTTTCATTATTTAGGATGGGGACATGTGTATGACCCTGTCCTGCAGTGAGTTGATTAATCCATTTATGACTGAGTGTGGCAGGACTGCTGAGCTTCCATCTGATCTGCTATTCTTGGTATCATTGCGCCCTATCTATCAGATGTTAGTTCTGCTGTTTGGAATGTAACCAGTCAAGTGTGGTATCTTAAACGGGTTGTCCTCAGTTTTAGGTACACATGGTTCTGACCCTGGCATGTTTACCCACACTCGTCACTGAACTGTAGATCAGCTTGATGGTAATGTTAGACTGAGGGATTAGCCGGGTCCAAATATTACAGATTATATTTTATTATAATTCTGCTTCTGCTGTTGCTGTGGTCTACTGCACCACGTGGAATACACGATTTGAGCTGCAATAACTCCAATACATTTCTGCTGCCTGTTCCACAGTTCATACCGAGACCCATTCACCCATCAGCCATGTACAGTGTGACCTACTCTGGCTTCTAATGTGGTACACGTCCAATTTTATATTGTCATTCCACTGAGGGTCTCTCCATGGTGTCACACTTACAGTTTGTCTCATTCCCCAACACGCTTTAATATATTCATCTGAATCCCTTCCCTTCCCTTTCTGTGTTGAGAGTGAATACATCCCCCGTTGTTTCTCCCCTGACTAAGAGTAAGAGCTCTATAGTGTCAGTAATGCCTGCCTTACGTAGTTTTAGAACCATTGAATTTGTGCATCTTGTGTTATCTTTCACTTCCCAGTATATGGCGCTCCAGTTTGGACATGGGGGTTGAGCAACGTTGAGACGGATCTTTGAAACGTGTTGAAAAACAGAAATTGCTGGCGAGGTTAAGCAGGTCTGGCAGCATCTGCGGAGTGAAATAGAGTGAATCATTGGTTCCAGCCATCTTTCTTCAAGGCTCACAGATTTTGTTTTTGTTCTGGATTCAGATTTCCGGTATCCACAGTGATTTGTTTCATTGAAAATGTGTTTTGTTCATTTCTGAAGAAACACAGATCTGCGGCATGAATGGAGACAGACAAACAAAGTTAGCGTTTCAAGTCCAGTGTGACACTTTTTCAAAACAGAAAAGGATTGGAAAAGTTTTTTTTTAATCCCTTTCCAGAGGTAGAGGAGGGGTGATGGGAAGCAGACGGTGTGCAGGCGCAATGCCGCTGACGAATGGACTTTTTGTTTGTGGTAAAAGAGAATCAAATGTAAAATGAGTACAAATTAGATTGAAAAGGGAGGAATTGGGTTCCTTAATTGAGTGCAAGATAAACGATTCACAAACAGGGCAAGTTCATTGGGAGACCAAGAGAAGGAATGTATGAAGATTGGAGAACAGCCATAGTGGCGTCAGGCTGTGAAGTTATGGAATTGATTATTAACTCCTACAGGCTGTAAAGTACCAAAGTGTAAAGTGAGGTGTTATTCGAGCTTGGGTTGTGCTTCATTGGAACATTGCAGCAGCCCAGGATCGAAATGTTAGCATGAGAGCAAGGTACGTTATTCAAATGGGAAACAATGAGAGGATCAGTGCTCTTCCTACAGACAGAGTGGGAGTGTTTCTCAGTGCAGTCTCTGTTTGGTCTCCCCAGTGTAAACAGACTGCATTGTGAGCAAGTGAAGTACAAGTAAAATGCTGCTTCATCTGGAAGGTGTGTGTTGGGTTGTTAAGAAATGAGGAATGAGTCAGTGATCTTTCATCTGTCCAAATATATTTCTTCATATATGTAGACTACGTAGTTCCACAACTGATAGATAGTTAATACTGCACGGGCGGGAGGCCAGAGTTAATAAACTTGGAACTGGATAAACACAGCAGACCAGACAGAATCAGAGGAGAAACAAAGGCAATATTTTGATGTTGGACCTTTCATCAGGACTGGTGAGGGGATGTGGAGCCCAGAAATGGAGTGATGGGATATGGAAGTGTGAAGGGTAGGCATGACGGTGGTGAAAATATGCAGGTATGAAGTTACTGTGATTGGTCAGTGGGAAGGGTGGAGTGGATATGTGAGTGAGAAGATGGACAGGTGGGTCTGGTCAGGGAGAAGGGACATAGGGTAAGACTGCGGGGGGAGGGATTTTGATGTTGCTCCTCTCAATATTGAGGCCATTGGGCTGTCAGCTCCAAAGGTAAAGTCTCAGGTGGTGTTCCTCTGACAGTGGACAGGCTAAGGATGGGCATGTCCCCGACGAGTTGAATTGGGAATTAAAATGAATGGTAACTGGAAAGTCGGCGTGGTTGTTGCGTGCAGAGCACTGATGCTCCATACAGCGCCTGGTCCAACCCCACTAAACACGACTCCACCTCCCGATGCGATCTCCTCTCTATCAGGGAGGCCAAAGGGATAATTAGGAACATATTCCTGGAGCATCTGCTCTCTGCACGATTTAACCAACCCAACATTCCAATTGCCATACATTTCAATTACTCCCGCACACCCAACTCACTTCAGATAATTCGACCATAAGTCCATCCTTGGCCTCCTCCACTGTCAGAGTGAGGCCAGACAGAAACTGGGGAACACAACCTGATCTTTCAGCTGAAGAGATTCCAGTTCAATGGTCTCAATATTGACTTCACTGGCTTCAAAATCTCTCCACCCACAGCCTTATCCCATGTTCCTCTCCCCTGACCTGGCCTAAGCTGTCCATCTTCTCATGTGTATATCTGCTGGAACCTTCCCACTGACCAATCACAATATCCCCCTGCTTTCATTCCGTATCGCCATCCCACCTACTCTAACCCCAGCCCCACTCCCCTCCCACGATTTAATTCCCGGTTCCCCTTACCCCGGCCCAATCCTGATAAAGTCTTTCAGCCTGAAACGTTGACTTTCCTGTTCCTAGGATGCTCTCTGACCTGCTGTGCCTTTTCAGCTTTATATGTATTGCCTAAAAAGTTGCACGTTGAGACGTCGGCAGCAACAGATTGTATTGTGCTTTTTATACATTTTTATAGTCTGTTTACTGCCAAGATTATTTCAACATTCTCACTACGGGGTCAAGGAAACAGTCTGTTTGTCACTAGTGCTCCTGCCTGCTTCGAAATGATTTCCTTTGTTTTAACCGTTCTTTCAAGTCTGCTGTTCGCAATAGCATTGTAAATTTAACTCTTTTTAGAATAGATTAGATTACTTACAGTGTGGAACCAGGCCCTTTGGTCCACAAAGACCCGCCTAAGCGCAACCCACCCAAACCCAATCCCCTATATGTGCCCCTTCAGCTCACAGTACTGGCAATTTTAGCATGGCCAATTCACCTAACTTGCGCATTTTTGGACTGTGGGAGGAAACCGGAGCACCCGGAGGAAACCCACGCAGACACGGGGAGAATGCGCAAACTCCACACAGACAGTTGCCTGAGGTGGGAATTGAACCCGGGTTTCTGGCGCTGTGAGGCAGCAGTGCTAACCACTGTGCCACCGTGCGGCCTTTGTTATGCTGTCGCTTAATCACACCACGTCCAATATACTTCACAACTTCCTTGTTCTTATACTCCACACATCTATTCACAAACCTAAGGATCCATTAAGTCCTTCTATACAACAGTTTCAACTTGTCTGGCCATTTATAATTTCCTGCCTTTTGTATCCCTCTCGCCTTAAACGGGGAGGTTACATTTACCAGTCCTGCCTCCCTCCACAGTTTCCTGAAAAATCGCGAACAATGCCTTCACATTAATCTTCGGTATCTCTTTATAACCACGGTGTGTTGTCCAACTGGTCTCACTGATTGATCTAACTTCACCTTCCCCAGCACCTTCTCCTTACTGGTGGTCACTATACTCAACTCTAACCCCTGACTGTCTTGAAGTTCTGGCATTTTGCTGGTGTCTACCACCGTGAGACTGTTGAAAAGTTTTAAATTCTTCTGCCACTCCATTCCAAAAAATATTCAAGCTTCATTTTCCAACATTCTTTTGTTTGTTCTTTACTCCCTGTCTTCCTTGTTATATATCTAAAAATCTCTTTTCAATGTTCTTTTACATGATGAACAAGCGTAATATCAGATTTCACGCTCTCCTCCCATTTTCTGTTATTTATTATCCATGCTGGAATTTGTAGGCTTCATAACCGTCTAGATTCCCAACAGTCTTCACCACATTGTGCACATTTTCTTTTGTTTTTATGTTGTTCCTGAGTTCGTTATCACTCATGGCTGCCTTGTCTTCTGCTGAATATCTTTCTTCTTACTTGGGATGAATTTCTGATGTGGTGCTGAATTATCTCCAGAGACTACTGCCATTGCTGCTTCACCATCTTCCCGTGCTCAGCTCCCCTTCCAACTAACTGTGACCAACTCCTCCCTCATGTCTTCTTCGTTACATTACTCAATTATAAGCCATCTCATCCAAAAGTGAGCAATAGATGTAAACTGAAGGAGCGAGGTTTGAAACATGGGGCATAAAGAAAGACTGGAGGATTTATTAACTAGATGGAAAGCCAGAGAGCGAGAGAGATAGAGAATATTGACGTGGATATATAAAAAATAGAGAAGTCTACATGACTGATAGAAGTAGATGTACTTCTGTATTTGGTTTGACAATTCCTGTGTGCTGCTATCCTTTGTACAGTGTATGTGCAACAGATTAATATGTTTAAATCCTGGATTAGATGCCAGAACTTTTATCTCCATCAATATGACAGGCACAAGCTGTTGACAGAACTCAGTATATGTTTTCTGGTAGTTAATGGATTAACTGAAACATGTTGGAAAACCAGAAGCAGGAATTTTTAACATCCATCCGATAAGAATGAGAGATTATCTCAGGGAATGCCAGAAAGGGGCAGGGGGCAGAGGGTGCGTTAAGAGAAGGGGAACATAACATCTCAGCTGAAAATTAAATGATATATTAGTGTTTTATAAATTTTGTACATCATTGTTATTAACTATCTCTCTCTTCTTCATTCTGAATACGCTGCACACATATGAACAAGCTTATCTATCTGCACACAGACCCACACACTCACACACACAAAAAAACGCACACACACACAGACACACACAGACACACACACAGATCAATCATTGTTCAACCAATCCATTTCAAATAATTTTATCTTATTTACATTGTCACTTGCCCTTCCTTCTTCCTAATATATTCTGAATCTTTCACTGCATTTTGTTTTATTCTGTCTGTCAAGAAGACGTTGGGCCTGGGGGGATGTCACTTTACTCTTCACCAGTCTCCACAGCCACTGTCTTCTATTACTTTCTGTTTCTTAACATATGAAAAATACACAGTGTGTCTGACGCTTGAATTCCCACAAACAGGTCAATTTTAAACAGAACATTTACTTTTGCGCTAAGGCTAAGAAAAAATCTAAAAAAGATACGGCATACAAACTGTTCAATAAGATGTTTGCATATTTACAAACAGATTATCGAATTATATTGTGCAAACGATAAACAATTAACTGGTAAGAGCTGTGAGAGTAAAATCCAGAGAAATCCGTATTTCTTGTGTGTGTTCACGGCAGTTTTTATATTGCAAGTTGTTGTGGTGGAGGAGACTTCAGTGTCGTAACAACAGCTCGTTTGGCGCTGTGTACTGATGATTATTCAGACAGGTTACGATCCAATCCTCGCTTTTGTTGGTGTTCCTGGTGAGTCTATCTCTGCCCATTTACTAATTCTGTAACCCGTTGTGAATGTCATTTGTTTCTCTGTAATGTATATTTGGCAATGATCCAAACTATTGTCTTCGCTTTCAATCACATACTCCATTTCTACAGCATTAATTTCATATCCCTCGCTTACAAACATCTGAGGAGAAGCGAAAGTGTTCATAACCACTATTACCCCATTTTATCCTGAACTGATTTATATCTCAATATTCCGTCTACCACAAATCCTATCCACTCACACCTTGACAATATCCCCAGTCTTCACTTCTGCCTCAACACTGTTTCTGAATAAACTATCATCCACATTTTTCCAGTTACAATTCTCTTCGGGCAACTCTTCTCGTTACATATATTTTGATCACAAACTTTTTCTTACCTCGACCTGGACCCATGCCAGTTGCAAAGTGTGAAGTCAGTTTGATTCTAAAATGAGTTTCAGCATAATCTGTAACCTCACACGAGAGAGAGGACTATGCTGTCAGTGACCAGGAAGTGACAGTTTCAATGAACTGTCTTGATTCAAGAACTTTCTGAGCAAGAGTGGGTTTCATGCCATCATCTTCCAATTGCAGTACTCCGATGTATTCACACAGTGACGGAATCCATCTCTGCCTCCTGCTGAGGGTAATACCTTCGTGCTGTCTCAACTGAACATCTTCCATAAATACTATGGGGCAGATTGACTGGTGAAAATAAGAACATGATTAGAATTAATAAAGTGAACTTACTCAAAAACTAATTGAATTGAAGGTTGGCAAGTTACTGCACTAAATGAGTTCCATCCCAGAGTTTTCAGGGAAGTTGCAATAGAGCTAGTGAAAGAGTTATAGAGTCATACAGCACAGAAACAGAGCCTTCGGTCCAAACAGACCATGCTGACAATTCCAATTCCAAAATAACTTAGTCCCACCTGCCCGCACTTGGCCCATGTCCATCCAAACATTTCCTATTCATGTATTTATCCAAATGTCTTTTAAACGTTGCAACAAGAAAGAAGTATTGATTACCCTACAAATTTCTTTAAATTCTGGAAATTCTCGTTCCTGCAGACTGGAAAGTAGTTATTGTAATCCTAAATATTTAAAACCGGAGTAGGAGTGAAACCAAAAAAAATGGGTTCCATGATGTCAGGTCTGAGGAAAATATTAGAACCTTTTATGAGAAATTTTATAACTCGACATTTGGGAAATCACGGTGTGACTTGGCAGAGTCAGCTCAGATTTAGAAACCGGAAATCATCGTTTAGAAACCTGTGGAGTTTGTGTTAGTTGATGTATCCACAAAAGAGAACCAGTGGGAGTGGTGTATTTGAATTTGCTGAATACTTTATTTACGTTGTTGCTAACAAGTGAGCAAAGAAAGTTAGAGTACGTTGTTAAGTTGCAGGTGGGATGATTAGGATATACCACATTGATTGAGAATTGGGCAGTGGAAGGAATACAGTGCTTCTTGGACTTTTATGGACTGAAGGCAGTTACTCATGGGATATCACAAGTTTCAGTGTTTGAACCACATCAATTTGCAAGGCATCGGAATGATTTGGCTGTGGGAAGTAAACAGCATGCATCTCATTTTGTATTGAATAAATGGTACAAGGTTGAAAAGTGTTGTTTTTCAAAATGATCTGAATGTCCTTGATCATGAGTCACCAAAAATAGCACATCAAGGCCGTAAGTATTAAGCATCTTATATGGTATGCTGCCCTTCATTGTAATATGATTCAAATGCATAAGTAAAGCCGTCTTCCTGTATTTGTAGGGCCTTGATGAAAGAGTATTTGGGTCAATGTGAACAGGTATGATCTCCTTTGTAAGGCATGATCTTATTTACACGGACACAGCTCAAACAATTATTACCAGTCTAATCCATGAGCTGAAGACACCCCGATGAGACAGTGATGGAACTAAGTATTTAATCTGTACTGCTATGTGACAAGGAGGGACGATTACCTTGAAACGCAAGACTTAGCGAGGATCACATATTTATAAAAGAGACACTGTTCGAGTGAGAAATAATTAATTTATTAGACTTATTGTCACATGTGCCTAATTCCGGTGAAAAGCTTTATTTGCGAGAAGTACAGGCACATGCCAGTAAGCAAGGACTCACAGATCGTAGGGTCAAAAATAAACTTGGATAGAGTAAGACATGCAGGTTACAATGAGCAGGACATTCAAAAACCCAATCAATATGAACAAGATTTTGGAGTTACATAGTCCATTCATCAGTCTTGTATGGTATTCCTAATATTTTATATGTCTCAATGAACTCTCCCCATATTAATGTGCCGTCGGGATGAGGTCATACAAGAAGAATTTAGGGAGTTAGACCAAGGTTATAAAATTAGGACCTCAGAGATCGTAATCTCATAATTGCTACCAGTATCACGTGCTAGTCATAGTAGGAATGATCGAATAATCAGGAAGAATGCTTGGCTTGAGAGATGGTGCAGGAGGGAAGGGTTCTAATCTTTGGGATATTGGAACCAGTTCTGGGGGAGGTGGGATTTTTGCAAATTGGACGGTCTACATCTGGGTAGGACTGGCTCCAATATCCGACGGAGTGCATTTGCTAACGCTGCTGGGGAGGGTTTAAACTAATGTGACAGGGGATCGGGAAACAAATGAGGAGGTAGATGGATAGAAAGGAGGTAGTAACTAAAGCCTAAGGAACTAGATAATGAAATCAGCTTGACTGATGGGAAGAGAAGGCAGGAAGCGAAGAATGAACACCGAGGGATTGTAGTTCTAATGCAAGTAGTATAGTAGGTAAGGTAGATAAACTTAGGTATTGGAATAATACCTGTGAATATAATGTTATTGCCATTACTGCGACTTGGTTGAGGGAAGGGTGTGATTGGCAACTCAATATCCCAGGATGTCACTGTTTCAGGCGGGATGGAGATGGAGGTAAAAGGTGTGGAGAAGAAGCATTACTGGTCAAAGACATAGTCCAACTCGGGAAGCAGCCATATTAGACCTGGTGGGAAATGAGCCCGCCCAGGCGGTTAAAGTTTCAGTGCTGGATTAATTTGGGAATAATGATAACCATTCCAATAGTTTTACAATAGTCATGGAAAAAGATTAAAGTGGTCCTAAAAGAAGGCTAGGGGGAAGACCAACAATAGCAAAATTCGGCAGGAGCTGGGGAACGTAGATTGGGAACAGCTGGATCAAGGGAAATCCACATTTGATATGCGGAAGGCTTTTGAAGAGAGGTTTATTAGAGTCCAGAAGAGATATGTCCCTGTGAAAATGATGGATAGAAATGGCAAGGTTAGGAAACCATAGATGACAAGTGATAAAGTAAGACTAGCTAAGAGGAAAAAAGGATGTGTACATAATGTCTAGGCGAATGAAGATAGAGGAAGCCTTGGAAGAATATTGTGAATGTAGGACCAATCTGAAATGAGGAATTAAGAAGGCTAAAAGGGGTCATGACATATCCTTAGAGAGCAGGATTAAGGAAAACCTCAAAGCTTTTTGTTCATATATAACGAGCAAGAGGGTAATTAGAGAAAGTGTGGACCCACTCAAGGATAAAGCAGGAAAGATAAGCTTGGAAGGCAGAGAAAATGGGTGAGATTCTTAATGAGTACTTTGCATTGGCATTCACCAAGGAGAGGGGCATTGTGGATGGTGAGGTTAGGGATAGATCTGTGATTACTCTAGGTCAAGTCTGCGTAAGGAGTGAGGAAGAGTTTAATTTCCAAAAGGCATTATGAAGCACAAGTCCCCAGGTCTGGATGGGATCTATCCCAAGTTATTGAGGGAAGCAAGAGAGGAAATAGCTGGGACTTTATCAGATAGTTTTGCAGCATCTGTGAACACGGGGAGGGCCCTGGGGAATGGAGAATTGCTATCGGTGTCTCCTTGTTTAAGGAATATCCAGGGGTGTGCAGTGAGAGAGGGACTGACTGAAATCTTTGCAGAGGGAGGAAGAGAGCTGCGTCAAGGAAGGCATCCTTGCAAAAGGATTCACAGTAGGTTAAAGTCAACTAGGAGAAAGTGAGGACTGCAGATGCTGGAGATCAGAGCTGAAAAATGTGTTGCTGGAAAAGCACAGCAGGTCAGGCAGCATCCAAGGAGCAGGAAAATCGACGTTTCGGGCACGAACCCTTCTTCAGGAATGAGGTTCCTGAAGAAGGGCTTATGCCCAAAACGTCGATTGTCCTGCTCCTTGGATGCTGCCTGACATGCCGTGTTTTTCCAGGAACACATCTTTCAGCTCTGATCTCCAGCATCTGCAGTCCTTACTTTCTCCTCCTGAAGGAATATTCAGGTATTTACAGACCTGTGAGCCTGACGTCAGTGGTAAGGAAGCTACTGGAGAAGATACTGAGGGATAAGGTATATACACATTTGGAAGAAAAGGGGTTCTCAGTGCTAGTTAGCATAGTTTCGTGCAGGGAAGGTCATGGCTTACAAATTTAATAGAATTGTTTGAAGAGGTGACAAAGTTGATTGATGAGGGAAAGGATATAGATGTCATATAGATGGACTTTAGTAAGGCGTTTGATACATTACCCCATGGTAGGCTGATGGAGAAGATGAATTAGCATGGGTGTTCTTGCTTGTTGGATAGATAACTGTTTAGGCAACAGGAGACAGAGAGCAATAATGGAAGGGAGTTTCTCAAAACTGAGATCTGTGATCAGTGGTGTCCCACAGGGATCCATGCTGGGACCATTGTTTTTTGTGATATAAATAAATGATTTGGAGGAAGGTGTAAGTTGTTTCATTAGCAAGTTTGCAGGTAACACTAAGTTTGATGGAGTAGCAGACAGTGAATGGGACTGTCCGAGAATACAGCAAAACATAGATAGATTGCAGAGATGGGCAGAAAAATGGCAGATGGAGTTCAATCTGGACAAATGCGAGGCGGTACATTTTGGAAGATCCAATTCAAGAGCGAGCTATACAGTAAATAGAAAAGTCTTGGGGAAAATTGATGTACAAAGACATCTAGGTGTTCAGGTCCATTGTTCCCTGAAGGTAACAAGCCAGATCAGTAGATTGGTCAAGAAGGCATACGGCACGCTTTCCTTCTTTGGACGGGGTATTGTTCATAAGAGTTGGCAGGTCATGTTACAGTTGTATAAGACTGTAGTTCAGATACATTGGGAATACTGCACACAACCTGGTCGCAACATTAGCAAAATGATATGGATACTTTGGAGAGGGTGCAAATGTGGTTCACCAGGATGTTGCCTGGTATGGAGGGCGCCAGCGATGGAGAGAGAATGAATAAATTAGGATTATTTTGATTGGAAAGACAGTGCTTGAGGGTGGACCTGATCCCTGGATGGGGAGGGATATTGAGGCTCTGTTAAGGGAAACAAAGAAGGCATACATTGGGTTTAAGATATCGGGCTCAAGTCAATCCTCAGATGATTATACGAAGTGTAAAAGCACCCCTAAGAGGGGAATCAGAAACCCAAAAAAGGCATGAGATGGATTTCTCAGAAAAGGTTATAGATAATCCCATGAGGTTATCTAGCGTGGCTAGGGAGAGAATAGGTCCCCTTAACAATCAGCATGGCTGTCCTTGTATGGAATTACCAGGAGGTGGGGGGAATTGTTTGATGGATATTTCTTCTCTATGTTTACTGAGGAGAAAAGCAAGCATACTAAGGAAATAAGGGAAACACGTGGGATTGTTTTGGACTGCATATATAATACCAGAGTGAAGGTATTTGCTCCCTTAAAGCACAATAAGGTGAATAAATCCCCTGGGCATGAACATGGAACGTAGGTCTACAAGAATTAGGAAAAAACATCGAGCATGCAACCGCTTAAACCTGTCCACTATTTCATTAACTCTCTTCTAACAAATACCTTCCAAATTCAGCCTTCACTGAACATGCGGGAAGACAATTCCAGACACCACAAGATCGTAAGAGCATAGGAAAATTTAACACAGGGAGACATTTGTGCCATACAGCCTGCTGTGTTGGTTGAAAACAGCTGAAATATTTCTCAGAACTATTCTTCAGCCTTCCTCAACTGACTGTTGGTAGCTTATTAATGAAAAATGTATCTCTCTCTGTTTTAAAGAAACGACTGTGCCTGTCTGTGTGTGGGTCAATCTCGATTGCATTATTAGCGATATTTATTTATACGATCATTTATTGGCAATATAAAAGACAGTGAGAAATATGCACACTTACCAAACACAGGCGCCATTCATCTTTATTTAGAATACACCAAAAAAAAACTGAAAAAAGTGTACACGTTTTCCTTCTCCACTGCTGCAGTCTCTCTCCGGGTTATACCATCCCACACCCTGTCACTGCCAGGAGGACTCCCCGGACTACACCAGCCCACACCATGTCACTGTCAGAGGGACATTCCGGGCTACACCAGCCCACACCATGTCACTGTCAGGGGGACATTCCGGGCTACACCAGCCCACACCATGTCACTGTCAGGGGGACATTCCGGGTTACACCAGCCCACACCATGTCACTGTCAGGGGGACATTCCGGGTTACACCAGCCCACACCATGTCACTGTTAGGGGGACATTCCGGGCTACACCAGCCCACACCATGTCACTGTCAGGGGGACATTCCGGGTTACACCAGCCCACACCACGTCACGGTAAGGGGGACACTCTGGGTTACACCAGCCCACGCCATATTGCTCTCAGCGGGACACTCGTGTATAGAGCAACACACATCATCTCGCCGTGCAGTGCCTTCTATCATTTGATTGTCGAAAGTGCAGATGATCTCTACCTGCTTGGTAATGTTCTCTATGACGTCAGTAACTCCCAACATACACTTGCCCTTTACTATGGAACAACTCCGACCCTCTTTGCCGTGTAGGACGTCGAGGGAGTACCGGTTTTGCTGTGAAGATTGACGTAACTCTGAAAGCATGTCCTAACCTCCTGCTAATTCCAAGTGGTCTCCTTGCACAAGTGGGTAACACCAAAATAAAATAGTTTCAATTTTGATGGCTAATAATTCCTGCAGATCCTCCACAGGAAAAGGTACTGAAAAATGTCTAAGCCAGAAACTGGGCTTTACTGTTACCCAAAGACTTATCAACCCTCCAATGTGCGCAGAATACAGGTGAAACTGAACGTTTGGTATGGAAACCCCAACCACATTCCCAGGTAGTTGTACAGGGAACAGTAGTTATGAAAACTGCCCCGACAGCTACAGCACAGGGAATACCTATTTCATTAAGACATCTTTTTGGCAGAAATGGTACAGTTTTTGGTTGCTCCGGATCACACGGGTAAGCAGCCCTGTCTTCGGCACTAATGCCGGCGACAATGAGTCCACACAATAAGAATGGGGAGTTTATCATGAGCACCACAGACCATGGAGTGAAGTCGTCACAAACCTTTGATCAAAGAAAGAAGACAGGAGGACATATCCTCAGTAATGTGTTTGAAAGGAATAGAGGAGGAGGCATCATTCCAAGGCGACAAGACAGCTCGACCCTGGATGATTTCAGCTGGGGACAAGCGAGTTTTCCGCACAGGTGTGTATCGTACGTGGAACAATACCAGAGGCACCAACCTAACCCAGGAAAGACATGTCTCAGAAGTCCATTTGGCAAGTTTAGATTTCAGACTCTGGTGACCATCCTCCACGCGCCCTGCAGCCTGTGGGCAATAAGCACAATGAAGTTGGTGGTGAATCCCAAAATGAGAGCATAATTCCTCAGTAATATCACGAATAAAATGAGGGCCATTGTCAGAATGTAGTCAAACGGGAATACCAAAGCAGGTAATCATCTCCTTGAGGAAAATATTTACAATGTTTTTAGCAGTAGCATTGGAAGTGGGGTAATCTTCAACACATCTAGGAAGAAAAATCAACAATGACCAAAACATACTTATAGTGCTAACACCTTTGCAATTCAATGAAGCCTTTAAACATCTTTTACAGTTGGCATTAGTTTGTCAAAGGTCAACTCACCCTTGTCAGTGCTTTAAGTCTGGTTCATCATGTTAGGCACATTCGTAAGATGGCTGTGAGAGGCTGGTGTTGAGGCCTCATCAACAGGAAGGTTACCAATGGCGACAGGGGATGGGCCGGTGGTATGCGAGTACCTGAATAGGTCAAAAACCCTGCATTTAATCCAGAATTGACCAAAAACAGTCACAAGTTTATCGGGAATCAGTGTAAATGTTAACACGAAATGAGGAATTAATAGGGCTAAAAGGGGTCGTGAGATATCCTTAGCAAGCAGGATTAAGGAAAACCTCAAAGCCTTTTATTCATATATAACGATCAAGAGGGTAATTGGGAAAGAGTTGACCCATTCAAGGACAAAACAGGAAAGATATGCTTGGAGTCAGAGAAAATGGGTGAGATTCTTAATGAGCACTTTGCATTGTATTCACCAAGGAGAGGGGCATGATGGATGTTGAGCTTAGGGATTGATCTTTGATTACTCTAGGTCAAGTCTGCGTAAGGAGGGAGGAAGTTTTGTGTATTCCAAAAGACGTTAAGGTGGATTAGTCCCCAGCTCTGAATGGGATCTACCCCAAGTTACTGAGGAAATCGGGAGAGAAAATAATTAGGGCTTTAATAGATAACGTTGCAGCAATCTTAAACACCGCTGAGGTCCCAGAGGAATGGAGAATTGCTCATGGTGTCCCCTTGTTTAAGGAATAATCCAGGTAATTACAGACCTGTGAACCTGTCGTCAATGGTAAGGAAGCTACTGAAGAAGATACTGAGGGGTAGGATATATACCCATTTGGAAGAAATATGGGCTTCTCGGTGATAGGCAGCATGGTTTTGTGTCGGGGAGGTCATGGCTTACAAATTTAATAGAATTCTTTGAAGAGGTAACAAAGGTGATTGATAAGGGAAGACATGTAGCTGTCATATAGATGGACTTTAGTAAGGTGTTTAATAAATTTCCCCATGGTAGACTGATGAAAATATGAAGTCGCATGGGTGTTCTAGCTAGTTGGATAGTGAACTGGTTAGACAACAGGAGACAGAGAGTAATGATGGAAGGGAGCTTTTCAAAATGGTGACCTGTGACCAGTGGTGTCCCAGAGGCACCCGTGCTGTGACCATTGTTTATTGTGATGTGCATAAATGATTTGGAAGAAGGTGTAGGTTGTTTCATTAGCAAGTTTGCAGGTGACACTAAGATTGGTGAAGTGGTCTGTCCGAGAATACAGCAGAATATAGATAGATTGGAGAGTTGGGCAGAGAAATAGCAGATGGAATACAATCTAGACAAATGCAAGGCGATGCATTTTGGAAGATTCAATTTCAGACTGAATTATACAGTAAATGGAAAAGTCTTGGGGAAAATTAAGCATGTAGATATTCAGGTCCATTGTTCCCTGAAGCTGGCAAGGCAGATCAGTAGAGTTGTCAAGAAGGCATACGGCATGCCTTTGTTCATTAAATACAAGAGTTGAGTACAGGAGTTGTCAGGTCATATTACGGTTGTACAAGACTTTAGTTCAGCCGCATTTGGAAAACTGCATACAATCTGATCGTCACATTAGCAAAACGATGTGGATACTTTGGAAAGGGTGCAGAGGATACTCACCAGGAATGTGCCTGGTATGGAGGGTGCCAGCCATGAAGAGCGATTGAATAAAATAGGATTATTTTCATTAGAAAGATGATAGATAAGGGCGGAACCTGATCCCTGGATGGGGCTGACTATTGAGGCTCTGGTAAGGAAAGTAAAGAAGCCATGCATTCGATTTAAGATATCGGGTTCAAGTCAATCCTTAAACGACTATACAAAGTGTAGAAGCACCCTTAAGAGGGGAATCAGAAACGCAAAAAGATGGTCTGGGATTGATCTCTCAGAAAAGCTTAAAGATAATCCCAACAGTTTCTCTAACTATATTAAGAGTAGAAGCGTGGCTAGGGAGAGAATAGTTCCCCATAACGATCAGCATGGCCGTCCTTGTGTGGAATCACTAGGAGGTGAGGGGAGTTGTTTAATGAATATTTCTCCTCCATGTTTACTGAGGAGCAAATCATGCATAAAAGGAAATAAGGGAAACACGTGGGAATGTTTTGGACTGCATGCATATTACCAGAGTGGAGGTACTTACTGCCTTAAAACACAATAAGTTGAATAAATCCCCTGGGCATGAACCTATCCATCCTCGGATGTAAGGGGAGTCAAGAGAAGAAATTGCAGAGGCCTTGCAGAGATTTTTGCTTCATCGTTTGGCACCGGAGAGGTTCCATTGTTTAAGAAAGGTAGGAAAGGCAATCCAGGGAACTCTTGGTCATTAAGCGTAATATCAGTGTTAGGCAAATTATTGGAGAGGATAATGAAAGACATGATCAACCAACATTTGGATATTCAAGGTCTGGTTAGGGATAGTCAACATAGATTTGTGTGCGCGAATTCATATCTGACACATCTTTTCAATTGTTTCAAAATGTAACTGCGAGAATAGATAAGGGTAGAGCAATGGATTATCTGTATACGGGCTTTAGGTGACATGGGATCCAGGGAGACCTAGCTAATTGTATTCAAAATTGGCTCGATGGGTGGAAGCAGAGGGCGATGGTTGAAGATTGTTTCTCAGATTGGAGGCCTATACCTGATGGTGTGCCACAAGTGTCGGTGCTGATAAGTTTGTTATTTGTTATTCACATAAATGACCAGGATGTGAATGTACAAGGCATGATGAGGACCATAAGACACAGGAGCAGAAATTGAAATATTCAGCCAATCGAGTCTGCTCCACTATTCAGTCATGGCTGATAAGTTTCTTAACACCATTCTTCTGCTTTCTCGCCATAAACCTTGATCCCCTTGACAATCAACAACCTGTCCATCTCAGTATTATATATACTCAGTAACCTGGCCTCCACAGCCTTCTGTGGCATTGAATTCCATGGATTCCCCACTCTCTGGCTGAAGAAGTTTCTCCTTATCTCCGTTCTAAAAGCTGTTCCATTTACTCTAAGGCTGTCCCCTCCTGTCCTAATCTATTCTACCAATGGAAACATCTTCACATCTATTCTGTCCAAATTATTCAGTATTTGGTATGTTTCAATCAGATCTCCCCTCATCTTTTAAAATCGATTGCGTATAGATCCAGAGTTTTCAAATTTTCCTCATATGTTAAGCTTTTCATTCCTGGGACCATTCTCGTGAAACTGCTCTGAACACGTACCAAGGCCAGTACATCTGTTCTAAGATGTGGGGCCCAAAACCGCACAACATACTCCAAGTATTCCCAAGAAGTTTACTATATTTACAGATGATACAAAATTAGGAGGTATCATTGATAGCGATGAACGTTATCAGAAATTATAGAGAGATTTTAAACTCATGGGGAAGTGAGCTGTGGATTGGCAACTGCAATTCACTACAGATAAGAGTGAAGTGTTACACATTGGAAAGTAAAACAAAGACATGGCTTATACAATAAATGATTAGGTTCTGAGGAGTGTTGTGGAATCGAGGGACCTCGGACGACAAGTCTATATTTCATTGAAAGCGGCATCACGGGTAGACAGGTGGTGAAGTAGGCATTTAGCATGCTGATCTTCATCGTTCGAGGCATTGAATATACAAGTTGGGACACTATGCTACCATTCTGTAAGTCGTTTGTGAGGCCACACTTGGAGTATTGTGTAGAGTATTGGTCACCCTGTTAAACTGAAAAGAGTGCAAAGCAGTTTGACAAGGATGTTGTCAGGACTAATAGGCTAGATTTAGAGGGAAGGGTGGGGCAGGTTCGGATATCATCAGTTGGAATGTAGAAGAATGAGGAGGCTGGCCTTATGGAGATGTATAATATCATGAGGACCATAGATAGGATGAATGCATATAGTTATTTTCCCAAAGATGAGGGATTGAAAACCACAGGGCATAGGTTTAAGGCAAGATTTAAGAAGGACCTGAGGGTCAACTTCTTCATGCAGAGAGTTTTATTGAAATGGAATGGGCTGCCAGAGAAAGTGGTTGAGGCAGGTACAATAGCAACATGTAAAGAAAAATAAATAGGCACGTAGATGGGAAGTGCTTAGAGTGATATGGTTCAAATGTGGTCAATTGAAAATAGTTGAGTGGGCAGCACGGACCAGTTTGGGCCAAAGGGCCAGTTCCCATGCTTGATCACTCTAAGACTCAATGACACTCCTTTTAAGTGGGTTACTGTTGTTTATCCTTCTGTCATAAACTTCCCATGACGCAAGAAGTACTGTTTCTGATGAAAGCTTGCACACTGCCGTTCCTGTCTGTATTCCATTGCAGATTTTCTATCACCACTTGGCATCTTACTCAAAGACTATCTTGATTATTAACGTGCTGAGGTCCAATCCAGTCAGTCCCTTCATTCAAAATCATTGACATCGATTACAAATATTTGATGACCTCACACTGATCCCAGAGACACTCCACCAATTTACAGCTTTCCAACCCAAAATAAACTTTTAACCCCTGCTATCTATTTGCTGATAGTTGCCCAGGGCTCGCCTGTTCCTGTGAATCAGCGTCGAACGGTTGCATGACCTCATCCTGTGCTCTGTAACGTCCTCAAGAGACTGAATGACTTCATCCTAAGTTTGGGAAAAGATTTGTAGCTCGGGTGCTTGTTGTTGTGGTTCTGTTCGCCGAGCTGGGAATTTGTCTTGCAAACGTTTCGTCCCCTGTCTAGGTGACATCCTCAGTGCTTGGGAGCCTCCTGTGAAGCGCTTCTGTGCTGTTTCCTCCGGCATTTATAGTGGCCTGTCTCTGCCGCTTCCGCTTGTCAGTTCGAGCTCTCTGCTGCAGAGGCCGGTATATTGCGTCCAGGTCGATGTGTTTGTTGATAAAGTCTGTGGATGAGTGCCATGCCTCTAGGAATTCCCTGGCTGTTCTCTGTTTGGCTTGCCCTATAATAGTAGTGTTGTCCCAGTCGAATTCATGTTGCTTGTCGTCTTTGTGTGTGGCTACTAATGATAGCTGGTCGTGTCGTTTCGTGGCTAGTTGGTGTTCGTGCATACGGATCGTTAACTGTCTTCCTGTTTGTCCGATGTAGTGTTTTGTGCAGTCCTTGCATGGGATTTTGTACACTACATTAGTTTTGCTCATGTTGGGTATCGGGTCCTTTGTTCTGGTGAGTTGTTGTCTGAGCGTGGCTGTTGGTTTGTGTGCTGTTATGAGACCTGTTGGTCGCAGTAGTCTGGCTGTCAGTTCAGAAATGCTCCTGATGTATGGTAGTGTGTCTAGTCCTTTGGGTTGCGGCATGCCCTCGTTCCGTTGTCTCTCCACTAGGCATCTGTTGATGAAATTGCGAGGATATCCGTTTTTGCCAAATACTTTGCATAGGTGTTCCTCTTCCTCTTTTTGTAGTTCTGGTGTACTGCAGTGTGTTGTTGCCCTTTTGAATAGTGTCCTGATGCAACTTCGTTTGTGTGTGTTGGGGTGGTTGCTTTCATAGTTTAGGACTTGGTCTATGCGAGTGGCTTTCCTTTACTTTTCTCTTCTCCCTTCTCTCTATCCCCCCGTTATCTTTTGTTTTTACTATTATAATTTCTTAGATTACTTACACTGTGTAAACAGGCCTTTTGGCCCAACAAGTCCACACCGAACCGCAGAAGCGCACCCACCCAGACCCATTCCCCTACATTTACCCCTGCACATAACACTATGGGAAATTTTGCAACCTAACCTGCACATTTTTGGACTGTCGGACTGTTTAGTTCTCTCCCTTGATATGGGATGGGGATGTGGTTGGAGAAAAGAGGGTTTTTTTTGTTTTTTTTAAACCAGGAGTACCGAGGATTAAAGCATGGATATGTCGGGTTGAGTGCCCATTTTTAATTTTCTTGTTATAAGATGCTGTCTGGGTTTGGGGCACAGCTTCAGCTGGAAGGAGCCATTACGGGGTTAGTGGGTAGTATAAGCGCACCCTGTGGCCAAGAAGACAAAGTCTCCTTTCATTTGTGTGAGATGTTGGTCTGTTGTAGATGTAGATGTTAGAAGTTTTGATCTGGTAGTTTTGGCAGTTGCATTTTCAAATTTATGCAAACTATTTGCTGTTTTCCCTTGGCACGCTATTAGTGGGGTTCGTCCACCCAGGGGGTCTTGTCCTATTTGAGATGGCTATGGCTAACCGTTCAGTTCAATGGTGCACCTGGAATGTTAAGGGGTGTCATTCACAATTTAAGAGAAAAAGATGTTTTTAAGCCTGAGAAAAAAGAGGGTTGATGTCGCCTTGCTGCAAGAAACACATCTAACCAATCTGGAGCACTTAAATTTACAGCAGGGAGTATAAAGAAGATCAAAGAACAAAGTATATTTACAGTCCAATAACAGGCCCTTCGGCCCTCAAGCCTGAGCCAATCCAAATCTACTGTCTAAACCTGTCGGTCAATTCCTAAGCATCCGTCGCTCTCTGCTCCTCACTTGATCATGCATCTGTCCAGGCGCATCTTAAATGAATCTACCGTGCCTGCCTCTATCACCTCTGCTGGCAACACGTTCCAAATGCCCACCACCCTCCGTTGGAAGTACTTGTCAAGTGAATCCCCCTTAAACTTTCCAACTCGCTCCTTGAAAGCGTGACCTCTTGTTATTGAATCCATCACCCTCGGAAAAAGCTTGTCTCTATCCACCCTTTTTATAATCTTCATGATTTTACAAACCTCAATTAGGTCCCCCCTCAATCTCCTTATTTAAAATGAAAATAAACCTAACCTACTCAACCTTTATACATAACTAGCACCTTCCTTACCAGGCAACATACTTGTAAACCTTCTCTGCACGCTCTCCAAAGCGTCCACATCCTTTTGGTAATGTGACGACCAGAACTGCACACAGTATTGTAAATGTGGCTGAACCAATGTCTTGGACAATGTTAAAATGACTTGTCAGCTCTTACACTCAATACCCTGTCCAATGAAGCAAGCATACTATATGTCTTCTTGACTACTCTATCCACCTGTGTAGCAACCTTCAGGATACAATGGACCTGCATTCCCAGATCTCTATGTCCATCAACTTTTCCCAAGGCTCTTCCATTCATTGTATAATTCGCTCTAGAATTAGTCTTGCCTAAATGCATTACCTCACTATTGTTTGAATTGAAATCCATCAGCCACTTTTCCGGTCAAATCTCCAGTCTATCTATATTCTCCTGTATTCTATGACAGTCCCTTATGCTTTCTGCTACTCCACCAATCTTCGTGTCATCTGCAAACTTGCTGATCATACCAACAGTGCCCTCTTCCAGATCATTTATGTATATTACAAACAACAGTGGGTCCTACACTGACCCCTGTGGAACACCACTGGTCACCATTCTCCATTTTGAGAAATTCCCTTCAACTCCATCTGTCTCTGTTGCTCAATCAGTTATTTAACCAACTAGATAGACCACCCTGCACACTTCACTTTCTCCATTTGTCTACCATGGGGAAACTTATCAAACGCCTTACTAAAGTCCATGTATATGACATCAATAACCCTTCCTTCATCAATCAAATAGGTCACTTCCTTAAAGAACTCAATTAAGTTGGTAAGGCACGATCTCCCCTGTACAAAACTACGTGGACTATCACAGAATAAGCCCATTGCTTTCTAGATATAAGTAGATCCTATCCCTCAGTACCCTCTCCAGCAACATTCCCGACCATCCTTCTTGTACAGGGTGACAACATGATCAACTCTCCAGTCCTCCAGCACATCACCGTTATTTTAAGGATGCCACAAAGGCATCTTTCAGGGCCCCAGCTATTTCCTCTCTCGCCTCCCTCAGCAACCTGGAATAGATCCCATCTAGTCCTGGGGTTTTGTCGACCTTAATAACCTGCAGCCTACCCAGCACGTCTTCCCTACTTATGTCAACGTGATCCAGACTAATCAAAATTCTATCTCTAATCTCAACATTCATCATGCTCCCCTCCTCAGTGAACAGTGATAAAAAGAAATCATTCAGAATCTCACTCATTCTGTCAGGTTCGACACACAGCCTTCCTTCATTATCCTTTAGTGGACCAATCCTTTCTCAAGTTACCCATTTGCTTCTTATATAAGAATAAAATGCATTGGGATTCTCCTTAATTCTGCTCACTAAAGCTATTTCATTACCCCTTTTAGCGCGCTTAATTCCTTGTTTAAAACTTGTCCTACTCTTCCGATATTCGTCCAGGGCCCGTTCTCTTCTTAGCTGTCTAAACATTATGTATGCTTCCCTTTTCGTCTTGGCTAGTCGTACAATTTCTTCTGTCATCCATGGTTCACGAAACTTACCCTTCCAACACTTTGCCTTCAATGGGACATGTCTATTCTGCAATATCATTAACCTATCTTTGAAAGCCTCCCACGTCTCAAATGTGGATTCCTCTTCAAATAGCTGTGTCCAATCCACATTTCCAAATTTCCTGCCGAATTTTGATATAATTGGCCTTGGTTCAGTTTAGTACTCTTCCCTTCGGGCCACTCTCTACTTTATCTATGAGTATTCTTAAACTTACAGAATTGTGGTCACTGTTCCCAAAGAAATCCCCCACCGCAACTTCTACGACCTGCCCTCGTGTTCGTTCCCCAGTACCAGGTCCAATATGGCTCCTTCCCTCGTCGGAGTATTGACATACTGCTCGACAAAACTCTCCTGGACACTTCTTCCAAATTCTACCCCATCCAGACCTCTGTCATTAAATGTATCCAGTCAATGTTGTGAAAACGAAAATCTCCCATCACGACTATCTTATTGCCTCTCCATTTCTTTTTTAGATTACTTAGAGTGTGGAAGCAGGCCCTTCGGCTGAACAAGTCCATACTGATATACGTTTACCACTTCACCTAACATTACGGGCAATTTAGCATGGTCAATTCACCTAACCTGCAGATCTTTGGATGATGGGAGGAAACCCACGCAGACACAGGGAGAACGTGCAAACTCCACACAGTCAGTCTCTGGAGTTGGAAATTGAACCCGCGTCTCTGGCGCTGTGAGGCAGCAGTGCTAACCACTGTGCCACACTGCTGCCCACATCTTTCGATAATCTGTTTACCTATATGTTTTTCTACCTCACGCTCACTGTCTGTAATACAGTCCCAACATTGTAACTGCGCCCTTCTTATTTCTCAGCTCCACCCATAATACCTCACTACCCAAGACTTCCATAGTGTGCTCCTTTCGCACAGCCGTGCTATCATTCATCACCAGCAATGTAACTCCATCCCACGCCCCCTTTTGCTTCCCTCGCTGTGCTGTCTGAAACGTCTATATCCTGGAACGCGGAATTGCCAATCATCATGCCGTTCCTTCAACCAAGTCTCTGTGATTGCAATAACATCATACTCTCAGGCACCAATCCAAGCCCTAAGTTCATCTGCCTTACACACTATGCACCTTGCATGAAAGTAGATGCATTTCATGCCACCAGGTTTTTGTGCTCATCTGCTGTCTGCCTATTCTTCGCTTTATTAATGCCATCTTCATAATTCTTACAGTCTCCAGACTCGACCTCACTGCCTACGTGTTTTCTCTTTGGGTTCTTGGCCCACTGCCAAATTCGTTTAAAACCTCCCTAACAGCAGTAGCAAAAACTCCCCCAAGGATATTGGTTCCAGTCTGGTTCAGATGTCGACCGTCCATTTTGTAATAGTCCCTCCTTCCCCAGAACCCCTCCTTCCTACCCCATCTCTAGAGCCACGTGTTCATCCAGCCTATTGTTTTCATGTCTACGCTGGTTTGCACGTAGCACTGGTAGTAGTCCTGAAATCACTACCTTTGAGGTCTTCCCCTTTAACTTCTCTCCTAGCTCCCTGAATTCTTCTTTCAGGACCTCATCTCGTTTCCTACTTATATCGTTGGTGGCTATATGCACCAAGACAAATGACTGTTCACCCTCCACTTTTAGAATTCTCTGCAGCCAATCGGTGATATCCCTGACCCGAGCACCTGGGACGCAACATGCCATCTGGGAGTCCTGTTTTCTGCCACAGAAACGTCTATCTGCTCCCCTCACAATAGAGTTTCCTATGACTTTCGCCCTACGGGACATTTTCCCGTCTTTTGAACAACAGTGTCCGATTCAGTGCCATGATCCTGGCAAATGCTCCCCTCCCCTCGTGAGCCATCTCCCCAAACAGTATCCAAAAAGTATACATGTTTTGGAGGGAGATGACCGCAGGGGACACCTGCACTGCCTTCCTACTTTTTTTTTTGTCTTTTGGATACCCATTTAATGTCTCCCTCAGCAACTCTAACAGCGGTGTGACCATTTCACTAGACATGCTATCCACGATCTCCTCAGCATCGTGGATGCTCCACAGTGAGTCCATCTGCAGCTCCAGAGCCGTCATGCGGTCAAACAAGACGTGTAGCGGGACACACGTCTTGCAAGTGAAACAGTCTGCAATGTCAGACATGTTCCTCTGCCCCCACATTAAGCCAAAGGCACGTGCCACGGTCTGAGATCCCCTGTTATGGTAGGCATAGCTTTATAAGAACTAACTAAACCCAAACAACGTACTTAAACATATGAAAAAGAAAGATAAAGAAAAAGCTATAGCCTTACCTTACTGAGTCTTCTCCTTCCGATTAGAGGATGGGGTGGGGGGTGAAGGGTGATGCTAAACGTGTAGTATCTCGTGTTTAGCCACTGCCCAAATATAAATTAAGCCCTTTCCTTTCCAGCAGCCCTCGCTTCACTCCTCCTTCTCTCCTCGCCGTACGGTCTGAGTGTTCAGACGTGTGTTTTTTCTCATCCTCTAAATCAAAAAGCAGAGGGATTACTAACTCATCAAGAAGAATCTTCCATTTCAACTGTGAGGCCAAATTAAGAATGAATATGGGTGGTTTATGATTCTTAAAGCTTTAATACTTGGAGATATGTATGGGAGTTTGAATGTATTCTGCGCCCACCACATTACCTCAAATTTTTAACTGATGCCCTTTCCGGGTTGATGGCCCTTGGGGCATGTCAGACAGTAATAGGTGGAGACTGGAACCGACGTATTAACCCCGAAATGGACTTGGGGACTTGCGGGTATGTCTTGTTGGTATACTTGTTGGTATACCTGCACAGAGAGCTTGGAATGGTGGGTGTGTGGATTTGTCACTACCCTAAGGAGAGGGGCTCCACCTTTTTCTCTCAGCCACGTAAGTGCTTTTCGAGGATTGGCATTTTTTGCCCTGTTGACCTTTTTGAATTATGTGCTGTCCTGCAGAATTGGAAAGATAGTCCTTTCTGATCATGCAGCAGTGCACATGGAGGATGCGGTCGGTGGCGATGGGACAGATTCACGGTACTGGCACATGGCGACTTTCTTCCTGAAGGATAGCAAGTTTATTGAATATTTTTCGGGGAATTTAAAATGCTGTGGGACATTAATTTGGGTACGGCCAGAAATGTGTCAGTGCTCTCGGACACTGCCGAGACTGATGCGAGGAGTTTGATTATTTCTTACTCAGCTGCCCAGAGCGGCAGAAGGGAGAACAGCAGCGTATGCTCTAGGCTTGCCTGAAGGCAGCTGAAACAGCATACCTTGGCAGACCATCTGTAACCAATTTGGAATAGATTACTGGCCTCAGGGCTCCTTTGAATGCTGCGCTCACCCAGACAACAAAGAGGGAAATCTCCTTTGCGAAACAGAGATTATTTGGGAATGGTGATAAACGGGGTAGATATCTAGCATGCATGGCCAGAAAGATGAATGCTCCCTAATCTATCATATCCATTGGAGAGAGTGCTGGTACTTTACTTGCGATGCCAAAAATTACTTTCGAATGTAACCAATTAATTTGAATCATGCCCAGGATACCAGAAACCACTGGAAGCGGAACTTTATTGCTTTAACACCTGGAAACCAATCAAACAATGAGAATTGAATGTGTCATGGGGAGTATATAAACCTGGTATTTTGAAACTTAATGGGAAAGTTAACTGGACATCTAACATATTGGTCTCAAATTAGAAAAACTGTTCTATCCCATATACTTTACTTACGGTTAAAAAGACAGAAAGAAGGTGACCCAGCAGCTGGAAGACTGAAGACACCGGAGAAGACAGAGACTGTGCAATGTTGAGATTCAGTTTATGCAACGTTTAATAAGTGGATTAATATTATCAGAGTTTTTCAGAGTTGTAGTCAGCTAGTACGCAGTTAAGAAAAGGGGTTTTGTACTTTTGAATAGTTGTTGTTTAGTATTCACGATTCGGGTTCATAAAATATGTTGTTATTGTTTCTGAAAGGTGGAATTTGGGAGTTCTCAGTCACTCATATTTGAACAGATTACGAGGCGATGTGAGCTTTCTTTGGTGTTGGTTTTTATTTACAGAGGGGTTCGACATCGATGTCATGACAGTTTGGGGGCTTGTCTTTCAGGATTTGGACAGATGTGGACAGATTAGATGTACAAAAGCTCCCAGCAGATTCCAACACTTGGCAATTATTGCCCGAGATCTTTAAATAAAACTTAGGCCAGAAAATTTGTTTCATCTTGGTTACTTGAGGGTGATTCAATGAAAAGTGAGAGAAATGGGATTTAACATTGCTAAAGAGGTTCTGTGGTTTGAAAATGTTTCCTAATTTGCTAATAAAGTTTAGAAAGACAGAACTAGAATTAGCAAAAATGTTAGGATTGGGTTTAACCAGAGTCAAAAGGCAAGCTGAGATTGCAATGGAGTTGGTAAAGCACTTCAGTGTGTCGGAGAAACTGACAGTGAGTGCAGTCGAGTTAGAAAAAAAGACTGGAAATGCATTAACTGGAGTTAGAAGGTTAAAAAGTGAGACAAAGAGAAAGAGAGAAGAAAGAGGAAGAGAGGTAGAAGAGAAACAGAAAAAGAGAGGGGAAGGAGAGAAAATTTGAGCTTGAGAAGTTGCGATTTACTCAGCAAAGTCAAGTTAACGGGATAAGTTAAAGCAAGAAGCAAAATGTAAAGAGAAAGACAGCGGAGGTTTAAATGCTGGCCCGCTGTTTCATGTAATAGTGCATGAAAAAGCTGAACAGGCAGAGGGTCAGGCAGAGGTTAATTAGTCCTGACAGGCTCATGGACGTACAACAGAAATTTGCATAACTTGATGCATAGTCAGAAAACGAATCAGAATATATTGTCAAGCGTTGCCAACTTAAAGATAGAATCCTAAATGAAAATGGAGACCATAGCAGGTTCGTGCAGAGGAGAAACGGGCCAAAGTTAACCAGATTGTTTTGGTGGTCGCATACAGACAGGAATTGTTACAGGTATCACATGAACTACCTGCAGGAGGCCATCTAGGTATACCTGCAGGAAGTCACCTGGAAGACTGAGGCTAAGACACAAAATCACTTCTACTGGCCTGGAATGCACAAGGACGAGGTTAATTTTTGCCATAAGTGTCATACATGCCGAATGGTAGGTAAGCTACAGGCAGGACGAAAACCAGAACCTTTGTTGCCAATTCTTGCGTTCAACGGACCTTTCATGAGGGTTATGATTAGTTGTGTAGGCCCACTTTCTAAAATAAAAGTGGAAACCAATATTTGCTGACCATAATGGATGTGTCTGTCAGATTACCAGAGGCAATTCCATTACAGAGTATGAAGGCAAAAAGGGTAGTTGGGGGGTTCGTAGCGTTCTTCACTCTGTACGGGCTACTCAAAGAGTTTCTGTCAGTCCAAGAGAGTCATTTCACCACTCTGATGTTTAGGTAAATCATGGAGAGCTTAGGCAAACAGCACTTCAATCAAGTCCGTCGCATTCTGAATCGCAACGAGCCTTGGAAAATTGGCATCAGGCGCTGAAGACCATGTTAACAGCATACTGTCAGGATTGGCCAAATGATTGGGATAAAGGTGTCCCATTAAATTGTTTGCCATTAGAGATGTCCCGAATGAATATACTCAGTTTGCTCCCTTTGAAATAATATTCGGACATGAAGTGAGAGGTCTTTTGGAATTAATTAAATAGAAATTAAGAGAACCAATGTTGGAGATCTCATACTGGGATTACGTATCTGATGTAAGGGGGAGATTAAATAGAGTATGTGAGTTAGCTAAACAGCAACTAATGCGGGCCCAGCATACAATGAAGCAAGTGGCAGGTAAAGACTATGAAATGTAATGTTTTCTTTTCCCGGTTGGGATGCCACCATTGATAGGAAATCCCTTCAAAGCCAGGGTTAGTGTCCCTTTGCAAATGGAGAAAAAGTAGAGTCAGGTAAACTATGTGGTAAAGTTGCTGGATATAAAAAAAGGTAGCAGGTATGTCATGTAAATTTTTGCAACCTTACTAATATAGAGATAAGGAACTGGGAAACAGGTGTTAGTTACTGCCCCTCAGAGTGAGGAATCAAAGACAGATGTCATAGAGTTTGATGTGATACAAAATCCTTTAGATAACAAGGAAGTCCACGAGGAGTGGGATAGGATAGCGAGCTATCTGTTGCAAGAACAATGAACCCAGTTGATTGTTCATTGCAGCAGTATGAAGACATTTGCAGAACCAAGATGGGAATACTTACACATTTGTGTATGGGGTGGAAAAGGAGAATGTTGTTCTGATAAACAACACTCCTGCAGACTTAATCTTCACAAAGCCCCGAGGTCCAGAAGGAAGTGAATGCGATGCTCAATGAAGATATCATTGAACCGAGTCAGAGTGAGTGGAGTACGCTGATTCTGTTAGTTCCCAAACCTGATGGGGCTCAGCGATTTTGTGTGGACTATCAGAAGGTCAACGATGAAACAAAATCAAACTCGTAACCAATACCAAGATTCAAAGACTGCATACGTAAAGTTTGACATTCCACACACATAACAAAGTAGGACTTACTGCAATGGTTATTGGGATTTAACTTGATCAGAGGAAGTGAAAGAAGTTTCTGCGTTTGCAACCGTAAATGGGCAATATCAATTCAAATTGGTGCTCTTTGGAATGAATAATGCACCAGCCACATTCCAAACACTCATGAACAGGGTTGTGGCCAGATTAACAAGTTGTGCAGTTTATCTGTTAGATGCAGTGATCTTTAGCAAGTTACATGTTACAGTTGGCAAAGCTCGTGGAACGGTTACAAGGAGGAAAACAAGCAATAAATGTAACATAAACAGAATTTGCGAAAGCAGAGTTGACGTTTTTGGGACATTACATTGGACATGGAAGATTGAGCTGATAGAATACAAAGGCGAAGGACGTTTAGGAATTTTCCACAACCATCCTCGAAGAAAGTGGAGCTTCGATATTTGGGACTGAGAGGATACCATTGGAAGTTTGTTCCAAACTTCAGCAGCATCGTGGAACCGCTGATGGGTTTACTGAAGAAGAACACGAAATGTTGGCGTATAGAACAATTCCAGCAGGCATTTGAGAATGCAAAAGCAGCACTAACCACCGCACCAGTTTTAGCCACACAAATATTTTGAAAGACTTCAAAGTTGCGATTGTTGCTAGCGGTATAGGGGTTGGAGACGTATTGATGCAGGAACATGAGAATGGAATGGAATGGCCAATTGGCTATCTGCAAAAAAAAAACGAACATCCACCGCAAAGAAAATTCTCCACTATTTAAAAAGGATTATTGAGTTTTGTACTGTCCTGACAACATGTTATTGTTTATGTGACAAACAGGCTGTCAGAGACAAATGTACCACAATCGTCTTGCATTTTTTGGAAGACTTAAAGACTAAAATATGAGAATATTTCTTTGGGGTCTTATGTTACTGACTTTTAACTTACAAAATATACATGGCGTGGGCCGTAAAGATGTGATAGCTGATGTGTTATTGCAGTTTTAAAGGAAAAGATGCAGATAAGATTTGACCCATGAATTTTTCTGTGACAATTTGCACTGTCTAGCAGATCTGCTACGTGAATGTTACTGACACTTTAACAACACAAGCCTGAATGGTGTCTGGATCTTGCTGCACATGGACACAGACTGGTTCAGGAGCTAAGGGTCAGGGAACAAATTATTCTGAACATTGTGGAATCTTCAATGACCATCCCTACTTCTGATCTTATGGTGGGGAGGATGGGTGTGGGGGCGGGGCGACATTGATGAAGCAGCTGAAGATGTTTGTGAAGATGAAGCTTCCCTGAGGATCTCACACGGAGATGACCCAGGACTGAGATGATTGACATCCACAAACAACAAACATCTTCCTTTGTGCTATGATTGACTCCAACCAGTAGGGAGTTTACTTTGATTCCCATTAAGTCCAGTTTTGTTAAGTATTTTGATGTCAACCTTAGTCAACCACTGCCTTGAAATCAGGTTTATCACTCTTACCTGAAACCTTGTGTTCACACCTTTAGATCATATCATAGGTCATGATATAGCAGCAGCAAGTGTTTTCTTCAAACAGATTGTACTGAATCTGAAAAATGTGTGGCTGGAAAAGTGCAGCAGGTCAGGCAGCATCCAAGGAGTAGGAGAATGACGTTTCGGGCATAAGCCCTTCTTCAGCTCCTACACCATTAAGGACATAAATCTTGCAGACACACTCTGCACAATGAAGAGTCTTAAATGGATATTTATTACTGAACACCAGAGACGGAGAAAGACCATAATTTCTGGTGCCAAAACACCGATCAGTATTCCCCAACTCTCATGTGTCACTGTCCTCTTCCTGAAACCATTAAATGATTACTGTCCAGCCTCTCCTCCCCACTCACTGTGTCTGCAATCTGTCCCTCCTACCCCTAACCACACAAGGCAAACCAAGCTCTGGGTCTTTGTGAAAATCAAGGCCGGAATGTGCAGGCCTCCTGGAGAGGGGGAGGGTGGGGTAGTGGTAATAACACTCACTGGGCTGAGGAGTGGCAGATGGAGTTTAGTTTGGATTAATGCGAGGTATTGGATTTGATTAATCAAACAAGAGCAGGACCAATACAATTAAAAATAGATAAGTAGGCCGTCAAGTATAATTCTTTAAAATTTACATGTCAAATGGATCGTGTGGTTAAGAAGGTGTATAGCACACTTGTCTTCATAGGACAGACCTTTGAGTATCGGAATTGGGACGTCATGTTGTGATTGCACAGGACATTGGTGAGACCTCTTCTGGAATAATGTGTCCATTCTGGTCACCCTGCCTGCTCATTCCATAGGCACACCACTCTATGGGTGAAAAGGCTGCCCCTTAGGTCACTTTAAAATTTTTCTCCTCTCACCTTAAAACTATTCCCACTAGTTTTGGACGCCACTACTCTTAGAAAATATCTTGATATCAAATACTTTGATATGACTGACCTTGATATTATTAAATTGGGGAGGATTGAGAAGAGATTAACCTGGATGTTGCTGGGAATGGAGGGATTGAGCAATAAGGAGAGTCTGGATATGCTGGGACTTTTTTGCACTGGAGAGTATGAGATTAAGGGGTAATTTTACAGAGGTTTAGAAAATAATGAGAGGTACAGATAAGCTGAAGGGCTGATGTCTTTTCCAGAGAGTTGGGGATTCAAAACTGAGGGACATTTTAAGATGCGCGGGAAAAGATTGACAAAAGTCATGAGAGGGAATTATTTTAGAAAGAACCTGGCTTCTGTGTGGAATGAACTTCCAGAGGAACTGGTGAAAGCAGGGACAGCTACAACGGTTAATGGACATTTAGATCAGTACATGGATAAGACATCAGTTTGGATGGTGCTGTGAGCAGCTGCCCTCCCCCTCTCTGAATGAATATCTGTTGCTTTTTACCCTCTGCCAAAGCCTGTGCAGTGGCGTGGTGAGGCCAGCAGAGGGTGGCATTGCATCACTTTAAGCACACAGAGACTGCCAGACCTGCCCCACACAGATACACACACAGCAATTGATAGGACACGGCGTGAAACTCATCTGGTAATTTAAACAATGCATATGGAAATGCTCAACTCACCTCGAAAACTGTTAAAATCTGAGTGACAGAGAACTCCAAAATTCCACTGCTTAAATAAAAACATCAATTTATTTTTTAACTCTGAAAGTGAACATTTCACATCAACTATTCACAACTCTGAGACCCCCAATCTCTTAACTGCCTATTACCCCACTCCAACTCTATAGCAATATACTATTTCAAAAAGACACTTATTAAAATTACATCAACTTAATTTCAAAACCACACAATAGCTGTTATTTTCGATGTTTTCTTTCGGCTGTGGATCTCCATGGGTCATCTTCTGTCTTTTTACTGTGAATGTGTATCATAAGAAAAGGTATCTTTGATACGGATTTTTTTCCGATTTCTTGGATCTGTGTTGATGGCATTTGCTGTTTGCAATTTTCAAAATGCCTGCATTCTTAATATCCACAGCATCAGATAATTTTCGAAAACTATAAATACATACTTTATTTGGTTTTAGTATCCTGGGGCATAATTTAAACGGATTGGGAAAATTCGAATTGTTGTCCAAAGAGCAACCAACTCAGGAATCTATTTCACAGCCAAATGTGACATATTGATACTCTGAGTCTGCAATCCTCTCATATAAACAGGTGATTGGAAGCTCTCAGTTCAGAACAGCATTCCCTCTCTCTTTAAGGTTCAGTACACACTTTCAACTTCATAACATTAATACCATGATGACAATGAAGATAAGCAGAGCACATCCGGATTTCTCTTACCCCATGGTTTGTCAATGTTTCATTCACTGTATCTGGTATGTGTCAGGATTTTTGTTGGTCTGTTGACAGCATGTCATTATTCGACTCCTTCCATGGGAATATAGCAGTATTTCACTTGCTCACACTCATGTGTGTGTGGCAGGATTTCAGTTGTTTCTTTGGGACTGTGATACTATGACAATCTCAATGTTTGTAGATAGAACCAAACCTGGAAAAACTCTGAAATCTAATTAAGACGGTGTGGAACTCTAACAAGACAATTACGCGTTGGTGTAGTTTTCAGGCAGATGGGGATCAATGCAGAGCAGTGTGAGGTGATACACTCTGGTAGGAAGGACATTGAAAGACAAGACAAAACAAAACAGGCTGCACCGTTATAAAGGGGCTGTAGGAGCAGAGAGCGTTACGTGTACATAAGCACAGATTATTGAAGATGTCAGGACAAGTGGGAGAGCAGAAACTATCACAGATTAGTTTCAGTGTCTGATCGGTTTACAGGGGGAGGTATAGGAGGCAGTCTCGGTGCTCCCTTTCTGGGAGGTGGTGGTGACAATGTGTTGTGAGTGCACCCTCCTGCCCACCGAGACCGTGGGGATTCCATTTGTAACAGCTCAACACAAAAGGGAGATGGCATCAGGGCCACAGCTTTTAAGTTGTGCCGGGTGGAAACGGAGCTGCCAGTGGGTTTAAAGTGAGAATTGACCTTCACTGAACATTGCTCGTAACTCGGTCGGTGGGACATGGATGTTTCAGAATCTCCACACGAGGCGTCCCGATCCTCTCCAGCTCCTACCAGTGTCCTCCCACCATGGCGGGGGGAGGGGGGTGAGGGAACGGATACCGAGCACTCCATCAACTGGCTTGGCCCTTTCTTTCCTGTTCCAGGCTGCTTCTCCTGGAACGGGTGCAAGGGAGAGGGGGAGTGAGGGTAGGAGTGGTTGGTCCTGCTGTTAGTGCAGTTGTAGTTGGGGGTGGGGGGAGATTTAGTGAGGTGTTCGGAAGGAGTCAGTCCACAATGTTGTATCCAGGCAGTGTTATTGGTGTCGGAGGTAAAGTGGAGGGAGAGAAGGAGAGAGAGTCAGTGGGGAGTGAGAGAGAGGGAAGGGGGAGAAAGCGAGGGGAGGGAGAAAGAGAGAGAGACAGAGTCAGAGACAGAGACAGAGAGAAGGTGCTGCATGCAGTCGTGAGTGTGATGGACCATGAGACTTGTTTCGTGGTCGGTGCTATAACAGATATACAGTGAGTGTAAGGGAGCAGGGAGAATACAGCAACCCTTACCCTAAAAGAATGGGGAAGATTATTGATGCTTGTCCTGTATTGCTGGGCATTTCTTCACACCGCAGATACTGCACTGAGCTGGGTGGGGAGCTCAGACCATGCTCGGTTGGTCTGGTGGTGTGCCCCCCCCCCCCCCCCCCCCCCCCCCCCGGGGAGAGAATGGTCCACCTCTGTACCAGGAGTTCCGTACCCATGTCAACAAACCGTGGTGTAATTGCCCCTTATCTGCCATGAACGGGGTAAACTGTGCAGGGCAGCTCCGAACTAAGAAAGCTCAACTGTGTGTCCATTGGCCTTTTAAAGATGGCACCTGTGTCAGGAATCACGGATTATCCAGATTCATCCTGGTGAATACCTCCAGCCATGATGGGTGGGAGAATCGGGCTGGCATTGAATGAGTGGCATCATGGGGTGGGGTGGGTAGTTAATGTGGTGAGTCCAATAAGATAGCACGAGGAAACTAGCTCAGCCTTGTGCGGACAATCTCTCTGTCACACTCAATGCAAATGGCACTGAGACAAATTATTGTTAGAAACTGCCCAATGAGTCATAGATTGTGTTGAAACCAATTCCAGTTAAAATGATGCAGAACAAATGCTCATCTGACTTCACACCAATATCCCTTTTTTCCCATATTTCCTGGGAAGATTGGTGCATACTACATGATGCTATTGAAGTGTCTGCGTTTCAGCATTCTGAAACCTCGGAACACATCCTTCCGTGACACTGTCCCACAGACTCCCCCTTTCTGTCTATACCCAAAACCTCCTCCCATGTTGTGATATTTAAACTGATCCCCCCGCCATCTCTCTCTGGCAGTGATATTCACGCCCACAGCACACACTTGTCAGGGCACAATGGAGAGATGGAGCTGTAAATGGGTGGGAGCTGTACATCTTTTCACTTCCAACATGGGCTGCAAGTTTCCCCACACTGGGCAGTGATCTAACACAGTGTTACTGGGCAATATGCTGGGGTGTGGGACACAGATATATATGCTGGGAGGGTAAATGCTCCCGGTTTACAGATCAATGCACTGGGGGTGGGGTACACAGTCCTACATTCTGTGAGGGAAACTGCTCCTTGTTTACAGATCAATGCACTGGGGTGGTTTATACAGCACTACATGATGAGAGTGTAACTGCTCCTGGTTTATAGATCAATGCACTGGGGTGGGGTACAAAGTTCAACATGCTGGGAGAGTAACTGCTCCTGGTTTACGGATCAATGCACTGGTGTGATGTACACTGTCCTACATGCTGGGAGGGTAACTGCTCCTGGTTTACAGATCAATGCATTGCGGTGGCGTATACAGCTCTACATGCTGAGAGGGTAACTGCTCCTGGTTTTCAGATTAATTCACGGGTGATCGCCATACAGGTCGCTGTGCTGGTCAGACTATCTGGTTGAGGTTTATAGATAATTCAATGATGTGGTTTGGTTAGCTCCTTATGCTGGATGTATATTTGTTCCAGGTTTACACATTCGTGCCCTGCTGTGGTCTGCACAGCTCTCTGTGCAGGGCAGATATATGGTCTGGGTTTATAGATCAATGCCCTGATCTGATCTGTGCAGTGTTCCACTCTGGACAGATTGCTGGGTTGTATTGACCAGTCACAACACATCATTTTGGTGGGGTGGGTCGGGGGGAAAGGTGATAAACAGGTCAAGGGCTTTCCGGAACGTTCTGACCCCGACATTCTATAACTGCCATTCCCCGGAACGTTCTGTCCCCGGCATTCTATAACTGACATTCCCCGGAACGTTCTGTCCCTGACATTCTATAACTGACATTCCCCGGAACGTTCTGTTCCCAACATTCTATAACTGACACTCACTGGAACGTTCTGTCCCTGGCATTCTATAACTGACATTCCCCGGAACGTTCTGTCCCCGAATTATATAACTGACATTCCCCGGAATGTTCTGTCTCTGACATTCTATAACTGACATTCCCCGGAACGTTCTGTTCCCAACATTCTATGACTGACACTCACTGGAACGTTCTCTCCCTGACATTATATAACTGACATTCCCCGGAACGTTCTGTCCCCAACATTCTATAACTGACATTCCCTGGAACGTTCTGTCCCTGACATTGTTGGTGAACGGCCGGACGTCAGTGAATTGAACAAAACATAAGATCCCAAGGGAAGGGACTCCGTTCCAGGGAGAAGGAGACACTGTTCCGAAGACCCCTCAGGCCTTCGTTTCCCTGCGTTTTCCTTGCGTTTACATTTCTTCATGACACAGGATCGACCACAATTTAGACCAAAAGACAGAAATTCCCAAATTCCGTTTGTCTTCAGGAAACTGGGCGAGACTCATTCAGGACAGCAACTTTTTCACCCTCCGTATTAGGAACTGGGAAGGAGTGATCTGTGTGTGACCTCAAGCGATCGAGTGTGTGGGAATGTTCTAGAAACCATCTGTCCTTATGGATGTGACTCCGTGTGTTTGGGGAGGGAGGGTTTCTTGTGGTTTATGCCACATTTTTGTCAGTAATACCGACCTTCCCATTTGTCATTCCAGCTCCAATTAATTTATTAACTCCCTGAATACAGGGACATCTTTGAAAATCTCACTGGGTCCCCGATCAAACGGGTCCCTTTGCCTCCAGGCTGATGGATAATGAGTTTGTTTTCCTTCCTCACAGCTAACGTAGAAACCATCTACGTCCTGTTTTATAAAGATTGTGGATTGTCTCCATGTGTCAGACGTTACCTGGGGGCCATGGCAGCGGCGGATCTCCTGGTCATTATCCTCGACCTGACACTGAGACACATTCCCATTGTTTATGAGGAACAGTTTTATTTCCTGGACTCCGTCCCCGTGTGTAATATCCACGCCGTCCTGCTTTATGCAGCCACTGACTGCTCTGTCTGGTTCACCGTCACTTTTACCTTTGATCGGTTTGTGGCCATTTGTTGCCAGGAGCTGAAAAGTAAATATTGCAGTGAGAAAACGGCGGCTGTGGTTCTGGGAGCAGTGACTGTGCTGAGCTGTTTAAAGAACATTTTCTTGTATTTTATGCTCATGGCTCGGTATTCGATGGTGAACGCCCCCTGGTTTTGTGATGTAACAAACGCTGTTGCATACTCCAGTGTCTGGGTCACAATCGAGTTCCTCCAACACATTCTAACCCCGGGTGTCCCATTTCTCCTGATTCTGCTGCTCAATGTTCTCACCGTTAGACACATTTTAGTGACCAGCAGAGCCCGCAGGAGACTCCGCGCTCACACAAATGGGGACGCTCAGTCTGACACAGAAATGAGAAACCGAAAAAAATCCATCATTTTACTGTTTGTGATCTCGGTCAATTTCATCCTGTTATGGTCAACATTAACGCTGTTTTCTATATGGACCCGGATGTTTTATATTGGGCATCGGTCTGTTTATCTTCGTCGCTTTGTGCGGGAATTGGGCTTCATGCTGCAGCTCCTCAGTTGCTGCACAAACACTGCAATTTATGCCGTCACCAAGACTAAGTTCAGGCAGCAACTGAAGAATGTGCTGAAATATCCCTTCACCCAAATCCATCCATCCATCAAATTCCCTCATTAATCAATCCATCCGGGATTTTCTCATTTCAGTTCAGTGTTTTAGCGATGGAGCAGCCTGTCGCAATGGTAACAGACTGAGGGTAGCACTGGTTTTTCCATCCTTATCCCACAGGGCGGTTACAGGGAAACAATTTAATGTGTCTCACAACTCAGGGGCCAGTGAGAAAAGGTACCATCCCACTGACTGTATCCATCACTTCCATTTGTAACCAATAAAAATGTTGATTAAAGCATGCCGAGCAGCAGAGTGACCGATGTTGTTGTGTGTCTTTGTGTTGGAGAAGCTGAGCTGGAGAGAGACAGACTCAGCCCCAAGTCCTGGTCCTCAGGGAAGGGGAGGGCACCGCGCCCTGAGCTCAGGACCTCGATTTACCTACCTCTATCCCCTCGACTCCAACCTGGCCTCCCCTTTCCTTCTCTCCTACTCTTTCTCCTCATTTCTCTCCTCTCTCTCTGCACAAAATCTCTCTCACCAACTCAGGGGGAAAGGGAAGAACCAGGGAGACAGTGTGTCAGACATAGAGAGAGGTATGGAGAAGGGAGAGAGATTCAGCCAATGGAAAACAGAGGGTGGTGGGGCAGGAGAGAGAGAGAGAGAGAGAGAGAGAGAGACAAAAGGAGGGGGAGTGTGAGTGAGACAAGGTGGTGAGAAAGATGAGCAAGTGAGAGATAGGGTGATGGAGATAGAGACAGACAGGAGGAGATGAGGGGCGAGAGACAGTGGAGGGAGGGAGCAAGACGGAGGGAGGGAGCGAGAATTTTCGGGAGCAACAGTGCGAGAGAGCGCACGAGAGAGCGAACGCGCTGGAGAGAGAGGTCATGCGCGAGAGAGAGAGCGCGGAGAGAGAGAATGAGCGTGAGAGAGAGAGCGCGTGAGAGAGGGAACGCGCACGGGAGAAAGAGCACTCTAGAGGGAGAGGGCGCACGCGAGAGAGAGAGAGAGAGTGCGGAGAGATAGAGAGAGTGCGCGCGATGGACAGCGCGCGCGAGAGAGGGAGAGCACGAGAGAAAGTGCGCGAGAGAGCGGGAGCGCGTGCGAGAGAGAGCGTGCTCAAGCCAGAGAGAGCGAGAAAGACCTAGACAGAGAGGGGGCAGGAGATAGAGAAAGGATACGAGAGAGACAGGGGAGGAGACAGAGAGAGAGGGCAGAGAGAGAGAGAGAGAGATTGAGGCCGGGAGAGAGAGACACTGGGTGAGAGATGGGGGCAAGAGAGAGAGGGTAAAAAGGTGGCATGAGACAGAGTGGGCCGAAAGAGGGGGAGAGAGAGGATCGAGAGAGAGTGGAGAGAGAGAAAGGGTCGAGAAAAAGAGCGAGGTGCGAGAGAGGGGGGAAACGAGAGAGAGAGGTGAAGGTCGAGAGAGAGTGAGCAAGAGAGAGAGAGGTGCTGAGAGAGAGAGTGGGTGGGACAGAGAAGTTTTTCAAGAGAGAGGGAGGTGAGAGTGTGAGTGGAGTGTGTGAGAGAGATGGAGGCAAGAGAGAGAAGGGGTGAGAGGCAGGAGGCAAGAGTGAGAGAGGGGCGAGAGACAGAACGTGACGGCAAGAGAGAGCGTGAGAGCAAGAGAGAGAAGGAGGGGCAAGAGAGGGAGAGAAAGCGTATGCGAGAGATGGAGGGGCATGAGACACAGAGCGCGGGGGTAGGAGAGAGAGAAGGGGCAAGAGAAAGAAAGAGAGAGAGAGGGATCGAGAGAGAGCAGGTGAGAGATAGAGAGAGGGAGTGAGAGAGGGGTGTTGAGAGAGAAAATGGGGGGGCGAGTGAGTTGAGAGAAGAGAGAGACTGTGGGGAAAGAGAGAGACAGAGAGAAGGAGAGGTGACGAGAGAGAGAAAGAGTAGGAATGGAGGTGGGCGAGAGAGTGGAGAAGGAAGAGAAAGGGATGGACGAGTGAGAGCGTGAGAAAGAGAGAGGGAAGAGAGAGAGAGGGGACGAGAGAGATAAAGGGGCTGAGAGAGAATAGAGAAAAGGAGACAGAGCGAGAGAGGGGGAGGCTGGGAGAGCAGTAGGACAAGGCGGGGGAGGCGAGAGAGAGAGAGAGAGCAAGAGAAAGAGAGAGAGGGGCAAAAGAGAGAGAGAAAGAGGGTTCGAGAGAGAGAGGGGGCGAGGGAGAGGGGGGCCGAGAGAGAGAGGTGGGGAGAGAGATAGAGGGGCGAGAGAGAGAAGGACGAGAGAGAGGGGGGCGAGAGAGAGCGAGGGGCAACATAGAGGGAGGGGACGAGAGCGAGAGAGGGGGCAAGAGCGAGACTGGGAGCGAGAGCGAGAGATGGGATGAGAGCATGGGAGGGCGAGAGTGAGAGAGGGAGTGTGAGAGCGAGAGAGGGGGCGAGATAGAGGGGCCGAGAGAGAGAGAGGGGGCGAGAGGGGTGAGGGGGTGAGAGAGAGAGAGGCGAGAGAGAGAGAGGCGACGAGCGAGAGAGAGGGGACAAGCGAGAAAGGGGGGGGCGAGATGGAGAGGGCGAGAGAGAGAGAGAGAGAGAGGGGTGGGAGAAAGAGAGGGGGAAATAGAGTGTGGACGACAGAGCCGACGAGAGAGAGAGAGGAGACGACAGAGAGGATGGCGAGAGAGTGAGAGAGAGGGGGCGAGAGAGAGAGGGCGCGTGAGACAGAGAGAGGACGAGAGAGGGAGGGTGAGAGAGAGAGAGGGAGAGAGAGAGGAGGCGAGAGAGAGGGGGGTGATGGAGTGAGTGATGAGGGCGAGAGAGAGCAACGGGGTGAGAGAGAGAGGGGACGAGAGAGAGGTGATGAGAGAGAGGGGGGGGCGAGAGAGAGGGGGACAAGAGAGAGGGGGCGAGAGAGAGAGAGGGGTGAGAAAGAGGGGCTAGAGAGTGATGGAGGGGCGAGAGAGAGAGGGGCGAGAGAGAGAAGGACGAGAGAGAGAAAAGGGGAGAGAGAGAGGGGGCGAGAGAGAGGGGGGGGAGAGAGAGGGGTCTAGAGAGAGAGGGTGAGAGATAGAGAGAGAGGGGACAAGAGAGAGAGGGCGAGAGAGGGAGGGGGTGAGAGGGAAAGAAGGGGCGAGAGAGAGAGGGGGTGAGAAAGAGAATGGGGGCGAGAGAGAGAGTGGAGGCGAGAGAGAGAATGGGGGTGAGAGAGAGAGGCGACGAGAGAGAGGAGCGAGAGAGAGAGGGGGAGAGATGGGGGGAGAGACTGGGGTGTGTGAGAGAGAGGGGGGACAGAGAAGTGGGGGCGAGAGAAAGCGAGAGAGTGGAGAGAGCGTGAGGGGGGCGAGAGAGAGGGTGTGAGAGAGAGGGGGTGAGAGAGAGATGTGACGAGAGAGAGAGAGGGCGAGAGAGAGAGACCAGGCGACAGAGAGTGGGGCGAGAGACAGATAGAGTGGGTGAGAGAGGGGGGGGGGAGAGAGAGAGAGGGGGCACGAGAGAGAGGGGGCAAGATAGAGGGAGAGTGGGTGAGAGAGAGAGGGGACAAGAGAGAGAGATGGGGAGAGAGGGGAAAGACAGTGAGAGAGGGGGCGAGAGAGAGAGGGGGAAAGAAAGAGAGAGTGGGCGAGAGAGTGAGAGGTTGCGAGAGAGAGAGGGCGAGAGAGTGGGGGACGAGAGGGAGAGAGAAGGGGCTAGAGAGAGAGGGAGCGAGAGAGGGGGCGATAGAGAGAGGGGGCGAGAGAGAGTGAGAGTTTGTGAGAGATCGAAGGCGAGAGAGGGGGGGCAAGAGAGAGGGGAGGACCGTGAGAGGGTCCGAGAGAGTGGGCAAGATTGAGAGAGGGGACGAGAGTGAGGGGGGTCGAGAGAGAGATAGAGGGAGTGAGAGCGAGAGAGAGGGGAGAGAGAGAGAGAGATAGAGCGGGCAAGAAAGAAAGAGGGAGCGAGAGAGAAAGTGGGGTGAGAGAGAGAGGGGTGCGAGAGAGAAGGGGCAAGAGAGAGGGTGTGAGACAGTGGGAGTGTGAGAGAGAGAGAGGGGAGAGAGAGAAGAGGGGGCATGAGAGAGAGTGGTGAAAGAGAGAGCGGGCGAGAGAGAGCGGGCGAGAGTGATGGGGGTCGAGAGAGAGATAGAGGGGGTGAGAGCAAGAGAGAGGGGGAGAGAGAGAGATAGAGAGGGCGAGAGAGAAAGCGGGGGCGAGAGAGAAAGAGGGGGGCGAGAGAGAGAAGGGACGAGAGAGTGTGGCAAGAGAGAGAGAGGGGCGAGAGTGAGGGCTGTCGAGAGAGAGATTGAGTGGGCGAGAGCGAGACAGGGGGAGAGAGAGAGAGATAGATGGGGTGAGAAAGAAAGAGGGGGCGAGAGAGAAAGAGGGGGTTGAGAGAGAGGGGGCTGCAAGAGAGAAGGGATGAGAGAGAATGTGGGCGAGAGAGAGAGGGCGCGAGACAGAGTGGGTGCAAGAGAAAGTGGGGTGTGTGAGGGAGAGGGGAGAGAGAGAAGAGGGGGCATGAGAGAGTGTGGTGAGACAGAGAGGGGGCGAGAGAGTGGGGCAAGAGAGAGAGTGAGCGATAGAAAGAAAGAAGTTGCGAGAAAGAGGGGGCAAGAAAGGGGGCTCGAGAGAGATTTGGGCGTGAGAGAGATTGAGGGGGCGAGAGAGAGGGGAAAGCGAGAGTGGGGGAGAGAGAGTGAGAGGGGCAGGAGAGAGTGTGGGCGAGAGAGAGAGTGAGCGAGAGAAAGTAAGAGGTTGCGAGCGAGAGGAGGGCGTGAGAGAGAAAGGGAGTGTGTGTAGGTGAGAGAGAGGGGGCGAGAGAGAGATGGGGTGTGAGAGAGAGACGGGCGAGAGAGATGTGGTGAGAGAGACGGGCGAGAGACAATGGGGGCGAGAGAGGGAGAGGGGGGAGAGAGAGTGAGGGGGGCAAGAGAGAGTGAGAGTGGGCGAGAGAGAGAGGGGGAGAGAGACAGAGAGGGCGAGCGAGAGCGAGGGGAGAGAGAGAGAGTGGTTCGAGAGCGAGAGAGGGGTGCTGAGAGAGAGAGGGAGGGCGAGGTCAAGAGTGGGGAGTGAGAGCAAGAGAGCGGGGCGAGAGTGAGAGGGGGCGAGATAGAGAGAGAGAGTGGGCAAGAGAAAGAGAGGGGGCGAGAGTGAGGGGTAGAAAGAGATAGAGGGGCGAGAGCGAGAGGTGGGTAGAGACAGTGAGATAGAGTGGGCGAGAGAGAGGGGAGCGAGAGAGAGAGGGTTGGGAGATAGATGGGGAGAGAGAGAGTGTGGATGAGAGAGCGAGGGAGCGAGACTTTGGATGTGAGAGAGAGAGGGGTGTGAGAGAGAGGGGGAGAAAGAGAAGACGGGATATAAGAGAGAGGAGTGAGAGGGAGGTGCGAGAGAGTGAGAGGTTGCGAGAGAGAGGGGCGGGAGAGGGGGGCGAGAGAGAGGGGGCGAGAGAGAGGGGGCGAGAGACAGAGGCGGCGAGAGAGAAAGCGGGTGAGACAGAGCGAGAGGGGGCGAGACGGTGAGGGGGCGAGAGAGAGGGGGAGAGAGAGTGAGGAGCGAGAGAGAGGGGGTGTGAGCGCGGGGACGAGAGAGACGGTGGCGAGAGAGAGGGGCAAGAGAGAGGGTGTGAGAGAGAGGGGGGTGAGAGAAAGAGAGAGGGAGTGAGACAGGGGGGAGCGAGAGAGAGTGGGTGAGAGACAGTGAGAGTTTGCAAGTGAGAGACGGCGAGAGAGTGAGGTGTCGAGAGAGAATGGGCGAGAGTGAGGGAGGGGACGAGAGAGGGGTGTGAGAGAGATAGATTGGGCGAGAGAGACAGAAAGGGAGAGAGAGGGGGTGAGGGAGAGAGGGAACGACAGAGAGAGGGGGCATGAGGGAGGAGGCGAGAGAGAGAGGGGGGAGGGAGTGAGAGGGGGAAGGAGAGGGGGGGCGAGAGAGAGATGGGTGAGAGAGCACAAGAGGGGGCAAGACAGAGAGGGGGCGAGAGAGAGGGACGAGACAGAGAGGTGGCGAGCGAGAGAGAGGGGAGATTGAGTGAGAGGGGCGAGAGAGAGGGTGTGAGAGAGGGGGGCGAGAGAGAGGGGGTGAGAGAGACAGGGGTCGAGAGAAAGAGGGAGCGAGAGAGAGAGGGATTCCAGAGAGGGGTAGCGAGCGTTAAAGAGGGAGGGCAAGAGCGAGAGAGGGGGTGAGAGCTAGAGAGCTGGGCGAGATAGAGAGAGGTGGGCGAGAGAGAAGGGGGCGAGAGAGAGTGAGGGGGTGAGAGAGAGAGAGAGCGAGAGAGAGGGTGTCTCGAGAGAGAGGGGGCGAGAGAGAGACATGGGAGTGAGAGAGAGGGGGCGAGAGAGAGAGGGTTGTCGAGAGTGAGAGAGGGAGGGCGAGAGCGAGAGTGGTGGGCGAGAGCGAGAGGGGGCGAGAGAGATGGGAGAGAGAGAGGGGCGAGGGGGGCGAATGAGGGCAAGGCGATAGAGAGAGCGGGGCGAGAGGGAGAGGTGGCAAGAGAGAGAGGGCTAGAGAGGGGGGGACGAGAGAGACAAGGGAGAGAGAGAGGGGAGAGAGAATGATAGGGGGGCGAGAGAGAGAGAGGGGTCGAGTTAGAGAGAGGGGGAAGGACAGAGAGAGGGTGGCCGAGAGAGAGAGGGCGCGAGTGAGAGAGGGGGCAAGAGAGTGAGGGGGTGAGAGCGCGACAGGGCACGAGAGAGAGGGGACAACAGAGATAGCAGGGGCGCGAGAGAGAGAGAGCGAGAGACGGAGGGGGCTCGAGGGTGAGAGAGAGTAAGAGGTTGCGAGAGAGAGAGGGCGTGGGAGAGAAGGAGTGAGAGAGAGGGGGAGAGAGAGAGTGAGAGGGGGCGAAAGAGATGGGGTAGAGAGAGAGGGACGAGAGAGGGGGGCGAGAGAGGGAGGGGAGAGAGACAGGGGAGAGAGAGTGAAAGGGGGGGCGAGAGAGGGAGGGGGCGAGATAGAGAGAGAGAGGGGGCGAGACAGAGAGAGAGTGGCAAGAGAGAGAGGGCGCGAGTGAGAGAGGGGGCAAGACAGAGAGGGGGGTGAGAGAGCGACAGGGGACGAGAGAGAGAAGGGGGACGAGAGAGAGAGCAGGGGCGTAAGGGAGAGGGGATGAGAGAGAGCGGGGTAAGAGGGAGAGATAGAGGGGGTGACAGCGAGGAAGAGGAGGAGAGAGAGGTAGACGCGGCGAGAGAGAGACATGGGGAGAGAGGGGTGTGAGGGAGAGAGGGGGCGAGGGAGACAAGGGTCGAGAGAGAGAGGAGGCGAGACAGAGAGGAGAGACAGAGTGAGGGGACAAGAGAGAGGGGTGTCAGAGAGAGGGGACGAGAGAGAGGGGGCGAGAGTGAAGGGTGAGACAGAGATAAAGAGATCTTGAGGGGGCAAGAGAGAGAGGTGGCAAGAGAGAGAGATGGGGGCGAGAGAGAGAGTTGGTGAGTGAGAGTGAGAGGTTGCGAGTGAGAGAAAGTGAGAGAGTGAGGGGGCGAGAGAGAGTGGGCGAGAGTGAGAGAGGACTTTAGAGAGAGGGTGGTGCGAGAGAGAGATAGAGGGGACGAGAGCGAGAGAGTGGGGCGAGAGAGAGATAGAGGGGGCGAGACAGAGAAGGGGAGAGAGAAATGGGGTGAGTGAGAGAGGGCGCGAGAGAGAGAGGAGGCGAGAGAGAGGAGAGAGTGAGTGAGGGGGGCGAGAGAAAGAGGATGAGAGAGAGGGACGAGAGTGAAGGAGGGAGGAGAGAGAGGGGGCGAGAGAGCGAGAGGGCGAGAGAGAGAAGGACGAGAGAGCACGGGCGAGTGAGAGAGGGGGCGATCAAGAAAAAGGCGGGAGAGAGAGATAGAGGACGAGAGAGAGGGTGAGAGAGAGAGTGGGACAGAGAGTGAGAGAAGGGGCGAGAGAAAGAGAGCGAGGGGGCGAGATAGAGAGAGTGGTCGAGACAGAAAGAGAGTCGGTGAGAGGAGGGGGCGAGTGAGAGATGGGGCAAGAGAGTGAGAGGGGGGTGAAAGAGAGAGAGGTGACGAGAGAGGGAGGGGACGAGAGAGAGAGAAGTGTCGAGAGAAAGAGAGAGGGGCGAGAGAGAGGGGGTGAGAGACAGCGAGGGAGAGAGAGGGGCGAGAGAGAGAGGGCGCGCGAGAGAGAGGGGGTGATAGTGAGACCAGAGAGGCGAGAGTGAGAAAGTGGGCTGAGAGAGAGAGGGGGGTGAGAGAGAGTGTGGGGCGAGAGTGAGAGGTGGCGAGAGAGAGTGTTAGCAAGAGGGAGAGAGCGCAAGACAGAGTGGGTGCGAGAGAGTGTGTGTATGAGAGAGAGGGGGAAGAGAGAGAAGAGCGGGCGAGAGAGAGGGGCGAGAGAGAGAGGGGTGAGAGTGAGAGAGGGGGGCGAGTGAGAGAGGGGGGAGAGAGAGAGGGGAGCGAGAGAGAGGGGTGAGAGAGAGAGGGCGCAAGAGAGAGAGGGGACGAGAGAGAAAAGGGGTGAGTGAGAGTCTGGGCGAGAAAGACAGGGCGCGAGAAAGAGTGGGTGCGAGAGAGAGTGGGGGTGTGAGAGACAGGGGAGAGAGAAGAGAGGGCGAGAGAGAGATGGGTGCGAGAGAGAGATAGAGGGGGCGAGAGCGAGGGAGGGGGAGAGAGAGATAGAGTGGGCGAGAGAGAGAGAGAGAAGGGAGAGAGAGAGGGTGAGGGAGAGGGGTCGAGAGAGAGAGGGGGCGAGAGAGAGAGGGGGCGAGAGAGAGCAGGCGAGAGAGAGAGTGGGGTGAGAGAGAGAGGGGGGCGAGAGAGACAGTGGGGCGAGAGTGAGAGGTGGCGAGAGAGAGGGGTGAGAGAGAGAGGGCGCGAGAGAGAGAGGGGACGAGAGAGAAAAGGGGTGAGTGAGAGTCTGGGCGAGAGAGACAGGGCGCGAGAAAGAGTGGGTGCGAGAGAGAGCGGGGGTGTGAGAGACAGGGGAGAGAGAAGAGAGGGCGAGAGAGAGAGGGGTGCGAGAGAGAGATAGAGGGGGCGAGAGCGAGGGAGGGGGAGAGAGAGATAGAGGGGTCGAGAGAGAGAGAGAAGGGAGGGAGAGAGGGTGAGGGAGGGGGCGAGAGAGAGAGGGGGCGAGAGAGAGAGGGGGCGAGAGAGAGCAGGCGAGAGAGAGAGTGGGGTGAGAGAGAGGGGGGGCGAGAGACAGTGGGGCGAGAGTGAGAGGTGGCGAGAGAGAGGGGTGAGAGAGAGAGGGCGCGAGAGAGAGAGGGGACGAGAGAGAAAAGGGTTGAGTGAGAGTCTGGGCGAGAGAGACAGGGCGCGAGAATGAGTGGGTGCGAGAGAGAGCGGGGGTGTGAGAGACAGGGGAGAGAGAAGAGAGGGCGAGAGAGAGAGGGGTGCGAGAGAGAGATAGAGGGGGCGAGAGCGAGGGAGGGGGAGAGAGAGATAGAGGGGGCGAGAGAGAGAGAGAAGGGAGAGAGAGGGTGAGGGAGGGGGCGAGAGAGAGAGGGGGCGAGAGAGAGAGGAGGCGAGAGAGAGCATGCGAGAGAGAGAGTGGGGTGAGAGAGAGAGGGGGGCGAGAGACAGTGGGGCGAGAGTGAGAGGTGGCGAGAGAGAGGGGTGAGAGAGAGAGGGCGCGAGAGAGAGAGGGGACGAGAGAGAAAAGGGTTGAGTGAGAGTCTGGGCGAGAGAGACAGGGCGCGAGAATGAGTGGGTGCGAGAGAGAGCGGGGGTGTGAGAGACAGGGGAGAGAGAAGAGAGGGCGAGAGAGAGAGGGGTGCGAGAGAGAGATAGAGGGGGCGAGAGCGAGGGAGGGGGAGAGAGAGAGATAGAGGGGGCGAGAGAGAGAGAGAGAAGGTAGAGAGAGAAGGGAGAGAGAGAGGGCGAGGGAGAGGGGGCGAGAGAGAGCAGGCGAGAGAGAGAGTGGGGTGAGAGAGAGAGGGGGGCGAGAGAGAGAGTGGGGCGAGAGTGAGAGGGGGCGAGAGAGAGTGTTGGCAAGAGGCAGAGAGCGCGAGACAGAGTGGGTGCGAGAGAGTGTGTGTATGAGAGAGAGGGGGAAGAGAGATAAGAGCGGGCGAGACAGAGGGGCGAGAGAGAGAGGGGTGAAAGTGAGAGGGGGGGCGAGTGAGAGGGGGGCGAGAGAGAGAGGGGAGCGAGAGTGAGGGGACGAGAGAGATGGGGGCAGAGAGAGAGGAGTGAGAGAGAGAGAGGAGGCAAGAGAGAGAAAGAGGAGAGAGAGAGTGAGGGAGCGGGAGAGAGGGGAGAGAGAGAGGGGTCAAGAGAGAGATGGGTGAGGGAATGATAGAGAGAGGGGCAAGAGAGAGAGGTGAGAGAGTGTGAGGGGGCGAGAGAGAGGGGGTGAGATAGAGGGCACGAGAGAGAGCGGAGGCGAGAGAGAGAGGGGCGAGAGTGAGAGGGGGCACGAGAGAGACAGGGGACGAGAGAGAGACGGGACGAGAGAGAGGGGCGAGAGAGAGGGAGTGAGAGAGGGGGGCGAGAGAGACTGGGCGAGAGACAGTGAGAGGCTGCGAGTGAGAGAGGGTGAGAGAGTGAGGGGGCGAGAGAGAGGGGGCGAGAGAGAGAGGGGGCGAGAGTGAGAGAGGGCAAGAGAGGGGGGTGCGAGAGAGAGAGAGAGGGAGCGAGAGAGAGGGGGCAAGAAAGAGAAAGTGTGGTGAGAGAGAAGGGGTGAGGGAGAGCGGGGGCGAGAGAGAGGGGGAGAGAGAGAGAGGAGGCCAGGGGGGTCAGACAGTGAGGATGCCGGAGAGAGGGGGAGCGAGAGAATTCGACAGAGAGATAGGTGAGAGAGAGAGGGGGCGAGAGAGAGAGGAGGCGAGAGAGAGGGGGCGAGAGAGAAAGGGACAAGAGAGAGAGAGGGGGCCAGAGAGAGACAGGGGACGAGAGAGGGGGGCGGCGAGAGAGAGAGGGGCGAGAGAGAGAGAGTGGGCGAGATAAAGTGAGAGGTTGTGAGTGAGAGATGGCGAGAGAGTGAGGGGGCGAGAGAGAGTGGGCGAGAGTGAGAGAGGGGACGAGAGAGAGGGGTATGCGTGAGAGAGAGATAGATGGGGCGAGAGGGAGCGAAGGAGAGAGAGAGAGGTGGTCAGGGACAGAGGGGGTGAGAGAGAGGGGGCGAGAGAGAGTGAGGGGGCGGGAGAAAGAGAGGACAGAGAGAGGGGGCGAGAGAGAGTGAGGGGGGCGGGAGAAAGAGAGGACAGAGAGAGAGGGCGAGAGAGAGAGATGGGTGAGACAGAGAAAGAGGGGGCAAGATAGAAAGGGGGTGAGAGAGAGATGGGGTGGGGGGGCGAGTGAGAGAGAGGGGAGAGCGAGTCCGGGACGAGAGAGAGGGTGTAAGAGAGGGGCGCGAGAGAGTGGGGGCGAGAGAGAGAGAGTGCGAGAGAGAGGCGTACGGGGGGAGAGAGAGGGGTGGCGAGAGTGAGAGAGGGAGGGCGGGGTGAGATAGAGAGAGGTGGGCGAGCGAGAAGGGGGTGAGAGAAAGTGAAGGGGTGAGAGAAAGGGTGGCAAGAGAGACGTGGTCGAGAGAGAGAGGGGGCGAGAGAGAGACATGGGGCGATAGAGAGAGAGTGGCGAGAGAGAGGTGGCAAGAGTGAGGGAGGGGGTGTGAGAAAAGGGGGAGCGAGAGAGACGGGAGAGAGAGATAGAGGGGGAGAGTGAGAGATAGGGGAGAGAGAGTGTGTGAGGGAGAGAAGGGGCGAGAGAGAGAGAGGGGCGAGGGAGAGAGAGGAGGCCAGAGAGAGAGGGGGATAGAGTGTAAGATGGGGCGAGACAGAGAGGGGGAAAGAGAATCGGGGCAAGAGAGAGAGGTGGCGACAGAGAGATAGGGATGAGAGAGGTGACGAGAGAGAGGGGGGATGAGAGAGAGAGATAGACGAGAAAGGGAGAGGGGCAAGAAAAAAGATGAGAGAGAGTGGGCGAGAGAGAGGGAATGAGAAAGAGAGGGCGAGAGAGGGAGAGGGGGAGAGAGGGGGTCGAGAGAGAGAGGAGGCTAGAGAGAGAGATGGGTGAGAGACAGAGAGAGAGTGGACGAGCGAGTGAGGGGATAAGAAAGAGGGGGCGACAGACAGAGGTGTCAAGAGAGAGGGGGAGACAGAGTGAGGGGGCGAGAGTGAGATGGGTGAGAGACAGAGAGAGCGGGGACGAGAGAGAGAGGGGACAAGAGGGGGGCGAGAGACAGAGGGGGCGAGAGAGAGGGGGTTCGAGAATGAGAGAGGGGTGGCAAGAGTGAGAGAGGGAGGGGGAGAGCGAGAGAGGGGGCCGAGAGCTAGAGAGCGGGGAAGAGAGAGAGAGGTGGGCGAGAGAGAGAAGGGGCGAGAGAGAGCGGGCGAGAGAGAGAGTGAGAGGTAGCGAGAGAGAGCGGGCGAGAGAGAGAGGGGCGAGAGAGAGATCGAGGGGGTGAGAGCGAGAGAGGGGGGAGAAACATATAGGTGGGCGAAGGAGGGGGGGCGAGAGAGAGGGGTGAGAGAGAGAGACATGGGGCGATAGAGGGAGGGGCGAGAGGGAGAGGCAACGAAGAGAGAGAGGGAAGACAGAGAAAGGGTGCGAGAGAGAGAGGGGCGTGAGACAAAGTATCGTACTGCTGATAACAAGAAAAAAACAAACACATAACCTCAACACCAAGGAGAGGGAAGCACTAAAATCACTAAGAAACGATAAGGACATAATTATACTACCAGCAGACAAAGGCAGAATGACGGTCCTCCTGGACAAAGCTGAGCATATGCAAAAAGCACAACAACGACTTGCAGATACCAACACCTACCAAAAGAGGGGGTTTGACCCCACCCCACAGCTCACCAATAGGATAAACAACACACTGAGGAATCTACAAAAAGACAGACAGATAACTAGGTCTGACCTACAAAGAATGAAACTTGAAAGCAACAAAATCCCCAGATTCTATGGACTACCCAAAGTGCACAAACCAGACATCCCACTCAGACCCATAGTATCACTACCTGGGACACCATCACACAAACTGGCCAAAAGAACTACAGCAGAAACTGAAACACCTGATCAGTGGATCCATACATTTTATACAATCGACACAGGAATTCTTGGACATCATCAGAAATATACACATAGACAAGGAAGAAACTATGCTCTCATTCGATGTAACGGCACTGTTCACCTCCATCGACAAAGCACTAGCCAAAGAAACAGTAGCAAACCTGTTGGACAGACATAACAGACAACAGGACGTTGAAACTATCCACAAAGACGGCATACTTAAACTACTGGACTTGTGCCTCACAACACACTTCACATTCAACAACCAAATATACGAACTAATCAACGGAACACCCATGGGCTCACCGATCTCTGGACTCACAGCAGAAGCAGTAATGCAAAGGTTAGAACAAACAGTCTTACCACAACTTCAACTCAAACTCTGGGTCAGATACGTGGATGACACCTTTGTAATAATTAAAAAACAGAAATAGAGAACACACACCAGATCATCAACGCCACGCTCACAGGAATCCGATTCACTAGAGAGGAAGAAAAGGACAACCAACTCCCATTCCTAGACGTGATGGTACAGAGAACACCGAACGGAGACTTCACCACAATGGTTTACAGGAAAGCAACACACACAGACCAAGTCCTAAACTATGAAAGCAACCAACCCAACACACACAAACGAAGTTGCATCAGGACACTATTCAAAAGGGCCACAACACACTGCAGCACACCAGAACTACAAAAACAGGAAGAGGAACACCTATACAATGTATTCACCAAAAACGGATACCCTCGCAATTTCATCAACAGATGCCTAAGGGAGAGACAACGGAACGAGGACATGCCGCAACCCAGAGGACTAGCCACACTACCATACATCAGGAGCATTTCTGAACTGACAGCCAGACGACTGCGACCATTAGGACTCATAACAGCCCACAAACCAACAGCCACGCTCAGACAACAACTCATCAGAACATAGGACCCGAAACCCAACATGAGCAAAACTAATGTAGTGTACAAAATCCCATGCAAGGACTGCACAAAACACTACATCGGACAAACAGGAAGACAGTAAACGATCCGTATACACGAACAACAACTAGCCACGAAACGACACGACCAGCTATCCTTAGTAGCCACACACACAGACGACAAGCAACATGAATTCGACTGGGACAACACTACCATTATAGGGCAAGCCAAACAGAGAACAGCCAGGGAATTCCTAGAGGCATGGCTCTCATCCACAGACTCTATGAACAAACACATCGACCTGGACCCAATATACCGGCCACAACAGCAGACAGCTCGAACTGACAACCGGAAGCAGCAGAGACAGGCCACTATAAATGCCGGATGAAACAGCACAGAAGCGCTTCACAGGAGGCTCCCAAGCACTGAGGATGTCACCTAGACAGGGGACGAAACATTTGCAAGACAAATTCCCAGCTCGGCGAACAGAACCACAACAGAGAGGGGTGAGAGAGAGAGATGACGAGAAGAGAGTGGGCGAGAGCGAGAGACGGGGACGAGTGAGAGAGGGCGAGAGAGAGAGAGAGGAGGGTGAGAGCAAGAGAGCAGGGGCGAGAGAGAGAGAGAGAGAGAGGACGAGAGAGAGAGGGAAAGAGAGAGAGGGCGAGAGAGAGACAGAGGAGGGGGCGAGACAGAGAGGGGACGAGAGAGAGGACAAGAGAGTGAGATGGGGGCAGGATAGAGAGAGAGGGGGGAGAGAGAGACAGGGGTTGGAGAGAGTGAGAAGGGTGTCGAGAGTGAGAGAGAGAGGGCGAGAGCGAGAAAGAGAGCGAGAGCTAGAGAGCCGGGTGAGAGAGAAACAGGCGAGTTGGGTGAGAGATGGGGTGAGAGAGAGTGAGAGGGTGAGAGAGAGAGGGGCGAGAGAGAGAGGGAGTTCGAGAGAGAGGGGGGAGAGAGGGAGACATCGGGCGATAGAGAGAGATGGGACGAGATAGGAGGCGAGAAAGAGAGTGGACGAGAGAGACTGAGAGCTTGCGAAAGAGAGTGAGAGAGGGGGCGAGCGAGAGGGGCGAGAGAAATAGAGGGGGCGATAGAGAGGGGGTAAGAGTGATAGAGATGGCGAGAGCGAGAAAGAGGGGGAGAGAGGGGGGTGAGGGAGAGTGGGAGCGAGAGAGACAGGTCGAGAGAGAGGAGGTGAGAGAGAGAGGAGGCGAGAGAGAGATAGGAGAGAGCGAGTGCGAGGGGGGAGAGAGAGAGGGTTGTGAGAGATATAGGGAGTGAGCGTGAGAGGTCGAGAGAGAGAACGTGAGAGAGAGGGCCGAGAGAGAGGGGAGAGAGAGAGGCCAAGAGAGAGACAGAGAGGGGGGTTGCGAGAGAGACAAATGATGAGAGAGAGAGAGGGACAAAAGAGAGAAGGGGCTAGAGATAGAGGGAGCGAGAGAAAGAGAGGGGGCAAGATAGAGAAGGGGGCGAGAGAGTGGGCGGGAGAGAGACGGTGTGAGGTAGAGGGGGGCAAAATAGAGAAGGGGCGAGAGAGAGGAGGCGAGAGAGGGGGGCAAGAGAGAGAGGAGGACGAGAGAGAGGAGGTGAGGGAGAGAGGGGGCGAAGGACCATGTGGGCGAGAGATAGAGGGCGCGAGACAGAATGAGGAGGGGCCGAGAGAGAGAGTGTGAGAGAGAGGCGAGAGAGAAAGAGGGGAGTGAGAGAGAGAGTGGGGCGAGAGAGAGGGGTCGAGTGAGAGAGAGAGATGGGCAAGAGAGAGAGTGGTCGAGAGAGAGAGGGGCAAGAGAGAGGGGGCAAGAGAGAGAGGGGGTGAGAGAGAGACGGGTACGAGAGAGAGAAAGGGGAAGTTAGAGAGAGGGGGCGAGAGAGATAGTGGGGAGGGAGAGAGTGGGTGAGATAAAGAGGGGAAGAGAGAGGGAGGGGGCGAGAGAGAGCGGGGATAGAGAGAGCAGGTGGGAGAGGGGGCAAGAGAGTGAGGAGGCGAAAGAGAGATGGGGAGAGAGAGTGAGAGGGGATGGGAGAAAGAGGGGGCGTGAGAGAGAGGGGGAGAGAGAGGTGGTGAATGAGGGGGCGAGAGAGAGGGGGTGAGAGACAGAGGGGCGAGAGAGAGAGGGGAGAGAGCGGGAGGAGTGCGAGAGAGAGGGTGTGAGACAGACGGGGTGAGGGAGAGGGGGGCAAGAGAGAGAGGGGCAAGAGAGAGAAGGGGATAAGAGAGATACAGGGGACGAGAGTGAGAGAGAGGGCGAGAGAGAGTGGGCGAGAGAGAGATGCGGCGAGAGAGAGAGGGCGAGAGAGAGATAGAGGGGGCTAGAGAGAGAGAGAGGGGGAGAGAGAGAAGTGTGGGCGAGAGAGAGGGGGTGAGATAGAGAGGGGGGCCAGAGAGGGAACGAGTGTGGGCGGGAGAGATATAGGGGGGCGAGAGAGAAGGGGGCAGGAGAGAGATAGAGGGGGCGAGAGCGAGTGAGGTGAAAGAGAGGGGGCATGAGAGAGAGAGGGCAAGAGAGAGATGGGAGAGCGAGGAGGCAAGAGAGAGTGGGGGCGAGAAACAGAGGGCCGAGAGAGAGAGGGGAGAGAGCGTGAGGGGGGCGAGAGTGAGGGTGTGAGAGAGAGGGGGTGAGAGAGAGGGGGGGCGAGAGAGAGAAAGGGGACGTGAGAGAGGGGGCGGGAGTGAGAGTTTGCGAGAGAGAGAGGGCGAGACAGAGAGAGCAGGCGACATAGATTCGGGCGAGAGAGAGGTAGAGAGGGCGAGAGAGAGAGGGTGGCGAGAGAGAGGGGAGAGAAGGGGGAGAGACTGGGGTGTGTGAGAGAGAGAGAGGGGAGAGAGAGAAGTGAGGGCTAGACAAAGATACAGAGTGGAGAGAGCGTGAGGGGGGGTGAGAGAGAGGGTGCGAGAGGCAGCGGACGAGAGAGAGAGAAAGGGGATGAGACAGAGGGGGCGAGCGAGAGAGGGGGCAAGGAGAGAGTGGGCGAGAGAGAGTGAGAGGTTGCGAGAGAGAGAGGGCGAGAGAGAGCGGGCGACAGAGAGTGGGGCGAGAGAGAGAGATAGTGTGGGCGAGAGGGGGGGTGAGAAAGAGGGGGCGAGAGAGAGAGACATGGGGAGAGAGAGGAGAGAGAGAGTGAGGGGGGCAAGAGCGAGGGGGGCAAGATAGCGAGAGAGTGGGCGAGAGATAGAGTGGACAAAAGAGAGAGATGGGGAGAGAGAGGGGAGAGACAGTGAGAGAGGGGGCGAGAGAGAGAGTGGGCGAGAGAGAGAGGTTGCGAGAGAGAAGGCGAGAGCGAGGGGACCGAGATGAAGAGAGAAGGGGCGATTGAGAGAGGGAGCGAGAGAGTGGGGCGATAGAGAGAGGGGGCAAGAGAGAGTGAGAGGTTGTGAGACAGAGAGGCGAGAGACAGAGGGGGCGAGAGAGAGGAGGAGAGACCGTGAGAGGGTCCGAGAGAGTGGGCAAGAGTGAGAGAGGGGGCGAGAGTGAGGGGGTCGAGAGAGAGATAGAGAGGGCGAGAGCGAGAGAGAGTGGGGAGAGAGAGAGATAGAGGGGGCGAGAGAGAAAGAGGGGGGTGAGAGAGAGGGGGTGCGAGAGAGAAGGGGCAAGAGAGAGGGCGTAAGACAGAGTGGGAGCGAGAGACAGTGGGGGTGTGAGAGAGAGAGAGGTGAGAGAGAGAAGAGGGGGCATGAGAGAGAGTGGTGAGAGAGAGGGGGCAAGAGAGAGGGGGGCGAGAGTGAGGGGGGTCGAGAGAGAGAGATAGAGGGGGCGAGAGAGAAAGGGGGTGCGAGACAGATTGGGTGCGAGAGACAGAGACTGTGTGAGAGAGAGAGGAAAGAGAGAGAAGAGGGGGCATGAGAGAGAGTGGTGAGAGAGAGAAGGGGCGAGAGAGAGGAGTGAGAGAGAGTGTAAGTGAGAGAAAGTGAGAGGTTGCGAGAAAGAGGGGGCGAGAAAGGGGGCGCGAGAGAAATGGGGGCGTGAGAGAGATAGAGGGGGCGAGAGAAAGGGGGATAGCGAGAGTGGGGGAGAGAGTGTGAGAGGGAGCAGGAGAGGGGGGGCGAGTGAGAGAGAGTGAGCGAGAGAAAGTGAGAGGTTGCAAGAGAGAGGGGAGCGAGAGAGGGGGGCACGAGAGAGAGGGAGAGTGAGTGTAGGCGAGAGAGAGATGTGGCGAGAGAGAGGGGCGAGAGACAGAGGGGGAAAGAGAGGGAGAGGGGGAGAGAGTAAGGGGGGTGATAGAGAGAGTGAGAGTGGGCGAGAGAGAGAGGTGGAGAGAGAGAGAGAGGGGGCGAGAGAGAGTGGGGATGAGAGAAAGAGGGGGCGAGCGAGATCGAGGCAAGAGAGAGAGAGAGAGTGGTTCGAGAGCGAGAGAGGGGTGGTGAGAGAAAGTGAGGGTGGGTAAGAGCAAGAGAGCCGGGCGAGAGAGGGAGTGGGACGAGAGAGAGAGTGGGTAGAGAGACAGTGGGGCAAGAGAGAGAGAGGGGCGAGATGGAGAGAGTGCGAGAGAGGGAGGCGGCGAGAGAGAGCGAGAGACTGAGGGGGGGAGAAAGAATGGGCGAGAGTGAGGAAGGGGACGAGAGAGGGGGGGTGAGAGAGATAGATTGAGGAGAGAGAGAAAATGAGAGGGGGGGATGAGGGAGAGAGTGGGCGAGAGAGAGAGGGCGCAAGAGGGAGGAGATGAGAGAGTGGGGGGAGAGGGAGAGACAGGGGATGAGGGAGAGGGGACGAGAGAGAGGGGGCGAGAGAGAGTGAGAGGGAGCGAGAGAGAGAGAGGGCGAGAGAGAGAGGGCACGAGAGAGGGGGGAGAGAGAGAGGGTGAGATAGTGAGAGGGGCGAGACAGAGTGGGCGAGAGTGAGAGGGGGCGAGAGTGAGGGGGAGAAAGAGATAGAGGGGGCGAGAGCGAGAGGTGGGTAGAGAGAGAGATAGAGGTGGTGAAAGAGAGGGGAGCGAGAGAGAAGGGTGTGAGAAAGATGGGGAGAGAGAGAGTGTGGACGAGAGAGAGGGCGTGAGACAGTGGATTGAGAGAGAGAGGGGGTGTGAGAGAGACAGGGGAGAGAGAGAACACGGGGCATGAGAGAGAGGGGTAAGAGAGAGGGGCGAGAGAGAGAGGGGCGAGACAGAGAGTGAGCGAGAGAGTGTGAGAGGTTGCGGGAAAGTGGGGCGGGAAGGGGGGCGAGAGAGAGGGGGAGTGAGAGATAGAGGGGGCGAAAGAGAGGGGAGAAAGAGTGAGGGTGGATAGAGGGTGAGAGAGTGCGGGAGAGTGAGAAGGGGCGAGACAGAGGGGGGCGAGAGAGAGGGTCAAGAGACAGAGGGGGCGAGAGAGAAAGCAGGGAGAGAGAGTAGGCGGGCAAGAGAATGAGTGAGAGGGGGCGAGAGAGGAAGGGAGAGAGAGTGAGATGGGGCAGGAGAGAAAGGCAGAGATAGGGGGAGAGAGAGAGATGGATGAGAGACAGAGGGGGCGAGCGAGAGGGAGTGGAGTCAAAGTGAGGGGTAGAGAGACAGGGTGTGAGAGGGAGGGGGTGAGAGAGAGGGGGCGAGAGAGAGAGGTGGGGTGAGTGCGGGAGTGAGAAGCAGAGCGAGAGAGACAGGAGGCCAGAGAGAGAGAGAGGGCGGGTGCGAGAGAGAGGGAGCATGAGAGGCCAAGAGAGAGTGGTTGCGAGAAAGAGAGGGGGTGAGAGAGAGATGAGTGAGAGAGAGCAAGATGGGGCGAGAGACAGAGGGGGTGAGCGAGAGGGAAGAGAGACAGAGTGAGAGGGAGAGAGACAGGGTGTGAGAGGGAGGGGGAAAGTGAGACAGGTCGAGAGAGAGGGGGGGCGAAAGGGGGGAGCGAGAGCGGAAGTGAGAGGGGGCGAGAGAGAGGGGGCGAGAGAGAGAGGGAGGCGAGAGAGAGAAGGGTCGAGAGAGAGAGGGGCAAGAGAGAGAGTATGCGAGAGACAGAGGAGGCGAGAGAGAGAGAGACGGGTGAGAGTGCGAGAGGGGGGCGAGACAATGAGGGGGTGAGAGAGAGGGGCGTGTGTGTGTGGGGACGAGAGAGACGGTGGCGAGACAGGGGCATGAGACTGAGGACGTGAGAGAGAGGGGTCGAGAGAGAGAGGGAGCGAGAGGGGGGAGCGTGAGAGAGAGTGGGTGAGAGAGAGTGAAAGGTTGCAAGTGAGAGAGTGCGAGAGAGTGAGAGGGCGAGAGAGAGCGAGAGAGTGAGGGGGCAAGAAAGAATGGGCGAGAGTGAGGGGTGTGAGAGAGATAGATTGGGCGAGAGAGAGAGAAAGGGAGCGAGTGAGAGGTGGTGAGGGAGAGAGGGGTGAGAGAGAGAGGGGGCAAGAGAGAGGAGGCGAGAGAGGGGGGAGAGGGAGTGAGAGGGGGCGGGAGAGAGAGGGGAGAGAGAGGGGGTCGAGAGAGAGATGGTTGAGAGAGAGCAAGAGGGGGCAAGACAGAGAGGGGGCGAGAGACAGAGGGGGCGAGAGAAAGAGGTGGCGACCGAGAGAGAGGGGTGCTTGAGTGAGGGGGGCGAGAGAGAGGGTGTGAGAGAGGGGGGCAAGAGAGAGGGGGCGAGAGAGGGGGTCGAGAGAAAGAGGGGGTGAGAGAGAGAGGGGTTCGAGATAGGGGTGGCGAGTGTTAGAGAGGGAGGGCGAGAGAGAGAGAGGGGGGTGAGAGAGAGAGAGCTGGGCGAGATAGAGAGAGGTGGGCGAGAGAATGAGGCGAGAGAGAGTGAGGCGGTGAGAGAGAAAGAGGGCGAGAGAGAGGGTGTTACGAGAGAGAGGGGGCGAGAGACATGGGAGTGAGAGAGAGAGGGGGCGAGAGAGAGGGGGCGAGAGAGGGACAGGGGGCGATAGAGAGAGGGGCAAGAGAGAGAGGTGGCAAGAAAGAGAGAGGGGCGAGAGACACAGAGAGGGTGAGAGCGAGGGAGAGGTTGTGAAAGAGAGGGGGCGAGTGAGAGTGGGCAAAAGTGAGAGATGGGGCGAGAGACAGTGGGGGTCGAGAGAGAGAGAGAGAGAGATAGATGGGGCGAGCGAGAGAGGGCGTAGAGAGTCCAATAGAGGGGGCGAGAGAGAATGGGGAAAAGAGAGACAAGGGGAGAGAGAGTGAGGGGGCGGGAGAGAGAGGAGGCGAGAGAGAGAGGGGCGAGAGAGAGAGGGGGCCAGAGAGAGGGGGCAAGAGAGGGTAGAGTGAGAGTGAGGAGGGCGAGTGAGAGTGGGCGAGAGTGAGAGAATGGGCGAGACAGGGGGAGAATGTGATAGTGGGAGCGAGAGAAAGATAGAGGGGGCGAGAGAGAGAGTGCGTGGGGGAGAGAGAGATACAGGAGGCAACAGAGAGAGCGGGAAAGAGAGAGAGGCCAGATAGAGTGAGAGTGGCGAGTACGAAAGGATGAGAGAGAGGGGGAGCAGAGTGGCGAGAAAGAGAGAGGGGCGAGAGAGAGAGATGACAAGAGAGAGTGAGTGAGAGTGCGAGAGAGGGATGAGTTAGAGAGGGCAAAAGAGAGGGGTGAGAGCGAGACAGTGGCGGCAAGAGAGAGAGATGGGACAAGTGAGAGAATGCGAAAGAGAGGGGTGAGAGAGAGGCTGGGAGAGACAAGGGGGTGAGAGTGAGAGAGAGAGGCAAGAGAGAAAGGGGGCGAGAGAGAGGGAGGCGAGATAGAGAAAGTGGGCGAGACAGACAGAGGGGCCAAGTGAGAAAGGGGGCAAGAGAGAGTGTCGGTGAGAGATCGTGGGGTGAAAGAGGGGGAGAGAGAGAGAGGGGGCGAGAGAGAGAGAGGGGCGGGAGAGAGTGGCCGAGAGAGGGAGTGACTGTGAGAGAGAGGCGAAAGTGAGAGAGTGGGGCGAGAGAGAGAGGGGGCTGAGAGAGAGGGAAGCGAGAGAGAAAGCGGTCGAGAGAGAAAAGGGGTGAGAGTCAGTGTGGACGAGAGAGAGAGGGCTCGAGGCAGAGTGGGTGCGAGAGACAGGGTGTGTGAGAGAGAGAGGGGAGAGAGAAAAGAGAGGGCGAGAGAGAGGGGGTGAGAGAGAGGCGGCGAGAGAGGGAGAGAGGGGGCGAGAGAGAGCGAGAGAGAGGCGTTTGAGAGCGAGAGATTGAATGCGAGAGTGAGAGAGGGATGGCGAGAGCGAAAGTGAGGGCGAGAGCAGGACAGCGGGGCAAGAGAGAGACTTGGGCGAGAGAGATGGGGCAAGAGAGAGATGGGGTGAGAGAGAGAGGTGGCAAGAGAGTGATAGGGGCGAGAGAGAGGGGTTGAGGGACAGAGAGGGGGAGAGAGAGTGGGGGAGAGAGACGGTGTCTGAGAGAGAGGGTGAGAGAGGCAGATGACAAGAGAGAGTGGGCGAGATTCAAGGCCGAGATTGATAGGTTCTTGTTGTCTAGAGAAATTAAGGGCTACGGGGAGAACGCTGGCAAGTGGAGCTGAAATGCGCATCAGCCATGATTGAATGGCGGAGTGGACTCGATGGGCCGAATGGCCTATCTTCCACTCCTATGTCTTATGGTCTTATGGACGAGCAAGAGAGTGTAAGAGAGAGAGGGGCGAGAGTTTGAGAGGGGTGAGAGAGAGAGGAAAAGCGCGAGAGAGGGCGAGAGAGAGAGGGCGAGAGAGAGGGGGCGAGAGAGAGATGGGGAGAGAGAGAGAGGAGGCGAGAGAGTGACGGGGGTGAGAGAGAGGGGCGGGAGAGAGAGAGAGGGTGCGAGACAGAGAGAGAGAGTGAGCGAGAGAGAGTTGGAGGTTGCGAGAGAGAAGGGGAGAGAGATTGAAATGGGACGAGAGAGAGATGGGGCGAGAGAGAGAATGAGAGGGAGCGAGAGAGAGGGGGCGAGTGAGGGGGCGAGTGAACGAGGGGACGAAAGAGAGGGGGCGAGAGAGAGGGGTTCGAGAGAGAGAGAGGGCGAGAGAGAGAGTAGAGAGTGCGAGAGAAAGAGTGTGGGCGAGAGATACGGGGCGAGTGAGAGAGGGAGTGAGAGAGATTGAGAGGTTTTGCAAAAGAGTGGGCGAGAGTGAGAGGGGAGAGAGAGAAGAGGCGAGAGAGAGAGAGCGCAAGAGAGAGTGAGAGGGAGCGGGAGAGAGGTAGAGAAAGGGGGGAGATAGACAGGTGAGAGAGAGTGGGCGAGAGAGATTGGTGAGAGAGAGAGGTGGCGAAAGAGAGGAGGTGATAGAGAGAGGAGGCGAGAGAGAGAGAGAGAGGGGAGAGAGTGAGGGGGTGAGAGAGAGCTGGTGAGAGAGGGGTCGAGAGATAGAGGGGCGAGAGCGAGGGGGGGCGAGAGAGAGTAGGAGGTTGCGAGAGAGAGGGGGAAAGAGAGTGAGCAGGGGCGAGAGAGATTGGGCGAGAGTGAGAGGGGAGAGAGAGAGAGGGGGCGAGAGAGTTAGAGAGGGTGAGAGTGGGGTGAGAGAGAGAGAGAGATAGATGGGGCGAGTGAGAGAGAGTGTGAGAGAGAGTAGGAGAGAGAGAGGGTGAGGGAGAGAGGGGTTAGAGAGAGAGGGGCGAGAGAGAGAGGAGGGGAGAGAGAGAGTGAGAGGGGCGGGAGAGAAGGGGGAGAGAGAGTGGGGAGAGAGAGAAGGGGCGAGAGAGATTGGGCGGGAGAGAGGGGGCGAGAGAGAGAGAGAGGGGTGAGAAAGAGAGAGGGGCGAGAGAGAGAGGGGGTGCGAGAGAAAAGGGGCGAGAGAATGTGTGGGCAAGAGAGGGGCCGTGAGACAGAGTGGGTGTGAGAGAGAGAAATAGGCGAGAGAGAGAAGGGGGCAAGAGAGAGGGGTGAGAGAGAGGGGGTGCGGGAGAGGGGGTGAGAGATAGGTGGAAAGAGAGTGAGCAGGGGCGAAAAAGAGTGGGCGAGAGTGAGGGGGTGAGAGAGGGGGGAACGAGAGAGCGATAAAGGGGGCGAGAGTTGGGGGAAGAGAGATTGATGGGGCGAGTGAGAGAGAGTGGGAGAGAGAGAGGGATGAGGGAGAGAGGGGGCGATAGAGAGAGGTGTGAAAGAGAGAGGAGGTGAGTAAGAGAAGGGGAGAGAGTGAGAGGGACGGGAGAGAGGGGGATAGAGAATGGGGGGCAGATGGTTGAGAGAGAGATGGGGCGAGAGAGAAGGGGCGAGAGAGGAGGGTGTGAGAGAAAAGGGGCGAGAGAGTGTGTGGGCAAGAGAGACAGGGCGTGAGACAGAATGGGTGAGAGAGAGAGAAGAAGTGAGAGAGAGAGGCTAGACCGAGAAGGGGGCATGAGAGAGGGTTGAGAGAGAGGGGGTGAGAGAGAGAGAGGGCGAGAGAGTGAGTGGGCGAGACAGAGAGAGATTGCGAGAGAGGGTGGCTAGAGAGAGGGGGGAGTATGAGAGGGCGTGAGTGAGAGGGGCGAGTGAGAGTGGGCGAGAGTGAGAGAGGGGCGAGAGAGAGAGGCGGGAGAGAGAGAGGACGAGAGAGAGGGTGTGAGAGAGAGAGTGGGGCGAGACAGAGATAGGGGACGAGAGAGAGAGGGGGCAAGAGAGAGAGAGGTGGTGAGAGAGAGTGGGGATGAGAGAGAGAGGGGACGAGAGAGAGGGGCAAGAGAGAGAGAGTGAGATGATGCGAGAGAGGGGGGAGAGAGAGTGAGGGGGCGAGTGACAGTGGGCGAGAGTGAGAGAGGGGGCGAGAGAGAGGAGGGGCGAGAGAGAGGCAGAAGGTGCGAGAGAGAGATGGGGTGAGCGAGAGATGTGTTGGGAGAGAGAAGGGGCGAGATAGAGAGGGGCGAGAGAGACGGTGGGAGACAGAATGAGAGGGGGAGGGAGAGAGAGGGGAGCGAGTGTGAGGGGGGAGAGAGAGAGGGGTTGAGAGAGGGGGGAGTGAGAGGGGGGCGAGAGAAGAGAGAGGGGGCGAGACCAAGAGGAGGGGCGAGAGAGAGTGAAAGGGGGTGAGAGAGAGCGGGGGCGAGAGAAAGAATGGATGAGAGACAGGGTGAGTTCGAGACATGAGGCGAGAGAGGGGGGGCGAAGGCAAGAGAGCGGGGGCGAGAGACCGAGGTGGGCGAGAGAGAGGGGGTGAGAGTCGGAGTTAGAGAGAGGGGGGCGAGAGAGAGGGCACGCGAGAGAGAGGGGGGGTCGAGAGAGAGAAGGGACGAGAGAGGGGAGGGAGAGGGGGCGAGAGAGAGAGGGGAAGAGAGAGGGGCCGATTGAGAGAGAGGGGACGAATGAGTGACGGTGAGAGAGGGGGGGCGAGAGAGGGGGAGACAGAGCGGGGTGAGAGAGAGTGTGGATGAGAGAGAGGGTGAGAGAGAGAGATGGGGCGAGAGAGAGAGTGGGCGAGAGGAAGAGAGTGGGGCGAGAGAGAGAGGTGGGCGAGAGAGAGAGGGCGTTGAGAGAGAGAGAGAGGGGGCGAGAGTGGGAATAAGAGAGAGTGGGGCGAGAGAGAGGGCGCGTGAGAGAGAGTGGGGCGAGAGAGAGAGGGGGTCGAGAGAGAGGGCAAGAGAGAGAGAGGCGGCGAGAGAGAGGGGGAGGAGAGAGGCGGCAAGAGAGAGAGAGGCGAGAGAGAGAGTCGGGAGAGAGAGAGGACGAGAGAGAGGGAGAGAGAGAGAAGGCTGACAGTGAGAGAGGGGCGAGCGAGAGAGAGGGAGAGGGGCGAGAGGGAGGCAAGTGAGAAGGGCGCGAGAGAGAGGGGGCGAGAGAGAGGGTTAAGAGAGAGAGGGGAGGAGAGAGAGGGCGAGAGAGAGAGAGGCGGCGAGTGAGAGAGGGGACGAGAGAGAGGGCGAGAGTGAGAGGGGCGAGAGAGAGGGACGAGAGAGAAAGTTGGGAGAGAGAGGGGATGAGAGAGCGGGTGAGAGAGAGAGGTGGCAAGCGAGAGAGAGTGGGCAAGTGAGAGAGAGGGGATGAGAGAGAGGGGGAGAGAGAGAGTGGATTGAGAGAGAGGGGACGAGAGAGAGAGGGCGAGAGCAAGAGAGAAGGAAAATAGAGAGAGAGGGGACGAGCGAGAGACGGCAAGAGAGAGAGGGGAGAGAGAGAGAGAGGGGCAAGAGAGAGAGGGGCGAGAGAGTGAGAGTGGGCGAGAGAGGGGGAGAGCGAGACAGAGATAGGGGTTCGAGAGCGAGAGAGGAATGATGAGAGCGAGAGGGTGGTGAGAGCAAGAGAGTGGGGTGAGAGAGTGAGGTTCGCGAGAGGGGGGTGAGAGAGAGAGAGGGGGGCAAGACAGAAAGAGATTGGGTGAGAGAGAGAGGGGGCGAGTGAGAGAGTTGGAAAGAGAGTGAGGGGGCGAGAGAGAGAGTGGGGCAAGAGAGAGAGGGGTTCGATAGAGAGGGCGAGAGAGAGCAGTGGGAAGAGTGAGAGGGGGAGAGAGAGAGGGTGAGGAGAGAGAGTGGAGCGAGAGAGAGAGAGAGGGGACGAGTGAGAGTGGGTGAGAGCGAGAGAGAGGGGGCGAGAGAGCGCGGGGACGAGTGAGAGAGTGTGAGAGAGAGAGGGGTCGAGATAGAGGGGACAAGAGAGAGGGCGAGAGAGAGAAAGAGAGCGGGGGAAAGAGAGAGTGGACGAGAGAATGTGTGCGAGAGCGAGAGAGGGGGGCGACAGAGAGATTGGACGAGTGACAGAGGTTGAGAGAGAGAAAGCGGAGAGAGAGAAGAGAGACGGAGAGGGTGCGAGAGAGCGCGGGCGAGAGAGACAGGGGGTCGAGAGAGAGAGGGGACGAGAGAGAGAGAGCATGAGAGAGAAAGAGAGATAGGGACGGGAGACAGAGATGGTCGAGTGAGAGGGGTGTGAATGAAAGAGTCGGGAGAGAGAAGACCAGAGAGAGGGTGAGAGAGAGAGGGGCGAGAGAGAGAGTGGTGGTGCAAGAGAGAGAGGGGGCGAGATAGAGAGAGGGGCGAGAGAGAGGGGGCGAGAGAGGGAGAGAGGGGGCGAGAGAAAGAGAGAGTGTGCAAGAGAGAGAGGTGGTGAGGGAGAGGGTGTGCGAGAGAGAGGTGCTGAGAGAGAGAGGCTGGTGAAAGAGAGGGGAGAGAGGGGGGGCGAAAGAGAGAGATGGCGAGAGAAAGAGAGAGGGTTCAAGAGAGAGAGGGGTGTGAGATCGAGGGGGCGAGAGAAGGTGGTGAGAGAGAGAAATGTGGTGAGAGACTGAGAAGGGTTGAGAAATAGAGTGGGCGAGAGAGAGAGGTGGCAAGAGAGTGGGGTGAGAGAGATAGGCAAGGCTAGGGCTGGCGAGAAAGGCCTTGGGGATGGGAGGAGATCTTTGGTGGGTTGGTGTTGGACCGGGTTGTGTGGGGAGAATGGAGAGGGTGGTGTTGTACTGGGTTAGAGTGAACAGGTCGGATTTGGTCCGGGTTGGAGGTCGGGGTGAGGTATTGGACTGGGTTGGGGGTAGCTCGGAGGGTCAGGTTGGGGCAGTGTTGCACGGGGGTGAGAGTCAGGTTGGGCGTGGTGTGTGGACTGCAGTGAGGATCAGGTTGGAGGTGGTGTGTGGTCGGCGGTGAGCATCAGACTGGTGGTGGTGTGTGTGCGGTGGTGGGGTCATGCTGGGGGCGGAATGTGGATGGCAGAGAGGGTCAGGCTGGGGAAAGGGTGTGGACGGTGTTGAGGGTAAGGCAGTTGGCAATATTGAACGGCAGTGAGGGTCAGGCTGTGGGTCGCATGCGGACGGCCATGAGGGACAGGCTGTGGGCAGTGCATGGGAGACAGTGAGGGTCAGGCTGGGGGCAGTGGGTGGGCAGCGTTGAGGGTAAGGCTGTGGTCTGCGTGTGGGCAGCAGTGAGAGTCAGGCTGTGGGCAATGTTGTATGGTGGTGAGGGTCAGGCCGGGGGTTGTGTTGTCACTGATGATGGTCAGGCTGGAGACATTGATGTCAGCAATGAGGGTCAGACTGGAGGTGGTGTGTGAGCGGCATTGAGGGTCAGGCTGGGGGCGGAGCATGGGCGATGGTGAGTGTCAGGCTAGGGGCGGTGTTGGACAGCGGTGAGGGTTATGTTGGGGGCAGTGTTGGATGGCGGTGAAGGTGAGGTTGGGCGGTGTTGGATGGCGGTGAGGATTAGGCTGGGGCAGTGTTGGACGATGGTGTGAGTCAGGCTGGGGGCAGTGTTGGATAGAGGTTAAGGTCAGGCTGGGAGCAGTGTTGGACGAGACTGAGGGTCAGGCTGGGGGCAGTGATGGACGACGGTGAGGGGCAGGCTGGGGGCAGTGTTGGAGGGTGGTGAGTGACAGGCTGGGGACAGTGCATTGACGCCAGTGAGGGTCAGGCTGGGGCCGTTGTGTGCATGGTGGTGAGAGTCAGGCTGGGAGCGGCGGTGAGGGACAAGCTGTGGGTGGTGTTGAACGTTAGTGAGAGTCAAGCTGGGGGTGGTGTTGTACACCGGTGAGGGTGAGTTTGGAGGCGGTATGTGGATGGTGATGAGGGTCAGACTGCGGGCAGTGTAGAACTGCAGTGAGGGTGAGGCTAGAGGTGGTGTGTGGACGGCAGTGACATTCATGCTGTGTGCGGTGCGTGTTCGGTGGTAAGGGTCAGACAGGGGGCGGTGTTGAACATCGGTAAGGGTGAGGCTGGGGGCAGAGTGTGTACAGCGGTGAGGGTCAGGCTGGGGGCAGTGTGTGGACAGCAGTGAGGGTCAAGCTGGGGGCAGGGTTTGGCGGCATTGAGGGTCAACCTGGGGGCGGTGTGTGGACAGTAGTGAGAGTGAGGCTGGGGTGCTGTGTGGACAGCAGTGAGGGTCAGACTGGGGATGGTTTGTCGACGCCAGTAAATGTCAGTCTGGTGGAGGTGTGTGGACGCTGGTGAGGTTCAGGATGAGGGAAATGTGTAGGCAGCGGAAAGGGTCAGGTTGGGGGCAGTGTTGAACTGAGGTGAGGTTGAGGCTGTGGGCAGAGTGTGGACACCAGTGAGGATCAGGCTGGGGTTGGTGTGTGGGCAGCAGTGAGGGCCAGGCTGGAGGCGTTGTGTAGATGGCAGTGCGGGTCAGGCTGGGGCCAGTGTGAAGATGGCATTGAAGGTCTGGCAGGGGGTGGTGTGAGAACAGCAGTGAGAGTCAGGCTGGGAGCGGTGTGTGGACGGCGGTGAGAGTCAGGCTGGGGGCAGAATGTGGATGGTGGTGAGGGTCTGGATGCATGCTGCGTGTGGATGACAGTAAGGGTCATGCGGGGGGCGGTGTGTGGATGGGAGTGAGGATCAGTCTGGGGTGGTGTGTGGATGACAGTGAGGTTCAGTCTGAGGGCAGTGTGAGGATACAGTGAGGGTTAGGCTGGTGGCGGTGTGTGGGCGGTGGTGTGGGTCAGGCTGGGTCGGTGTGTGGACGTCGGTGAAGTTTAGGCTGGAAGTGCGGTTGAACAGCGGTGAGGGTCAGGCTGGGGGCAGCGTGTGGATGCTGGTGAGATTCAGGCTGAGTGCAGTACGTGTGCAGCAGTAAGGGTCAGGCTGGGGGCGGTGTGTGGACAGCAGTAAGGGTCAGGGTGGAGGTAGTGTTTGAATGGCGTTGAAGGTCAGGCTGGGGATGGTGTGTGGACGGCAGTGAGGTTCAGGCTGCGGATGGCGAGTGGACGTCGGTGAGGGTCACGCTGGGAGCGGCGGTGAGGGTCAGGCTGTGTGCCACATTGAACTGCGGTGAGGGTCAGGTTGGGGCCAGTGCTGAATAACGGTGAGGTTGAGGCTGGATGCAGAGTGTGGACACTGGTGAGGGTCAGGCTGGAGGCTGTGCATGGACAGCAGTGAGGGTTAGTATGGAGGCGGTGTGTGGATGGAGGTGAGGGTCAGGCTGGGGACGATGTGTGGATGGCGACGAGGTTCAGGCTGGGTACGGTGTGTGGACAGTGATGAGGGTCAGGCTGGGGATGGTGTGTGGACAGTGGTGAGGTTCAGGCTGGGGACGGCCTGTGGACATCGGTGAGGGTCACGCTGGGAACAGCGGTGAGGGTCAGGCTGTGTGTGGTGTTGAACAGAAGTGAGGGTCAGGTTGGGAGTAGTGTTGAATAACGGTGAGGTTGAGGCTGGGTGCAGACGGTGGACACTGATGAGGGTTAGGCTGGCTGGCTGTGCGTGGACAGCAGTGAGGGTCAGCGTGGAGACGGTGTGTGGGTGGCAGTGAGTGTCAGGCTGGGGCCGGTGTGTTGACGACAGTGAGGGTCAGGCTGAGGATGGTGTGCAGACTTTGGTGAGGATCAGGCTGCGGGCGGTGCGCGGACGTCAGTGTTTGTCACGCTGGGAGCTGTGTTGTACAGCGGTGAGGGTCAGGCTGGGTGCAGCGTTGAACGGCAGTGAGTATCAGGCTGGAGGCATTGTGGAATGGTGGGGAGGGTCACGCTGGGGGGAGTTGTACAGTAGGGATGGTGAGGCAGGTGGGGGTGTGGAATGGCGGTGAAGGTCAGGCTTGGGACGGTGTTGGACGGCAGTGAGGGACAGGCTTGTGGTGGTGTGTGGACAGCGTTGGGTTCAGGCTAGGGGCCGTGCGTGCGTGGCAGTGTTGGTCAGTTTGGGGGCGGTGTTGGATGGTTGTGTGGGTCAGGCTGGGGGCGATGTTGGACGGCGGTGAGGGTTAGGCTGAGGGCGGTGTGTGGATGGCAGCGAGGGTCAGGCTGGGGGCTGTGTGTGGAAGGAGGTGGGGGTCAGGATCGGGTGGTGTGTGGATGGCCGTGGAGGTCCGGTTGGGTATCGTGAGTGTATGGCGATGAGGTTGAGGCTGGGGTGTGTGTCCGATGGCAGTGATGATCAGGCTTGGTATGGTTTTGGACGGCAGTGAAGGTCAGGCTGTGGCAGTGTGTGGGCGGTGATGATTGTCAGGCTTGGGGCAGTGTGTGTGCAGTGGTGAGAGTCAGGCTGGGGGTGGTGTGTGGACATCAGTGAGCGTCGGGCTGGGGATGGTGTGTTTACGGCGGTGAGGCTTAGGCTGTGGGCTGTGGGTGGGCAGCAGTGGGGCCCAGGCTGGGGACAGTGAGTGGATGGCACTGAGGGTCAGCCTGGTGTCAGTGTGTGGGCAGCAGTGAGGATCAGGCTGCAGCCGATGTATGGATGACGGTGAGGTTCAAGCTGGGGGCAGTGTTTGGACAGCGGTGAGGGTCAGGTTGGGGGCTGTGTGTGGATGGGGGAGAGGGTCAGGCAGGGGGTTGTGGTGGATGTTGGTGAGGATCAGGCTGGGAGCGGTTTTGAACAGCGGTGAGGGTCACGCTGAGGGCGGTGTGGAATGGCAGTGAGTATCAGACTGGGGGCGATGTGCAACGGTGGTGAGGGTCAGGCAGGGGAGGTTTTGAATGGCGGGGATGATCAGGCTGGGGGCAGTGTTGAACGGCGGTGAAGGTGAGGCTTGGGGTGGTTTTGGTGGTCTGTGAGTGTCAGGCTGGGGGCAGTGTTGGACAGCAGTGAATGTTAAGATGGGGCCGGTGTTTGGATGGTGGTGGAGTGAGGCTGAGGGTAGTGTTGGATGGCGGTGACAGTCAGGCTAGGGGCAGCACGTTGTGTGAGGTGAGTGTTATGATGAGGGTGGTGTTGATCGGCAGTGAGGGTCAGGCTGGTGGCAGTGGTGAACGGCGGTGAGGGTCAGTCTGGGGGCGGTGTGTGGACGGAGGTGGGGGTCAGGATCTGCTGGTGCGTGGACAGCCGTGGCGGGCCAGCGATTGGCGGTACGTGGATGGCGGTGAGGGTGAGGCTGGGGGAAGTGTTCGATGGCGGTGAGGGTCAGGCTGGGGACGGTGTTTGACGGCAGTGAGAGACAGGCTTGTGGCGGTGTGAGGACAGTGTTGGTTTCAGGCTTGGGACGGTGCGTGGACGGCGGTGTGGGTCAGGCTGGGGGCGGTATTGGACGGTGGTGTGGGTCAGGCTGTGGGCAGTGTGTGGACGGCGGTGAGGGTGAGGCTGAGGGCGGTGATGAACGGCGGTGAGAGTCAGGCTGGGTGCAATGTTGGATGGCAGTGTGGGTCAGAAAGGTGGCGGTGAGTGGACGGCAGTGAGGGTGAGGCTGAGGGCAGTGTTGAACGGCGGAGAGGGTCATGCTGAAGGCAGTGTGTGGGTGGCAGCGAAGGTCAGGCTGGGGGGCTGTGTGTGGAAGGAGGTGGGGGTCAGGATCGGGCGGTGTGTGGACGTCCGTGGAGGTCCAGCTGGGGGCGGTGAGTGTATGGCAGTGAGGTTGAGGTTGAGGACAGTGTTCGATTGCAGTGATGATCAGTCTTGGGACCGTTTTCGATGGCGGTGATGGTCAGGCTGGGGGCAGAGTTGGACGTTCGTGGGTATCAGGCTGGGGGTGGTGTGTGGACGGCGGTGAGAGTCATGCGGGGGCAGTGTGTGGGCGGTGTTGAGAGTCAGGCTTGGGGCAGTGTGTGCGGCAGAGAGGGTGAGGCTGAGGGCGGTGTTGGACGGCGGTGAGGGTCAGACTGGGTACAGCGTCAGGATGGCTGTGATGGTCAGGCTGGGGCGGAGTGTTTTGTGCGGTGATGGTCACTCTGAGGGCGGAGATGAATGGCGGTGGGGGTCAGGCTGGGGGCAGTGTTGAACGGTGGTGAGGGTCAGGCTGAGGGCGGTATGTGGATGGCATCGAGGGTCAGGCTGGGGGTTGTGTGTTGAAGGAGGTGGAGGTCAGGATCGGGCAGTGTGTGGACGGCCGTGCAGGTCCGGCTGGGGGCGGTGTGTGTATGGCGCTGAGGCTGAGGCTGTGGACGGTGTTTGATGGCAGTGATGATCAGGCTTGGGACGGTTTTGGACGGCGGTGAAGGTCAGGCTGGGGACAGAGTTCGACGGTGGTGGTGCGGGTCAGGCTGGGGGCGGTATGTGGACGGCGGTGAGGGTCATGCTGGGGCAGTGTGTGGGCGGTGGTGAGGGTCAAGCTAGGGGCAGTGTGTGCGCAGCGGTGAGGGTCAGGCTGGGGGCGGTGTGTGGACGTCAGTGAGCATCGGACTGGGGATGGTACATTTACGGCAGTGAGGGCCAGGCTGTGGGTGGTGTGTGGACGGCCGTGATGGTCAGGCTGGGGGCAGTATGTGGGCAGCGGTGAGGGTTAGGCTGTGGACTGTGGGTGGGCAGCAGTGAGGGTCAGGATGTGCTCAGTGTGTGGACAGCAGAGTGGGTGAGGCTGCGGACAATGTGTGGACAGCACTGAGGGTCAGGCTGGTGCCAGTGTGTGGGCAGCAGTGAGGATCAGGCTGCAGCCGATGTATGGCTGGCGGTGAGGTTCAAGCTGGGGGCAGTGTTTGAACAGCGGTGAAGGTCAGGCTGGGGGCAGTGTTGAACGGTGGTGAAGGTGAGGCTTGGGGTGGTTTGGGTGGTCTGTGAGTGTCAGGCTAGGGGCAGTGTTGTACGGCAGTGAGGATCAGAATGGGGGCGGTCTGTGGATGGTGGTGGGATGAGGCTGAGGGCAGTGTTGGACGGCGGTGACAGTCAGGCTAGGGGCAGTGTGTTGTGTGCGGTGAGGCATATGCTGAGGGTTGTGTTGATCGGCAGTGAGGGTCTGGCTGGGGGCAGTGTGTTATGTGCGGTGAGGGTCACACTGAGGGTGGTGTTGATCGGCTGTGAGGGAAAGGCTGGGGGCAGTGTTGAATGACAGTGAGGGTCAGGCTGGGGTGGTGTGTGGATGGCGGTGATGGTGAGGCTGGGGGCGCTGTTCGACGGCGGTGAGGATTAGACTTGGGGCGGTGTAGGACAGCAGTGAGGGTCAGTCTGGGGGCGATGTGTGGACGGCAGTGAGGGTCATGCTGGGGGCAGTGTGTGTGCGGCAGTGAGGGTCAGGCTGGGGCGGTGCGTGGACATTGGTGAGCGACAGGCTGGAGACAATGTGTGGACGATGGTGAGGGTCAGTCTGGGATAGTGAGTGGATGGCCATGAGGGTGAGGGTTGGGACGGTGTGTGGAATGCCATGCGGGTCAGGCTGGGTCGGTGTGTGGGCAGCCGTGAGAGTCAGGCTGTTGGCAGTGTGTGGACGGTGGTGAGGGTCAGGCTGGGCTTAGTGTGTGTATGGCGGTGAGGTTCAGGCTTGGGGGCGGTGTATGGACTGCGGTGAAGTTTGGCTGGAGGTGGTGTATGGAAGGCTGTGAGGGTCAGGCTGGGGGTGGTGCTTGGATGGCAGTTAGGGTCAGGCTGGTGGCGGTGTGAGGACGGCAGTGAGGGTCAGGCTGGGGGCGGTGTGAGGACCACAGTGAAGGTTAGACTGGGGGCAGTGTGTTGGCAGCGGTGAGGGTCAGACTTGGTGGAGTGTGGATGGTGTTGAGGGTCAGGCTGGGGGCTGTGTTTGGGCGACGGTGAGGGTGAGGCTAGCGGTGATGTGTGGGCAGTAGTGACGTTAGGATAGGGAGCTGTGCGGATGGCCATGAGGGTCTGGCTGGGGACGGTGTGTGGATGGCGGTGATGTTGAGGTTTGGGGGCGGTGTGTGGGCGGCGGTGAGGGTCAGGTTTGGGGCAGTGTGTAGTTAGCGGTGAGGGTCTGGCTGGGGGCAGTGTGTGGATGGAGGTGGGGGTCAGGATCGGGTGATGTGTAGACGGCTAGGGACGGTGTGTGGGCGGCACTGAGGCTCTGGCTGGGTGTGGTGTGTGGACATGGGTGAGCGTCAGGCTGGGGATGGTTTGTGGACAACAGTAAGGGTCAGGCTGGGGATGGTGTATGGATGGCGGTGAGGGTCAGGCTGGGGGCAGTGTGTGGACATCGGTGAGGATCAGACTCGGGGGGGTGTGTAGACGTCGGTGAGCGTCAGGCTGGGGACGGTTTGTGGATGACACTGAGAGTCAGGCTGTGGATGGTGTGTGGACAGCAGTGAGGATCAGGCTGGGGAGGTGTGCGGGTGGTAGTGAGCGTCAGGCTGGAGGCAGTGTGTGGATTTCAGGGAGTGTCAGGCTGCGTGTGGTGCGTGGATGGCGGTGAGGGTCAGGCTGGGATGGTGTGTTGGTGGTGATGAGCATCAGGCTGGGGATGGATGTGGACGCCAGTGAGGATCAGGTTGGGTCGGTGTGTGGACGTCGGTGAGGATCAGGCTGGGTCGGTGTGTGGACATCGGTGACAGTCAGGCTGGGGGTGGTGCAGAGACGGTGGTGAGTATCAGGCTGGGGACAGTGTGTGGAAGTCGGTGACGGTCAGGCTGGGGGCGGTGTATGGACGGCAGTGAGGGTCAGGCTGGGGACAGTGTGTGTTGGTGGTGATGAGCATCAGGGCTGGGGATGGATGTGGACGTCCGTGAGGATCAGGCTGGGTCGGTGTGTGGACGTCGGTGACAGTCAGGCTGGGGGTGGTGCAGAGACGGTTTGAGTATCAGGCTGGGGACAGTGTGTGGAAGTCGGTGACAGTCAGGCTGGGGGCGGTGTATGGACGGCAGTGAGGGTCAGGCTGGGGACAGTGTTTTGTCGGTGGTGAGGGTCAGGCTTGGGGTGGTGTGTGGACGTTGGTGAACGTCAGGCTGGGGGCAGTGAGAGGACGGCCGTGAGGGTCAGGTCACCCGGCCCCCATACCAATATCCATCCCCACGCCGAACCCCACCCTGCCTCAATCTCCGTCCCCACCCCGATACCCGCCCCACGCCTAACGCTGCCCCCACTCCCAGCTCCAGCCCCACACCAGGTCCTAGCTCCCAGTCTTGCCATGTTTCACCATCCCTCCAGACCTCCGCCTCTCTGAGGATTAAAGATCAGTCCTCAGCAGAGGCTTCATCTTCATCCCCCTATGTTCCTGGATTAACGAGTTTAACACCCGGCGAGATATCGAACAATTCTTCCACCGCCTTCGCCTCCGCGTCTACTTCTCCAACGAGGATTCTCGCCCACCCTCTGACGACCCCTTCTCCCACCTCCAACACACCCCATCCACCTGGTCACCCCGTGCTGGCCTCTTACCCGCCCTCGATCTCTTCATAGCCAACTGCTGCCGTGACATTGACCACCTCAACCTGTCCACCCCTCTCACCCACTCCAATCTCTCATCCTCATAATGTGCAAAACTCCACTCCCTCCGCTCCAACCCCAACCTCACTATCAAACCTGCAAACAAAGGAGGCGCAGTGGTAGTTTGGTGCACAGACCTTTACACCACTGAGACTAATTGGCAGCTCATGGACACCTCCTTCTACTGCTACCTTGACTATGACCCCACCTCCCACCACCAAACCATCATCTCCCAGACCATCCATAACCTCACCCCCTCAGGCGACCTCCCACCCACCGCCTCCAACCACATAGTCCCACAATCCCTCACCGCTCGTTTCTACCTCCTGGCTAAAATCCACAAACCCGACTCACCCGGCCAATCCATTGTCTCAGCCTGCTCCTGCCTCACGGAACCCATCTCTGCATATCTTAACATGGTCCTGTCCCCCTTCCTCCAAGATCTCCCCACCTACGTTCGGGATACCACCCACGCCCTCCACCACCTCCATGATTTTCGCTTCCCCGCCCCCCAACGCCTTACCTTCACCATGGACATCCACTCCCTGTACACCTCCATCCCTTATCACGAAGGCCTCAAAGCCCTCCACTTCTTCCTTTCCCGCCCACCCAACCAGTAGCCTTCCACTGACACCCTCCTTCGACTGACTGAACTAGTCCTCACTCTGAACAACTTCTCTTTCCAATCCTTCCATTTCCTCCAAACCAAAGGAGTCGCCATGGGCCCCAGCTATGCCTGCCTCTTCGACGGATATGTGGAACAGTCCATCTTCCGTAGCTACACTGGCACCACCCCCCACATTTTCCTCTGCTACATCAATGACTGTATCGGCGCTACCTTGTGCTCCCACGAGGAGGTTGAACAGTTCATCCACTTTACTAACAGCTTCCACCCCGACCTCAAATTTACCTGGACCTTCTCAGACTCTGCCCGCCCCTTCCTAGACCTCTCCATTTCGATCTCGGACAACCGACTCAACACGGACGTTTATTATAAACCGACTGACTCCCATAGCTACCTAGATTACACCTCTCCCATCCTACCCCCTGTAAAAACGCCATCCCATATTCCCAATTCCTTCGCCTTCGCCGCATCTGCTCCCAGGAGGATCAGTTGCAATACACAACAACCCAGACGGCCTCCTTCTTCAAAGACCGCAATTTCCCCCCAGACGTGGTTGATGATGCTATCCACCGCATCTCCTCCACTTCCTGCTCCTCCTCCCTTGAACCCCAGAGCCTCCAATCGCCACCAGGACAGAACCCACTGGTCCTCACCTACCACCCCACCAACCTCCAGATACATCGTAACATCCTTCGTCATTTCTGCCAACTCCAAACAGACCCCACCACTAAGGATATATTTCCCTCCCCTCCCCATCAGCTTTCCAGAAAGACCACTCCCTCCGCGACTCCCTCGTCAGGTCCACACCGCCCACCAACGCAAACTGCACTGCCGGCGCCTTCCCCTGCAATAGCAAGAAATGCAAAACGTGTGCCCACACCTCTCCCCTCACTTCCCTCCATGGCCCCAAGGGATCCATCCATATCCGTCACAAATTCACCTGCACCTCCACACACATCATTTACTGCACCCGATGTGGTCTCCTATACACTGGGGAGACAGGCCGCCTACTTGCAGAACGTTTCAGAGAACACCTCAGGGACACCCGCACCAACCAACCCAACCGCCCCGTGGCTGAACACTTTAACTCCCATTCCCACTCCGCTAAGCACATGCAGGCCCTTGGCCTCCTCCATCGCCAACCATGGCAGCATGACGGCTGGAGGAAGAGCGCCTCATCTTCCGCTTAGGAACCCTCCAACCACAAGGGAAGAATGCAGATTTCTCCACCTTCCACATTTCCCCTCCATCCCCATCTTTTCTCAGTCCTAACCCTCGGACTCAGCACCGCCTTCTTGACCTGCAATCTTCTTCCCGACCTCTCCGTCCCAACACTTCTCTGGCCTATCACCCTCACCTTAACTTCCTTCCACCTATCGTATTCCCAACGCCCCTCCCCCAAGTCCATTCTCCCTACCTTTTATCTTAACCTGCTTGGCACACCCTCCTCATTCCTGAAGAAGGGCTTATGCCCGAAACGTCGATTCTCCTGCTCGTTTGATGCTGCCTGACCTGCTGAGCTTTTCCAGCAACACATTTTTCTGCTCATCCTCCCTATACCATGTTTCTTTTAGCTTGGGATGAGTCTCTGCTGTGTCTCCTGAATTACTCCCAGAAACTCCCCCCATTACTGTTCCTTTCCTGCTAGCCTACTCTCCCAGTCAATTCAACCCAGTTCCTCTCTCATGCCTTTGTTGTTGCTTTTATTCAGAGGTAATATTGAGAACTCTGATTCTTTCTTAATCCTATTAAATTGAAGAGTAGGTTAAATAAAATTATGCTCACACAGCATAAAGCTTTCTTTACCTTAAGCTCCTTTATCAAGTCTGCCTCATTGCACAACTCTAAATCCAGTATTGCCTGTTGCCTCATTGCACCATAAGCTGCTCAAAAAAGCCACCTCGTAGACATTCTACAAATTCCATTTCTTGCAAACCACTACCAACTTGATTTTCCCAGTCCGCCTGCATATTGAAATCCCCCCAATAACTGTAACTTTGCCTTTCCTAAACATCTTTGCTATCTCCTGATATGTCCTCCGCCCCAGCTCCTGACTACGATTTGGAGGCCTGTACATAACTTCAACTCTGGTTTTTCACCTTTTCCGTTCCTCAATTGTAACCACACAGATTCTACACCAAATGTCCCTACTTTGAGTTTTGGGAATTGAGTGATGGGAATATAAAATATTTTAGCATTGTCACAAGTTCATAATTTAGACATTGATTAAAAATATTAAATTGTCAATTCTATTGGCCACAATCTATTTATTTGGCCAAATATTCTGTCTGTATTAGCGAGGAATGCACACATTTGAACCTGTTCGAAACACAAGACATGAAGAGGACATGAGTCTATAAATAGATTAAGGTGAGACAAGTGAACAGACAAATATTGTTGCATGCAGCATCGTCAGAAAAACTGTCTGTGCGCTCAAAGATGTTGGTGGGTAGAATTGAAAGGCAGCGTATAATTTCAGTGGAGAGATTGGGTTGAGGCACAGAGGAACCGGACACTTGGATTACAAAATAAACCTTTAGGTGTACGTAAAGTTTTGAGGGAGGTCAGATAAATTTAGAAATTTGCTCAAACAGAATAATTCAAAATTAGGGAAGATTTTCCACAGTTTTGCAGGGTAGTGGCGAGTCCACATCGAGAGAGTGATGATCATAATGACATGCAAATCGGTTCAGAGAAGATTCACTCTACTAACTCATGTGAGGAACGTTTATTTCAGTAGGAAATCTTGAACTGACTGACTCTGGATCTGCTGGAGTTTAGGCGAATAACATGTGACCTTGGTAACCCCAGAGTATTCCAAGTAGTCCTTTCACTTTGAACTCAGGAACAATATTTCAGCTTGTGAGAGAGATTACCAGGAGTGGATGGATAATAAAACAGAATAATGTCTCAATAAAGAAGTTGTTGGTTGTTTTAACCCATTCAAAGTGTCGTGTACTTGTGAGCTCTCTTCCCAGATAGCAATGAAGGATATGACATTGAATATTCCTAAGGCAGAGGCAGGCAGATTCTTGACTAAGAGTGATGCACTAACGTTGTAAGAGCAAAGGAGGAATGTGTGATTGATGTCACAATCAGATCATCCACGATCTTGTCGCATGACGGGGCTGTATTGGTGACGTACTCCTCATGCTATGTTCGACATTTCTGTTGTATTTAGATACTGAAAAATTATGGGACGATTCTCATGAAAATGCAAACTTCTCTTTCAGGTTATTAGGCACAACTTTCCACATGTAACTTTTAAATAGTCCTGCAAAAAAGCACTCAGGAAAGTTTCATGGTTTTGGAGAAAAATCAGGAGCAGAGGGTGAAGTGAAAACCTCCATTGAAACTGCTTTAGAAAACAGATTGGGTCGAATGGATGTCTTTAATAGTGCAGATTCCTTTCAGTTATTCTTGGGAGGTGAGTTTCGTTAGCAAGGCCGGCATTCTGTGGCCTATGTCTAATTTCTATTCAGAATATAGTGATAAACCCAGGGTTTTTCGTGGTGCAGGGACACGAACAGGTATGTTACAAAGAGAGAAACGGGCTTCTGAACCATTTGGTAGTGAAGGGAGAATGATATAGCTTCAAGTCAGCGTGCTACTGTCCTTGGAGATTGTATTCTTCACCATTTGATACTCAGTCTATGGAAATATTGAGACTACATTCTCTGTTTTCATCACTTTAAGTGATAGAGTCACACAGCTTACAAAAAGGCCATTCAGCCCCATACATTTACGCCAACCAGAAAACACCAACCTACATTAATGCCAGTTACCTGAAGATCATTAGCCTACTATGCCCTGGCATTTGTGCTTCAATGCTGCGTAATCTTATAATATCCATGACTTGAGCTTTTTTGTTCGTTCAACGAAAAGATTGATCACACAATTTCAAAGGCAGCGACAAACCCATCAGACCAATAAAATGTCTACATTGTTCAATAATTATTAGAAAGTCAGATTGTCTTTTCAATTAATTTAGGATTTTAAAGGAGTTCGACCAGCATTAATTGCCCTTGAGACGTTCCAGTTCACTTGATGTTGGTCCATCCAAGTCGCTGTTGAGAAGGAGTGCCAGCAGTGCATCTCTTGTGACGGTTCAGCTGGGAGTAAATATTACTGGCGGTGGATGGAGTGTTAAACAAACCGCCATGCTGTGATGAACAGCTCGCAGGAAAACACAGGAAAACTGACTCATTGTCAAAGTGAACGTATGGGATGGAATTTATTATTTTTCAGAGAAATAGCAACCTTGCACATACAAGTCTGTGTAATAATAAAGGGAAGTCTGTTTCTGTGTTATTGGTTTCCCTAAAACAATGGTGTCAAACAGCTGGAATAACGTTAGTGTTTTTGATGGACGATGCCTGCACTGAGCATGTGAATTATCTTGAATGTTTTCAGCGATTGCTGGGCTGTCCTAGATTGAGTAATTGCTGATACTCCATGGGATGATGCTGACTTGTAATCTCGCAAATTTACTGAACACAGTTCGATGGAACAAACCAACAAGTGCCATTGGCTCGTGCTTCACAATATAACAAAGCTTTCATGGCTGCCACCACATGGAATCATGTAATAAAAACAAGGCCCATCGAGTCTGCACCATTCGGTGCTGATACAAGAGTTTTATAAAGTTTGTGAGGTTACCTTCCTAGATCATTCTCCGAGGCAATGCATTCTAGACACATATCATCCTCTGGGTTCAAAATAGATTTCACAAATCCTCTCTTAGCATCTTCTCTTTCATTTCAAACGTATATACCCTTGTTTTTGACACTTTGACTAAGCTGTTTTCTGTTCAGTCTGCCCGTACCTGTCATGCTCTTGTCCATCTCTGTTAGGTTCACCCCTCACCCTTCTCTGCTCCAAAAGCAAATCTGACCTATCTTTATTTTTTGAGTTCTCTTTTGTCTTGTTACATCTTCCAAAGTGCAGCATCTAACATATTTCAGTGTAACCTTTTATCAGCCATTGATCTGGCCAGCTGAACAATCCGTTTGTATCGTCCTGTACCCCAACACGTTCCTGTTCACTGTGACCCACCCGGCTAATCATTGTGTCATCCATAACATTGTTTATCATCCTCCAATATACCCACCATCTCCCACATTCTTATCCTCAACATTTATGAATTTCAGAAAAAAACCTTGATTTTCTTCCTGTTCTTCAGATGTTGTTGCAGAATTGGGAATTCCAGTCTCTTGCTTTTCCTATTTTGATGAATTTACAGCGTGAATCAGTTGCGGTATTTTGTGAGGGAGCCACAAATAGCATTTTAGGAATGGAGCTGAATTCTGCTTTAATACCCCACCCCTCCGCATGTATTATTCATAAGGCTTGGAAATCATTAACCTGTGACTAGCTTTGGTACCTTGCCCTGCAAAATTTTCATTTGATGTGGGCCCTGAGCTTATTCTTTACAATATTTGCTGCAGTAGTCAGAGCTGAAAGATCATTTTCATCTGCAGGATGGACACAGATTCATTCATTAATTTTGTTCGAAAGTGCTAAAGCAATGATGATAGAGATTGATTTAAATTCTGGATTATAAACACATTACAGAAGATCAATTCATGTTCTCATTTCTACATCGAATTGGAAGTGAATTAAAAGAACAAACACCCACCGATTTGAACATTGTTTAAATAGTGATGCCATGTTGAAGTAATGCATTAAGGAAGACCATGCATCAATTTTCTTTTGAATATTGTGAGGACATTGTTCAAACAAACAGTGTTCCTTTAATTTGCTCCTTATTCTTTCAACTGAGCTTCCAATGTAGTTTGAGGTGAGATCAGAGTGACTGCCCTTTCAGTTGAAGCAGGACTTGACTGATGGTGGAATCAAGGTCCCTGAGCAAAGCTGTGATTCATAGGAATTAGATAACATTTTGCACTGGTAATGGTAACAATGGGAAATGCAGTCTTTTCAAGGTACCTTCCAAGTTACATGTCATCCTGACTAGGGAATAATTTGCTGTTCCTTCACGAGTTACAGAGAGGGGAAGCCTGGAAAGCGGGATTGTGGGTGGAAGTCATTTCCTGACCCAACCTTGATTTTGCAAGTACATTTCCAAAACTACACCTTACCATCGCAGTGGCCTCGATCTGCCACTGTAGCAGGTCTGAAGGTCTGAATGGAACATCAGAACACAGGGATGAGGGACACGCGATGGCCATTGGGCATTTTGGCACTGCTCCACCAGTAAATATGGTCTTGGCTCATCTCATGGTGGTCCCAGGTGCACCTTTCTCTCCATGCAACATTATCCCTGATTCACCTGTCTAGGGACAATCAGTTGAAGCCAGCCTTGATATAATATAAAGGTTCAGCCATCTTACACTTCTGCGAAGGAGAATTCCCACGTGAATAAATTTCCACTTTGTGAATTTCTTCTCACTCCTGTTCTGCTTGAGGTTGGAGACTGTTACTCTTTCATTTTCTAGAACCACTCGTCCACTGCTCACAACAAATTTTAAATGCAACCAGGTTTGTGATATGGCAGATAATAAAGGTATCAGACTGGTTCAGTGATAGGAACAAGTCAGACAGATTCCTTCGTCAGGAAAGTAACTAATAGAACTACCGGAGGAGAATAATGGGTTTGTGATTAGTGCTTTTGCCTTACATCACCAAGGAGCTGGGTTCAATTCCAAACTTGGGCGAACCTCTACGTGGACTTTGAACACTATCCCTGTGTCTGTGTGGATTTCCTCCCAGTGCCCCAGTTCCCTCCCACAGTCCAAAGATGTGCAGCTTAGAGTGGATTGGTCATGCTAGATTGCCATAGTACCCAGGGATATATAGGTTAGGTGGGTTAGTCATAGGAAATGCAGGGTTACATGGGGGGAGGTCTGGGTTCGATATTGCTTGGTGGATTAGTGTGGACTCGATGGGCAGACTGACCTGCTTCCACACTGTGGAGGTTCTATGGCAATGATAACAAGTTTGGACGATACAAACATCCAGTGGGTATCTACCTAATTCACTCTCCTCAAGGTCTTGTATGGTTTAATCAGATCGCCTCTCATTGCAAAAGTAAACTGTTAAAGCCTCTATAATATAAGCCCTTCATCCTGTGAATACTTGAAGTGAAACATCTCTGAACTGCTTCCTTTGAAATGTTATTGTTTCTCAGGTAAGGAGACAAAAACAAATCTCACACACAGATGACTTTTATGTTTGTTTTCTCAGTGTTGTGAGTCTTTGTAACTCTCTTCACCGCAGAATATTGGAGACAGAGATATTGAATATTTCGCACAGGCCGAAGATTCATAAATAACAATGGAGTCAAGGATTATCGGGAATAGGCAGGAATGTGCAGTGTCGGGAAACGCTGACAGTGGTACAAAACTACACTGCTCCAGAACATCCAGGTATATCATGCAAAACAGAATTATAACATAGATTAAAAAAATTAAAATTCTAACCATGATAGAATAGAGTTCCCAAAACCATGGGGCTGCTCTGTCATTAGAGGGAGACCACCCGTGGTGGTTAACCCTGAGGGTCACTACACCTCGGATGATGGGGTGAGGGTGAGAGAACCTCCCCTTCATGGTAACCTCTGTCAGTGTGGGGAATTGAACCTGCGCTGTTGGCCGTCCTCTGCATCACAAACCTGCCGTCCAGCCAACTGAGTGGGAGATTGTGTAACTGTTACAGACAGAAGCAGTCACAGAGAAAGAGCAAGATCAATTTTCAGAACATGGTAAAAGGGTACAATTCAGTAAAAGTTCATGATAATGGCTGAGGGTAAAAACGTTCTCTGCTGGAAATTGTATTTTATAACGAGACAAGTGTTTGGAAGGTGTCATTGCCTGAATACAATAAGGTGAGACAAGTGAAATAACCAGAATTACAAAATGTGACTGGATATCAATAACCTTAAAATAAGTGTATATATTGATTGTTCTGTGTAAAATGTACTTATCATTACGTAGAAGTATAAAGCTTATGGATATATTGTTTGGAGTGTCCGTCCACATGGAAAATGCCCTCGAACTGGCGCTTGAAGAAAACCGGGGTAAAACTGCCTGAGTGTGGTCTGCTCAGTGACAGGAACCCAGAGGTTTGGTTGACAGAAATTGTCCTCTAACATGGAACTGAGAAAACCATAAGTTCATCTAGTGCACGCTTGAAGGTCTGAATGGCCTCATGATGGATTTGAACTGTATGTGATTTGAGAAGTGTACATCTCTACTCCTTCGAATTCTATGTTACCTACTGGGGCATCGACGTTTTCCTGAAAATGGGAATTATTTGGAACATTATCTGGAGTATTCCATATCTGGCACTCAGTCAACATGTGACAGTATTGCAAAGGCAACAGGGCGAGAGAGAGAGAGAGAGAAGGGAAGGTGCTGCATGCAGTAGTGAGAGAGTTGGAGTGTGAGCCTTGTTCGGGGGCTGGTGCTATAACAGCTTAACAGTGAGTGTGAGGGAGCAGAGAGAATATGGTGACCCTTATCCTGACAGAGCGGGGAAGGTTACTGATGCTTGTCCTGTATTGCTGGACATTTCTTCAGACTGCAGATACTGCACTGAGCTGGGTGGTGAGCTCAGACAACGCTCAGTGGGTCTGGTGGTGCAGCCTCCTCTGGGAATAAAATGGTCCTTCTCTGTACTCGCCTATCCAACAGGAGCTCCGTACTCACGTTGAAGAATCATGGTGTAATTGCCCATTTTCTGCCCTGCTCGGGGTAGCTCCGAACTGATAAAGTTCAACTGTGTGTCCATTGGCCTCTTAAAGATGGCACTAGTCCCCGTGGTCATGGAGTATCGGGGGCATCGGGGCGATGGTGAGTACCTCCAGCCATGATGGGTGGAAGAATCGGGCTGGTATTGAATGAAGGGGATATCATGGAGTGGGGTGGCTAGTTAATATGGTGAGTGAGATAAGATAGCACCATTAGACTAGTTCAACTTCGTGCAGACAAACCCACTGTCACACTCAATGAAAATGTCACTGAGACAAATTATTATTAGATTCAGCCCAATGAGTCGAAGACTCTGTTGACCCCACTCCCAGTTACAAAGCTGCAGAACAAATGCTCATCTAATACTTTCCAATATCTGAAAAGACACCAGCATCCCCTTCATCCATCATTCCTGGGAATACTGTCTCATGTTGCAGGATAATGTCGAAATATCTTCATTTCAGCATTCTTAAACCTGTGATCTTACGTGATTTTTTTCTCTAAATCTTCCTTTCTCTTTTTCCTAAAAACCTTTTGTTTGTTGGTATGTAAACTGATTCCCCCGCCATCTCTCTCTGGCAGGGAATAAGGAATAGCGAATATGGACAATGGAATAAGGAAGACGTATCAGAGTGATAATGTAACTGGATGGGTAATTCAGAGGCACAGGCTATGACTCCAAAGTCAGTTTTAAAAATCCTCACACAGCCGATAACAGAGCTTAAATTCGAATGGCAAAATTTGGAATGAAACCTAATTTCATTAATGGAAAACAGAAACCATCTGGGTGTATTTTAATGTTTCACTGATAGCCTTAGGTAAAGAAACTTTACATTATTGCCCAGTCTGGACCAAGTGTGTCTTCAGTTCCACAACAAAATGGTTGGGTCCATATTGTCTTTACAAATTATCTCACACTCAAGGGAAATTATTGATGGGCAACAAATGCTACGCTTGCCATTGATGCTGACATCCCGTGAAACAAAATGATTAAAATAAACCAAGGAACTGTGAATGCTGGAGATCTGAAATAAAATTCTCAAGCGTCTGAAACTGTTGGAGAATCTCAACATTTATGGCAGGTTTTGTGAGGAGCAACACAGATAACGTTTCGAGTCCAGTGACCCTGCTTCACAATGGAAAGCATCTGAGAGATAATATTATTTTTCCAGGATGGTTGAGTTGGAGGGAGAGATGGGAGCAAGGTTTGAATTGCATGGATGCAGAAATGGCCAGAAAGAGAGTAGAAGTAAAAGCGAGCAAAGGCATTGCTGATGATGAACTGAAAGGAAAATAAAATGACAAGTTATTCTCACATGTCCCTTTTCCCAAATTCCTGAATATCACATCCATTTAAATATCTCCCTGTTTTAAGTGAGTCATGTTCCCACTGACTCCCTTCTCTGATTGTGATGATCAACTCCATCGGCAATACTGGTGCTGCCCTTATAGTTGCTGAGACACAGAGAAACATCATGTTCCATTCTCAACTGCTTTCGACATTGGAACTGTTAATGTGGGACTGTGCAGAGATGCAACCGCTTTCTCAGCCAGGAAGAGAAACTGAGGAGAGAGAGGCATTTTCAACACTGAATGTGTGCACCATGGGTGTGGAGATTTGACTTGCTCCTGTCATTGGAAAATCAGCGGAATTTTTGTGGATGGTGTTCCCGGGTTTGCTTTGTTTGCTGCTGGGTTCATTCTGGCGACCTCACTCTGGACACTACATTTACAGAGTGTCTGGGTCCATGGTAAAAAAAATGGAGCTGAGGCTACACAGAAGTTAAGTTCTGTAAATAGGAGGAAGTAGGCACTGCAATATCCTCCCCGGGATTTCCAGGAACATTTGTCTAAGCTGGTCTCATTCCAAGTATAAAGTGTGAAACCAGTTTAATTAATATATGAGGTGGTCACTGAGCTGTGTCCCCTTCTTCAGTATAACCTGTAGCCTCATACCAGGGACAGGACGGTGCTGGCACTCACCATGAAGTGAACTGGATTGATTATAGAACCTTCCAGCGCAGGGGTGGATGGCATATCCATTATCTCCGGAATGCAGTCCTCTGATGTATCACTCGCTGATAGAGTCCATCTACCTCACTGAGAGGAATATATTGGCTCTGTCTCCACAGTGGAAGTTACAGAATCAAACTAGGAAACAGAGTTGCTGGTGTAAAAGGTGAACAACAGGAAATTAGAATTAATAAAAAGCATGTCTTTGAAAGTCTCATTGAACTGAAGGTTTGTAAGGTGATGCATCTGATGAGCTACCTCCACGAGTATTGAGGAGGTAACAACAGATCTAGTAAACGAATTATTGATTATTTTTCAAAGCTGCTTGGTTTCTGAAAATGATCCTGCGGACTGGAAAGCAGCTATAGCGAAATTAAATATTTAAAACAGATCGGAGTGAAAAAAACAGAAAACTCGAGACTGGGTAGCTTTATATCAGCTGTAAGGAAAAAAAAGACAATTGTAGCCTGTTATAAGAATGTGACTACTTAACACTTGCAGAATAATTACTTTGTTTGGTAGGGTCGGCCGAGATTCAAGAAAGGGATATGATCTTTGATAAACCTGCTGGGGTTTGCGGAGATTGTCCGTTGTGACATAAACAATTGGGAACCAATGGGAATGGAGTATTCGAGGTTTCAGAAGACGTTTGACATGGGTGAATACAGGTGTAAGAGTCCATGGGTAGGTAGGGGCAGAATATACACCATATGGATTAAAAATTGGGTAATGGAGATACGAGAAGAGTAGTGTTTTTCTCTGGACTGAAGTCTTGTTGGGTATCAGATGGATCACTGTTTGAACAATAGCGGTTCACATGGTACAACAATGATTCTGATGGGAACAGCAAATATCATTATACAACATTTATATTTATTAAATGGTGTAAGATTGGGTAGTGCTGTTGTTGAACAGGACCTGGATGTCATTGGTCGTAAGTCACAACAAAAAGTCTCACGGCACAGGAAGGAGGTACTTAAATCATGTCGCATGAAGAGCCACATGATATGTGGCTCTTCATGCGACATGATTGAAGTACCAGAGTTAGTATATCTTTCCCAATGGTAGTGTTTTGTGGAGGAAGTATTTGGTGTATTTGGAAGATTTGTTCTGCTTTATAAATAATGATCTTTGTCACCGAGACAGTGCAAAAGAGTTTCACCAGTCTGAGCCCTGGCATGATAGTACTATCAGGAGAGAATGCAGTAACTGTGTGTTTAATCTGTAGCGCTGTGAGAGATTAAGAAGTTGAAACTTGATGAGTATGGACGGACACTCATTATGTCTCAATCACCTGAATAGGGTAAAAAGTCCATACTTTTCATTGGATGTTTGATTCCCGACAGTTTATGTGCATCTGCAGAGCTCCCATTTCGATTGACAGAGAGGTGCAGGCTCTGAATGAACTCTGAACATTTTAATGCACAGTTACTGCGTGACACTGCATTGATTGTCATTTGTACACAATCCTGTCAGCAGCTAAAATAACTTCATTCTGAAACAGTTAGCCTTTCCCCAGCACCTTCTGACCTCCATGGACCTCCCTGGAGACCATGCGTCTGCGTTCTTGGAGATGGAAGACAACTTGGAGAATAGCTGAAAATATCGGTTTCATTCCTACTGCCAGAAAACCATGTTTAAGTACCATTTTAGTACAATGAGTAATTAAGCCACGTAGTTCAATTTGGAGCAGTCTTTCTGTGCATGTCCTGCACTCTTTGTTTGTGATGTTGGAGCATCTATCAGATCTTCCTGTTCCTGTGTTAGTGCCTTGAGAAGCTGAATGACCTCCTCCTGTTCCTTTTGCAAATGATTCCAAGTGTGAAATGGTATCGTTCTGATCCCATGTAAGTGACGTGTGGGAGTGAGCATATTCCTTCTCTTCCTGTGTAACTGGAGGAGGGACTGAATGAGCTATCATATGTCTTGCAGAGTAGTTTTGACGGGCTGAAAGACTTCTCCATAGAAACTGGAGAGTCAGGATTAATCAATCTTTCTGACAAAGCCGTATCTACTGGAGTACCACAAATATCAGGTCGGTAGCTTCTGTTATTTACAATCTGCATTGATAGCCTGATGGCGGGAGCTGAGAGCAACACACATCCGAGTTTGGGGATGACACTGAGAACCAAAACGCAGGTTTTTACTTAATGAAGAGGACTCCCAAACTAAAGAGCAGTACAGATGGATGGGGGTGTTTCTGTGAAAGAACCATAAAGTCAGCATGCTGACACAGCAAGTAACTAGTTTAATTCATTAGGCGGCTTCCTGAGATAAAAGGGTTCAATTATTGAGTACATCTAAAATGGTCAGGCGTTTATTCATTGTGGTTGAAATTAATGAGGGTGATATTACTGAAACGTACAAGATACAGAGGGGGCTTGACAAGGTAGATGTTGAGAATGTGGTTCCATTCCTAGGCAGAGTCTCGAACTCGAGGATATAGATACAGCATTATGGATATCGATTTCAGCCTGAGATATAATGAAATGTCTCCTCTTAGAAGATAGTGAATATCCAGAATTCCATCACTCAGTGAGATGTGAGGGCTGGGTCACTGAATGTATTTACCGACGGGGTGGATTGGATTTTGACACATCAGCGAATTGAGGGATACAAGGGGTCAGCAGGAAAGTGTAGTTGAGCCCTGCAGTAGATCAGCCATGTTCTTATTAATTGACAATTGAAGCTTGAGGGGCCGAATGGCCTACGCATGTTCCCATTTCTTACGTTCTACAGTTATGCTGTTGGAAAATGGTTATTTTCCCAAAAGTCGTGTTGTACAAAGTTGCATTCAGGGAGAACAGAAGGTTTGTTTCTGTTAACACTGGGTCGGGTTGGGAGCTGTATTCACAGCGAATCTGGGTATGTAACATGAACCACATTTCGAGCAGAAATTACAGAGAGGAGAAGCCTGGAAAGAGGGTATGGAGGCGTGAGGGTCACTTCCTGACCCGGCTTGGATTTTCCAAGAACATTTTCGAAATTACACCTAACCATCGGAGTGGCCTCGATCTGCTCCTGTGTCGCAGGTCCAAAAGGCTGAATGGAAAATCAGAACACAGGGCTGAGGGACATGAGGGGGGCATTCGGCCCTTTGACACTACTCTACCAGTAAATAAGGTCATGGCTCATCTCATTGTGGTCCCAGCTGCATTTATCTCTCCATGCACCATTAACCATGAGTTACCTGTCTATAGAAAATCAGACGAAGCCAGCCTTGATATAATATAAAAAATCACCCATCCCAAACTTCTGGGAAAGAGAATTCCCACTTGAATGAATCCCCACTTTGTGAGTTTCTCTTCACTCCGGTTCTGACTGAGGTTGGAGGGTGTCACTATTTTCGTTTCTAGTCCCACTCCTCCACTGCTCACAACAAATTTTAAATGGAACCAGGTTGGTGAATTGGTTGATGATAAAGGTCTCAGACTGGGTCAGGTTCAGTGATAGGAAGAAGTCAGGCAGATTTCTTTCGTCAGACACAAGTAACGTATATATCTAACTCTCTTCCCCGCAGAGTATTGCAGACAGAGATATGAATTCTTTTTTTATGAGGCGCAGATGGAAGGTTCATAAATAGCAATGGAGTCAAGGATTATTAGGCAGGAATATGCAGTATGGGGAAAATGCAGACAGTGGTACCAAATGACACAGATTCAAAACATACAGGAATATAATGCAAAACAAAATTATAACATCGAAAAAAAAATGTAGAGGGATAGAATACAGTTCGAAAGGGCCATGGGACTGCTCTGTCATCAGAGAGAGACCACTCGAGCAGGTTTAACCTGAGGGTCACCAGACCTCGGGTGTTGGGGTGAGGTTGAGAGAGCGTCCTCTTCATGGTAACCTCTGTCAGTTTGGGGAATTGAATCAGCGCTGTTGACCTACCCATGCATCACAAACCAACCGTCCATCCAACTGAGTGGGAGACAGTGTAACTGTTACAGAGAGAAACAGGCACAGAAAAAGGGCAAGAGAAACGTTCATAACAAGGAAAAAGGTACAATTTAGATAACGGTCAAGATAACAGATGACGATAAAGTCGTTCTCTGCTCTCAATAGTACTTTATAACAAGACAAGTGTTTAGAAGCTATCTTAGGCTGAATACAATACGATGAGACAAGTGAAATAATCAGAATTATCAATTGCAATTTGATATCGATCTCCACAAGTAAGTGTATATTTTTGATTGGTCGATGTAAAATGTGCTTACCATTACATAAAAGCATAAAGCTGAAGGAATATATTGTTTGCAGAGTTCATCTTCATGAGAAATGCCCTCGAACAGATGCTTGAAGAAAACCGGGGTAAAGGTGCCTGAGGGTCATCTGGTCAGTGACAGGAACCCAGAGGGTTGGATGACTGAAAGTTCCTGTAACATGGAGTTGCGGAAAGCATCAGATCAACCGCGATCTTATTAAATGCTAGAGCACATTTTAAGGGCTGAATGGCCTCATGATGGATTTGCATAATATGTGATTTTTATAAAAGCAGACTTCTCTACTCCTCCCCCTTATGAGTTTCATATTAGGGCACTGACATTTTCCTGAAAATTGGAATTAATTGGAGCATTAACTGGAACATTCCATAATCAGCACGCTCCAGAATATTCTATTGCGTTGTGGAAGTATTGAAAAGGCGAGAGAGAGAGGGAGACGCAGAGAGGCAAGTTGCTGCATGCGGCAGTGATAGGGGTGGAGCATGAGCCTTGTTTTGGTGTTGGTGCTATATCAGATACACAGTGAGGGTGAGGGAGCAGAGAGAATACGGTGACCCTTATCCTAACAGAGCGGGGAAGGTTATTGATGCTTATCCCGTATTGATGGGCACTTCCTCAGACCAAAGCGAGCTCAGACCATGCTCGGTGGGTCTGGTGGTGTGCCCCCACTCTGGGAAGTGAACCGTCCCCCTCTGAACTAGCCCATCCACCAAGACCTCCGTGCTCCTGTCGACTAACCGGGGTGTAATTGCCCCTTATCTGCCAGCTATGAGTCAACTGTGCAGAGCAGCTCCGAATGGAGAAAGCTCAAACGTCTGCCTACTGGCCTTTTAAAGATGGCACCAGTGACAGGGATCACGGAGTATCCAGGGGTATACATGCGATGGTGAGTACCTCCAGCCACGATGGGTGGGAGAATCGGGCTGACATTGAATGTAAGGATAGTTAATAAGTTGCGTTCAATAAGATAGCACCAGGAAACTAGCTCGGATTCATGCAGACAATCCCTCTGTCATACTCAATGAAAATGGCACTGAGACAAATTATTGTTAGATTCAGCCCAATGAGTCGAAGACTCTTCTGACCCCACTCCCAGTTACAAAGCTGCAGAACAAACCCTCATGCAAAGCTCTCCATCATCTGAACTCACATCACTATCCCGTTCACACATCTTTCCTGGGAATATTGGCTCACGTTGCAATATGCCGTTGAAATATCTTCACTTCAGCATTCTGAAACATGTCATCTTCCATGAAATTGTCTCTCAATCTCTCTTTCTCCTTTTCCCAAAATGCTTTTGATTTTTAGCATTTAAACTGATTTCCCTAACATCTCTCTCTGGCAGTGAGTTTCACACCCACAGCACCCCTTGCCATGTTTCAACTGAACTGTAAATGGATGGGGGCTGCACATGCTATCACTTCCAAAATGTGCTGCAAGTTTCCCCACGCTGGGCCGCGATCTTACACCGTGTTAATGAGCAATGTACTGGGCTGGTGTATACAGCTCGACATGCTGGGAGGGTAACTGCTCCTGGTTTACAGATCAATGCACTGGGGTGGTGTACACAGTCTTATATGCTGGGACGGTAACTGCTCCTGGTTTACAGATCAAAGCACTGCTATTCACTTTACAGCTCCCCATACTGAACACATCACTTGTCAACGTTTATCGAGCAAGACACTGGTGTGGGCTGCATATCACCCCATGCTGGACAGACCGTTTCGTCCAGCTTTCTGAAGCAATGCACTGATGTAGTCTGTACGCTTCGCTATGTTGGACAGATGGATTAGTGAGAGCTGCACAGTATTCCATTCAGGACAGATTGCTGAGTTGAACTGAACCTGGTCTGCACAGTGTTACGTACTGAACAGATATCTCATCTGGTCTTATACGTGTCTGGCCTGGATCTGTGAAGTGGATTGTGCATCTGATATAATTCCTGACAGAGTTATCACCGGTCCAGCTCGGCGCATTCAAATGTCAACTCCGTGTTTCTTCAACTTATTGTCCAATAAGTAATTATCCAATCACAACATGAATATCTGTCCTTCTTGCTATGGAGCCGAGCAAAGGCTCCTCAAAATATATGAAGAAGGCAGTCTCGACCCAACATTTTCTTATTTTAAAGTTAATTGTCAGGTGATGTTTTTCAGATGCAATTCGTTTGATCAAAATATTCGACATTAAGTAACATACAATTCAGTTAAACACAGTCGAGAAAATACAATAAAAACAAGAGGAACTTGGAATAACTTAATTTTTTGGAAAACTTAATGGATTGACAGATTGTTTAATTACAAAAGAGTAACTGTTCCAACATGGTAACAAACTTGAAACACACACATGTCACAAAACAAATTCAGAAACATATTGTCTCACATGCAGTTCTCCTATACAGGAAGAATGAACATCAGAAGCCAATTCTGAGACAAATATCAGAGTGTGCAGCAGCCAGGAGAGATTTACTGCCTTCTAACTCTGCTGAGACCCCAGCAAAAACTGGCGAAAGGGAAAACTGAAAATCCTGGTTCCAGGAGAGATTTTCCATCACTCCACTTGACCAGGCTGTGGCTGGAAGGACCACAAGACTGTATCCACAGCTTATGCCACTGTAGGAGCCTTTCAAAAATGCCTAACCCCAGCTAAGCCATGAAATGTTAATAAGATAAATGTTAAAGTTAGCCATAAATAATTAATACCAAATGATGCAACAGGCCTGGTGATCAGACAGAGATGGCCTCGGGAGCACAGCAATGCCAAAATGCAGGAGAATCATTGTGCTTGTGAAGAGAAAGCATCATCTCTCTGCCTCACCTCTAACTTTGCAATTGGAGATGCGCCATTAGCCCAATAGTCAGCGATGTCAACATCTTAGGAATACAAAGTTTTATTGTCATATGTTAGGGTAGTTGTAAAAGGGCTTAACTGGGGCTGTTTGTACAGTGACTTTGGTTCATGTCAGTCTCCATAGATCTTAACTGTGCCACTGGAGGGCTTCCTCTTCTATTAATAAGGGGCTTCCTTCAACCTGTTATCTCATAGTATCAGCGACAGCATCATCCTCAAGATGATTGGGATCAGCAGCTACAGAGAGAGGGCGAGGAAGAGAGTCTTAGAACAATAGACTGGAATTTTCTAACAATGGATTAGAATCTGAAAACATTAGACTGGAATGGTCCAACAGTGGACAGGAATTTATCGTTGGGTCTTTCTCTGGATTGGGCACAGTTAGAGTTGGGGATACAAGCCGTACTGTTGATTATTCAAGCAGGTTACTATCCCATCCTCGCTATTATTGGTGTTCCTGGTAAGCCTAACTTTGTCAATTCTATAAACTGTAGTGACAGTTATTGCTCTTTCAGTTATTAATATTTAACAAATATATCTACAGTTCAATCACAAACTCCACTTCATTTCCATCAATCTCAGACTCCTTACTCATAAACACCTAAGAAGGAACAAAATTGTTCAGACGCTTGAGTCTTCGTTTTACCTTCAACTGTTTTTCTAAATTTTCTCTGCCATCAAACCTACCTACACCCAGCTCTGTAATATCCCCAATCTCCAGCTCTGCCTCAGTGCTGTTGTTGAATTAGCCATCATCTGTCCCCTTCTTAACTTCAGATTTATGGCTCCAGTTCTCTTCTGACCTCTCCTCCAATTGCAAATATTTTGAATACATACTTGTTCTTGACTCTCCAGCTATTTCATAATAGGGACCCCATATCAAAGTAATAATGTCACTGGACGGGTAATTGAGAGGCACAGGTTATAAACTTAAAGGCATTGTTCCAAATCCTATCACAGCCAATGACAGAACTTAAATTCGAATGACAAAAGTTTGAATGAAATCTCATTTTTCTAACAGCAACCATAAAACATCAGGATTGCTTTCATTATTTAACTTATAGCCTTTGGTAAAGGAACTAAGTGTGACTTCAGACACAACGGCCACATGGTGGCTCCATATTGTCTTGACAAATGACCTCACAGTCAAGGGCAGTTAGTGATGGACAACAAATGCTGCCATTGCTGGTGATGCTGACATCCTGTGAAACAACAACATTAAAGGTGAAGTAAACCAAAGAAATATGGATGCTGGAGATTTGAAATAAAATTCTCCAGCGTCTGAAAATATTGGAGAATCTCAGCAAGTATGGCAGCCTCTGTCAGTAGAAACACAGATAAATGTTTAAGTCTAGTGACCCTACATCAACACTAAGACCAACTGAGAAATAATATTATTTCTATCAGGGATGGCTGGAAGAGTGAAGGGGAGGTTAGTTGAATGGATGGAGAAATGTCTAGCACGAGAGAGAGAAAGAAAAAGAGAGGGAGGGAAAGAAATTTAAAGTAAAAAACGGACTGTTGATGATGAAGTAGAAGGAAAATAAAAATAGAGCGTCTTCGAACATAACTCCTTTCTCCCTTCTTCCTGAGTATCACGTCAATCTAGATGTGCCCCTGTTTAAAGTGAGTTATGTTCCCTGTATCGCTCTTCTCTGAGTGTGATGATCAACTCCATTGGCAATGCTGATGCTATCCTTATAGTTGCTGGGATACAGGAAAACGTAATATGACATTGTCAATTGCTTCTTCAGAAAAAGAGACTGTTACTGTGTGACTGTGCAAAGTTGTAATGGCTTTTTCAGCCAGGAAGACAAACATTTTCAATACGGAATGCGTGCACTGCGTGTGTGTGAGGTTTTGACTTGCGCCTGTCACTAGACAGTAAGGGGAGGTTCGGTGGATGCTTTCCTCGAGTTTCTGTATTATCAGCTGCTGCATCCATTCAGAGAGACCCGAGGGTCTGGTGACCCCACTCTGGACACTGCATTTATAGAGTTTTTGGGAAACAAATAGAGGCGCGACTATGCCGAAGGGGAACTCTGTACACGGGGAAGGGCTGGGCATTGTACTGTCCTCCATGGGATTTTCAGCAATATTTTTCTAAGCTGAACTAATTCCAAACATAAAATGTGAACATTTCAAAAATGAGATGCTCACTGAGCTGTGTCCCCTCCATCAGTATAACCTATAAAATCACACCAGAAACTGGACTGTGCTGCCACTCACCATGAAGTGAACTGGATTAATTCTGGAACATTCCAGACAGGAGTTGTTAACATATTAATCATCTCCGGAGTGCAGTCCTCCGAAATATTCACTGGCTGTCAGAAACCACCTGCCAGCTGAGAGGAAGATATTGAGTCCATCTCTCTGAGGAAGGTACAGAAGCAAACGTCCAGATATACGAGGGAACGTGGGTACTGGTGAAGATGCAGAACTGCACGAAACTAGAATTAATGAAGAGTATGTTTTTGAAAATCAATTTGAATTAAAGGTTGGTAAGGTGCTGCAACTGATGAGTTCCATCCCAGAGTATTGAGGAGGTGGCAAAAGAACCAGTGAAAGCATTACTAATTATTCATCAGAGCTGGTTTGATACTAGAAACGATCCTGTAGCCTGGAAAACATAAATATTGTAAACATAAGTATTTAAAACAGAACAGAGAGGGAAAACAGAAAACTAAATAACTTGATCTCAGCTGTGAGAAAAACATTATATAGACTTTTATAATAAATGTGACAACTAGACATCTGGAAAACAATGATATATTTTGATGCATTTGGCCGAGATTCCTTAAAAGGAAATGATCTTTGCTAAATCTGCTGGAGTTTGTGAACTCTATCTGTTGTATCATTGACAATTGAGGATTAGCAGGAGTGACGTATTTGAATTTTCAGAAGAAGTTTGACACTTTTGAATGCAGTTGGGTGGAGAATGTTAGAGTCCATTGTTAGCTAAGGGTGGAATACACTGAATGGATTAAAAATTGGATAATTGGCAAAATGAACAGAGGAGCGCATTTTATTTCTCTGGACGAAAGGCTTGTGGGGTATCAGAAGGCTCAGCTCTTGTGCAATAGTTCTACAAAAGGTATAAAAATGATTCAGATGTGAACAACAAATACTATCATTCACATTTAAGTTTATTAAATGGTGAGAGGTTGGGAAGGGCTGTATGTCCTTGGTTATAAGTCACTAACAGAATTTGTATGGGACACGAAGTCATTCTAACTGTAAAGGATATGTGGTCCATCATGGAAAATTATTGAAGAACCAGAGAAAATATATCTTACTCAATGGTAATGCTTTGTTGAGCCAGTATTTTGGGTATTATGTGCAGAGTATGTTTTATAAATAATGATCTCCATGTCACCGAGACAGTGTGAAGGAGTTTCGCCAGACTGAACCATGGTCAGGTGTTAACATAAGGAGAGAGTGCAGTAACTATGTTTTTAATCTGCAGCGTTGTAAGAGAATAAGAAGTTGAAATTTGATGGTTATGGATGGACCCTCATTATATCTCAAGCAGCCATTGATAAGGTAAGAAATTCCACATTTTCCATAGGATGCTCGTCTCCTCGTATCTTACGTGCCTGTGCATAGACCTCATTTCGATTGACAGAGAGGTGCAGGTGCTGAATGAACTCTGAACAGTTTTATGCACACTTACTGTGTGACCCTGCACTCAATGTTAGATTGTACACAATCCTGTCAGAAGCCATAATACCTTCATTCTGAAACAGTTAGCCATTCCCCATTAGCTGCTTACTTCCAGAGAGAACATGAGTCTGCTCTCTCAGCGATGGAAGATGCCTTTGAAACTGGTTAAAATTTGTCTTCATTCCTATTGCCAGGATACCATGTTAATGTAAAACGTATGCACTATGAGTAATGACGCCACGAGGAATAAGGTGGAGCAGTCTTATCTGTGCTGATCCTGCTCCATTTGTTTGTGATGTTGGAGCATCTCTGACATCTTCCTGTGTCTAGTTAGTGACTTGAGAATCTGAATGGTCTCTTCCTGTTCCTTTTTGATGACGCCAGGTGTGAAATGGTCTCTTTCTGATCCTGCGTAAGTGACATGTGATGTTGGACAGACTGCTTGTCTTCCTGTGTGACAGGCAAGAGAGACTGAATGGGCTGCCCCTCCTTTGCACAATAGTTTTCATGGTCTGAATGACTTTCCCACATTCTTGTGAAGCCATATTGAGGTGCAGAATGAACGCCTTTGTTTACTGTGGAAATGTGGAATGCCTGGCAGCGCTTTTCCATGAATGTTTCCGACACGTTAATTTCAATGCTGTCCAGATCTTGTTGCGCATGGACACAGACTAGATTAGCACCTGTGGGAAGTGTTCTGAACATTGTGTAACCACAGTGAATATCCACACTTCTGCTTGATGAGAACTCAATGGGCTGAATGGCCTGCTTCCACACTGCATGGATTCCCTGCTGACAAACTAGAGATGCTTGAACTAGGGGAGCTCCACTGAGGATCTCCTGCACTGATGTCCCACAGCTGAGATTATTAATGCCCACTGATGATGAACATCTTCCCTTGTGCTGTGAATGACTCCAAAGAGCGGAGAGTTTGCAATGGATTCTTATGAAGTGCGATTTTGCTCAGGCTCCTTGATGTCATCCTCGGTTTTAAAACCGCCTTGATATCAGGGCCAGTCGCTCTTAGCTAAGTCCTTGTAATCACCTCTATCGCTCATATAAATAGGTCATGGTGTATGAGCAGACAACTGTTTCTTCAACCAGAGGGTAGTGAATGTCAGGAATTCTCTATTCAGGAAAGTCAGGGGACCTAGATCAATGAAAGATCTCTGAATAGTCTTCCCTGTTTCTGTGCACCAGATTATAGCAGTAAGTGGCCTCCAATTGCTCCTGTCTAGCAAGTTGGAGGGACTGAATGGAACAATAGAACATCGCATTCAGGAGTAGGATTTGCTTGTTCGACATCATGAACCGTTTCCACCAGGCACTAAAATTATGGCTAAAAAAGTTGTGGTGTCAGGCTCACTTTCCTGTCTGTATCCCATTATCCATGACTCAATCTCTGTCAAATATGTAATGAACTCTATTTGAATAAATGTGAACAAAGAGCCACCACATACCTCTCGGGAAGCGAATTCCCACTCAATTGGCCATTTTCGAATTATTCCTCAACTCTCTCTTATAGTATCGTACCGCAGGGGACCCTGTCCACATAAACCCAACATCCCAATTCGATCTCAACTCATTTGCCAACATTAGGCCCATATCCTTCTAAATCCTTCCGATTAATATGCACATTCAGATACATTTGAAATGTTGTAACTTTAGCAGCTTGCATCACATTCTCTGACAGCTCAATTCATACACACACACCACAATCTGCATGAACATTTTGTCTCATTAATGTCTTTCTCCTCTCACGTTAAGCCTTTTCCCGATAGTTTTGGACTCGCCGATCCTGAGAAAAAGACCTTGGTATTCAGCTTGACCATGTTCCTCATGATTTTAGAACCTCTATAATGCTACACCTCAGCCTCCGATGCTCCAGAGTAAACAATCTCCAGTCTGTCCAGCCATTCCCTGTAGCTCCATCCCTCCAATGCCCGGCAATATCTTTGCAAAACTTTTCTGCACCCTCTCAGGTTTAACAACATCCTTCCTACAGCAATGAGAACCAAATTAGACACAATATTCTAAAGGTCGACTCACCAACATTCTTCCCAGTTGCAATATGATCTCCCAATTTGCATACTCAACATATTGGCCAGTCAAGGCAAGCATACCAAACCCCTTCTTCACCACACTGTCGACCCGCCACTCCACTTTTAAGCAACAATGATCCTGCACCCTTTTGTTCAACAACACTCCCCAGGACCTCACCATTAATATGTTCTGCCGAATTTTACTTTTCGAAAATGCGCACTTCACATTTATCTAAATTTAACTCCATCTGGCACTCCTTGGACCATTGCTCCATCTGATCAAGGTCCAATTGTACTTCAAGGTAAATCTTGCTGGCCACTGCACCTCCAATTTTGTTGTCATCTGTAAACATATTAAACAGGTAAATATTCACGTCCAATTCATTTATATAAATGAAAAAAAACAGTGGACTCAGCACCTTGTGTTACACCATTGGTCACAGGGTTCCAATTTAAAAAGCAGTCATCTACCACCCTCTGCCTCCGACATTCACTCTAATTTTGTAGTGGAGTGGAGAGCTTATCTTGAATCCATTTATTAACCAAATATTATAACTGGTCTGTCATACGGAATCCTGTCGAATGCCTTGCTGAAGATGGAATGGACAGCGTCTAAACACTACCTTCATTAAACGTGCTTGTCATCTCTTTAAAAAACGCAATCAATTTTGTTAGAAATGATTTACCGTGCAAAATACCATGTTGACTATCCCTAATCATTAATTTTAATGGCATTGTCTGAAAGTCCTATCCCTCACAATCCTCTCCGACAACGTGCCCATTAATTACATCAGGCTCACCAATCTATCGTTCAGGTCATTATTCCCTTTCCTCGTCCCATCCTTCCACTGCTCACTGCAAATGCTAATGCAAATGGGTTGGTGATTTGACCAACAATATAGGTCGCAGACTGGATCAGGGTTAGGAACAAATTAGGCAAGATTCTTTAATCATCTAAAATTAACAAATTTATCACCCAAACAAAGTTACTCAAATAACGTTGTAAAGATACATGACAAACGGTTTGGATATTACAACTCTGAGCACCAATGTTTCTCTTTCTAAAAGTACTGACACATGTACATGTTTGATGAATAACAGAACAACAACATCTCGGCACAACGTTAGTTTTGAAGAACTTTGCCCAAATATTAATTGAACTCATGATGAAAGGGAACATTAGCGATTGTTCCAAATATCATTCAGCTTATGGAGCTATTCTGTTCTTACAAGCTACTGGTAATGGGATCACTTCCTGGAATAGTTAGATTTAGCTGAATTACCTTTACTTCAGGCAGTGGGGCGATTCCAGTGAATCCTCAACAGGAATCCTCCATGAGTGGCAAAGATCACTTAGGAGTTTTCAGCTCTCAAACATTGCTGGGAAGAGGAACACGGAGAGGGGGGGGGGGGGGGGGGGGAGCAACAGGTTGTTCCTTCTCAGGAAGAATACATTCCCTGCCTCTCTGAGTTGAATCTCAAACTGAACCAAATGAGGTCTCTTTGGACAATGTTTGAAGTGTACCACTCCATTGCATTCCCTTCTCCATGTAGGTACATCATTGCTGCTGTCGTATGCAGAGCCAATACTTTCGTAACAAATAGCCCTATTCGATTTGAAGATGTATTTACATGTTCCAGTGTACTTTTAAAATACAACTTTTAATATCTTCATAATATCTGTAATTAAATAAATAGATCTTCGTCTAAAATTACTTCCCCAGTCTATACTTTCATACAAGATGAAATATTCATGAGGTTTTCACTAGCCTAAACTCTTATATAGTTAATAAGAAAATTTCTCATTCTCAGGCCTGAAGATCTAATCGACATTAACATAATGCCCTCATCCCAAGAATGTGTAAAGAGAAACATCTCTGAAAAGTTTCAAAAACACTTTGTTTTTCACTTCAATGGAATTTCAACCACACACAATACATCAGATGTGGTCTCAGCAACTGCCTGTACAGATGCAGGAAAACATCCTTAAGATCAGACCCAATATTCTTTGCAAGAAAAAAGTATCATTGCATTTATTTTCCAAATCACGTGCGGCATCTACAGACTAACCTGATATGATTTACGTACCAGAACACAGAAATCCTTGGTACCACCGAGTTCTGCATTCTGCCTCCAGTTTATTGTTGTTTTATGGGCTGCAGGTTTGATATCCAGACGTTTCATTACCTGGCTAGGTAACATCATCAGTGGCTAGGTAACATAATCTAAACTCTGTCCTTCCTGTTAGCTACCCAGGGCTCCCCTGTTCCTGTGTACCTGCCCAGAAAGGTTCCATGGCCTCCTGTCATGCTGTGTAGCTGAGTGCCGATTTGTTTCTGATCTCAGTGATCCTCTTTCCGGCCATTTGTTGTCAGATGATCAGGTATAGTTCGTATCATCAATGATCCTGATCCCTGAGAGTTTAAAAATGAGCACAGAGATTTGGGGGGATCACTACTCGGTCAAAAAATGTGGTCTTTCAGATGCAGCAATAGAATCATTCTGCAATATCAGACTTGTGCTCAATTTTCACCAGAGAGACACTGAGGAAAAGGGGAGATTTCCTATTAGTCTATTATTAACATGCGTCCCCTTAACAACACAACTAAAAATCTTAATCATTAATTTCATTTTTGGCTGTTGGTGCTGTGTTGAAAAATTGCTGCAGTCAGTACACATTAAAATAAACTATTGTCTTTGAGAGGTGACCTTATGATGTTTATAAAATCACGAGGAACATGGACAGGGTAAATAGAAAAGGTCTTTTTCCTTGGGTAAGGGAGTGAAAAACTAGGGGGCATAGGTTTAACGTGAGAGGGGAAAGATACCAAAGGGACCTAAGGGGAAAGTTGCTCACACAGAGTATGGTGTGTGCATGGAATGAGCTGCCAGATGAAGTCATGAGGGCTGGTGTGATTACAATATTTAACGTCATCCAGATGGATCTATGGAAAGGAATGATTCAGAGGGATATGGGCGAAATGCTGGCAAATGAGACAAAATTACTGTCGGACATCTAGTTAGCACGGATCAGTTGGATCAAAGAGTCTGTTTCCCTAATGTATATCTCTATTACACTGTGACTGAATCCTTCATTCTATTCCTGCGTATCTCCTTAGAGCGGCAGAATGACCTCCTCCTGCCTCATTGCAGTGATGCTGACTGGCTGAATGGGGCCTTCCTCTTCCTCTGTAACAGGCTCAATGGGTGCAGTGAGAAACAACATATGAGATAGGAGCTCCAGCCGTCTGCTCGTTTTCTAAAGATCATGGCTGGTCTGTTTGCGGCGGAAAACTCTTTTCCTGTCTACTCCCAATAAACACGGGGTCCACTGTACAACAAAGGTCAGTCAAGATCAGCCTTGAATATCTTCAATGAACCAGTCTTCACTGTTTCCTAGGGAAGAGAATACCACAGACAGCACAACCCTAAGGAGATAAGAACATTCTTATCTCAATCTTCAATGGGGGAACATCTAAATTTAAAAAAAAAAGAACTTCACAGCAAGTCACCCCGTTTTTTAGATATGCAGCCACAACAAATAAAAATAAAATTGACCATTCAGCCCCTCAAACCTATCCCACAATCCCATTCACTCTGTTCAGTAAAGTATTTATCAAACTCAGTCTCACTGCTCTCTTGGGTAGATATTTCAGAAAGCATAAACCAGACAGCGTACTAAATTGGTGTAGAACTAGACTGTTTGGTCCATCGAGTCTGATCAGCTGTTCGATCATGGCTGACATTTTTTGCAAGAAAATTCTCCCGCCTTCTCTCTGTAATGCTTGATTTCCTTATGAACCAAAACATATCTATCTCTGCCTTAAAGTCAAAAATGTTCTGTGTCTCTATATTCTGTATGTGTGTGTGGGCTTCTGCACATTGGCGGCAAACAGAGGGTTGTGTAGGAGGGTTGCCTATGGACTGGAGGCTTGTTACCAGCGGCGCTCCACAGGGATTGTTGCTGGATCCACTTTTGGTTGTCTTTTGTATCAATAACGTAAATGTAAATAATAGGAGACATGGTGAGCAAGTTTATGGATGACACCAAGATTAGTTACACCTTGGAAGGGGAAGAAGGTTGCATAAGATTATGAAGAGATCATAATTAATAGGATCAATGAATTACAGAGTAGAACAGCACACCCTTTGATCCAACTCATTTGTGCCAGCCAGTTATCGTAAATTAATTTTGTTTCATTTTCCAGCATTCGCTCCATATCCCTCTAAACCCTTCAAATTTATGTCCCTATCCAGATGCCTTTTAAATGTTGTAATTGTACCAGCCTCCACCACTTCCTCTGGCAGCTCATTGCACACGTGCACCACCATCTGTTCATCTTATCTTAATTCTATGTACTCTAGTTGTGGACTTCCCTACCCTGCGATAAAGGCAGTGACTATTCACACTATCCATGGACTTCATGATTTTATCAATCACTAGAATTTTCAAATGTGACTTCAATAAACACGAATTGCTGTGTTTTCAGTAATCCCACGCCTAAATTTTGAAATTCAATACTAACACTTCTTCCTTCTCCATCAAGTCACAATTCTAAAACCATTTTAATCAACTTGTTCATCCACATTAATCCCTGGAATCCATCTCCTTTTCAGTAACATACTGCCTTCCATTATTCCTGTAAATGAAATGACAGATTATATCATGTTTTTTGGCAGCTGCCAAATTATTATCCATTGCCTTTACCTCTCTGTATCTATCTGTAGACCCTCCACCCTCTCTTGATAATTTAATCTCTTGCTCATCACAGCAATATGACCAAACTCAGTCGAGAAGATAGACTGGAAAGCTCTTGAAGAGATTGATGTAAAATACGAGCAGGAGTTTGAGGCTTTGTCTGGTATAAAATTCGACCAATCCGCAGGTCTGGATACTGTTGGAGTCAAGGGAGGAAAGCCCCTGACTGGAAACTTTAATTAGAATCTGACCATGGATGAGACTTGGATGAAGAAAAACTGAGGCGTTCTATCGCAGGAGTAAACTGACTGAAATAGAATGGAGTTGTGAATGCTTTGGGGTTTAAAACGAGGCCAACTTTGTATATTGATTTTTTTCAAACGGGGAGTTGTGACGATGCTGCCACTTTTAAAAAAATATTTTCTCTTGTTTTTTTTGTGAAAAGAGGTCTTAAAGGCAGAAATGCCGAACTGCCGCCTGAAAACAGCTTAACTATATAACTGAGGAGGAGTTTAGATTTTATCAAAACTGTGGGAACAATGGAAGGACAGCAGCCAGCTCTCACAGACTAGATATCTCGTTTTGATTTTAGCTGCAGCATTCAGAAGCTGCTCGGGGTCACAGAAAGGTTGAAAGTTTCAATCCATGATCCCTAGCTGCTATTCTCTCTGAAAACTCTCTTAAATTTGCTTCCTCCTGGATTGGTGAACTGCACATTAGATTTTGTGTCTGAATTTACCTTTTTGCCGGGGGGGGGGTGTTTATGGGATGTTCCTATATTCGCTTAGTTAGTTAGTAGAAGGCACCGTATCTGTTGTTTGCATAGGTGTTCCTGTAGAGAAGCTATCACAATCTATTCTTCTCTTTGATTGTGTTTTAACAACAGTGTTTGAATGGATTACATTTTGTGGAACGTTGAGTGGGGTGACCAGTTGCAACACATCTGGAACACACAGTTCATATCTACATTTAAAATAAGGAAAAGTTTAGGTCGAGGTTGCCTGCTTAAAATATTTTGACGGGGTCTGGTTTGGTCAGGTCCATAACAGTTGCAGCTGAGGGGCTTCTGCCTGCCCACTGCTATTGAATGTTAGTGGAGGGTTTGGGGATGGTTTGCTGGAGGCTGTGAAGTGAGCTCCCTCAGACATTCAGGGAGACCTGAGAATTTGGTGACCCAACTTTGGATGGGGATTGTAATTACAGCATCTGGGTCTGTAGCATGAACAATAAATGGAGCAGAGGCTGCAGAGAGGGGAAGCTCTGAAATCACAGAGTCAGTGTGTGTGGGGAAAGAGATCTGCTGTATCCATCCCGTGTTTTCCGGGAACAGATTCCAAAGCTATACTTAACCCAGGAGCAGGTTTGTGAGGGGACACTGATTGAACAAGGAGCTGGTCACAGAGCGGTGTCACTTCAACACAACCTGCAGCTTCACACCAGAGGAAGGACGATACTGCCAGTGGCTGTTAGGGTCACTGTTTCATTCAGATTCTATGAACCGGAACTTTCAGGCAGGATTGGGTGACATATCCATCATCTCCCAGTATGTCGACATCAATGTCAACATTCGGAAAAGTGCGATATATGTGCTGGATGTGATGCACGTTTTCTCTTTCAGCAGAGAACTGCCGGGTGTATCCATGTTTTCTCCGTATAACAGGATTCCCGATGATGTACATAGTTCTGTGGGCCCCCCATGTTGATGAGGAGTGCTACAGGAACTGAAGGAACTCTTACTCCAATAATGTTACAATGTGCTCATCGACAGGATATTATGTTGGTAAAGAACCCACTATCCTGGCAGCAGCCACCTTCTCTTCATTCAGAAGCAGTCAGCCATTCTCATCTTCTTTGTGTCTCCATTGGAATGAAAGGATAGCCTCTTGGCTAAAGGCTGTCCTCTGGACACACGGCTCAAAGCACCCACCATTCCCCAATGCCAACCAACCTCATCAAAATATCCCGTGTATACTGAGAGCAATAGGACGGCACGGTGGTGGGCGGCACGGTGGCACAGTGGTTAGCACTGCTGCCTCACAGCGCCGGAGACCCGGGTTCAATTCCCGCCTCAGGCGACTGACTGTGTGGAGTTTGCACGTTCTCCCCGTGTCTGCGTGGGATTTCTCCGGGTGCTCCGGTTTCCTCCCACACTCCAAAAACTATGCCAGTCAGGTGAATTGGCTAAGCTAAACTGCCCGTAATGGTAGATGTGGAGGTGGAGGTGGAGGTGGAGGTGGAGGTGGAGGTGGAGGTGGAGGTGGATGTGGATGTAGATGTAGATGTAGCTTCGGCGGGGCGGTGTGGACTTGTTGGACCTGTTTCCACACTGTAAGCAATCTAATCTAAGGACCACTGGGCGTGTCAGGGAGCAGACCATCATGGAGATAGAGCAACACTTCCCATGTCGGAGTAGGTCAGAGTGAATCCTCCAGAACACACTATCACCATGTCATGTAATCCCTCTACATTTCAGTTACATGCTGCCTTTCATTGTTTATGAAAAAACTGACAGGGTATAGATTCCATTATATTCCACTTGGCAAAGTATTAGTCATTTACTTTACCTGTCCATATCTTCACATTCACTCTCCAAATTCTGTTAATTACTTAACGACTTTCTTACCTCAGTGTCATCACCAAACTTAGTAGCAGTACATCTGTTAAATCGTCCTGATCATTGATATCAATATTAAACAGTTGCAGACCAAGCACTGGTCACTGTGTGACTCCACTGGTTACATGCTGTCAAACTAATTAAGACTGATTTATCCAGAGGGCCAGTTTCCTGTTTGGTAACCGTTCCTCCCCCGTTCCTGTGGAGCACAGGCGAAGGGCTGAATAAGAACGAGGAACAATCCAGCCCCTCAAGCCTGTTCCGCCATTGTATACACAATCATGGCTAATGTCATCGCCGGCTCAGTTCCATTTCCCTGCCTGCTCCCCATATACCTTCATTTACTCAATGTCCCAGCGTCCCCTGCACACTGGGGAAGTGAATTACACAGATTCACAGCCCATTGAGCAAAGTAAGTTCTCTTCACCCCTGTTTTAAATCTGCTCTGCCTAATCCTAAAACTATGATCTCTTGTTCTCGTTTGCCCCACATGAGGAAATATCCACTCCACACCGACATTATCAATCACCTTTAACATCCTCCAGACCTCAATGTGGTCTCCTCTCATTCTTCAACCTAGAGTGCATCGGCCTGAACTGCTCAAACTCGCTTCAAAAGACAAATTCGTCTCTGGAATCAATCTAATGTATTTGTTCTGAACTGCCTTTGTTGTAACAATATCACTCCTGCAGTCAGGACCACAAACCTGAACACAGTCCGTCAGTTACCGTCTGACTAATATCTTGCAGAGTTGCAGCAATTCGTCTCTCCATTTATACTCTATTCTTTTACAAGTAAAGGCTGAAATTGCACTTGCCTTTCTCATTCCCTGCTGAACCTACATATGAGTTTTCTATGGTCTGCACGTGGACACACATATGCTTCTGCACGAATGCACTCTGAAGTTGCTCTTCATTTCCCTAACATGTTGGATTCCTCTGATCAAAATGGTTCATCCCATATTACCCACGTTAAATCTTAGATGCCAGATGCTGGCACATTCCTCTAAACTTTTCATGTCCATTTGTAATTTTTCTACATCTCCATTACATCAACCTACTTCTCCACTTGTTTTAGTGTCAGCTGAAAATGTAGCTGTAGTGTTTTCTCTCTTCTCATCCAAGTAATACAATGGATGGTAAATTGTGGGTGACGTGGTCTGAACTCTATGGAACCCCAAAAGTTGCTGACGAAACAACTATTCCATCTCTCTGCATGTTGTTGGCTCACCAGCCCTCTATCCAGGCGAATGACCTCCTCCCAAACTCATGTCCTCTTATTTTACAGCTTAATATTTTGTGCAGAATTTAATCAAGGCATTTTCAAAGACCAGGAGCTTTACATTTCATGGATCCCTATTGTCTACTTTGCTTGTCACATCTTTAAAGAATTCGAGCAAGCAAATTCTTAAAAAATTATGCTGATTCTGATGTATTGGTTATACTTTGCAAATCCCCTGTTGTTAATTAAATAATAACTGAGTCTCACAATTTCCCATAATTCCCAACAGTTTGCTCAGAACCTTTTAGTGACAAGTGAAGATGATTATCCTAATTCCTAACTTTTTGCAATCTCTATGTTCCCTTTCCCGTGTTCCTGTGTCACAGTCACAAAGATTTAAAAATATCTCCTCCAATCGCTGTGTAATAGGCGTGAGTGTCTGAATGGATTCACTCAGTTTCTGGTTTATACGCTTAATATCTGATGGATGCAGTAGGTACCATGTGTAGAAGCGCAGGTAAAAATCCAATTGACGTGGAAGGTGCCTTTGGGGTATTGGACAGAGGTGAGGGAGAGGTGAAGGTTGCAGGTTTTTAAACTCCTGCGGTGGCACGGTAAGGTGCCAAGATGGAAGTGTGGGTTGGTGGATGGTGTGGACATGACAAGAGAGTCGCGCCTGGAATGTGCTTTATGGACCACAGGTAGGGTGAGGTGGGAAATATAACCCTGGTGGTTGGGTCTGTTTTTAGGTGGCCCAGATGGGGGACGATGATGCATTGCATTTCGAGGTTTGGTAGGGAGGAAGATGAGGACCAGGGTGTTCTTTCCCTGTTGCGTTTGGAAGGGTGGGATTCAAGGGCGGAGGTGCAGGAAGTGGATAAGATGCGCTGGAGGGCATCATCGACCACGTGGGAGGGAAAATTGCGGTCTTTGAAGAAGGAGACCATTTGGGATATACACTGGGTTCAGAGTGCGGTACTGGAAAATCCCAGCAAGGCCGGCAGCATCCGAGATCGCTTTTGCCTGAAACATCGATTTTCCTGCTCCTCGGATACTGCCTGACCTTCTGTGCTTTTCCAGCACCACATTATCGACACTAATCTTCAGTACCTGCAATACTCACTTTCGCCAACACACGAGGCTCAGGGACTTTCATAATACTGCCTTGAATTCAGATCACCCTGCTTTAGAAAAGATGTTGTTAAATTTGAAAGAGTGCAGAAAACTTTTACTTTTATGTTGCTAGTGCTAGGAGTGGGTGATGTTGAGCTACACGGAGAGTACGAATAGGCTGGGGCTATATTCCCTGGAGTGTTGAGTCTGAGGAGTGACCATACTGAGGTTTATTGCAGTGAATCCCAATTCTCCAGGGTGAGCAACGTCAAAGGCCAGGGAAATAGAACAGTTTTACTCACATTTGAAATGGACAATAAGACATGGGACAACACGTTACTGAACGATGGAGATAGATTGAAGAATGGGACTGGCTGGTGGAGTCAGAACTTGGAGGGCCTAACCAAAAGAACGAGAACAACAGTAAAAGCATTGCCATATCAGTTGAAGTCATTAGTTCTATCGCATTTTCAATCCACCTCAGTGAGCCAGCCCAGACACCATAAACCCAGAGGAGATATCTGTTCAGCATGGAGCACTGTGCAGACCATGCTCGTGTATTGTTGAAAACAACCCTGCAATCTGTCCAGATTAGAACACTGGACAGACATCTGAAGTGATTGATCTATAAACCCAGGTGAGATATGTGTTCAGTATGATACACTGTGCACACCGGACTGGTGTACTTTACAATAAAATCCCCAACCTACACAGAGTGGAAAGGTATGCAGACCACAGCAGTGTATATCCCAGATGAGACATGCAACCACGGTGTGGAACTGTGTACGTTTCTCAGTAATACTGCATGAGCTCACTGTCCAGCGTATAGTATCCTGTAACATTAGCCAGTGCTTCCAGGAATGATTGGCGAATGGGATATTGGTGTGAGTTCAGAATTTTGGATTAACATTTGTTCTGCAGCATTGTAACTGGGAGTAGGGTCAGCACAGACTTCGGCCCATTGGGCTGAATCTAACAATAATATGTCTCAGTGCCATGTTCGTTGAATGTGATAGAGGGATCGTCAACACGAGGCTGAGCTAGTTTCCTAGTGCTATCGTGTCGAACTCACCTCATTATCTACCCACCCCTCTCCATGGTGTCCCTCTCATTTAATGCCAGATTGATTCTAACACAAACCATGGCTGGAGGTACTTACCATCGCTCGATACTCCTGGATATTCCATGATCCCTGGCATTGTAGCCAGCTTTAACAGGCCAACGGGCACATGTTTGAGTTTTCTCTATTAGGAACTGCCCTGCAAAGTTTACCCCGAGCATGGCAGATAAGGGGCAATTACACCACAATTTGTCGACAGGGGCACCGAGGGCCTGGAGAATGGGTTAGTACAGAGGGGGACCATTCTCTTCCCAGAGGGGGCCACACCACCAGATCCAACGAGCATAATCTGAGCTCACCACCCAGTTCAATGCAGTATCTGCGGTCTGAAGAAATGTCCAGCAATACAGGAGAAGCATCAATAACCTTCCCCATTCTGTCAGGTCACCGTATTCTCTCTGCTCCCTCACTCTCACTGTTTTTCTATTATAGCACCTACCTCTGAACAAGGCTCATACTGCAACATTCTCACTGCGGCATGTAGCATCTTACCCCTCTCTCTCTGCTTCTCTCACCTCCACTACACCCCCCCCACACACATTAACAACACTGCATGGATACAACACGGTGGATAGATGCCCCTCTGAAAACCTCTTCATTCCCCCCTCACACCTACAACAGCACTAAGAGCAGGACCCCCCACCCTCCCTCCCATTCCAGAAGAAACAGCCTGGAATAGGACAGAAAGGACCAAGCTGTGTGGTGGAGTGCACGATATCCGTTCCCTCACCGGCCATGTGGGGAGAACGCTGCTACGAGTTAGACAGGACCGGGACGCCTCGTGTGGAGATTCTGAAGCATCCACGTCCCACTGACCAAGTAAAGAGCAATGTTCAGTGAAGGGAAATTCTTACGTTAAATCCATTGGCAGTTCTGTTTCCCTGGCAAACCTTAGAAGCCGTGACCCTGATGCCATATCCCTTTTGTATGAGCTGCTACAAATGGAATCCCGTGGTGGGCAAGAGGGTGGGCTCACAACACATTGTCACCACCACTTCCCAGGAAGGAGAATGGAGACTCTGTCCTACACCTCCCCCTGTAAACAGCTCAGATACTGAAACTAATCTGTCATAGTTACTGCTCTCCCCACTTGTCCTGACATTTTCAGATGCAGTGATAGAACCATTTGCAATATCAGGCATGTAATCAGTTTTGACCTTCAGAAGAGTTCCTATTAGCCTGATGAAAATGCTTCCCTTTAACAACGCAACTAATAACCTTCATCATTAATTTCATTTTTGGCTGTTGTGTTGAAAAATTGCTGCAGTCACCACACATTAAAATAAGTGATTGTCTTTGAGAGATAACCTTATAGAGGTTTATAAATTCAGGAGGGGCATGGATAGGTTAAATAGACAAGGTCTTTTCCATGGGTTAAGGGAGTCCAGAACTAGAGGTTATAAGTTTAGTGTGAGAGGAGAAAGATATAAAAAGATTGCCCCTAAGGGGCAACTTTTTCATGCAGAGGATGGCACGTGTATGGAATGAGCTGCCAAAGGAAGTGGTGGAGGCTTGTACAATTGCAACATTTAAAAGGTATCTGGAAGGGCACGTGAATAGGAGGGGTTTGGAGGGATATGGCAGGTGGGACTAGATTGGATTGGAATACTAGGTCGGCATGGGTGAGTTGGACTGAAGGGTCTGTTCCCTGCTGTACATTTCTGTGCCTCTATGACTCCATGCACACTGTTCCCTGGGGATGATAATACCACAGACAGCAAAGCTCCACGGAGATAGAAACATCCTTATCTCAATCTTAAATTGTAGAAACGCTAAATTAAAAGGTGTATGAACCTCACAGCAAGTCAGCTTCTCTTTTTTGGAAAATGAGGGCACAACCAATAGGAAAGACATCGAACATTCAGCCCCTCAAACCTATCCCACATTTCCATTGACTGTTCAGTAAAGTATTTATCAAACTCAGCCTCCATGGTTCTCTTGGTTCGACATTTCAGATAGTGTAAACCATAGAGTGTATGAAATTGGTGCAGAACTAGACTGTTAGGCCCATCAAGTCTGATCTGCTGTTCAATCATGGCTGACATATTTCTCAACCAAATTCTCTCGTCTTCTCACTGTAACTTTGATCGCCTTATCAATCAAAACTCTCTATCTCTGTCTTAAAGAAAGAACTGTGTCTGTGTCTCTGTATGTCTGTATGCGTGTGTGTGTTTCAGCTTATTGGCAGGAGGCAGAGGGTGGTGGGGCAAGGGTTTTCCTTTGGACTGGAGGCTTGTGACCAGTGGCGTTCCACAGGGATTGGTGCTGGATCCACTTTTGTTTGTCATTTATATCCAGGATTGAGATGAAAATTATACAAAGCATGGTGAGCAAGTTTATAGATGACACCAAGATTAGATATATGTAGTGGAAGGTGAAGAAGGTTACATAAGATTACGAAGAGATCATGATTAATTGGATCAATGAAGCATAGAAATGTACAGCATAGAAACGGACCCGTTGGTCAAAATCATTTTTTGCAACCCGATGTCGTGAATTAACTTAGTTTCATTTTCCAGCATTAGTACGATATCCCTCTAAGCCCTTCAAATTCATGTCCCCATCCAGATGACTTTTGAATGTTGCAATTATACCATCCTCCACAACTTCGTCTGGGAGCTCATTTCATACGCATACCGCCCACTGTGTGAAAATGGTTCCCTTAGGTCCCTTTTAAATCTTGTCCATCTCAACTTAAATCTACGTTCTCTAGTTGTGGACTTCCCTACCCTGGGGTAAAGACGCTGACTATTCACCCTTTCCACGGCCTTCATGATTTTATGATCCTCTAGAATGAGCAAATGTGACTCCAATCGACACGAATGTCTGTGTTCTCAGTCATTCCGGACCTAAATTTTGAAAGTCAATACAGACGCTTCTTCCTCATTCATCAGATCACAATTCTAAAATCATTTTAACAACTTGTTCAGCCACATTATGAAATATCTCTGTGGGATTTTTATCTAGACTTTTGGGCTCAGAGGTAGGCACACTACCACCACTTGGCAATAATCCCTAAAGCTGCAACATTATTCTCCTGTGTGTTTGTTCATCAGCCAATTTTGACATACTGTGACATACCTCCGTGTCAGGCAGGACTTGAATCCAGACCTTCTGGTCCAGAGTAAGAGACAAGACCATGCAAGTTCAGGTATTGGAATATAACGCAGAGCTCTGGTTCAAAGGCCTTGGTGTTACTCACTGCACAAGACTTAAACCATGCCCAGATTTTGGGTCACATTTCAAATGTCAGCTTTCAGCTCGTTGTGGATTAATTAAAATTTGGTTCACTTTTCCTGAATTACATAGTTAAAATAATTGCATTGTTCAACATATGAAAGAATCTGGAATAGATACTGATCACTGAACACCAGAGATGAAGAAAGAGCATACTTTATGGATCAAAAACACCAATCACTCTTTTTCGCCTCTAACGTGTGACTGCCCTCTTCCTAAAACCACGAAATGATCCAAGGCAGCTGATTACTGTCCAGCACTTCCTCCCTGGTACTATCACTCACTGTGCTGAGGAGTGGTAGATGGATTTTAATTTAATGATTGCAAAGTATCGCAATTTGATAAAATTAACAAGGAGATGACATCTACAATTAAATGTTGGGCCATTGATAGTTTTGTAGAACAGAGAGATCTAGGGTTCTGGTATATTTCTTTGAAGTTTGCTTCATGTGTAGGCAGTGTGATTACCTTGCTGGCCTTCATTTCTCAGACCTTTGCTTACAACAGGTGGAACATTATCTTCAGGTTGTGCAGGACGTTCCCCTGAAGTACTGTGTGTAGTTCTCGTCACCCAGTTACATTTTGGACATTATTAAACTGGAGACGGTTCAAAAAGGATTTACCAGGCTATTGCTGGGAATGGAGTGTTTATGTTATAAGGACCGTCTTGTTGGACTGGGAGCTTTTCCACTACAGCATAGAAGTTTGAGATCTTATCAACCTTATAGAGGTTTATAAAACAATGAGGGGTATAGATAATGTTGAATGGCAGGTGTCCTTCCCTTAGGGTCGTGGATTTCAAGGCTAGCGGGTAATTTGAAGATGACAGGAGAAACGTTTACAGAAGATATAGTGTCACAGAGCTGTCCAGCATGGAAACATACTCTTCTATCCAACTCATCCCTGCCGAACATATGTCCTTAATTAACGTAGTTTCATTTGCTAGCATTTGGCCCATATCCCCTAGACGCTTCTTCTTCATTTGTCCATGCAGATGCCTTTTAAATGTTGTAATTGTCCCAGCCTCCACAACTTCCTTTGGCAGCTCGTTACATACACAGTACTGTCTTTTTGAAACCATTACCCATTAGATCCCTTTTAAGTCTTTCCCCTCTCACATTCAAACTCTGCCCTCCAGCTTTGGACCGTACTACTCTAAGATCACCTCTCAACCGCTGGTGCTCAGGGGAAAAAGAAACCCTGGCCTATTCGGCCGCTCCATAAATCTCAAAATCTCCAACTCTGGCAATATGTTTGTAAATCTTTTCTGAATCCTTTCAGGTTTCATACATCCTTCCTCTATATCCAGACCGTAATTGCACGAAGTATTCAATAGTGGCCTAACCAATGTTCACTACAGCCGCAATATGACCTCCCAACTCTTATATTCAATGCACTGACCAACAACAGCAAGCATATCAAAAACCTTCTCCACTATCCTATAAGCCTGCGACTCCACTTTCAAAATACTATGAACCTGCACCCCAAGGTCTCTTTGTTTAGCAACAATCCCCAGGAACTTACCATTAAATGTATAAGCCAAGCCTTGATTTTCCTTTCCAAATACAGTATTTCACATTTATCTAAATTAAATTCCACCTGCCACCCCTCAGCCCATTTGTTCATCTGCAATTTTGGTGTCATCTATAAACTTACTAATCATACCTCCTATGTTCATATTCAAATCATTTATATAAATGACAAATAGCAGTGGACCCAGCACCGACCTTTGTGGCACTCCACTGGTCACAGGCCTCCAGTATGAAAAGCAACCCACTACCACCACCTTCTGCCTTCTATCTTCGAGCCTGTATCCAGATCGCTCGTTATCCTTGTAATCTATGAGATCTAACCTTGCTAACCAGTCTACCATGTTTAACTTTTTCAGACGCTTTACTGAATTCCATATAGATCACGTGCACTGCTCTGCCCTCATTAATCGTTTTCATTACTTGTTCAAGCAAACATAATCACGTTTGTGAAACATGGTTTCGCACGCACAAAGCCATGTTGACTATCTCAAATCAGTCCTTGCCATTCCAAATACATGTACATCCTGTCCCTCAGGATTCTCTCCAACATCTTGGCCACCACCGATGTCATGCTCACCGGTCTGTTGTTCCCTGCCGTTTCCATCCCAGTTTGTTTAATAATGGCACCAAGTAAATTACCCTCATGTCTTCCTGCACCTCACCTGCGGTTGTTGATGATAAGTACATGTCATCAAGATTCCCAGCACTTACTTCCCAAGCTTCCCACTGAGTTCTCATGTACACCTGATCAGTGCCCATGAAGTGCGTTGTGATTACACATCATTTGGTATGTGTATGGAACGAACGCCCTGAGAAGTGATGGATGTGGGTAAAGTTACAAGGTTTAAAAGACATTTGATAAAGTACAAGTATAAGGGAAGGTTGGGAAAATATGGTCCAAGCGCATGCAGGTGGTACTGGCTTAGTTTGAGATTATCACCCACATGGACGTATGGGCCGATAGGAATGTTTAAAAACACTCAGTGTAACTCTCTGACTCCAAGTGTGTTTGTATGTGCAAGCATGTATCTGCGCATTTCTGTCCGCACTTGTCTATTTGTGTGTGTTTATAAGTGTATCTGTGTGCCCATCTGTGTGTATCTATCTCTCTGCACATGTTATGTGTCTATTTCTCTGAGTGTGTGTGTGTCTGTGTGCCTGTGTCTGTCTGTGTGTTTGTGTGAGTGTGTGTGTTTGTTGATGATGCTGTGAGCTGCTGCCCTCCCTCTGTCCCTCGTAAACTGAATCCCTGATGATTTTACCCTCCACTCCAAGCTGTACAGTGGTGTGGGGAGACCAGCAGAGACTGACAGCAAAATAAAGCTCAGCAGGTCTGGAAGCATCTGTGGACAGAAATGAAAGTTAACGTGTCAGGTGGATATTACATCACTGTAAGCATCATAGTAACTGCCAGACTCGTAGTGAGTGAACCGGTATTTCTGTGTGGCGTGTGACTGTAGGACAATTTCAAAATATGCAAATACTAAACCTGGAAGAATTATAAAGTTTGTGATGGACAGTGTGGAACTCCAACAGGACAGTAACACATTGGTGTAGTTTTCAGGTTGATGGCAGATGAGGATTAATGCAGAGCAGTGTGAGGTGATGCACTGCGGTAGGAATGACATTGAAATGCAGTATAAAACAGGCTGTACGGTATAAAAAGGGTGCAGGAACAGAAGGCCCTGGGTGTAAATGAGCACAGAGTATTGAAGATGTCAGGACAAGTGGGGAGAACAGTAAATCTCACAGATTAGTTTCAGTATCTGAACTGTTTGCAGGAGGAGGTGTAGGAGGTAGCCTCCGTGCTCGCTTCCTGGGAGGTGGTGGTGACTATGTGTTGTGCGCCCACCCTCCTGCCCACCGAGACCGTGGGGATTCCATTTGTACCAGTTTGACACAAAAGGGAGATGGTAACAGGGCCACGGCTTCTACATTGTGCCGGGGGCAACGGAACGGAACTGCCAGTGAGTTAAAAGTGAGAATTGCACTTCACTGAACATTGCTCCTTACTCGGTTGGTGGGATGTGGATGTTTCAGAATCTCGCACTCGAATCGTCCCCGTCCTCTCCACCTCGTACCAGCGTCCTCCCCACATGTCAGCAGAAAGGTCGGTGAGGGAATGGATATCGGGCACTCCACCACGCAGCTTGGCCCTTTCTGTCCGATTCCAGGCTATTTCTCGTGGAATGGGAGGAAGGGACTGAAGGGGTGATGGCAGGAGTGGGTGGTCCAGTTGTTCGTGCTGGTGGAGGGGTCTGAATGGTGAGGTGTCCGGAGGGAGTCGGTCCACAGTGTTGTATCCATGCAGTGTTATTAATGTAGGGGGTGGAGTGTAGAGAGCGACAGAGACAGAGAGAGAGAGTGGGTATGGGGGAAGGTGCTGCATTTCGGAGTAAAAGTGTTGGAGCATGAGCCTTGTTCAGGGTAGGTGCTATAACAGATTCAAAGTGAGTGGGAGGGAGCAGACAGAATACGCTGACCCTTATCCTAACAGGCGGGGAAGGTTATTGATGCTTGCCCTGTGTTGCTGGACATTTCATCAGACTGCAGATACTGCAGTGAGCTGGGTGGGGAGGTAGACTATGCTCGGTGGGTCTGGTGGTGTGGTCCCCTCTGGGAAGAGAATGATCCCCATCTGTACTGGCCCATCCACCAGGACCTCCATGCACGTGTCGTCAAACCGTGGTGTAATTGCCCCTTATCTGCTATGCTCGGGGTAAACTGTGCGGGGCTGCTCTGAACTGAGAAAGCTCAACTATGTGCCATTGGCCTTTAAAAGCTGGCGCCAGTGCCAGGGATCGTGGAATATCTAGGGCCATTGAGGCGGTACTGATTACCTACAGTCATGATGGGTGGGAGAATTGCAATGGCATTGAATTGGGGGTCACCATGAGCTGAGGCGAGTTCGATAAGATAACACCAGGAAATTAGTTCGGCCTCGTGCAGACGATCCCTGTCACACTCAAAGAAAGTGTCACTGAGACAAATTATTGTTAGAATCAGCCCAATGAGTCGATTACTTTGCTGGTCCTACTCCCAGTTCCAAAGCTGCAGAACAAAAGTTCATCCAAAACTCTCCATCATCTGACATCACACCAAAATCCCATTTGCCCATCATTCATGGAAACACTGGCTTATGTTGCAGAAAACTATTGGAATATCTACATTTCAGCATTCTGGAAACTGTGAGCACATCCTTCCATGACATTGTCTTTGAATCTCGCGGTCTCTGTCTAAACACCAAACCCCTCCCATTTAGGGATATTTGAACCGACTCCCCGGCGATGTCTCTTTGGGCATGATTCTCGCACCCACAGCACCCCTTATCGTGGCACAGTGTAAATATGGAGCTGGAAATGGACGGGAGTTGCACATCCTGTCACTTCCAGCATGGGCTGCAAGTTAACCCACACTGGGCAGCGATCTAACGCAGTGTTCTGAGAAATGTACTGGGGTGATTGACACAGTTACACATCCAGGTCACATATCTCATCTGGGTTGATACATGAATGCACTGCTGTGGTCTGCATACCTTTTCACTCTCGGTAGATTGTGGGTTGTATTGCACAGGGCACCATCCTGGTCTGCACAGTGCTCCATGCTGAACACATACTCATCTGGGTTTATGGTGTCTGGTCTGGTTCTGTGAGAATGTGATATAACGAACCATTTCACTGGATATGGCAATGCCTTTATTTTTGTTCTCAATCATGTGATTGGGCCCTCCAAATTCTATCTCCTCCAGCCAGTCCCATTCTTCAGTCTAACTCCATAGTTCAGTAAGTTGTACCGTGCGTAATTGTCCAGTTTTAATGTGAATAACTGTTCTGTCTGTTTCCCTGTCCTTTGGCATTGCTCAAATTGGAGCATCAGGATTCACTTCTATAAACTTCAGTAAGGTAATTTCTCAGAGTCAACGGTCAAGCTAATGTAGCCTCAGCCTATTCATACTATCTCTGTAGCTCAACATCACCCGTCCCGGCCTCCAAAACCGTCAACATTCTTATAGAGTCATAGAGATGGACGACATGGAAACAGATCCTTCAGTCCAACCCGTCCATGCCGACCAGATATCACAACCCAATCTAGTCCCACCTGCCAGCACCCGGCCCATATCCCTCCAAACCCTTCCTATTCATTTACTCATCCAAATGCCTCTTAAATGTTGCAATTGTATGAGTCTCCACCACATCGTCTGGCAGATCATTCCATAAACACACCAACCTCTGCGTGAAAACGTTGCTCCTTAGGTTTTTTTTATATCATTCCCCTTTCACACTATACCTATACCCTCTAGTTCTGGACTCCCCGACCCCAGGGAAAATACATGGTCTATATCTCCTATCCATGCCCCTCATAATTTTGTAAACCTCTATAAGGTCAGCCCTCAGCCTCCGGCACTCCAGGGAAAACAGCCCAGCCTGTAATACAACAACATTTTTTTCTATAGCAATGAGAGCAGAATTAATGACTCTATTGCAGAAATGGCTGAACATAGTGAGCATTTCAGATGCTGGAGATTAGTGTCAAGAGTGTGGTGCTGGAAAAGCACAGCAGGTCAGGCAGCATCCGAAGAGCAGGAAAATCGATGCGTAAGGGAAAAGCCTGATTCCTGATGAAGGGCTTTTGCCCGAAATGTCGAATTTTCCGGCTTCTCGGTTGCTGGCTGACCTGCAGTGCTTTTCCAGCACCACACTCTGAATGCAGTGTATATCCCAGATGACCTCCTTTTTCACGACAGCAATTTCCCCTCCCATATAGTCGATGATGTCATCCAGAGCATCTCATCCACCTCCCACACCTTTGCATTCGGATCCCACCCCTCCAAACGCAACAGGGAAAGAACACCCCTCTTCCTCATCTTCCACCCCACCAAACCTCCAGATACAAGGCATTATCCTCCGCCATTTGCACCACCTACAATCAGACTCCACCAACAGGGATATATTTCCCTCCCTGCCCTTACCTGTATTCTGTAAAGAATATTCACGGCACGACTCCCTTGTCAGGTCCACGCCAGCCACCAGCCCATCCTCCATGCCTGGCACCTTCCCCTGCCACCACAAGAAGGGAAAACCTGCACCCTCACCTCCCCCTCATTTCCATCCGAGCCCCAAAGCATCCTTCCACATCCATCAGACTTTTACCTGCATTTACACAAGTCACCTACTGCATCGGTTGCTCCAGATGTTGTCTCCTCTACCTTGGGGAGACAGGATGCCAATGTATGGAACACCTCAGAGAACTTAGCTGGTGTACCCGCACCAACCAACCCCACCACTCTGTGGCTGAACACTTTGAATCCCCCTCCCACTTCGCCATAGACATGCAGGTCCTGGGCCTCCTCCATCGCCAAACCTTAACCACCCGCCGCCTGGAGGAAGATAGACTCATCTTCTGCCTTGGGACACTGAACTCACATGGGATCTGTGTGGATTTCACCAGTTTCCTCATTTCCTTCCCCACATGTTATCCCAGATCCAACCTTCCAACTCAGCACCGCCGCCATGAACTGTCCTACCTGTCCATTTTCATTCCCACCTAGCCGCTCCATCCTCCTCTCCAACATATCACAATCAAACCCAACTTTATTTACTTGTCAAATTCTCAGCTACCTTCCCCCAATCCACCCCCTTTCCATTTGTCTCTGAGTACCCTTGGGCCACAAGCCTCATTCCTGATGAAGGGCTTAACAGAAGAAATGTCGATGCTCCTCTGATGCTTGACCTGTGCTTTTGCAGCACTACATTCTCGACTTTGATCTCCAGGTTCTACAATCCTCACTTTCACCCATTAGCTAATGTATCCAGAAAAGCTCCCACCAGACATCTTGTGTAGCTGGTCTGTTATTATATCCTTGTCTCCTTTATAAATAGAGTGGGACATATACAGCCCTGCAGTGCTCTGGCAATACTCTCACATACAAGGAAAAGGTAAAAAAAAAAAGGTTTATAGTCCGTTGGTCAGTAACCCTCATCCATTCCATCCAGTCTCATTAAATATTCCCTTTTATTGTGATATAAAATGTTCTGTAAGGAAAGGGTTAGCTGAACTTGTTTGTTCAGTGACTGTGATTAATGTCAGTCTCCATGGATAATAATAATCCCGGTGTATGTTTTCCATCCACTAATGATAAATGGGCTCCATTCAATATGTTATGCCATAGTATGAGTAGGAGCATCACCCACAGCACTGACAGGGATCAGCAGCTCCAGAGAGGGGGTGGAGGAGAGATCAGAATCTGAGAATATTAGACTTGAATGTTACAACAATGGATAAGAATCTGAGAACATCAGACTGGGATGTTCCAACAATGGAACCAAATCTGAGAAGATTGAACTGGAATGTTCCAACAATGGACAGGACTTTATCCTATTATGTTTGGTTTTTTTCTACGTATTATGATCGGTTGTCATTATATTTACGGATCGATTATGCTCTTAGCATTATTCAATGTTTTTATTATCCTCTCCTGTCTATCGTTGGTGTGCCTGGTAAGTCTCACTGTCCAAATATATCTTATATAGTAATGACTGCATTACTGTTCTTTCATATATTCTTCACTTCTTGCCACTATTATTGTTCATGTTGAGACTCTGAATCGAGATATTCACTCTGTAGATTACGACTACCTGCATCAGTGAACTTGTTCAATTACTGTCTCCCTCCTTGCTTCTGGTAGTGTTACTGATGTGTCTCTATGTTGATCTACTCAGTTTCAGATGTGAACCATTGTCTCACTGTCCTTGTTATTTAAATATTGGGAACGTGGAGGTCTTCGACCTCTATTATGTTTACAAACTCCATTTCCTTCCTGGGACTCCATCTCATCCTTGGCAAATTCTTTTTTCATTCATTTGTGGGAATTGGGCACTGCTGGCTGGCCCGCATTGATAGCCCATCCTTATTTGACCATGAGACGGTGATGGCGAGCTGCCTTCTTGAATTGCTGCAATCCACTTGTTGTTTGTTGGCCGATAATGCCGGTACGAAAGGAATTCCAGGAGTTTGACTCAACTCCTGTGTATTTCCATGTCAGGGTAGTGAGTGGCTTGAAGGGGAACTTGTAGGTGGTGGTTTATACAGATGAATCACAACTTTGGTGATCCATTTGGCCATGAGCTGATTTCTAACACCATGCCTTGACCATTATTAACTTTAACTACTCACTGCGACAGAATATACTTCACTGACTTAATGATGACAACTATCTGCTGCTGTCACTCTTCGTTTGAAACCTGCAGAAGCAAATCTACTTCGAACTCATCCCAAAATCCTATCCATCAGACATTCCTGCGCTCGTTGATCTATATCGCTATTGTGTCTGGCAATGCCTTTATTTTAATATTCTCAAACATTTTAACTCATCTGTCCATCAAGGTTCCCTCAGTCTCTCTGTGTCGATTATCCAATCCCTGCCAGTGGTTCATATTTAACCTGGTTTTCTTCAAGTGTATTTTCTCTCAATGATTTTTCAGATTCAACCACCCCAACACACACACACACACACGCACACACACACACACACACAATACTGGTCCAATGGAGATAGGAATCTTCCCCTGCTGTGTGTATTTGATCTCTGTATCGTTCCCATGTGATAGTAAAGGTTTGTAATACTCCCCATGCTGGGCAGATAAACCAGTTTATTGTGCAATGCACTAGCATAGTCTGCAGAGCGCTCCATGTTGGTCTGTCACCTTTTCCCAGCTTATGTTGTTGGAAGTGTTCTGTGAAAATAATTCAGAATTTGATGTAACAAACCATTTCAGCTGATCTGAAAATACCCTTATTCAATGTTCTCATTCTTTTAATTTTGCTCTCTAAGGGGTCAATCCTCCAGTTAGTCCCACTATCCAGTCTTTTTCACCATATTTCCACAACATTTTCTCAGTTATTTAACTGTCTGTTTCTGTATTAAATGTGAATATCTCTGTCCCTCTGTATCTTTCCATGGCCTTGGTTTTCGTCTCCCTAGAGTATCGAGTGCTGACAGTGTGAAACTCAGAAACAGTGAAATCGTGTGTCTTGGGGTGTTGGTAAGTTCCCAGTGTGTCCAATGTGGTGTTCCATGTCGGAAGTGAGGGTGTGTGTCGGGCGGATGTTTACTTCTCGGTGTGTCCCATGTGGTGTTCCATGTTCAAGGGAGTGTGTGTCGGGCTGTGGTTCACTTCCCGGTGTATCCCATGTGGTGCTCCATGTTGGATAGGGGTTTCAGCGGTTTTGACTCACGTCTTTGGAAGATAGTCTGTGCCTGTCCACTGAATGTCTAACTTTTGTGCCTGTCCCTCTGAGTTGATCGTGTGGTCAGTAACATGGAGAGTCCCCTTGAGAATCATTGTAAAGGACTAGATATCTAACATCTCTGACAATGTTGTCACTTAAAAAAAAAGATTATTGTCTCCTTTTCTTTAAAGAGAGATCTTAAAGGCCGAACTGTCTACTGCAACTGGTTGAAGTAAATAACATAGGAGGCGTTTAGGTTTTCTTTTATTTAAATATTGATTACAATGGCCAGTTCTCATAGACCAGGCTTTCCAGTTTTTCTGAGCTATAACTGTCACCAGGTGTTTGCAGTCGGAGGTAGGTTGGATGCTTCAATAAATGATCTCTTGCTGCTATTGTCTCTGAAATATGTCTTGATGCTGTGTCCTCGTGGGTTGGAGAACTGCATGCAAGACTGATTGGCCTTGGATGTGTCTTTCTGCCAAGGGATGAGTTTATGGAATGTTAGTACATGGGAATATTTCATTAGAAGACGGTACTGTATCTATTATTCACTTAATGTTTCCAGTGGTTAAGTTATTCTAAACACCTCTTCTTTTTGTATGCATTTTTATTTGAGTGTTTAAATGAATTGTGTTTTGCTTACAGTTGAGTTGTTTGACCAGCCGCATCACATCTGGAATACCCATTTCACATCTACATTTACTATAAGGTTGTGGGGCAACATGGTTGCTCAGTGGTTAGCACTGTTGCCTCACAGCACTAGGGACCCGGGTGCAATTCCCGCTTATAACTGTGTGCAGTGTGCACATTCTCCCTGTGTCTGCATGATTTCCACTGGGTGCTCTGGTTTCCTCCCACAATACAAAGATGTACAGATCAGGTGAATTGGTCATGCTAGATTTCCCATAGTGTTAGGTGCATTAGTTAGGGGAAAATATTGGGTAGGCGATTGGGGTTGGGTGGTTTGGTCTTCGGTGGGTCAGAGTGGACATTGGGCCATAGGGCCTGTTCTACCTGGAGAAAACCCACGCGGGGACGGAAAGAATGTGCACAGGGAGATTGTCGGGCTCAAAGGCAGCGTCTTATAGTTGTTAGTGTCTTTTGGTCTGGGTGTTGAATTCATTTGGCTTGTACAGTGATTTGTGTAGTAATGTCTATTTCTGTCTCTAAGAGTACTCTGGGTTTGGAAGAAGTAAAGTTGGAGATTTTACAAAAGGTGAGCAAAGCAAAGCTTTTAGAATTGGCAGAGAAGCTGGAGTTAGGTTTGTGTTTTTCTGTGAGAAAAGGAGTGACAATTGCAGCTATAGCTTGTCATTTAAAGTTTGGTGGAAACACCATCAGAATCTTTGGAAATGGCTAGAATTCAATTGCAGATGAGGTAGCTTGAACACAAAAAGGAATTGAGACAGTTTGAAATAAAATTAAAAGTAGAATTAAAAGAAGAGGGGAGGAAGAAGAAAGACAGAAAAATGAAAGCAGAAAAGAATAAAGTGAAAGAGTTTCAACTTCAAAAGTGAGCAACTTGAAAGGAAAGTCGACTTAGCAGGATGGAGATGTTGGTAGACGGTGGGTTGAATGAGGAGGATAGTGAGGATGAGCAACTCTACGGCAGCCAACGGCCTGATGGGAATCTGTTTAAATATGTACAGGCATTGTCTAAATTTGATGAGAATGATGTAGAAGTCTTTTCAACATCATTTGAGAAAGTGGCTACACGAATGCAATGGCCACTGACCATGTAGATTTAGTTGATCCAAATAAAGCTGGTAGGTATAGGGAGTGGGATATGAGCATTCCTCTCGACAGAGGTATCTAGCCAGTATGAGGAAGTGAGGAAAGCCATCTAAAGTGAATATGAGCTTGTGCCAGAAGCCGACAGACAGTGTTTTAGAAAATAAAATTGTGTCCCTGGTTAAACGTACATGGATTTTGAAAGGATCAAACAAAATAATTTTGAAAGGTGAGTCAGGGTATTAAAAACAGAGCAATTATTACACTCTTAGAGAGATTCTTACTTTGGAGGAGTTAAAAAAACTCACTTCCTGTAGTCGTGAGAACTCATGTGGAAGAGCAGAGAGTTGAAATGGCATGATCAGAATCTGAAATGGCTAATGGCTTTCAGTTGGTCCATAAATCAAAGTTTGGCTTCTGGGAAGGCTTAAGATGAATGTGCAAGATCTTAAAATGTATACCTGTGCGTAAGGTTTCGTGGCATATGCCAGGAGTAGCAGGTAAAGGGGTTACAGCATTACGAGGAACAGAAACATGTAAATCTTTTAAACTGAGATATGAGGAGATATGTCATTGAGAAGGACTATGAGGGAGATGAGAAGTGCTCCATTATGTAACGTGTGGTTGGAGTGTCCAGTGGAACCATCAACAGAAATATTTCACAACTAGGAAGGATGTCTTGAGCTTGATGTTGGCGTTACAACATTTCAGCATTTAAATTGCCAATAACGTGTCTGAGACAAGTATACATATAGTGATCATAACGCCTGAAGGTTTTTCGAGAAAGTTAGGAAGAAAACTTCCAATCTGTTCAGCTAGATTTATTATTTTTGCCATTCAATTTGGAAGTTATACAAGTAACAGGACGAGAAACTGTACTTGCTTACAAGTTGCCGAGACTTGGATGAAGGAAAACAGAAGCGTTCTGTGGCAGAAGTAAACTAACTGAAATAGATTGGAGTTGTGAATGTTTGCATGCTTAGTGTCAATCAATATATATATAGTAGTCTGCTGAACCAATCAGAATAACGGGTGTAAAATGAGGCCATATTTGTACATTGTTTTTTTTTCAAACGGTTAGTTGTGTCCACTTTAAAAAAGTTATTTTCTCTGGGATATGTTTTTTTGAAAAGAGGTCTTAAAGGCAGAGATGTCGAACTTCCGCCTGAAAACAGCTTAAGTAAACAACTGAGTAGGTGTTCAGGTTTTATTAAAACATTGGAAACAATGGTAAGGCAGTGGCCAGCTCTCCCAGAACAGGTCATCTCGTTTTGTTTTTAGCTGCAGCATTCAGAAGCTGGTTAGAATCCCAGAAGGGGTGAAAGTTTCAATACTTGATCACCAGCTGCTATTCTCTCTGAAAACTCTCTTATAGTTGCTTCGTCCTGGATTGGAAATCTTGCACATACGATTTTGTGTTTGAATTTACCTTTATGCCGGGGGTTTGCTTATGGGATGTTCCTGTATTAGCACAGTTACTTAGTAGAAGGCACCGTATTTATTGTTTGCATAGTTATTCCAGTAGAGAAGCTATCCCAAATTTTTCTTCTCTTTGATTGTGTCTTAATAGGAATCTTTGAATGGATTGCATTTTGTTTCACATTGAGTGAGTGACCAGTTGCAACATATCTGGAACACACAGTTCACACCTACACTTAAAATAAAGAAAAGTTAAGATCGAGGCTGCCAGTTTAAAATATTTTGAGGTGGTCTGGCCTGGTCCATAACACTTGTAGCTGCGGGGCTTCTGATTGTCTCCTGTTATTGAAAAGTTAGTGGAGGGGTTGGGGATGGTTTGCTGGAGCTGGTCTCAGATATTCAGGAAGACTTGAGGATTTGGTGAACCAACTCTGTGTGGAGCCTGGGGACTGTAGCTACAGCATCTGGGTGTGTAACATGAACAACAAATGAAGCAGAGGCTGCAGAGAGGGGAAGCTCGGAAACTACCAAGTTAGTGTGTGTGGGGAAAGGGGTCTGCTGGATCCACCAGGTGTTTTCCCGGAACAGCTTTCCATGCTGCACTTAACTCTGGAGCAGAGTGTGAGGGGTCCCTGACTGAACAAGGAGCTGGGCACAGAGCAGGGTGTCACCTCCTTCAACACGACCTGCAGCTGCACACCAGGGGGAGGATGGTGCTGCCAGGGGCTGTTATGGTCACAGATTCAGTCAGCTTCTATGATCCAGAACTTTCCAGGCAGTACTGGGACATATCCATGATCTCCCAATATCTCAGCATCAATGTCACCATTTGGTGACAGAGGATATATATGCTGAATGAGGTGAGTGTTTTCTCTCTCAGCAGAGAATTGCTGAGTGTATCCGTGTTTTCTCAGTATAGCAGGATTCCCGATGATGTACATGGCTCTGTGGGGTCCCCATGTTAATGAGGAGAGCTACAGGAACTGAAGGAACTCTAACCTCATTAATGTTACAGTGTACCCATGCACGGTACAGCATGTTGGTGAATACCCACTGTCCTGGTGGCAGCTACTGCCTCTTCATTCAGAAACAGTCAGCCATTCCCATCGTCTTTGAGTCTCCATTCGGAATGAAAGGATAGCCTTTCAGATAATGGCTGTCCCCTTGGTACACGGCGCCAAACAGCCTCCCCCTGACCACTCCCCCGCCAACTAACCACATCAAACTATCCCGTATGTACTGAGAGCAATGGGTCCACCGGGAATGCCAGGGAGCAGACCATCAGGGAGATGGAGCAACACTTCCCATGTCTGAATGTGTCAGAGTGAACTCTCCAGTACACATTGTATCACTATGTCGTGTAATCCCTCTCCATTTCAGAAACATATTGCCTTCCATTCTTCCTAAAAAAGCTGGCAGGTTATATATTCTTTTATATTCCACTTGACAAAGTATTAGTCATTGACTTTCCCTTTCATATCAATTTGCAGACTCTCCACATTCTCTTGATAACTTAATGTCTTGCTTATCTTAGTGTCATCACCAAACTTAGTAGCAGCACATCAGTTCTATCATCTTGATCATTGATATCTATTATAAACAGTTGAGGATACTGCACTGGTCACTGTTGGCAACACTGGTCACGCTCTGTGGAACTGTTTAAGACAGATTTATCCGGAGTGCCTGCTTGCTGTCTGATAACCAGTCCTCCCCCATTCTCATGTAATAACGTCGAAGGGCTGAATAAGAACGAGGTGCATCAGTCAGCAATCCAGCCCCGTGAGTCTGTTCCGCCATTGAATACAATCATGGTTGACATCATCGCGGTCTCAGTCCAACGTTCCTGCCCACTCTCATACCCCTTTATTTATTCAATGTCCCAGCATCCCCTGCAATCTGGGGTAGAGAATTACACAGAGTCACAACCCTTTGTGATAAGTAGATTTTCCTCACCCCTGTTTTAAATCTACTCTGTCTAATTCTAAAACTATGATCTCTTGTTCTCGTTTGCCCCATAATGGGAAATGTCCATTCGACACCGACATGGTCAATCACCTTTAACATGCTCCAGACCTCAATGAGGTCTCCTCTCAGTCTTCTAAACACCAGAGAGTATCGGTCTGAACTGCTCAAATTCTCTTTAAAAGAAAAAAAATCATCTCTGCAATCAATCTAATTAATTGATCAGTAACTTCAGTGTAACTACATACCTTCTGCAATCAGGGCACCAAACCTGAACACAGTATGTCAGTTACAGTCTCCCTAATAACTTGCAGAATTGCAGTAATTCCTCCCTCCCTTTATACTCTATTCTTTTACAAGTAAATGCTGAAATTGCACTTGTCTTTCTCATTCCCTGCTGTACCTCCATGTGAATTTTCTGTGGTATGCACAAGGACACCCAGATGCCTCTGCACATAAGCACTCTGAAGTTGATCTCCATGTCCATAACATGTTCAATTCCTCTGACCAAAATGGTTAATCCCATATTATCCACATTAAATTTTAGTTGCCAGAGGTGGCACACTCATCTAAACTGTTCATATCCATTTGTAAATGTTCTACATCTTCATTACATCACCCTACTTTTCCACTTGTTTTAGTGTCAGTTAAAAATGTGGCTTTAGTGTTTTCTCTCCTCTCATCCAAGTGAGGAAGTGAGGACTGCAGATGCTGGAGACCAGGGTTGAAAAGTGTGGTGCTGGAAAGGCGCAGCAGGTCAGGCAGCTTCCGAGGAGCAGGAGAATCGACTTTTCGGGCATAAGCCCTTCTTCAGGAATGAGGCTGCTGTGCCAAGCGGGCTGAGATAAAAGGTAAATGGGGGGAGTTTGGGGCAGGGGCGCTGGGAATACTATAGGTGGAAGGAGGTGAGGGTGAGGGTGATAGGCCGGGGAGGTGGTGGGGGCGGAGAGGTCGGGAAGAAGATTGCAGGTCAAGAAGGCGGTGCTGCATCCGGGGTTTGGGACTGAGAAAAGGTGGGAGGAGGGGAAATGAGGAAGCTGGAGAAATCTACATTCACGAAACGTCGATTCTCCTGCTTCTCGGATGATGCCTGGCCTGCTGCGCCTTTCCAGCACCACACTTTTCAACTCTCATCCAAATGATACAATAAATGGTAAATTTTCGGGTCATGTGGTCTGAACTCTATGGAATCCCAAAAGTTGCCAACCATTAACGAAACAACTATTCAATCTCTCTGCATTTTTTTGGCTCACCAGCCCTCTATCCAGGCGAATGACCTCCTCCCAAACCCATGTCCTCTTATTTTACAGCTTAATATTTTGGGCAGCGTTTAATCAGTCCCTTTGCAATGCTCAGGTACTTTCCTTCTCCAGGATCGCAATTGTCTACTTTGCTTGTCACATCTTTTAAGAACTCGAGCAAACAAATTCTTTAAAAATAATGCTGATTTTGATGTATTTGGTTTAACTTTGCAAATCCTCTGTTGTTAAAAATTAATAATGGATTCTCACAATTTCCTTTAATTCCTAACACTATGTTCACAACCTTTTAATAACAAGTGAAGGTGATTATCCTAATTCCTACCCTTTTTGTAAACTCTACGTTCCCTTTCCCATGTTCCTGTGTAACAGGCACAAAGCTTTAAAAGATTTGTTCCAATCGTTGTGTAATAGACATGAGTGTCTGAATGGATTCACTCATTTCCTGGTTTCTACGCTCAATGGGATGAATCTCCCCATGGTGTTCCTACATTATAGTCTCGATGGCCGGAATGTCCTGATTTACAGATTCAAGATCTGCTTCTCCTCCGGATAATATGTCAGAATCCTGTGGGATTGTGGAATCTCCCTGTTGCTGTATAACAATTTGAGGGGCTGAAGGATCTCTTCATATTCCTTCACAACAGGCTCGAGATACTGAACAATATCCTCCTTCATCCCTGAAATGGGTTCGAACGAGTGATTTGTCTCCTCCTGTTCCCACACAACAGACACATGGGTGAATTACCTCCACCTTTCCATAACAAGTCTCAAATAATTTTATCTCCTTCTTTGATTCTCGTGCTGAATGGCCTCATGCTATTCTAGTGTACCAATCTCTTCCAGTTTCTGTGTTATAGACTTGAGGAGGCTGAATGGACTGATCCTGTTACTGTATAACAGGATACTGATGCCTCATGGCCTATTCTGCGTGCAGTGTTATCGACTTGAGGAGCTGACTGACCTCCTCATGTAACTGAATAGGCACTAGCGGCTGAATTATTTTGTCCTGTTCTGGTGTAACAGGTTCGAACGCCTGAATATCCTTCTGCTGTTCCTGTGTAACAGGCTGGAGAAATGGAATTGGCTGTGTAATTGGTTTCTGTTTCAGACTCTTTCCGGTGCTCTATGCAAAAAAAATCATCTTTCATTTTGTAAACTCTAATGCATATTGTATCAGACTGATCATCCTTTCCTTATAAGTTAAACACTTGATTGCAGGAATCAGTTGAGGGAACCATCTCTGAGCTGCTTCCAACAAAACAGTATCCTTTCTTCAATGAGGAGATGAAGTCTGTACACACTACTCCAAATGTGATCTGATTATGATCGTGTACAACATCAGCAACAATTTACGAACCTGATGTAAAGTTCCCACCCAGTTTAAAGCACTCTCAGCTGTCTGGGGGAATACATAGAATTGTTGAAAGATCATTGTCCTTCTCTACTCCACCAGCATAACGGGAGAGTTGGTGAAAATGTCATAATAACACTTGGGAAGAATGAATGACATGACGAGATGATCTCCACATCCAAATAGGTTTCACCAAATATCTCATATGAACCTACCATTAATCTCCCCAGAGGCCACATCAGTCAGATTCCACAGAATCTGGTAAGGTGAAGCGAAGAAACAGCAAGGAGAAGCAAAGATTGATGGGAGTTATATATCAAAGTGAAAGTTGCAATACAAAAGTTGAGTATGTTATAAAACAGGAAATTAGATACCCAGGTCTATGCGTACCACAGTAATAATGAACAATTTCAAGCTACAGCTAAACTGTGTTAACCCACGTGAATATTAATGCAGGGTAAAGGGATTTCATGAGCGTATTTGAGATGGTTTTATTTAACAGTATATTGAGCACTGAGGTGGAGTTCAGGCTGTTTTGACATTGATGTAATGTGATCGGAAGAGCTAATTGAAACCCTGCTGAAAAGGAGGTTTCGGGAATAGTAATTATAATGTATTGAATTTTATATGACGTCTGAATATAAAACAGTTTTTTTTTAAATTGTGGCCATAAACCTGAGTCATGCAAAGCAGGAAAATATGAGGCGCAAATTAGCTTCAGTGAATTGGAGAAGTACATGAAAAAGATTTACTGGAAGACAGGCAATGGTTGTTGTTTAAATAAACACCTTAAAATGTACAATATACACATGTCCACCACAGTTCAAACAGCAAAGGGGTAAGGTGACGTAACAATAGTTCACAAAAGAAGTTAAAGGTCGCATTAGATCAAAGGAAGCAGCTCAGAAAAATGCCAGATATTGTTGTAAGCCATGGGTTCAGAGACATTTGAGGGCCAATGAACTGATAAAGAAATTTTAAAAAGAATGCCAACGAACAAGAAGCATAAGGATGATCAAACGCTTCTCTCGATACTTGATGGGAAAGTGAAGGCAAGGACACGTGTGGAATGGGGAATATCCACACAAGATAATTCCTTGCAGAGAACTAGGAAATTGCAGAGAAACTGAACAGTTACTTTCATGCCTATCTTACTAGAGGCAAGATTAACTGATGGAGAAACTCAGTTTGTGTTCTCCAGTGATTGCCAAAATGAAAGGAGAACGCAGTGAAGCTTAGAAAGTTCACACGGAGAGACGGACTGACACAGGGGCAGGGAGATGTGTTGCCAGGCAAGGGGAGGGAGAATCCCAAGATGTTCTCCACGTACATCAATCAGAACAGAATAACCAGAAAAAAACTAGGGCCCATTAGAGACCAAGGGAGCACTCTGTGTTTGAAGCTGGAGAACATTGATCGATTGCGACATGAGAGCTCTATATCTGTTTTACTTCGGAAAAGGAGATTGCAGGGACAGAATTCAAGAAGATGGATTGGGAAGCTCTTAAACAGACTGATATAAGATGTGTGCAGAGATCGGAGGCTATTGCTGGTACAAAATTGCACTGATTGCCAGGTCTGGATGAGTTGCATCACAGGCTGCTGTTGGAGACAAAGGACAAAAGGCCCTGACTCAAATTTTTAAATCGAATCTGGCCACAGGGAAGTTGAAGGTGCCAGATGACTGGAGAAAAACTAATGTGGTCCCACATTACAGGAAGGATGGTGGAAATAGAACGGAGAACTGTAAACCAGTAAGTATTTGCTCAGTGTTAGGGCAAGTGCTGGAGAAAATAGGAAAGGCGAAAATTGATCTCTATTTGGGGAGGCAAGGTTTAATTAAGGATAGACTGCATGACATCATCAGAGGGAAGTCATACCAAATGAATGTTATTGTATATTTTCGAGCTTGTTGTTTATATGGTTTTTCAGTAAGGCCTTTGACAAAGACCATATGGGAAGCTGATTTTTTTAAAAAAGTCATGATATCAAGGGTAACTTAGTGAGTTACATCAAACATTGTCTTATTGGCAGGAGACAGAGGGTGAATGCAAAAGGCTGTTTGTGTGACTGGAGACCAGTGTCCCCTGATGTACCACAGGCATCAATGCTGGGTTTATTAGTATTTATGGCATTCATAAATGATCCAGATGTGAATGTGTAGGGGGATGGGAGAGTGTGATATTTAAGTTTGTATTTGATACAAAGATTAGCCGGATGGTTGGCAGTGAGGAGGAAGGCCTTATGTTACAAGAAGATACACATGGAATGGTCAGATGGTCAGATGGATAGTAACCCTGATAAATATGAGATGATGTACTTTGGAAGAAGGAACCAAAAATCGGAGTATACAGTGAATGGCAGCTCAATACGAAGCTCAGAGGGTGTTTCTCCACAGATCCCTGAATGTGACTGCACAGGTTAACAAGTTAGGGAAAAAGTGATGACTGCAGATGTTTCAGATCAGAATCACGAAGAGTAGTTCTGGAAAAGCAGTCGGTCGGGCAGCATCCAAAGAGCAGGAGAGCCGACGCTTCGAATATAAGTTATCATCAGGAATGATGGGTCACATTACTGGTGAAGAGCTTATTCTCGAAACATCGACTTTCCTGCTTCTCGGATGCTGGCTGATCTGCTGTGCTTTTCCAGCAAAACACTTTTTGACTGAGGTTAATAGATTAGTTAAGAAGGCAGCCGGAACCGTAGGCACAGCCTTCATTCATCAACATATACATTGTCAAAGCTATAAAGTCTATAGTTAGGCCAAGATGAATTGTGTGTAGTTCTAGAAACCTTATTACAGGAAGGATGTAATTGTATTGGAGGGGTGCAGAGGAGATTCACCAGGATGTTCCCTGCGATGGAGCATATCAGCTATGGAGAGAGGCTGGGTAAGCTCGGGTTGTTTACTTTGGATCACAGAAGGCTGAGGGAGAGGTGATTGGGAAAGGTAAGATTACGAGGGCGATTTTCAGAAATATTTTTGCTGAAGTCCCAAGCCCAGTGTGCAAAATCAAATCTTATGGGATTGTGGCGAATATTTGGACATGGTTTCAGAATGGGACAGCTGGCAGGAAAGAGTGAGTAAATGTTTTTTGATTTTGATTTTATGACCAGGTGCATTTTACAGGATAAATATAATAAAATACAGCGAAAAGTGTCCACGTGTTGCCACAAAGTGGTGCCATTTTGAATAATTGAAGAAAATGGAATTAAAAAAGGATACAGTTTGAAGAGAGCTGATGGCATTGTGAGCCAACTCCTCACCATCGACCACCGCTGCAAACCAATTCCTCCATGACAGCTACATCACCATCTACACCAGACCCCAGCAACATTGAAGATGCTGATCCTCAGGCATCATCTTTGCCACTGGGCCTATACTCCTCCATCACCAGCTCGTTGCCCCCTGTGCCAGACCGTCCCAATGTCAGAGACATGTCTCTTACTGCTAGACCCACATCATTGATGTTACCATGATGGTCTTCCACTATCCGCTTCATCACCACCAGTGCAGGACCCAATCACCAACAAGTCTCTAATCCTCAGACATCACCTTTTGCTGCTGGGCCCTATCTCACCCACGTTGCCTTTGCTGATGTAACAGCTGTCAATTCCAGGTCCTGTGCTTGCTCCGGAAAAGTAAGTAAGGACTCACTCTCCTCTGCACTGCGCTCAGCTTGAGGTCCAAACCCTGGGTCCAGCTTGAGGTCAGTAAGTTACAGAAAGAAATGTGGGGGAGACAATAAGAAAAGGAAGCATGTAAGAGTGCACAAGCTCCAGCAAAGCAGCCCTTGGACCGGAAACACTGGATTAAAAGGATCATTTTATTGGAGACGAAGGCTCGTGGGGTATCTCAGGAATATGTCCTTGGTCCATGCTATTCGCAAACATCCCAAACAATTGGTTGAATGAATCAATTGCAATATATCTCAATCTGCTGTAGGAGAAATGCATTGAGGAGATCCTCAGCCATGATGAGAACGTGTAGGCTCACTGTGTTGAATGACATACTCCTTTCCTGAGGTTTCTGTGCAATCCGTGGGAATGTTCTGTAAATATTGTCACAAGCTCTCAGATGTTAGGAAGGAGGCCTCTGCAGGGTCGACAGGACTGTGTTTCCCATTCCCTTTTCCGATATCGAGGCTGGTGCCGGGTGTTCTGTTCGGGTTATCCTTTAAGACCTCGGAGCAGTTTAATACAATTCAGTGTCTTGCTTGGCTGTTTCAGAGACCATTGAAGAGTTGATCACATGTCTCTGTGTGTCTGGAGTCACTTTTAGGCCAGACCAGGAAAGCACGGGAGATTCACTTCCTGAAAGTATATTTGAGAAGCAAACTGGTGGTTACAATCGACATTGGCTTCAAGGTCATTGTTACTGACACCAAATTTTAGACCTTGACATTTCATTAATTGCTTTTAACTTCCACCAGCTGCTGGAGCATTTGTTTGGTCTTGGTTGGTAATCCAGTGACATTTCCACAACAGCACCAGTTCCACATGGGGACCTATTGGAAACCAAACTGAGCAGGTAATTTTTGTGCTGCTTCACGGCTCTGTCAAAAAGACCTCCCAACCATTTGACTGTTGTAATGGCGTTGAGGGGGTGATATTGGTCATGCTGTAATTATTTTCCTCTTAAGGGACTTGTCATAGTAATTTTCCACATTGTCAGGTAGATGTCAGAATTGGAAATGCAATGAAATAGCTTCCCCAGGGACAGGGCTTGTTGTACACTGCCTATGTCGTACCTACTGTGTTCAGTTGTTTCTTCAAGTCACATAGAGCGAATCAAACTGTTTGAAAACTGTCATCTGTGATTCTGTGGGCATCCTGACAAGTTGAGTTGAATCATAAACTCAACACTTCTGGCTGAGTATGGGGTAGATAGGAATCCACTGATGTGCAGGGCTGTTCCATTATTTAGGATGGGGACATGTGTATGACCCTGTCCTGCAGTGAGTTAATTAATCCATTTTGACTGGGTGTGGCAGGACTGCTGAGCTTCGATCTGATCTGTAAGTCTTTGTATTATTACGCCCTCTCTATCAGATGTTAGTTCTGCTGTTTGGAATGTAACCAGTCAAGTGTGGTGGCTTTAACAGGTTCTCATCAGTTTTAGGGGCACATGGTTCTGACCCTGGAATGTTTACCCACATTCATCACTGAACCTTAGATCAGCTTGATGGTGATTGTAGACTGGGGGATTATCCGGGGCAAACAGTTACAGATTATAGTTTTATATAATTCTGCTTCTGTTGTTGCTGTAGTCTACAGCACCACGTGGAATACACGGTTTGAGCTGCAATATCTCTCATACAGTTCAGTTGCCTGTTCCCCAGTTCACACCGAGACCCATTCACCCATCAGCCATGTACTCAGTGACCTTCTCTGGTTTCTGATGTGGTCCACGTCCAAATTTATATTCTCATTCCACTGAGGGCCTCTCCATGGTGTCACACTTACAGTTTGTCTCATTCCTCATCATGCTTTAATATATTCATCTGAATCCTTTCCCTTCCAGTATGTGCTACCTTCTGTGTTTAGAGTGAATACATCTCCCACTAATTCTCTCCCTAAGAGTAAGAGCTCTGTAATGTCAGTGATGCCAGCCTTGCATAGTTTCAGAACCAATGAATTTGTGCATCTTGTGTTATCTTTCACTTCCAGGTATATGGTGCTCCAACTTGGATAGGGGGTTTGAACACATTGGCACACGTCTTTGAAGCGTGTTGAAAAACAGAAATTGCTGGGGATGTTAAGCAGGTCTGGCAGCATCTGTGGAGTTAAAGTAGAGTTAATCATTGGTTCCAGTGATCGTTCTTCAAGGCTCACCAGTTCTTTTTTTGTTCTGGATTCAGATTTCCGGTATCAACTGTTATTTGTTTTATTGAAAATATGTTATGTTCATTCCTACAGAAACACAGCAGATCTGCAATATCTACAGTGACAGAGAAACTGAGTTAACGTTTCAAGTCCAGTATGGCACTTCTTCAGAACAGAAAAGGATTGGAAAAAGGGATTTTTAATCCCTTCCAGTAGTGGAGGTAGTGGAGGCTTAATGAGAAACAGACGGTGTGGAGGCGCAATGTCACTGACAAATGGACTTCTGTTTGTGGTAAAACAGAATCAAATGTAAACTGAGTATACATTAGATTGTAAAGGGGGGCATTGAGTTCCTTAATTGAGTGCAAGACAAACGATTCACAAACATGGCAAGTTCATTGGGAGACCAAGAGAAGGAATGTATGAAGATTTGATAACAGACATAATGGCGTCATGCTGTGAAATTATGGAATTGAATATTAACTCCTACAGGCTGTAACGTACCAAAGTGAAATGTGAGGTGTTACTCGAGCGTGGGTTGTGCTTCATTGGAACATTGCAACTGCCCAGGACTGAAATGTTAGCGCGAGAGCAAGGTAGGTTATTGAAATGGGAAACAATGAGATGGTCAGGGCTCTTCCTACAGACAGAATGGGAGTGTTCCTCAATGCAGTCTCTGTTATGTCTCCCCAATTTAAAGGAGACTGAATTGTGAGCATCAATAACAGGAGACTAGATTGAAAGATTACAAGTGAAATGCTGCTTCTTCTGGAAGGTGTATGTTGGGTTGGTAAGAAATGAGGAAAAGTTAGCGATCTTTTCAGATGTCCAAATGTATTTGTTCTTACATGTAGAATTACATGTTCCACAACTTGGAGAGAGTTAGTACTACAGATGCGAGAGGCCAGAGTTAATAATCCTGGAGCTGGAGAAACACAGAAGACCAGACAGAATCAGAATGAGCAAAATGGAAATATTTTGATATTGGACCTTTCGTCAGGACTGGTGAGGTGGAGAGGAGCCCAGAGATGGAGTGATGGGATATGGAAGGGCGAATGGTTGGCATGATGGTGGTGTATGCATGCAGGTATGAGGTTACTGTGATTGGTCAGTGAAAGGGTGGAGCAGATATGTGAGTGAGAAAATGGACAGGTGGGTCTGGTCAGGGAGAAGGGACATGGGATAAGGCTGCGTGTGGAGGGAGTTTGAAGCTTCTGCAGTCAATATTGAGGCCATTGGGCTATCACCTTCAAAGATCAACTCTCAGGTGGTGTTCCTCTGACAGTGGACAGGCTAAGGATGGGCACGTCCCCGGTCGAGTTGGAGGGGGAATTAAAATGGAAGGTAACTGGAAAGTCGGGATAGTTGTTGTGTTCAGAGCACTGTTGCCTGATCCTGCCCCACCAAGCACGTCTCCAACTCCCGATGTGGTCTCCTCTCTATCGGTGAGACCAAAGGGAGTTTCAGAGACATCGTCATGGAGCATCTGCTCTCTGCACGCTTTAACCAAACCTACATTCCAGTTGCCATTCATTTCAATTACTCGCTCACACTGCCCCACCTCCCCTTGCTCATCCAGCGACAGGTCCATCCTTTGCCTCCTCCAGTGTCAGAATGAAGCCAAATATAAACGAGGGAACACAACCTGATCTTTCAGCTTCAGAGCTCACAGTTCACTGGTCTCAATATTGACTTCACTGGCTTCAAAATCACTCCACCCACAGCCTTATTCCATGTTCCCCTTCCCTGACCTGACCTAAGCTGTGCATCTTCCTATTCGCATATCCGCTGCAACCTTTCCACTGACCAATTCACATATCCCCCTACTTGCATCCTCTATCGTTATCCCATTTACGATGTTCTCAGACCCACGCCGCTCCCTCTATTTACTTCCCAGCTCCCCTTCCCCCACCCCAATCATGATGAAATATTTCAGCCTGAAACGTTGACTTTCCTGTTCCTAGGATGCTGTCTGACCTACTCTGCTTTTTCAGCTTCATATGTATTGCTATATCTGCAGCAACATATTTTGTTGTGCATTTTATACATTTTATTTTATTTTAGCTGTTTACTGACAAGCGTATCTCAACATTCTCACTACATGGTCAAGGAAACAGTCTCTTTGTCACGAATGCTCCTGTCTGCTTCGAAATGATTTCCTTTGTTGTAACCGTACTTTCAAGTCCGTTGTTAGCAATAGCATTGTAAATGTAACTCTTGTTATGCTGTAACTTAATGACACAATGTCCAATATACTTCAGAACTTCCTTGTTCTTATACTCCACGCATCTATTCATAAACCTAAAGATTCATTAAGTCCTTCTATACAACAGTTTCAACTTGCCTGGCCATTTGTAATTTCCTGTCTTCTGTGTCTCTCTCTCTTTATATTTACCAGTCCTCCCTCACTCCAAAATTTCCTGAAAGATCACCAGCAATCCATCTGCAATCATCTTCGGCATCTATTTAGAACTATGGGGTGTTCTCTAACTTGTCTCGCTGATTGATCCAACTAAATCTTCCCCGGCTCCTTCTCCTTACTGGTGGTCCCGATACTCACCTTTACCCTCTGACTGTCTTGAAATTCTGGTATTTTGCCGGTGTCTTCCACCGTGAAGATTGTTGCAATGTATTCAATTCCTCTGCCATTCCATTGCTTCACATAACTATTCAAGCTTTATTTTCCAACATTCCTTTGTTTGTTCTTTACTCCCTGTCTTCCTTGTTATATATCTAAAAATCGCTTTCAATGTTCTTTTACATAATTAACAAGCGTAATATTATATTTCACCCTCTCCTCCCATTTGCTGTTCTTAGTTATCCGTGCTGGAATTTATAGGCTTCGTAATCGGCTAGATTCCCAATAATCTTCACCACATTGTGCACATTTTCTTTTGCTATTATGCTGTCCCGGAGTTCATTATCATGCACAGATGCCTTGCTTTCCACTGAATATCTTTCTTCTTACTTGGGATGAATTTCTGATGTGCTCTTGAATTATCTCCAGAAACTCCCGTCATTGCTGCTTCACCATATTCCCGTGCTCAGCTCCCCTTCCAATTAACTCTAGTCAACTCCTCCCTCATGTCTTTTTAGTTACATTACTCAATTATAAGTCATCTCATCCAAAAGTGACCAATAAATATAAACTGAAGGAGGGAGGTTTGAGGCATGGGACATGAAGAACGATTGGAGGACTTATTAACTAGACAGAAAGATAGAGACAGAGAGAGAGAGAGAATACAGACGTGGAGATGTAAAAATAGAGAAGTCTACATGATTGATAGAATTAGATGTGCTTCCGCATTTGGTATGACAATTCCTTTGCGCTATGGTCCTTTGTACAGTGTATGTGCAACAGATTAATCTGTTGAAATCCTGGGTATGATGCCAGAACTTTTATCTCCATCAATATGACAGGCACCAACTGTTGACAGAAACCAGTATATGTTTCCTGGTAGAAAATGGATTAACTGAAAAAAGTTGGAACACCAGAAGCAGGAATTTATAACATCCATCCGATAAGAATGAAAGATTAGATCAGGGAATGCCAGAAAAGGGCAGGAGGCAGACGGTACCTTGAGAGAAGGGGAACAAAACATCTCAGAAGAAGATTAAATTACATATTAATATATTATAAATTTTGTACATCACATGTATCATTTTTGTTAACAATGTCTCTCTTGTTCATTCTGAATATGTTGCACACACCTGAACAATCGTATCTGTCTGCATACACACACACAGACACGCATACAGACACACACATACGCACACGCACGCACAGACACAGACACACACACAGACACAAACACACAGACACACTCACACAGACACACAGACGCACGCACACACAGACACACAGAGACACACACACAGACACCCACACAGACACACACATACACACACACACATACCAATCACTGTTCAGCCATTCTATTTGAAATGATTCTGTTTTATTTACACTGTCACTTGCCATTCCTTCTTCCGAATATATTCTGTTGCTTTCACTGCATTTTATTTTATTCTGTCTGTCAAGAAGACATTGGGGACTGGGCGGGGGGGGGGGGGGGGGGAGGGCAGGGGGATGTCACTTTACTCCTCATCAGTCTCCACAGCCACTGTCTTCTATTCCTTTCTGTTTCTTAACCCATGGAAAATACGTACTGTGTCTGACCCTTGAATCCCAATAAACAGGTCAATTTTAAACAGATCACTTACTTTTGCGGTCACGCTACAAAACATCTCAAGAGGAAAAGGAATAGAAATTGTGCAATAAGATGTTTGCATTCTTACAAACAGATTATAGAATTGCCTTGTGTAAACGATAAACAATTAACTGGTAAGAGCTGTGAGAGTAAAATCCAGGGAAATCCGTATTTCTTGTGTATGTTCGGGGCAGTTGTGCCCAGAAGCAGTTTTTATATTGGAAGTTGTTGTGGTGGAGGACACTTCAGTGTAGTAACAACATCTCGATTGAAGCTCTGTAATGATGACTATTCAGGCAGGTTACTACCATATCCTCGCTATTGTTGGTATTCCTGGTGAGTCGATCTCTGCCCATTTACTAATTCTCTAACCCGTGGTGAATATCATCGTTTTCTCTGTAGTGTATATTTGGCAAAGATCCAAAATATTGTCTTCGCTTTCAATCACAATTTCCATTTCTATACCATGAATTTCATATCTCTCACTTACAAGCATCTGAGGAGAAACTAAGGTGTTCATAACCACGATTACCCCATTTTATCCTGAACTGATTTATATCTCAATATTCCGTCTACCACAAAACCTGTCCACTCCCACCTTCACAATATACCCAGCCTTCACTTCTGCCTCAACACTGTTTCTGAATAAACCATCATCCACACCTTTCCCGTTACAATTCTCTTCTGGCAACTCTTCTCGTTACACATATTTTGATTACAAACTTTTTCTTACCTCGACTTGGACCTACGCTAGGTGCAAAGATTGAAGACAGTTTGATTCTAAAATGACTTTCAGTATAACCTGTAACCTCAAACGAGGGAGAGGACTATGCTGTCAGTAACCAAGAAGTGACAGTTTCATTGAACTGTCTTGATTCTAGACCTTTGTGAACAGGAGTGGGTGTCACGTCCATCATCTCCCAATTGCAGTGTTCCAAAGTATTCACACAGTGACGGAATCAATCTCTGCCCGCTGCTGCGGGTAATACCTTCGTCCTGTCTCCATAATGGAAGGTCCGGAAAATCTTCTAGAAATAATATGGGACAGCTTGACTGGTGAAAATAAGAACATGATTAGAATTAATAAAGTGAACTTTCTCAAAAACTAATTGAATTGAAGCTTGGCAAGTTACTGCACCAAATGAGTTCCATCTGAGTTTTCAGGGAAGTGGCATTGCAGCTTGTGAATGAGTTATAGAGACATACAGGACAGAAACAGACGCTTCGGTCCTAACAATCCATGCTGACTATTCCAATTCCAAACTAACTTAATCCCACCTGACCGCGCTTGGCCCATATCCGTACAAACCTTTCCTATTCATGTACTTATCCAAATGTCTTTTAAACGTTGTAACGACAAGAAAGAAGTATTGATTACCCTCCAAATTCCTTTAGACTCTGGAATTTATCGTTCCTGCAGACTGGAAAGAAATTATTGTAATTCTAAATATTTAAAACCGGAGTGGGAGGGATACGAGAAAAAAAATGGGTACCATGATGTTAGGTCTGAGGAAAATATTAGAACCTTTTATGAGAAATTTTATAACTCGACACTTGGGAAGTCATGATGTGATTTGGTACAGTCAGCTTAGACTTAGAAACCGGAAATCATCGTTGAGAAACCTGTGGAGTTTGTGTTAGTTGATATATCCACAAGAGAGAAAGAGTGCGAGTGGTGTATTTGAATTTGCAGAATACTGTTTTTACATTGTTGCTAACAAGTGAGCAAAGGAAGTTGGAGAACATTGGTAAGTTGCAGACGGGGTGATCTGGATATACCACATGGATTGAGAATTGGTCAGTGGAAGCAATACAGTGCTTCTTGCACTTTTATGGACTGAAGGCAGTTACTCATGGGATATCACAAGTTTCAGTGTTTGAACCACAACAATTTCAAGGCATAGAAATGATTTGGCTATGAGAAATAAACAGCATGCATCTCATTTTGTATTGAATAAATAGTACAAGTTTGAGAAGTGTTGTTTTTCAAAAGGACCTGAATGTCCTTGATCATAAGTCACCAAAAATAGCACATCCAAGACCGTAAGTATTGGCATCTTATATTGTATGCTGCCCTTCATTGTAATATAATTCAAGTGCAAAACTAAAGCCGTCTTCCCGTATTTGGAGGGCCTTGATGAGAGATTATTTGGGGCACTGTGAAGAGGTACGATTTTCTTTATAAGGCACGATATCATTAACACAGGCACAACTCAAGCAAGTATTAGCAGTCTAATCCATGAGATGATCACTCCATGAGTAGATAGTGATGGAACAGAGTATTTAATCTGTCGTGCTAGGAGTCAAAGAGGGATGATTGCGCTGAAACGTGAGGATGAGCGACTATCACATATTTCTAAAAGAGACACTGTTCGGGTGAGAAATGATTAATTTATTAGATTTATTGTCACATGTGCCTAAGGCCAGTGAAAGCTTTATTTGTGAGCAGTACAGGCAGATGACAGTAAGCAAGGACGCACAGATCATAGGGTGAAAAATAAATGTGAACATAGTAAGGCGTGCAGGTTACAATGCGCAGGACATTCAAAAAACATGATCAACATGAACAAGATCATTATTATTTTGAGTTACAGAGTCTATTCATCAGTCTAATATAGCATCCCTGATACTTTATGTGCCTGAATGATCTCTCCCTACATTAATATGCCATCGGCATGAGGTCCTACAAGAAAAAGTTAGGGAGTTAGGAACCAACTTAACAAAGTAGGACCTCGGAGGATTGCTACCATTGTCAAGTGCTAGTCAGCGTAGGAATCATCAAATAATCAGGAAGAATGTGTGGCTTGAGAGATGATGCAGGATGGAGGGGTTCCGATTTTTGGGATATTGGGACCGGTTTTGGGGGAGGTGAGACTCCTACAAATTGGACGGGCTACATCTGGGCAGAACTGGAGCCAATGTTCGATGGAGTGCATTTGCTAACGCTGTTGGGAAGGGTTTAAACTAATGTGGCAGTGGATCGGGTAACAAATCTGTTTCGTGAAAAGAAAGGAGATCGTAACTAAAGCCTAAGTAACTAGATAATGAAATCAGCATAACTGAGGGGAAGAGGAGGCAGGAAGCGGAGGATGAACACAGAGGGACTTGTCGTTTTAATGCAAGAAGTATAGTAAGTAAGGCAGGTGAACATAGGGCTTGGATAGTACCTGGGAATATAATGTTACTGAGACTTGGTTGAGGGAATGGCGTGATTGACAACTAAATATCCCAGGTCATTAATGCTTCAGGTGGGGTAGAGAAGAAGGTAAAAGGGGTGGATGACAAACATCACTGGTCAAAGAAGATATCACAGCAGTGCTGACGGAGTGCCCCATGGAAGATTCGAGCAGTGAGGCAATATGGGCAGAGCTCAGAAAGAGAAAGGGTGCAGTAACAATGCTGGGATTGTACTACACGCCTCCCGACACTGATCAAAGTACAAATATGTAGATAGATCACAGAAAGACGTGGGAGCAACAGGATGGTGGTGATAGGAGATTTTAATTTTCCCAAAATTGACTGGGATTCACTTAGTGTTAGAGGTCTATATGGAGCAGAATTTGTAGGACCATCCAGGAGCGTTTTCTACAACAGTGTAGAAATAGTTCAACCCGGGAAGCAGCCATGCCAGACCTAGTGTTGGGAACTGAGCCCGCCCAGGCGGTGGAAGTTACAGTGGGGGATTACTTTGGGAATAATGATCACAATTCCTTTAGTTTTATAATAGACATGGAGAAAGATGAGAGTGGTCCTAAATGAAGAGTGCTAAACTGGTGGAAGGCCAACTATAGCAAAATTCGGCAAGGGCTGGGGAACGAGGATTGGGACCAGATGTTTGAAGGGAAATCCGCAAATGATAGGTGGAAGGCTTTTGAGGAGAGCTTAATTCGTGTTCAGGAGAGATATGTTCCTGTGAAGATTATGGATAGAAATGGCAAGGTTAGGAAATCATAGATGACAAGTGATATTGTGACACTAACTAATAGGAAAAAGAGTGTTTACATAATATCTAGGTGAACGAAGATATAGGAGGCCTAGGAAGAATATTGTGAATGTAGGACCAATCTGAAGTGAGGAATTAAGAGGTCGAAAAGAGGTCATGAGATATCCTTAGCCAGCAGGATTAAGGAAAACCTTAAAGCATCTTGGTCACATAAAACGCGAAAGAGGGTAGCTAGAGAAAGGGCCCACTCAAGGACAAAGCAGGAAAGATATGCTTGGAGGCAGAGAAATCGGGAGAGATTCTTAATGAGTACTTTGCATCGATATTCACCAAGGAGAGGGGCTGGGTGGATGTTGAGGTTAGGGATAGATCTTTGATTACTCTTTATCAAGTCTGCATAAGGAGGGAGGAATTGGTGTGTTTTCCAAAAGATATAAAGAAAGACAAGTCCCCAGGTCTGGATGGGATCTTCCCAAGGTTTCTGAGGGAAGCGAGAGAGGAACTAGCTGAGGCTTTCACGGATATTGTTGCAGCGTCCTTGAACACGGGGGATGTCCCTGGGGAATGGACAATTGCTAATGGTGTCTCCTTGTTTAAGGAATAATCCAGGAAATTACAGACCTGTAATCCTGACGGCAGTGGTAGGGAAGATACTGGAGAAGATACTGAGGGAAAGGATATATACCCATTTAGAATACAATGACTTCTCCGTGCTAGGTAGCATGGTTTTCTGCAGGTATGGTAATGGCCCAAAAACTTAATAGAATTGTTTGAAGAGGTGACAATGTTGATTGATGACGGAAGGGATATTGATGTCATACAGATGGACTTTAGTAAGGCATTCGATAAATTTCCCCATGGTAAGTTGAAGAAGAAGGTGAAGTTGCATGGGTGTTCGAGCTAGATGGACAGAAAACTTGTTAGGAAGCAGGAGACAGAGAGTAATAATGGAAGGGAGGTTCTCAAAATGGAGATCTGTGACCAGTAGTGTCCCACAGGGGCCCTTGCTGCGACATTGGTTTTTGTGGTATACATAAATGCTTTGGAGGAAGGTGTAGCTTGTTTCATTAGCAAGTTTGCAGATGACACTAAGATTGGTGTAGTAGCAGACAGTGAAGGAGACTGTCCGAAAATACAGCAGAATACAGATAGATTGGGGAGATGGGCAGAGGAATGACAGATGGAGTTGAATTTGGACAAATGTGAGGCGATGCATTTTGTACGATCCAATCCAAGAGCAAACTATACAGTAAATAGAAAAGTACTGGGGAAAATTGATGTACAGAGACATCTAGGTGTTCAGGTCCATTGTTCCCTGAAGGTGGCAAGGCAGATCAGTAGAGTGGTGAAGAAGGTGTACGGCATGGTTTCCTTCATTGGATCGGGTACTGAATATAAGAGTTTGCAGGTCGTGTTACAGTTTTATAAGACTTTAGTTCAGCCACATTTGGAATACTGCATACAGTCTGGTCGCCACACTAGCAAAACGATGTGGAGGTTTTGGAGAGGGTGAAGAGGAGGTTCACCAGGATGTTGCCTGGTATGTAGGGTGCCAGCCATGAAGAGAAATTGAACAAATAAGGATTATTTTCATTAGATAGACGGTGGTTGAGGGGGATCCTGATCCTTGAGTGGCGAGGGCTATTGAGGATCTGGTAAGGACATTAAAGAAGGCATACATTGGGTTTAAGATATCGGGCTTAAGTCAATCCTTAGATGACTACACAAAGTGTAGAAGCACCCTTAAGAGGGGAATCTGAAGCCTGAAAAAAGGACATGACATGGATCGCTCAGAAAAGGTGAAAGATAATCCCAAGAGGTTCTCTAGTCATATTAAGAGTAGAAGCGTGATTCAGGATAGAATAGGTCCCCTTACTAATGAGCATGGCTGCCCTTGTGTGGAAGCACCAAGAGGTGGGGGGGGGGGGGGGGGGCGGGAATTGTTTAATGAATATTTCTCCTCCATGTTTAATCAGGAGCAAATGATGCATACTAAGGGAATAAGGAAAACAAGTGGGAATGTTTTGATCTGCATGCATATGACCAGAGTGGAGGCATTTGCTACCTTAAAGCACAATAAGCTGAATAAAGCCCCTTGGCAAGAACATATCCATCGTCGGATGTTATGGGAGTCTAGGGAAGAAATTGCGCAGGCCCTTGCACAGATTTTTGCTTCATCGTTTGCCACTGGAGTGGTTCCATTGTTTGATAAAGGTTGCAAAGACAAACCAGGGACCTCTTAGTCAGTGAGTGGAACATCAGTGTTAGGCAAGTTGTTGGAGACGATGATGAGAGACAGGATGAACCAATAATTGGAAATTCAAGGTCTGATTAGAAATAGTCAGCATGGATTAGTGTGCGGGAAATCATGTCTGACAAATCTTTTAAATTGTTTCAAAGAGATAACCACGAGAATAGATATGGGTAGGACAATGGATTATCTATACATGGATTTTAGTAAGACTATTGACAAGATCCCATACGGCAGGTTAGTCAGTGAGTTTCGGTGACATGCGATCCAGAGAGAGCTAGCTAATTGGATTCAAAATTGGCTCAATGGTAAGAAGCAGAGGGTGATGGTTGAAGTTTGTTTCTCAGACAGGAGGTCTATAACTAGTGCCACAGGTGTCAGTGCTGAGACCTTTGTTATTTGTTACTTACATAAATGTTCTGAATGTGAATATACAAGGCATGATGAGGGCCATAAGACATAGGAACAGAAATTGAAATATTCAGCCCATCGGGTCTGCTCCACTATTCAGTCATGGTTCATAAATTTCTTAACCCCATTCTTCTGCTTTCTCGCCATAATCCTTGATCCCCTTGACAATCAAGAACCTGTCCATCTCAGTCTTATATTTACTCATTAACCTGGCCTCCACAGCCTTCTATGGCATTGAATTCCATGGATTCCCCACTCTCTGGCTGAAGAAGTTTCTCTTTATCTCCGTTCTAAAAGCTGTTCCATTTACTTTAAGGCTGTGCCCTCGGGTACTAGTCTATTTTACCAATGGAAACATCTTCACAACATCTAATCTGTCTAGACTATTCAGTATATTTCGATTAGATCTCCTCTCATCCTTCTAAAATCCATTGAGTAAAGTCCTCAAAGTTTCCTCATATGTCAAGATTTTCATTCCAGGGACCAGTTCTCATGAAACTCTTCTGAGCACATTCCAAGGCCAGTACATCTCTTCTGAGATAAGGGTCCCAAAACTGCACAACATATTCCAAGTACTCCCAAGAGGGTTACTACAGATATGGATGATACAATTAGGAGTTATCGTTGATAGCGATGAACCTTATCAGAAATAATAGAGGGATTTTAATCTGATGGGGAAGTGAGCTGAGGATTGACAACTGCTATTAAATACAGATAAGTCGGAGGTGTTACACTTTGGAAAGTAAAACAAAGATAGGGCTAATACAGTAAATGGTTAGTTTTGAGGTGTGTTGTGGAACAGAGGGACCTCGGATCACAAGTCCATATTTCACAGGAAGAGGCGTCACGTGTAGAAAGGGCGTTAAAGAGGGCATTTAGCATGCCGGCCTTCAACGTTCAAAGCAATGAATATAGGAGTAGGGACATTATGCTACCATTCTGTAAGTCGTTGGTGAGGCCACACTTCGAGCATTGTGTACAGTTTTGGTCACCCTGTTAACCTGAAACGAGTGCAAAGAAGTTTGACAAGAATGTTGTCAGGACTAATAGGCCAGCGTTATAAGGAGGGGTGGGCCAGGTTCGAATATCATCCCTTGGAATGTAGGAGAATGAGGGGGTGTTTTTATGGAGATGCATAATATTACACTGGCCTTAGATAGGATGAATGCATAGAGTCATTTTCCCAGAGATTACGGACTGAAAACTACAGGGCATTTTTTTAGGTGAGAGGGGAAAGATTTAAAAAGACCAGAGGGCCAGCTTCATTATGCAGAGAAATATTTTTGAAATGGTATGGGCTGCCAGAAAAAGTGGTTGAGGTCGGTACAATAGCAACATGTATAACAAATGAATTGATACATTGATGGGAAGGGTTGAGAGTGATATGGTTCAAATGTGGGCAATTGCAATTAGTTGAGTTGGCAGCATGGTCAGCACAGACCAGTTTGGGCCGAAGGGCCAGTTCCCATGCTCGATCACTCTGATTCAATGACACTCCATTCAAGTCAGTGACACAGTGACACTCCGGCTTATACCAGCCCACACTACGTTACTGTCAGGGGGACACTCTGGGTTACATCAGCTCACACCATGTCACTGTCAGGGGGACACTCCGGGCTATACCATCCCACACCATAATACTCTTGGGGGATGCTCGTGGATAGAGCAGCCCACATCATCTCGCCATGCAGTGGCTTCTGTCATTTGATTGTCAAAGTTGCAGATGTTATCCACCTGCTTGGTAATGTTCTCTAGGAGGTCAGTAATCCCCATCATACACTTGCCCTTTCCTATGTAACATGCCCGACCCTCTTTGCCGTTTAGGGAGTCGAGGGCATATCAGTTTTGCTGAGGAGATAGCCATAATTCTAAGAGCATATCCTTACCTCCTGCTCAGTCCAAACGGTCTCCTTGCCCAAACAGGTTAGATCATAAATAAGATAGTTTCAATTTGGATGGCTAATAATTCCTCAGTTCCTCCTCAGGAAAAGGTACTGAGAAATGTATCAGCCAGAAACAGGACTGTACTGTTACCCAAATCCTTACCACCCCTCCAATGCGCGCAGAATACAGGTCAAACTGAACGTTTAGTTGGGAAACCCCAACCCCATTCCGAGGTAGTTGGGCAGGGAACAGTAATTATGAAAACTGCCCCTACAGCTACAGCAGAGGAATTACCTATTTCATTAAGAACAATGAAGTTAGTCACTTTGTCTTGGCTGACAAAAATGATATCCAGGTTTAGATTAGATAATGAAGGGGGCTTCCCAATATGAAGCAGGCGTGTCTTGTGTGACAACCCTGAAAGTATAGTTAGTCCATAGCTGCAAAATACGATCGCACTGGGCTCTTAGGGTGAAAGCAATTCAATAAAAAGTGGTGGGTCTTTCAGTAAGAGATGTGATTACTGTCCCAGATTGGTTCATTCCACCCCACAATTGAGAATATGGAGGTGCTGTTATGGGTCTCATAGTAAGGTGTGTGCCATTAAATACCACAAAGAGCCTGAATATCCACAATAACAGAGACACACTCCTCCAGTAGGCATATGCATGAGATGTGAGGCACCACAGGGAAGCAGGAGCAGTTGGTACATTGGACAAAGGCACATGGAATAAACAGTCACATTCACTTAAGTGCTTCCCCATTCTGTACTGTTGTAAGAAATTGGATAGGTTTCCCCGGACTTATCATAGGAATTACACAGGCTAGCAGGTGGGGATAAGTAATAATCAAAAGAAAGATTATATCCGATAAATGCCTAACAGGTATTCCATACTCTGTAGTTGGGATTCAAGAGGGGGAAAGGGGTCAAAGAGTCCTTTGCTGATGTGAGGACGTAACGCACCACTTCATGCTGGCTGAATATTTGATGATGACTTTGCAAAAGCAAATTGTTAGTGAAGGACAACATCTTCCCCTTTCTCTTTTGCAACGTGCCGATTTAGACCTCTTTGAGTGGAGGCAACACTTACCAGAAACACCGAAAGCACAACTGAAATCAAGCTGGCACAAAACACCTTGACAGGGTAAAGACCATTGAGACTTGTTCTGTAAATGAACTTTTCGATCTTCTTGGTGCAGTTGACCTCTGCGGCAGTCATTCTTGGGAACAATCCATGCATCAAAGGAATCAGTTTCTCTGGCACGTAAGGACATATTTTCAGCTTAAAGAGTACACGTTTCTGGTTGCTCAGTATCACACAAGTGAACAGACCCCTCTTCAGCACTAATGCCGGCGACGAGTCCACACAACAGAATAAGTTCAATCTTCATCTTAATGGTCGTTCTGCATTAAGGATTAGGGTATGTAAAACATTAGAAGAATTACGATTCGAACCATGCAGCTATATTATAGTAGTCTGGTTTGTTATCAACTGATTCCGGTTCGTTTTCCAGTTCCCGATCGTCTCCATCTCCATCATCACCACCACCATAACCTCCCCCCCGCCCCATCCATCCCGGAATGGGCTCATCTAATGACCTTGAAATGATGAAGGTGAACCCAGGCGGAATTCACGCCGACCTTTACAGCAGTCAGGCTGGTGTGGAGACCCTGGAAGGGCCCTTGCCATTGAGGTTGGTGGCTGCAGCTTGTCCAAATCATGATGATAATAAAAGAGTTGGGAAATTCAACAATTGGGATATTGTTGTGGGAGGAGAGCAGCACCGACGTTAGAGTGAAGATCTCCCAAAACTTTGGTCAAAGAAAGAACACAGGAGGACATATCCTCAGTCATGTGTTTGAAATGAATACGGGAGGAGGCATCATTTCCATGTGAGAGGACAGCTCGACTTCTGATGATTTCGGCTGGGGACAAGCGAGGTTTCCCCACAGGAGTTTCTTATAGGTGGAACAATACCAGAGGCACCAACCTAACCCAGGAAAGACCTGTATCAGAAGTCCATTTGGTAAGTTTAGTTTTCAGACTGGTCACCATGCTCCACGAACCCTACAGCCTGTGGTCAATAAGCACAATGAAGTTGGTGGTGGATCCCAAAATGAGAGCATAATTCCTCATTAATATCTCCAATAAAATGGGGGGCATTGTCAGAACGTAGATGAAAGCTAATACCAAAGCAGGTAATAATCTCTTTGAGTAAAATATTTACAACAGTTTTAGCAGTCGCGTTGGAAGTGGGGCAAGCTTCAACCCATCAAGAAAAAAAACAACAATGACCAAAACGTAATTATAATGCTGCCAACTTTTCAACTCAATGAAGTCTTTAAACATCTTTTGCATTTGGCATTAGTTTGTCAGAGGTCAACTCACACTTGTCAGAGAACATAGAACTAGAACGTACAGCACAGAACAATCCCTGTGACCCACGATGTTGTGCCGAGATTTAATCCTAATATAGTAACAACCTATGCACCCCAAAACTCACTGCTATGCATGTGTATGTCCAGCAGTCACTTAAATGTCCCCAATGACTCTGCTTCCACCACTACCACTGGTAACGCATTCCATGCATTCACAACTGTGCAAAAAAAAAATACCTCTGGCATCTCCTTTATACCTTCCTCCTAATATTTTCAAACTATGAGTTCTATCTTTCCAATAGTAGGACGACCAGAACTGGACACAATATTCCAAGTATTGCCTCACCAGGGACTTGTAGAGCTGCAGCAAAACCTCACAGCTCTTAAACTCTATCTCCCTGTTAATGAAGGCCAAAACACCATATGCTTTCTTAACAACCTAATCCACTTGTGTGGCAACTTTGAGGAATATATGTACTTGCACACCAAGATCCCTCTGTTGCTCCATACTGCCAAGAATCCTGTCTTTTATCATATATTCATCATATATTCGAGTTCCACTATTCAAAATGCATCAGCTAGCAGTTATCCAGGTTGAACTCAATCTGCCATTTCTCAGCCCAACTCTGCATTCTATGTCACGCTGCAGCCTTCATTGTCCCCTATACTATCAACGACACCTCCAAATTTTGTGTCATCTGCAAATTTACAAACCGACCCCTCAACCTCCTCATCCAAGTCAGTTATAAATACTACAAAGAGCAGAGGCCCAAGTACAGAGCCCTGCGAAACCCCACTTAACACTGTTTTCCAGGCAGAATACATTCCATCTACAGCCACTCTCTGCTTTCTGTCAGCCAGCCAATTCTGTATATACCTGTTTAATGCCTGGAAACAGAGTGTTGATGGAGGGTTGTCTGTGTATGTCTGATTAATAGTCGGTGATCGGGTGGGGGTGCAGGGTTGTGTGTGTTTTCTGTACATATCTGTTTAATGACAGGAGACTGACTGGTGGTGGTCGAAGGTTGTGTGTGTATTTCAGTGCATATCTGCTCAATGGAAAGAGAATAGGGTGGTGGTTGAGGGTTGTGTGTGTGTGTGTGTTTCTGTGTATCTCTGTTTAATGGCAGCAGATAAGGTTATCGTGGAAGGGTGTGTGAGATTCAGTGTATACCTATTTAAGGGCTGGAGACAGGGTGGTGGTAGAGGGTTGTGCGTGTGTATTTCTGTGTATATCTGCTCAATGGCAGGAGAACAGGGTGGTGGTAGAGGGTGGTGTGTGTGTTTCTGTGTATATTTACCTAATGGCAAGAGACAGGGTGGTAGTGTGTGTTCCTGTGTATATCTGTTCAATGGCAGGAGACAGGGTGGTCACGGACGGTTGTCTGTGTGTTCCTGCATATATCTGCTTAATGTCAGGAGGCACGTTGTTTATGGAATATTGTGCGTGCGTCTGTTTCTGCGTATATCTATTTAATGGCAGGAGACAGGGTAGTGGTGGAGAGTTGTGCTTGTATATGCGTTTTTGTGTATATCGGTTTAAGGTCAGTAGGCAGGGTGTTCGTTGAAGGCTGTATGTGTGTTTCTGTGTATATCTGTTTAATTGCAGGAGACAGGCTGGTGGTGGAGGGTGGTATGTTTTGTTTCTGATTATATCTGTTTCATGGCAGGAGGCATGGTGGCGGTTGAAGGTTGTGCGTGTGTTTCTGTGTATATCTGCTTAATGGCAGGCAACAAGATGTCGTTCGGGGGTTTTGTGTCTGTGTGTGCGTTTCTGTGTATAGCTGTTTAATGGCAGAAAACAATGTGGTGGCTAACAGTTGTGTGTTTGTGTATTTTTACGTATATCTGTTTTATGGCAGGAGACAGGGCGGTGGTGGAGTGTAGTGTGCGTGTTTGTGTGTAAATCTACTTAATGGCATGAAATAAGGTGGTGGTGGAGGGTTGTGTGTGTGCTTCTGCATACATCGGTTTAATATCGGGTGCCAGGGAGGTAGTGGAGGGTTGTGTGTGTTCCTGTGTACATGTGATCAATGGTAGAAAACAACTTGTTGGTGTAGTGTCGTGTGTGTGTTTCTGTGTATCGCTGTTTAATGGCAGGAGACAGGATGGTAGTGGAAGGTAGTGTGTGTTTCTGTGTATAATTGATTTATGGCAGCAAGCAGGGTAGTGGTGAAGGGTTCTCTATGTGTGTGTTTCTGTGTATACCTGTTTAATTGCAAGAGACAGGTTGGTGGTGGAGGCTGGTATGTGTTTCTGACTACGTCTGTTTCATGGCAGGAGACATGGTGGCGGATGATGGTTGTGCGTGTGTATCTGCGCATATCTGCTTAATGGCAGAAAACAAAGTGGTGGTGTACGGTTGTGTGTGTATTTCTATGTATATCTGTTTAATGGCAGGAGACAGGGTTGTGGTGAAGGGTGGTGTGTGTGTGTTTTTGTGTATATCTATTTAATGAAGGAGACAGTGTGGTGGTGGAGGCTTGTCTGGATATTTCTGTAAATATCTGTTTAATTGCAGCAGACAGGGTGGGATTGGAGGTTAGTGAGTGTGTGTTTCTGTATGTAACTGTTTAATGAATGTAGATAGGGTGGTCGTGGAGGGTTGTGTGTATTTCTGTGTATATTCGCTTAATGGCAGAAAACGATGCGGTAGTTAAGTGTTGTGTGTGTGTTTCTGTGTATCTCTGCTTAATTGCAGGAGACAGTGTGGTGTTGGAGGAATGGGTGTGCGTGTTTTTATATATACATGTTTAACGGGAGACCGGGTGGTGATGGAGAGTTATCTGTATGTTTCTGTAAATATCTGTTTAATTGCTAAATGACAGTAAACAAATTGCTGTGCAAGGGGTGTGTGTATGTGTGTGTGTAATGGCAGGAGGCAGGGTGTTCGTGTCGAGCTGGGGTGAGTTTCTGTTTAATCACCGGAGAGTGTGTGATTGGGGAGATGTGTGTGTGTGATTGGGGAGGTATGAGGTGTGAGGGTGATTGGGGAAGTGTGAGGTGTGAGTGTGATTGGGGATGTGTGAGGTGTGAGTGTGATTGGGGAGGTGTGAGTGAGTGAGAGAGTGAGAGAGTGTGAGTGTGTGAGTGTGTATCTGATTAATGGCAGCAAACAGGATGGTGGTGGAGGGTTCTGTATCTGTGTGTGTTTCTGTGTATATCTGTTTCAGGGCAGGAGAAAGGCTGGTGGTCGATGGTTTTCTGTGCGTATTTCTGTGTATATCGGCTCATTGGCAGGACAACAGCGTGGTGGTGGAGGGCTGTGTGTGTGTTTCTGTGCATATCTGTTTAATGCCAGGAGACAGAGTGGTGATGTAGGGTTGTTTGTGCATGTTTCTGTGTCTATTCGTTTAATAGTAGGAGACAGGGTGGTGATGTAGGGTTGTTTGTGCATGTTTCTGTGTCTATTCGTTTAATAGTAGGACACAGGTTGGTGATGTAGGGTTGTGGGTGTATTTCTGTGTGTACCTGTTTAATGGCGAAGGCAGGGTGTTCGTGGAGTGTTGTGTGCGTGTTTCTGGATACATCTATTTAAGGGCTGCGCACAGAGTGGTGGTGGAGGGTAGCGTGTGTGCGTGTTTTTGTGTATAACTGTTTAATGAAGAAAGTGAGGACTGCAGATGCTGGAGATCAGAGCTGAAAATGTGTTGCTGGAAAAGCGCAGCAGGTCAGGCAGCATCTAAGGAGCAGGAGAATCGACGTTTCGGGCATGAGCAGAAATCACTTTCCTAAAGAAGGGCTCATGCCCGAAACGTCGATTCTCCTGTTCCTTTGATGCTGCCTGACCTGTTGCGCTTTTCCAGCAACACATTTTCAGCTATAACTGCTTAATGACAGGAGACAGGGTGGTGCTAAAATTAGTGTGTATGTTTCTGTATGTATCTGTTTAATTGCAGTATACAGTGGTGGAGCAGGGTGGTATCTGTGTGTGTTTCTGTGTATATCTATTTAATGACAAGAGACAGCGTGGTGTTAGAATATAGAGTGTCTGTGTTTCTGTGTCTATGTGCTTACTGGCAGGAGACAGGATGGTGGCGGAGGGTTGTTATTTTTGAGCGTTTCTGTGAATATCTGTTTAAGGGCAGTAGGCAAGGTGTTCGTGGAAGGTTGTGTGTGTGTTTCTGTGTATATCTGTTTAATGGCAGGAGTCAGGGTGGTGGTCGAGAGTTTGTGTGTGTTTGTTTCTGTGTATATCTATTTAATGACAGGAAACAGGGTGATGGAGTCGAGGATTGTGGGTGCATTTCTGTGTATATCTGCTCAATGGCAGGGGTCAGGGTGATAGAGTTGAGATGTGTGTGTCTGTTTATACCTGCGTAATCGCCAGAAAGTGTGTGATGGACGTGTGTGTGTGTGTTTGTGTGGATATCTGTGTTATGGCAGCCGACAGGATGATCGTGGAGGTTTGTGTGTGCGTGTTTCCATGTATATCTGTTTAATGGCAGGAGACGGAGGTGGTTTAGTTTTGTGTGTTTCTGTGTATATCTCTTTATTGACAGGAGGTAGGGTGTTAGTGGAGGGTTGTGTTTGTGTATGTTTCTGTGTATATCTGCTTAATAGCGGGAGACAGCGTGGTGATGGAGGGTTGTGTTGCGTGTTTCTATGTATGTCTGATTAATCGCAGGAAACAGGGTGTGGTGGAGGGTTTTGTGTCTGTGTTTCTGTGTATATCGAGAACATAGAACATAGAACAATACAGCATAGAACAGGCCCTTCGGCCCACGATGTTGTGCCGATCATTTGTCCGAGCTTAAGCACCTATCCATGTACCTATCCAATTGCCACCTTAAAGGTCACCAATGATTCTGACTCTGTCACTCCCACAGGCAGCGCATTCCATGCCCCCACCACTCTCTGGGTAAAGAACCTACCCCTGACATCCCCCCATACCTTCCACCCTTCACCTTAAATTAATGTCCCTTGTAACGCTGTTGTACGCAGGGAAAATGTCTCTGACTGTCTACTCATCTATTCCTCTGATCATCTTATAAACCTCTATCAAGTCACCCCTCATCCTTCGCTGTTCCAATGAGAAAAGGACGAGCACTCTCAACCTATCCTCGTACGACCTATTCTGCATCCAGGCAACATCCTGGTAAATCTCCTCTGCACCCTCTCCAAAGCTTCCACATCTTTGCTAAAGTGAGGCGACCAGAACTGCACACAGTACTCCAAAAGGTCCTGTACAGCTGCAACATCACCTAATGACTCTTGAATTCAATCACTCTGCTCATGAAAGCTAATACTCCATAGGCCTTCTTACAAGCTCTATCCACCTGAGTGGCAACTTTCAAAGATCTATGAACATAGACCCAAAGATCCCTCTGCTCCTCCACCTTACTAAGAACCGAACAGTTAACCCTGTATTCCACATTTTTATTTGTCCTTCTAAAATGGACAACCTCACACTTGACAGGGTTGAACTACAACTGCCACTCCTCAGCCCAGCTCTGCATCGTATCTAAGTCCCTTTACAGACGACAATAGCCCTCCTCACTGTCCACAACTCCACCAATCTTCGTATCATCTGCAAATTTACTGACCCACCCTTCGACTCCCTCTTCCAAGTCATTAACAAAAATTACAAACAGCAGAGGATCCAGAACTGATCCCTGCGGAACTCCACTTGTAACCGGGCTCCAGGCTGAATATTTACCATTTACCACCACTCTCTGACTTCGACCGGTTAGCCAGTTCTCTATCCAACTGGCCAAATTTACCACGATCCCATGCCTCCTGACTTTCTGCATAAGCCTACCATGGGGAACCTTATCAAATGCCTTACTAAAATCCATGTACACTACATCCACTGATCTACCCTCATCCACAGACTTAGTCACCTCCTCGAAGAATTCAATAAGACTTGTAAGGCAAGACCTACTCCTCACAAATCCGTGCCGGCTGTCCCGAATCAAGCAGTGTCTTTCCAGATACTCATAAATCCTATCCCTCAGTACCCTTTCCATTACTTTGCCTAAAACCGAAGTAAGACTAACTGGCCTGTAATTCCCGTAGTTATCCCTATTAACTAATTTGAACAGGGGCACAACATTCGTCACTCTCCAGTCCCCTAGTACCACTCTCGTTGACAGTGAAGAGAAACGATCATTGCCAACGGCTCTGCAATTTCCTCTCTTGCTTCCCACATAATCCTAGTATATAACCCATCAGGCCCGGGGGACTTGTCTATCCTCAAGTTTTTTTTTTAAAATGCCCAACACATATTCCTTCCTAAGAAATATCTCGTCTAGCTTACCACTCCGTTTCATACTCTCCTCATCAACAATACGGTCCCTCTCATTTTTAAATACTGAAGAAAAGGACTCATTCAAGACCTCTCCTATCTCTTCTGACTCAATAAACAGCCCACCATGACTGACCTTGATCGGACCTACCCTCGTTCTCGTCATTCTCATGTTTCTCAGATACGCATAAAAGGCCTTGGGATTATCCTTGATACTACCCGCCAAAGATTTTTCATGCCCTCTCTTAGCTCTCCTAATCCCTTTCTTCAGCTCCCTCCTGGCTATCCTGTATCCCTCCAACACTCTGTCTGAACCTTGTTTCCTCAACCTTATGTAAGCCTCCTTCTTCCACTTTACAAGACATTCAACCTCCCTCATCAACCAAGATTCCCTCACACGACCATTTCTTTCCTGCCTGACAAGTACATACATATCAAGGACACGTCGTATCTGCTCCTTGAAAAAGTTCCACATTTCAATGACATTCTTCCCTGACAGCCTATGCTCCCAACTTATGCTCCTCAGATCCTGTCTTGCAGCATCGTATTTACCCTTCCCCCAGTTGTAAAACCTGTCCTGTTGCACGCACCTATCTCTCAGCATAACCAAGGTGAAAGTCACAGAATTGTGGTCACCATCACCAAAATGCTCACCCACTAACAAGCCCATCACTTGCCCTGGTTCGTTACCGAGTACCAAATCCAATATGGCCTCCCCTCTGGTTGGACAATCTACATGCTGAGTTCGAAAAGCTTCCTGGACGCACTGCACAAACACCGCCCCATCCAATCTACTTGATCTAAAGAGCTTCCAATCAATATTTGGGAAGTTGAAATCGCCCATGACGACTACCCTGTGGCTTTTGAACCTTTCCAAAATCTGTTTCCCAATCTGTTTCTCCACATCTCTGCTGCTATTGGGGGGCCTATAGTAAACACGCAACAAGGTGACTGCACCTTTCCTATTTCTGATTTCAGCCCATACTACCTCCAAAGGCAGATCCCCCTCGAACTGCCTTTCTGCAGTCATTATACCATTTCTAATTAGCAACATCACACCCCCTCTTTTTTTACCACCCTCCCTAATCTTACTGAAACATCTGTAACCAGGAACCTCCAACAACCATTCTTGTCCCTCTTCTATCCACGTTTCCGTGATGGCCAAAACATCGTAGTCCCAAGTACCAATCCACGCCTTAAGTTCACCCACCTTATTTCTGATACACCTTGCGTTGAAGTATACACACTTGAACCCATCTCTGTGTCTGCAAGTATTCCCAGTCAGTGCTACCTTCTCCACAGCCTCCCTACATTCTTGGACATCCTGAAAAACAGCTAACCTACTTGCTGGACTACAAGGGCGGATCCCATCCCCCTGCCAAATTCGTTTCAACCCCACCGCACCCCGCACCCCCCGAAGAGTTCTAGCATACCTACCTCCCAGGATATTGGTGCCCTTCTGGTTCAGCTGCAGCCCGTTCTACTTGTACAGGTCCCACCTTGCCCAGAATGCGGTCCAAATACCTGAAGCCCTCCCTCCTACACCATCCTCGCAGCCACGTGTTCAACTGCAATCTCTCCCTATTCCTTGCCTCACTGTCACGTGGCACTGACAACAACTCAGAGATGACGTCTCTGTCCGTCCTAGCTTTTAGCTTCCAGCCTAACTCCCTGAGCTCCTGAATGACCTCCCAACCTCTCTTCCTACCTATGTCGTTGGTGCATAAATGCACCACAACTTCTGGCTGCAAACCCTCCCCCTTAAGGATTCTGAAGACGTCTCGGACCCTGGCACCCGGGAGGCAACCAAACAACCGACAGTCTCGCCCATGTCCACAGAACTGCCTGTCTGTCACTCGACTACAGAGTCTCCTATAACTAGCGCTCTCCTCCTCTCCCGCTTGCCCTTCTGAGCCTCAGAGCCAGACTTCGTGCCAGAGACCTGGTCACTGCAGCTTACCCCTGCTAGGCCGTCCCCCCAACAGTATCCAAAGCGGTATACTTATTGTTGGGGGGAACGGCCACAGGGGATCCCTGCAATGCCTGCTTCATTTCCCCTCCCACTTCTAACTATTACCCAGCTACCTCTGTTCTCTTGCGTAATTATGTCCCTGTAGCTTCCATCTATCACCCGCTCAGCCTCTTGAAGAAGGCTCAGTTCAGCCAACTCCAGCTCCAGTTCCCTAACGCGTTCTGTGAGGTGCTGGAGCTGGTTGCACTCCCTGCAGATTAAGTCAGCAGGAGCATCGGTGGTCACCCCTACCTCAACCATCCTACAGGAGGAACATTCCACTGCCTGCACTGCCATAACTCTACACTTAGTCCACAAAACAAGAACACCAAGTAGCTTACTTTTTTTTAGGTTAGAGGTGGAGGGAGGGTGGGAGACACTACACGTATATTGTCTCGGGTTCCTTCTCCAGTCAAATAACAAGTACTTACCTTCCTGACCGGCTTTGTGCTCCGACTTCACTTCCACCCAGCTGCCGCCATCTCTGCTGCAAAAAGCTGTTTAATGGAAGGTGACAGCGTGATGGTAGAGGGTTGTGTGTGTGTGTGTGTCTGTGTTTCTGCATATATTTGTTTAATGGCAGGAGACAGGGTGGTGGTGGTGGAAGGTTGTGTGCTTGTGTTTCTGCCTATATTTGTTTAATAACTGGAGACAGGTTTTCGTGCTGGTTCGTGTGTGTGTGTTTCTGCATATCCCAGTTTAACGGTGGGAGGCAGGGCGACGGTGGAAGGTTGTGTGTGTGTGTTTTTGTGTGCATATCTGATTATTTGCAGGAGACAGGGTGGTCGTGGAGGGTTGTGTGTGCGTTTCTGTGTATATCTGTTTAATGACAGGAAACAAATTGGGTGTCAAGGATTGTGTGTGCATGTGTGTTTGTGTGTATATCTGTGTAATGGCAGCAGACAGGATGTTCGTGGAGATTTGTGCGTGTGTTTCTGTATAGATCTGTTTAATCACAGGAGACAAGGTGGTCATGGAGTGTCTTGTGTGTGTGTTTGTGTTATATTTATTTCATGACAGGAGACAGAAAGGTGGTTTAGAGTTTTGTGTGTGTTTCTGCGTATATCTGTTTATTGACTGTAGGCAGGGTGTTAGTGAAGGGTTGTGTGTGTGCGTGTGTGTGTGTTTCTGCGTATATCTGTTTATTGACCGTCGGCAGGGTGTCAGTGGAGGGTTGTGTGCGCGTGTGAGTGTGTTTCTGTGTATAGCTGCTTAATAGCGGGAGACAACGTGGTGGTGAAGGGTTGTGTTGTGTGTTTCAGTGTATATCTGATTAATGGCAGGAAACATGGTTTTGGTGTAGGGTTGTGTGTGTGTGTTTTCATGTATATCTATTTAATTGAAGGAGACAGCGTGCTGATGGTGGGTTGTGTGTGTGTGTTTCTGCATATATTTGTTTAATGGCAGGAGACGGGACAGTGGTGGAAGGTTGTGTGCTTGTGTTTCTGTCTAGAACTTTTTAATAACAGGAGACAGGTATTGGTGCAGGTTGGTGTGAATGTGTTTCTGAATATTCCTGTTTAGTGGCGGGAGACAGGGCGGCGGTGGAGGGTTGTGTGTGTGTGTGTTTGCATGTATCTGTTCAATGGCAGGAGACAGTGTGTTGTTAGAGGGTTGTGTGTGTCCATTGCTATGTATTTCTGTTTAATGGCAGGAGACAGAGTAGTAGAGGGGGATTGTGTGTGTGTTTCTGTGTATATCTGATCAATAGCAGGAAACAACTTAGTGGTGTAGGGTTGTGTGTGTGTGTGTGTTTCGGTGTACAACTGTTTACTGGCTGGAGACAAGTGGCGGTGGAGGGTGGTTTGTCTGTGCTTTTGTGTATACTTGTTGTGGTTCTCTTCGCCGATCTGTGAATTTATGTTGCAGACGTTTCGTCCCCTGTCTAAGTGACATCCTCAGTGCTTGGGAGTCTCCTGTGAAGCGCTTCTGTGATGTTTTCTCCGGCATTTATAGTGGTTTGTCTCTGCCGCTTCTGTTGTTGGGTCAAGCTGTCCGTTTCTGTAGCCGGTATATTGGGTCCAAGTCGATCTGTTTGTTGATAGAATCTGTGGATGAGTGCCATGCGTCTAGGAATTCCCTGGCTGTTCTCTGTTTGGCTTGTCGTATAATAGTAGTGTTGTCCCAGTCGTACTCATATTGCTTGTCATCTGCGTGTGTGGCTACTAAGGATAGCTGGTCGTGTCGTTTCGTGGTTAGTTGGTGTTCATGGATGCGGATCATTAGCTGTCTCCCTGTTTGTCCTATGTAGTGTTTTGTGCAGTCGTTGCATGGACACCATCAAGTCACATTTCAAAAATCATTTTAACCCACGGGCTCAGACATATAATGAAACATCTCTGTTGGATGTGAACCTTTAGGCTCAGATGGCTGGGCATTACCACCACTCAATAATAGCCCCTAAAGCTGCAACATGATTCTCCTGTGTGTTTGATCATCAGCTTTCTTTGAATGTACTCTGACACACCCCCACAACAGAATCGAGATCATCTGTTCCAGCGAAAGTGACACTGCCACAAGTTCATGGAAGAGAATCAAATTCAGAGCTCTGACCCAGGGGCAGGTGTATGATCCATGACACAAGACTTAAAACATGCCCAGAATTGTAGTCATATTTTAAGTGTCAGTTTTCAGCTCTATATGGATATATTACATTCTGATTATCATTACTGAAAAACACAGGCAACAGTTCTCATTGTTAAACAAATAAAAGATATTAGCCTCAACTATAGGATGATGAGTGCATGTGCTCTGCCATCGAGATGAACAATGAACTTCTTTAATTGCTTGGCTATGATTTCCAGCTTACATAGCTATTATCTGTAATATTCAATATTAGGGCAAGCAATCGTGCAGAAACACTTTGCACTATGCGGGATCTAGAATAGATACCAATACTGAACACCAGGGATGAGGAAAGAGCACAATTTCTGGCCAAAAAACACTAGCCGCTATTTCCAATTCTCACATGTGGCTTCCCTCTTCCTGAAATTATTAAGTGATACAAGGCATCGGTTTACTTTCCAGCCTCTTCTTACCCTCTCCTCCCTCTGCTTGCTCAAAGCAAATCAAGCTCTTGGTCTTTGGGAAATTCAAGGCCTGTGTTTGTAGGCCTTCTGGAGAGGGGAGGGTCTTTTAAACCTGAAGCAGGAGGGTGAGGAGTCCGTAATATCACTCACTGGGCTGAGGTGTGGCAATTCAGTTTAACTTGGATAAATGCGAGGTATTGCATTTTGGTAAAATAAAAAGCAGGGGGGCTAGTACAATTAATAGTAGTGCGTTGGTAGCGTTGTAGAAAAGAGGAACCCACAGGTGCAGATCGAATTCACAGAAGTTTGTGGTACTGATAGACAAGGTGTTTAAGGTTACTTCTTTGCTCAGACTTTTGTGGTTAGCAATTGAGAAGTCATGCTGAGATAGTGCAGGACATTAATGAAGCCTCTTTTGCAGTACTGCGTTCAGTTCTGTTATTGGAAGGAGATTATTAAGCTGAAGAGGGTTCAGAAGAGATATACCAGGATGTCGCCAGGAACACCTCATCTTCTGCCTCGGGAGCCGACAAACACATGGCATGAACATTGAACTGACTAATTTGCAAATCTCCCCTCGACGACCCAGATCCCAGATCCAACCCTTCGACTCAGATCCGCCCTCTCGTGGGAACCTACCTGTCGATCTTCCTTTTCACCGATCCGCTCCAACTCCCTACTGACCTCTCACTATCACCTTCTAGCTTCGCCTACCTATCACCAACCTTTCCCCTATCCTCACCCTCACCACACATTTATTTGTCGGCCCCTTTACTCCTTCGCAGTTCTGAAGAAGGGCCCTGCCTGAAACGTTGACTCTCTTGCCCCTCGGATGCTGCCTGACCTACTGTGCCTTCTCCACTATCATGCTTTATCTACACTTAATTCTCTAACATCTGGAGTCCCCATTGTCTCTTAGGTACAATTCTCTGTTAACCCCACATGTCTGTTATAACCCCACGCTGTCTTAGATATATATTCTCTCCAGATCATGACCTATAAACGTTCTCTCAATCTCTTACTGACATTGTCATGCCTCAGCAGTAGTTACAGGGTCTATGTTTCCATCTATAAGCAGAGAAACATGTTGGTGTTCCGATAAACCTCTGGCATTACTTCCATATCCAATGCAGACTGAATGGTTGCACACAATTAATCTACCAGACTCAAAATTCGTTCCCTCAGTCACCCTCGCATATCCAATCCAGACTGTGTAAATGTTAATCATTAGTTTGAATTTTAATAAAATTAAAATTGAATTAAAAGGCGTTGGTTGCAGCTATTTGTTCAGTGACTGTGATTAATGTCAGTCTCCATGGATCCTAAATGTGTCACTGGAGGGCTTGCCTCTTTTATTAATTAAGGATTCTGTTCAATGTGTTATCCCATAGAATTAGTAGGAGCATCGCCGACAGTACTAACAGGGATCAGTAGCTCCAGAGAGACAGGGAGGAGAGATCAGAATCTGAGAACATTAGACTGGAATGATCCAACATGGACAGGAGTTTATCCAGTAGTCTTTACTGGCTTTCCCAACCTTGGATATCATTAGTATGGCGGATCTATGATATGCTGATGGTTATTCAAGCTGGTTACTATCCCATCCTCGCTATAGTTGGTGTTCCTGGTAAGTTATTCTGTCTTTTAAAGCAGGTAACAATGAATTGTTGTTCATGTTATTAAAATTAGGAAAGGTGGAAGTCATTGTTTTCAGCTCCAATGAAAAATTCCTTTCCTTAGAAATTATAATGAGCAAATCACTACTTTCAAATGACTCACCAGTATGCGAGGAGAAACTCTAAAACTCCATAATCCTTCTAGCCCTGAACAGATCTATTTCTCCATATCCCCCCCACCCCTACTCGCTAAATCTGTCCAATACCACCATCATGATACCCCTAATCCTCCTCAGCCACAGTGCACCTTCTGAGTAAACCATCATTTGGGCCTCTGTTAAATCCGGAATCACGTGTTTCAAGCCCCTTCTAACCACATGTCAATCACAAAATAATTGCCTTTGAAATGTTTAACTTGCTCTCTGCACAGAAACTGTCTGACGGCAAGATAATGCATCGTGCTCAAGTCATTGACTCATGATCTGGAGCCACAGAATAATAATCTGTTAATATAAAGGAAATTTATGACATTGAAGTGAAACTTCAATAAAAAGCCCATCAGCTTGCCTCATGTCCTTTAGTGAAGACAATGGGTCATACTTCCCTGATCAGGTCTCTGTGTGACTGCAAACCCACAACAATGTGTTTTACTTTTTACAGTAGTGTGGAACAGCTGAACCAGCCACTCAGTTCAAGATAGGCATAGCAGGCTGGCCTGACCTGTGAGGGAAGAACAAAAGGAAAGATAACTCCCTTCCTCTGCCTGTTTCCCATATTCCTACAGCTCATTTCCATACAGGTGGTGACCATTCCTTATTTCAAGTGCATTCTTTCTTAGTCTTTCCCTGAGTGTGATATTCATCTCCCGCAGCAACTCTGCTGTTGGCTTTGTTGATGCTCATATATAGATGTAAGGAGCTTTTAAATTCCACGTCAGGCGCAGTGTAGCGAGAAGGAAACGCTTTTTATGCCATAGGAAAAAAACGGAGATGCCTCAGTGAGGAAAAGAAATTATTGTGATCAAACGTAAGACTGTTGTTGATGCAGTCTTTGGGACATTGTGGACAGACTGTCTTTCCTTTTTAAGAAATAATCGCCCTGCCACAGAGAGAGTGCACACGTTTTTCACCAGACCAATCCCTGGGATGGTGGGAAAATGAGGTGTGAATGAAGAATATTCTTTAGCGCTGTGAGAGAATACAAGATGATTTCATTGAAACTTAAGAGGAATGGAGAGCCTCTCATGATATTCACAACAGATGTTGATACGGTGATAAAATCCATGGCTTGTTTTTCTCGAGCTACAAGAACCTCTGAGGACGTTCCCTTCACCCCACCCCCACTCCCTATATCGATCAGGGAGAGAGAGAGAGAGAGAGAGAGAGAGAGAGAGAGTCAGACTTTGAATATAGTGCATTTGGTTTGTTATCCTACACTGAACATCACGTGATTCAAACTCCAGCTTGAGATGTTGAATGAGCTACTCTTTTAACTGTGTCTGACAGCACTGTTACATGAATGTTACCGACACTTTAACAGCAAAGCTTGAATTCTGCCCGGGTCTTACAGAACACGGACACAGGCTGCATCAGGAGCAGATGGGAGAAAAAATGTTCTGAACATTGTGTAACCCTCAGTGACCATCCCCACCTCCGGTCTGATGTTGGGGAAAGACATTGATGAAGCAACTGAAGATGTTTGTGCTGAGGAAGCTACCTTGAGGATCTCCTGAAGAGTCTTCCCGGAACTGAGAAGATTTTCGGCCCCCACCCACATGTATCTTCCTTTGTGCTCTGAAAGACCCCAGCCAGTAGGGAGGGGACACCTGAATCCAATTAAGCTCAAATAAGATGGCACTTCCAGTCAAATTCTCAGTCAAATTCTCAGACATTCTCAGTCAAATACTGCCTTGATATCAAGGCTATCCACTCTTTGCTGAGCCCCTGTGTTCCCCTCTTGTTCATATCAATAGGTGATGGTGTCTGTATGGGGAGTGTTTTCCTCTCACAGAGAGTAGTGTATGTCAGGAATTATCTTGTCTCGAGAGCTAGGGGTGCTCCATCACTGAAAGTATTTAAAAAAGGTGATAGATGGATTTTTGATCGACCAGAGAGCTGAGAGGATGTGAAGGATTGGACGTGAAAGATGAGTTAATATGAACAACAGATCGGCCATGAACGTATACAATGTCTTGATTATCCGAACGACCTGATCCTGTTCCTTATGTTCTGGTATAAAGTAGTTACAAAGTTAATGGTTGTAATTTTCCTGCATGTTCTGTTCTTGAACGTTCCAATCAGAGAGAGCAAAGTACTTTATGAGTCATCACTTAATGAGGTCTGGGGGCTGAATTCGCAGTGAATCTGGGTCTGTACCATGACCAACAAATGAAGCACAAGTTTCAGAGAGGAGACACTCTGTAAAGAGACCAGAGTTGTCTTTCCAACCCAGCCTGGGTTTTGAAGTAACATTTTCCAACCCACACCAAACGATGTGTGACAGCCTGGAGGGAATGAATGAGATCCTGTGTTACTGTGGACCAGGTATTTGGAGCAAGATGCCACCGTCAGCACCAATGTAGGAGGTTTGAGGGGCTGAATTGAACATAGGAACATAGGACTGAGGAGCAGGAGTGGGTCATTAGACACGTTGTCAACGGCACTAAGATCGTAGCTGCTCTGATTGCAGTTTCAGCAGCACTTTTCAATCTGCATACAATTTTCTCACATGCGCTTGTCTGTCAAATGTTTGAGTACAGCACAACTTTGAACAAATGCAAACATCCAGGCACTACAAACGTTTGATAAAGGGAATTGCCACATAAACAGTCCAATAAGAATTTCTCATTCATGTTCCGACAAACGTTAGAGGGTCACTGTGTCCTTTTCCAGTCCCACTCCTCCACCGATTACAACAAATTTTAAATGTAGCCAGTTTAGTGTTATGGCCAATTGTATAGGACTCAGACTGGGTCATTTTTGAGAAAAATGTGAAATGCAGGAAGTTGAACTTACAACAAATGGTAAAAGATAGAGTGTCCTAAATGTTCCACTGACTTTGAAATTATTCTGCTCACATAAGCTGCTGGTAATGGGATTTATTTGTGGATTTGGCTAAACTCCTTTTGCTTCCAGCAGTGGAGAGATTCCAGTGAGTCCTCACTAGGAATCCTTCACAAATGGTGAAGATAACTCAGGGATTTTATTGTCTCACATTTTGCTATCTGGTGGAAATTAAGAGAGAGAGATCAATCAGCTGCTGCTTCTCAGGCAGGGAACAATTTTTCTCCCTCTCTATGTTGAACAATAATGTCAACTGAACATCAAGCTGGGCCATGTGTGCTCTCCTGGAGCATTCTCTGGAAGGGATGATAATGGTCGATATGAAGGTGCATCATCGCTGTTGTTGTACACAGTGTCTTTCAATAGGAAAAAAGTCACTGCTTTATCGTCTGATGACATGTTTATATGCGTCTGTGTAATTTGTAAATATGGGTCGATGTCTATATAATACTTGTGTTGATATCAAAACATCTTATTCTTAAAATTGTTCTCGAGCTTTAAACTCCTTAACAAGAGGAAACAGGCATCCAGCTGAAACACCTTTCAGAAAGTCATGTATGGTTCAAGAAGATTTCTCATCTCAGATCAAAACTGATAACCCCCAAAACAAAAGGCCTTCCTTCCAGGAATGTGTGAAGGGAAACATCCATGAAAATCTTCTGAAAGAATTATATCTTTTTTTTTATATTTAGGCGATCAAAACTGCACACAGAGTATCCGATGTGGTCTCAACAATGCCCCGTTCAGATGCAGTAAAACATTCCTCATTAAACGTGATAACTTTTGCCAGAAACAGTATCATTCCACTTACCTTCCAAATCACTTGCTGTATCTGCAGACTGACTTCATATGATTCACCTCCCAGGAACATGGAAACGGCCAGTATCACAGAGTTCTGCAATCTCTCTCCAAATAAATTGTTCGCCATTGTTTTATCCTTCCTGCCACGGTAGACAACTCACCTTATGTTCTTTCTGCTGAAGGGTTGCTCACTAACCTTCGCTGTCTATATCACATTGCAGACTCAGTACCTCCATTTGACGACATCTTGAATGATCATCTTGGTGATGCGCTAATTGAGCTTTGTGCCATTCAGTTCCCTTCCACCAGATCTTTGATACAGATTATTTGTCATTGATGATCCCACAGTGATCTCTAGAGAACTACACTAGTTACAGCTTTGCAACCTGAAAATAAATATTTACCTCTACTCTCTATTTCCTGTTAGTGACAGCTTCCCCGTTCCTGTGTATCACCTAAGGTTGGTTGAATCGTCTCCTCCTGGCCTGTGTAATGTACTCAACAAGCTGAATTACTTCATTCTCTATTCCTGTGTAACTCCTTCGAGGGGCAGAATGGTCTTCTCCCGTCTCATTGTAACGATCCTGCCTGACTGAAAGGGTGGTCCCTTACCTTGTAACACCATCGAGAGGTGGATTGAGCGAAAACACATGGGATAGGTGCAATAGTATATCTCTGCAACAGCCGCGAGGGGTGGATTGAGGGAACAACACAAGGGTAGGGGCTGCAGGATATCTCTGTGATAACCTTGAGGGGTGGATAGAGGGAACAACACATAGGGTAGGGGCCGAAGTACATCTCTGTACTAGACTCAAGCATGGATTGAGGGCACAGCGCATGGGGTAGGGGCAGCAGTTGGCCTTTTGGCTGCACCATTCAGAATGCTCATAACTAATCCAATTGTGTCAAACTATCCGTACATGGTCTGTTCCCAAGAAACATTGACTGTCCTGTCCAGCAAAGATCAGTTAAGCTCAGCGTTGAACATCTTCAATAACCGAGTATTCACTGTTCCCTGAGGATGAGTACACCACAGATGGCACAACACTAAAGCGAAAGGAATGTCCTTACTTCATTCTGGGACCCGTTATTTTAAACCGTGTTAACCTAACATCAAATCACCACTTCTTTTCAGACATAAGGACACAATAATTCGGAATAAACAAAGCATTCTGGACTTCAAACCTGTCCCACATTCCCGCTGACCCTTTCCAATCAAATATGTATCAAACCCAGCCTGTGCTGCTGTCTCAGGTAGAGAATACCTGATAGCGTTACACCACAAGAACATTAAAGCAAGGAGCAGAATGAGGCCATTCGACCCATCGACTCTAAAATTCCGTTAAATTATTTTTATATGTACCTCAATCTTATTCTTCTGCCTTCTCCCTAGAATTCTTGATATTCTTACAAATCCAAAGCATATCGATTTGCGTCTTAATGACACTAGTTTCTGCTCCTCTGGGACTGCGTGTGCTTGTGTATTTGCCTCTGCGTGTGTGTGTATACGTGTGCGTATGTGTGTGCATGTCTATGTGTGTGTATATATATATATATATATAATATATATACACGTGCATGTCCATGTGCTCGTTATCTCTGTGTTTGTGTGTCTATATCTGTCAGCCTGTGTGATTCTTAACTGTCTTTGTGTCTATTTGTATGTGACTGTATATGTCTCTGTGTGTTTCTACCTGTGTGTATGCCTATCTCCTTGTACGCATTGTGCGTCTTCGCATATTGGGGTGTTTACCAATAGTTCTGTGTATTTGTGTGTCTGCATATCTGTGCAATGAGGTATCTGTGTCCTTTTTTGGAAGTGAAAAGACTGTCGTTGGAACTGCCAGTGGATTTAAAGTGAGAATTGTCTTTCACTGAACATTGCTCCTTAATCGGTCGGTGGGATATGGATGTTTCAAAATCTCCACACAAGGCGTCTCTGTCCTCTCTGGCTCGTACCAGTGTCCTACCCACTTGGCAAGGGGAGGGGGTGAGGGAGTGGATATCGGGCACTCCAACACACCGCTTTGCATTTCTGTCCTATTCCAGGCTCTTCCTCCCGGAATGGGAAAATGGGAGGCCTGGAGGGAGAGTGGGAATAGGTGACCATGCTGTTAGTGCTGGTGTAGTTGGGCGGAATTGTGAGGTGTCTGGAATTAGTCAGTCGACAGTTTTGAATCCTTATAGTATTATTAGTGTGGGGGGGTACTGCGTAGGTGACAGAGAAAGTGAGGAAGAAAGTTACTGAATTCAATAGTGGGAGTGGTCGTGCCTGAGCCTTATTTGGAGATAGAGCGTGAAACTTGTTCAGGGGTAGGTTCTATAACAGACAAACAGTGTGTGTGAGCGAGCAGAGAGTATATGGTAACTCTTATCCTGACAGAGCGGGGAGGATATCAATGCTTATCCTGTATTGCAGGACATTTCTTCAGATCATCTCAGCGTCGAGGTGAGGCTCCCCAAATGTCTTGTCCAAGTCCGTCACTAAAAACAACACAGACCTGTCCCTCAGCTTCCACAGAATCAGTTTAGGTAGAGCTTACAGATAGAAAGGAGAAGCAAATATTGGTGTGTTATATCGCAAAGCAAAACGCTAGCAGAAAATCTGAGCATCATATGCTCTGGAAATTAGATATGCAAGTATTGTGGATACTGAAATCTTATTGGATGGTCTCAAATTGCATCTGGACTGCGTTAATTAAGCGACTGCTCATGTTTGAAAAATAAATTCCGTAAGTTCAAGAGTATGTTGTGAAGAAAACTAGAGAGCAGGTTACTTTGGATTTGGAATTATCTGGTCCAAATGACGAATTAATAACCTTGTAATGAAGCTGCTTTTAAGGAATAATGACATTAATAAAGTGCATTTTACCCGGCATCTACGCACAATAGAGAATGCTTGAACTTACTAGTTAAACAACATGGAAGACTGGAGGCGAGAGGGTCAAGATAGCTCCAGTGAATTTGGAAAGTACAATATAACATTCAGTGGGAGACAAGCAATGGTTGTTAGAGTCATAGAGTGCGAAAGCACGGACACAGGCCCTTCAGCCCAAACTGTCTGAACAAAATGTCCATCCACGCTTACCCCATTTCCCTGCCATTGCCCCGTATCCTTCTAATCCTTTCCTATCCGTGTATTTGTCCAAATGTCTTTTAAATGTTGTTAATCAATCACTTCCTCTGGCAACTCATTCCATATGCGTACCAGCCCATGTGTGTAAAAAGGTTGTTCCTCAGATTCCCTTTTATTCTTTCTCCTTTGACTTTAAACTGATCTGTGATTTCCCAACCCTGGGGAAAAAAAAGACAGGGTACATTCACTCTATCCATGCCTGTCATGATCTTACAGACTTCAATATGATCCTCCTTCAGCCTCACACTCACACAAAACTAAGATGGCCTCGCTTGTCCAACCTCTCCCTATAACTCAGTCCATTGAGTCCTTGGCAACATCCTTATATATTTTTTTCTGCATTCTTTCCAGTTTAATAACATCCGTCCTATAGCAAAGTGAACAAAACTGAACATAACGCTACCAATATGACCTCAGTAGCGTCCTGTATAACTGCAACATACCTCCCTAATTTTGATACTCAGTGAAATACACTGACTAAGGCCAATGTACCAAAAGCTATCTTCACTGCACTCTCTACCTCTAAATCAACTTCTAGAGAACCTGAATTCCGAGGTCCCTCTGTTCCACTACATTCCTAAGGACCCAACCATTCACCATGAAATTCCAACCTTGATTTGAATTTCTAAAATGCAAGAACTTACACTTTATTAAAATCCATTTGCCATTTCTCAGTCCACTTCCCCAGCTGATCAAAATACTGCTGAAATTTCTGAAATTTATGATAACCTTCCTCACTCGCCATGAGACTGCTTATTTTAGTGTCGTCTTCAAACTCATAAATCATGCCTGTACATTCTCATCTAAATCATAGACATATGTAATATGCAGTTGTCCCAGCACCCACCCCTGAGGCATTCCATTAGTCACAGGCCCTCCAGTCTGACCAGCATTCTTCCAGTATCACCCTCTGCTTCCTAACACCAAGCCAATTTTGTACCTAATTTGCCAGCTCCCCCTCAATTCCATGTGATCTATCCTTCCAGAGCAGCGGAACATGTGGAACCTTTTTGAGGCCTTACTGGAATCCATATGGACTATGTATACCACTCTGCCCTCCTCAACGTTGCTGGTCACTTTATCAAAGAACTCTAACCAATTTACGAGTCATGATCTCCCATGCACAAAGACGTGCTGAATTTCATGAAGGCCTTTTGCCCAAAACCTCGATTTTCCTGCTCCTCGGATGCTGCCTGACCTCCTCTGCTTTTCCAGCACCATTCTAAATCATACACCAAATCATATCCTGTCTCTCCAAATGCATGTATATCCAATCTCTCTGAATCTTCTCAAGTAACGTACCCACTAGAATTTTAGGTTTGCTGTTCTTTAGTTCCCAGATTTACCTTTGTAACCTTTCTTGAATAAGGGCACAGTATTCGCTACCCTCCAGTCGTCAGGGACCTGACCAGCGATGATGGAAAAGAACCAACCAGGGCTCCCGCAATTTCTTATCTATCCTCCTGCAGTGTTCCTGAATAAATCTGGGCAGTACCAGAAGGTTTTAGAAAAACTGCAAAGTCTGAAAAATACGTCTATTTATTTCAGGTGCAAACACCAAAAAGTGAGAAAGTGACTCAATGATGGTTAACATCACAAATTAGAAAATTTATTAATCATAGGAAGTGACTTCAGAAGAATTCCAGATATTGTGGAAACCCGTGAATTCTCAGAAGTTTATGATCCAGAAAAGGAAGGCCAAGAAACTGATAAGGAAACCAAAAAGATAGTGTGCCTGCTAACAAACAGGAACACAAAGACTGCAAAAATCTACGATCTATATTTCAAAGGAAACAAGATAAAAGCAAGGTCAAATGTGGAAATTTGTAATTGGGAGCAGATAGGTTATTGTGGAGATCAGGGAAATGGCCAAGAAAATAACGTGCATCAGGAGGATAAGATTACGAGGGACATGAACGAAGCGGATAGACAGCAGCTGGTCCTTTTAGTCAAAGGGACACACTTTTAAAGTGAAGGGTTTGAGGACTGTTTTTCACCCAAAGTGTGCTGCAGTCTGGGATGCACTTCGTGATAGGGGAATTGTCATAGTAACCTCAAAACCATTAGAAAATAGATGGTTATGCATTTGAAATGCCATAAGATTCACAGCAGCGGGTTTTGTGTTGGAAAGTGGGGTAATGTAGACCGTGCTGTATTTCCGATAGTACAGAGTCTGTGCTTCTGTGATTGTATGGCTGTGGAAGGTCAATCATTCAGTAGCTTAAGAAAGAAATTGATGGCTTTCTGAAGAATATCTTATCACCGTGTATATGAGTGAACTTGTAATATCTTCTGAAAATACATCAATGGCAAAATTAAGAAAAAAAGGTGCAGCTTTCTTACAGTCTGATACCAGATAATTGAGGACAGGGAAATAGCAGATCAATGCAGCAAATACTTCAGTTATGCCTTCACAGAATAAAAATTAATAAATAAAGTTTCCTCGCAATACTAGGGAACTTTAGTCTGGTGAGAAAAAGGGAATAGAATGAAATTAGCAACTAAAAAGTTTTAGAGAAAATATTGGACTGAAATTAATGGGCATAGACAAAGTCAACAGAGGTATTTGAAATAGGAATCATACTTGATAGAGACGGTATCAACGCAATACGATTGGAATCTCAGAAAGATTTTTTGATAAAGCCCCAAGCCTATTGTGAAAATTCGAATCCTTTGGGACTGGGGCTAATACATGGTCATGGTTTTAGAATGGGAGAGTTGGCAGGAAACAGTGAGTAGGAACAAAACTATGTTTTTTTGAATGGAAGGCTTGGAGGATATAACAAGGAACGAGATTTGGCATCCAACTATTCCAAATACACATCATATCTTTGGTTGAGGGGCTCAATTGCAATATTCCCAAATCTGCTGACAGCACTAAATGATGTCAGCTTGTGAGTGGATGAGGAGGATGTAAGAATGGTTCAAAAGTGATTGAGACAAGTGGAGTGACTGGGCAAATGCCTGGCAGATGGAGAGCAATGGCAGAGATGACAGGTTGGGGACTTTGATGGGATCAGTTGAATGATAGCCTATCATTCGAAAAGTGATGGGTTGAAAAAATTTGATAAATCAATGAACTTAAGCTGCATTTCTGTTTATTTCTGTGCAGCCTTCCGAGTCCATGTAGGTTAGTGAGTTCTGAACACGGAAGTCGATACCGGGAATGGCATTGGCACGCTGTATACAGTGTACATAGGCCCAGCAAATGGGGAGCTGTAACATTGAAAAGAATCTGGATCTCCCTGTACACCAGTCACGGAAAGCAATATTGCAGGAGCAGAAAGCAGATAGGAAGATAAATGGTTCATTCACCTTCATTTCAGGGGGATTTAGAATACAGGAGTAAGGGTCATTTACTGCAACTGTACAGGGCCTTGGTGGGACCCCATCTCGAACATTGTGCAGTGTTGTGTGCAGTTTTGGCGTCCTTACCTAATAAAGGGCAAACCTGACATTGAGGGAGTGCAGTGAAGGATGACCAGACTGATCTCTGGGATGGCAGGTTAGTTGTGGGAGCAGAGTTTGGGGTGACTGGGCCTGTATTCGATGTGCTTTAGGAAAATGAGTGGAGATCTCAGTGAGATATATAAACTCTGACAGGGTGTGACACATTGGAAGCAGGGATGATCGTTCACTTTATAGAAAATGTTCACGAATCGCATTGCAGTCAAATCGCACTTAATAAACAAACATTATCAGAGAATTCCCTTTTGTATTGATGGGCCGAAGGCACTATAGTTCAAAACGTTTAAACACATTTTGGGATATGAACATTGTGTGGGGAAAACTGCATTGAGAAGATGTTCGCCCATGAAATAGCATGGGGAAAGCTCAATGTGCTGAATGATCTCCTCCTCTCCCGATGTTTCTGTTCAGTCTGTGGGAAAGCTCTGTAAATGTTGTCACAAGCTCTCAGATGTTAGGAAGGATGTCTATGCAGGGTCAACAGGACTGTGTTTCCCATTCCCTTTTCTGATAACGAGGTTGATGCCGGGTGTTCTGTCAGGTTTTATCAATTAAGACCTCAGAGTAGTTTGATACAATTGAGTGTCTCACGTGGCCGATTCAGAGACCATGTCTGTGCGTCAGGAGTCACTTTTAGGCCAGATCAGGAAAACATGGGAAATTCACTTCTGAAAGTACATTGGGGAAGGAGATGGATGTTTACAATCAACATTGGACACAAGATCACTATTACTGACACCAGATTTTAGGTCTCCATATTTTATTTAACTTCCACTAGCTGCCAGAGCATTGGCCTGGTCTGGATTCGTAATCCAATGATATGTCCACTGCAGCACCATCTCCATATGGGGACCTATCGGAAACCACACTATACTGATTATTTTGGTGCTATTTGACAGCTCTATCAAAAAGTATTCCCACCAATGTGACTGTCGTGATGGGACTGAGGGTGTGGTAATTGGTCAGATTGTAATTATTCTCCTATTCAGTGACTGGACATAGTTGAGTAATTTTCCTCATTGCCAGGGAGATGTCAGAGTGGGAGCTGGAATGAATCAGCTTCCTCAGTGACACAGCTTGTTGTGCAGCACAAGTCTTCAGTCCTATTGCAGGAATGGTGTAAGGGCCCATTGTCTTTGTCGTATCAATAGTGTTCAGCTGTTTCCTCATGACTGTACAGCAAATCGAAATGCTTGAAGACTGGCGTCTGTGATTCTATGGGAATTATGATGAGTGTGAGGTGGATCATCCATTCAACACGTCTGGCTGAGGATAGTGCAGACACCACATCCTTGACTTTTTTCACTGATGTGCAGAGCTGTTCCGATTTATGGATGAGGATATTTGTGGAGTACTCTCCTCCAGTAATTTGTTTAATAGTCCATCGACATTATTGTTTGGATTTGGCAGGACGACAGAGCTTAGATCTGATCTGTTAATCTTGGGATCATTTCCCCTCTCCATCAGACATTAGTTCTGCTGGTCGGAATTTAACCAGTTAAGTGTTGTAGCTTTAATGGGTTGTCAACAGTTTTAGGTCCACGTGATTTAGACCCTGGAATGTTCAGCCACACTCATCACTGAACCATGGATTGGCTTGTTGGTAATGGTAGACTGATGAATTATCGTCGGGAAAATGTTACATATTGTAGTTGAATACAGTTCTGTTTCTGCTGTTGCTGCAGCATCAAATGATAACCCAGTTTGAGTTGAAATATCTACAATTCAATTCTACTGACTGTCCCCCAGTTCACACCGAGACCCATTCACCCATCAGCCCTGTATTCTGTACCTAACCTGGTTTCTGATGCGGTAACACTTGCATTTTCATATTCTCATTCTGCTGAGGGCCTCTCCCTCGTGTCACGCCTCTAATTTGCTACTTTAATTCAATCAATTTAAAGTAATGATCGAAATAATTTCTCTTCCACAATGTCAACTTCTGTATTTGAAGTGAATGTGTTTCCCTTTTTTTTTCCCTGACCGTGATTAAGAGCTCTGTAGTGTCAGTGATGCCAGACCTATGTAGTTTCAGAGTCAGGGAACTTGTCCACCATGCGTTATTGTTCAGGTCCCAGTGTACGACACTCCATGTTGGACAGGATGTTTGAGCATCTTTGACATACTTCTTTGGAAATTGTCCAAAAACAGAAATTGCTGAAGAAATTGCAGCATCTTCTGGAATCAATGCAGTATTTATCTTTCAGGTACAGTGACCCTCGACAAAGCTCCCAGTTTCTCAAGCAATTTTAGTATTTTTATTACCAGTATCCATAGTGAGAAAAAACAAATCACAGGATGAAGTTTGGGCTAAGTGTTGTTTACCTGTCATGTTTACTATAGTTTCAAATTTGCAGTATTTATCTTTAAATGCTTGTTCTTGAAGTTAGTATTGGATGGAGTGTAGAAGGTTGATGGATGACATTATAGAAGTTTCTAAAATCATGAGAGGTATGGATAGGGTGAATAGCCAAGGTCTTTTCCCCAGGATGGGGGAGTTCAGCCGTAGAAGGCATAGGTTTAAGGTGAAAGAGGGAAAATTTACAAGGACGCAGGGGCAGTGTTTTTACACAGAGGGTGGTGTGGGTATGGAATGAGCTGCCAGAAGAAGAGTGGTAGATGCCAGTACAGCTAAAACATTTAAAACACATTTGGACAACATATGGATGGGAAACATTTAGAGGCATATGTGCCAAATGAAAGCAGATGGGGCGAGCTTAATTTGGAAAACCTGGCCAGCATGGACATTTAGAAAAGCTTCATGCAGGTTCAGAGTGGTTTTGCGAAAGGGAAGTTATATTTTGCTCTGTAAAATCGTGCAAAGAATTTCTGGAGATGCCTGAGAATGTAACAAGCGGACTTGATAAAGGGGATCTGATAGACACCAAGCTTTCCAGAGTTTTTCCACAAGATATTACAAAATAAATGTTCTTACACAAGACAGAAGATCCTAGGTTGATGGAGAATGTATTAACATGGGATGATGATTGCTTAACATATAGAAATCGGAGAGTCAGGAGTAATGGATCTTCATGATAAAGGTATATCTGCTGGAGAACCACAGCTATCAGTCCGATGGCATCAGTTATTTAAACTCTATACTGATAGTCTGAAGAAGGGAGCTGAGTATCATCCGAGTTCGAGGATGACACTGAGAAGCAAAAGGCAGGCTGTTATTTAATGAAGAGGACTTCCAGAAAAAAGAACAGTACAAAGGGATTGGAGTGTTCCTGTGTATGAAACATAAAGTCTGCCTGTTAATGCAGCAAGTAACTAGGTTGGTTCATTAGCCGGCTTCCAGGGATGAAAGGGCTGTGATATTGAGAATCTGTAAAATGGAGAGGCGATTATTCATTGGCGTTTAAATGAATGAGGAGTGAGACTGCTGAAAAATGCAAGACACAGAAGGAACTGGAGAAGGTAGATGCTGAGCAGTTGTTACCAATCCTGAGTGGAGTCTCGAACTCGTTGACATCGATACCGAATATGGAACATCGATTTCTATCTGAGATGCAAAGTAATGTCTTCTTTCAGAAGGTAGTGAATGTCTGGAATTCCCTAACCCAGAGCAGTGGGGAGGGATACAAGGAGTTGGCAAGAAAGTGGAGTTAGACCTGGAGTAGATCAGCCATGTTCGTAATAAATGACAGGGCAATCTTGAGGTGCCGTATAGCCTACTCTTGTTCCTATTTATTAATTTCACATGTTATGCTTTTGCAAAGTAACTGGTTATTTTCCCAGAAGTTGTGTTGTGTGATGCTGGATTCGGGTGAGCAGAGGATTTGTTTAAGTTAGCGCTGGGTGAGGTATGGGGGCTCACAGCAAATCTGGATCTGTAACACTACCCATATCTGGAGCAGACGTTGCGGAGAGGGGAAGCCTGGAAACAGAGATTGGGGGTGAGTGTCACTTCCTGTCCCAGCCTGGATTTTCCAAGTACATTTCCAAAACTGCACCTAACCATCGGAGTGGCCTCGATCTGCCCCTGTGTAGCAGGTCCGAAGGCTGAATGGAACATCAGAACACAGGGCTGAGGGCCTGTGGGCCATTCGGCCCTTTGACACCGCTCAACCAGTAAATAAGGTCATGGCTCATCTCATTGTGGTCCCAGCTGCACGTTTCTCTCCATGCACCATTATCCCTGATTCACCTGTCTATGGAAAATCAGACGAAGCCAGCCTCGATATAATATAAAGATTCAGCCATCCCAAACTTCTGGGAAAGAGAATTCCCACTTGAATGAATTCCCACTTTGTGATTTTTTTCTCACTCCAGTTGTGACTGAGGATGGAGGGTGTCACTTTCCTTTTCTAGTCCCACTCTTCCACTGCTCACAACAAATTTTAAATGTAACTAGGTTTGTGATACGGCCGGTAATAAAGATCTCAGACTGGGTCAGGTTCAGTGATAAGAACAAGTCAGGCAGATTTCTTTCGTCAGCCACAAGTTACTAACAGAACTAACGGAGGAGTATGATGGATCTGTGGGTAGCACTGCTTCCTCACATCACCAAGGAACTGGCTTCAATTCCAACCTCGGGCGACCCTCTATGTGGAGTTTGAACATTCTCCCCCTGCCTGTGTGGGTTTCCTCCCAGTGCTCCAGTTTCCTGCCACAGTCCAAATATGTGCAGTTTAAAGTGGATTGTCCATAGTGCCCATGGATGATCAGGTTAGATGGGTTAGTTGTGAGAAATGCTGTGTTATATGGATAAGACTGGGTGCACGTCCAGGTGGGATGCTGTTTGGTGGGTCAGTGTGGACTTAATGGACGGAATGTCCTGCCTCCACACTGCAGAGCTTCTATGACAATGACAATAAATTTGGCCTATACAAACACCCAGTGGGTACATACCTAATCCACTCTTATCAAGTTCTTGTATGTTTCATTCTCATTCCAAGAGTAACCTGTTAAGGCCTTCATAATATAAACCCTTCACCCCAGGAAGGCGTGAAATGAAATATCTCTGAACTGCTTCCAAAGTAATTATATCCTTTCTCACATAAAGAGACACAAAAAAACTAATTTCACTCTCAGATCATAATGCTTATAATTGTTTTCTCAACGTGATGTGAGTCTTTGGAACACTCTTCCCCACAGACCATTGGAGGCAGAAATATTGAATATTTTTGAGGCACAGATGGAAGGTTCATAAATAACAACAGAGTCAAGGATTATCGAGGAATGTGCAGCAATGTGCAGTGTGGGGGAAAATGTAGACAGTGGTATCAAATAACACTGCTTCAGAATCTCCAGGAATATAATGTAAAATGAAATGATAATATCGATAAAATGTTAAGAGAGAATACAAGATGGCGGCGATTCAGAAGGTCTGGTTTGCTGGGCTCTGCATCAACACACGGGCAAAGTGGTTCTCTAACCCACCCCATCCCTGGCATTTAATTAAAATTGAACACTAAAAGAGTGATGGAATCTTTATTAACCCCGTTTTATCAAGTGGAAATGACAAAACATGGGAAAGGATTGATTAAGTCCCAACACATGGTGCACCCGTCAGAAGCATCGAGCATGCCTGAGGCTGTAACTGCAACCCACTCTGCTCGTTCCATGGACCCAGTTACTCATCAGGCTTTAGTCACTGAGTTCACCAAATTGTGCGAAATGATTGAAGCCATGATTGAAGAAGTGTTGAAGCCACTGCAGTGGCTACAGCCGCTCTCAGCCGTGCTCCATAAACATGAGCAGCAACTTGACAGCCTTGGAAACAGAACAGACGATGTCAAGAGCTGAACTGCAAGGGCAGAGACCGTCATCGATTCCTCTCGGGAGAGGATCGTCGCCATTGATAAGCAGGTCTGCACCTTAACTGAAGAAGATGACGAGCTCGAGAACAGGGGTAGGATGAAGGATATTCACATCGTCGGTTTGCTGGAGTGGACAGAAGGCGGTCAGCCGCTGAGTTTTTTCAAGAACTGGCTGCAGCGATTCCTTCACTTCAAAACTGAGGAGAGACGGGTGAAAAGTGAGACAGTTCATTGGGTTATGGCGGGGAAGTCAGACTCAGACCAACACTTTCATCCTGTCCTTGTTCGATTACACAGCTGTGGGGACAAACAAAGACTAATGGAATCTTCCAGAACCTAAGGGAAAGATCCGATGGCTTTAATTCACGAGGGCTCCAGTATTATGCTGTTTTAGAACTTTTCAACGGCGGTGATTCAGGAAAGAAAATCTTTTGATGATATCAATAGAAGAGTAAGGGAACTCGGGATTCAATATTCGTTACGGTACTCAGTGGTGCTCCGTATTGCTTTCAATGGATCCACAAACTCGTCTGACTCTCCAGAGAAAGCGAAAACTGTGTGGACATTTTAAAGTAAGCTGGATATTTAGATAATCATGTTTCTCTCTTAAAGAAATTTTGTTGGATTTTTCTGCTATTAACCAGTGTTAAATTATAGCCAGGAATGGGTAGAGTACTCATTTCTAACTTCTTCATTAGTATTACTACTCTTTTTTTCTTTCTTTGCTTGTGTCTGGGGTGCAGCTCAAGCTGGAGGGAGTTACAAAGGTAGTTGTGATGACTAAGTGCCGACCGAAGGGCAGTTCAAGCCTGATTTTTGTTGTTAACTGCCCTGGATTCCATATTGGTAGCGGGCAGAAGATAAAGTTTTGAGGTTATGTAAGCATCCCCAGTGGGCGGTGGGGGTTAAATTCCCCAACCGAGTGTCATTGGTATTTTGGATTTTATTTCGTTCTTTGGATTTTTATGTGTTTAGCTTTGGAAAGTTTTGAGAGCTTGTTAGTTGTAGTAGTATTAGTTTGTACAGTTTTTAGGCCCAATGAGTCTTTTTTTCATTAATGATCAGTATTGTGTAATTCGATGTGAAACTCTAGAGTTGAAATGTTGCCACAGTGTGTTTAGATTAGATTACTTACAGTGTGGAAACAGGCCCTTCAGCCCAACAAGTCCACACCACCCCGCAAGCACAACCCACCCATACCCCTACATTTACCCCTTACCTAACACTATGGGAATTTAACATGGCCGATTCACCTGAACTGCTCATCTTTGGACTGTGGGAGGGAACCGGAGCACCCGGAGGAAACCCACGCAGATACGGGGAGAACGTGCAAACTCCACACAGTTAGTCGCTTGAGGCGGGAATTGAACCGAGATCTCTGGCGCTGTGAGGCAGCAGTGCTAACCACTGTGCCACTGTGCCGCCCATGGATAATGATGTGCTTAAATGTTGTACCTGGAACATTAAGGGGAGCCATCTGCCAGTCAAGAGGAAAAATGTACTTTCTCGTCTTAAAACAGAGAGGGTGGATGTTGTCCTATTGCCGGAGATGCACCGTGATGATAAGGAACATTTGACGTTATAGCAGGGTGGGTTTGATCGAGTTTATTTCACATCTTTTAACACTAGGAGTAGGGGAGAAGACATACTTGTGAAGAAGAATCTTCCATTTAAATGACTAGATTGTATTAGACATTCACGGAAGGATCATCATTCCCAAAGTCTTGAATTATGGGAAATAATACAATATTTTGAATGTTTATTGCTCCCTGGCGCACTGTCTTAAAATTCTGAAAGATGCATTATGCAAAGTAAGTTATCTTGCATCATGGCACATTATTGTAGAAGGAGATTTCGACTGTCTTATGGCCCCACGGTGGACAGAATGTCCAAAGGTCCCCAATTACCCTCGTTATAATGTAAGCAATTAGTGGGTTAGACCTGGTGGATACCTGGAGGCAGATCTACCTCACAAGTAGGGATTTTATTTTCTTCTTTAACCCGCACAAATGCCACATGAGGGTTGATCTCTTCCTCATCCCTGCAACAATCTTAGACACGGTGACATCCCGCACAATTGGGAATATTACCCCAACATTCCTGCCCCAGTATTAAGATAGAAATCACATAAGATTATGTTGTATGCAGATCAGGGTCTCATGTTTTTGTCAAATCCCACAGTTTCGGCAGCTCACGTGATGCAATGCATTAATTCGCTTATCGCCTTTTCGGGCTATAAGATTAATTTTACAAAGTTTGTGGCTATGCCTATGGGATGTCTCAGGGAAATGCCTGATATTGAAAGCAAATCCTGGTTTCCTTTTAAATGGTCACTGGCGTGGTTTCCCTATTTTAGTATATTCATTGCATCTGTCTTTGATCATTTATTTAACGTGAACTATGTCCATGTGTTTGACAAAATTAAAAAAAGACCTTCAAAGATGTGAGGCACTTCCAATATCCTGGCTAGGTCGGATAGCTGTTCTTAAAATGAATGTCCTTCCTCATTTACTATACCCTGTGTGAATGCTTCCTTTGATGTTTCCTAGACAGACACTTGGGAGACTTTATGGCTGGTTTAGCTCTTTTATTTGGCACCATAACCGACTCTTTATCAAGCTAACCAAATTGCAACTACCCCACAGATTGTGGGGAGTAGATCTCCCAGATTAAAAGCTATCAATTAAGCTCTTTATTATCCTATGTTAGTGTCTGGGCCACTGAGGACTCGGCGTCAATACGGTTAGATATTGAACTCTGTCAGACAATGTGAACCCTTATTAGTCTGTTGTTCTTAGACAAAATGACAACATTTATGGAGTATTGTCATAACCCAATAATTATCAATAAAGTTAAAGTATGAACGACAATGGGTCAGATCGAGGGCAATACAGCCAAAATCTTGTTTCTTACCCCTATAATTGGTTTAGCAAGTTGGGAACCGGGGATAATGGATTCCATGTTTAAACAGTGGGAAGCCAGGGGTGTACCTTGCTTCAGTGATTTAGAATTAATAGAATCCCTACAGTGTGGAAACAGGTCGTTGGGCCCAACAAGTTGACTTCGACCCACCCAGACCCAGTCCCCTACCATCCTATATTTACCCTGACTAATGCCCCAACCTACACATCCCTGAAGACTGTGGGTAATTTATCAATAGCCAATTCATCTAACCTGCACATCTTTGGATCCTGGTGCTGTGAGGCTGCAATGCTATCTACTGAGCCACGACATTTTTTTTCAGGGAGAAAGAATGACATCATTTGATCAAATAACTCGTTCGTGTGGACTGCCTGGTAGAGACCTCTTCAGTTTGTTTTTGTTTTCAGATCAGAGATTTGATTTTAAAGAAAACACACTTTTAACAGACTCTTACAGATCCGATAGAGATAAGCGGGTTTTTAGTGCTCGGAATGCACTCTCTGTCAGTACCCTTTAACGTTAGTTAGAGAGTGTCCCCTCAGACAAGACTGTGCAGCTTTGTGATGTCTGCGAGAGAGAGCTGGAGTTCAGAACACCTCGGAGACATGGGAGGATATTTGTGAAAATGTTCGAAGGATTTTGATCTCTCATAGGACCCATTCTATGCAGTTGAAAATTCTTCATAGGGTCTATCTGACCCCAGATTGTCTCTCAAAATGTAAAGTGGGATTATCTTCAGCATGTACTAAATGCAGAATGACTACAGGCACTCTTACTCATTGCATCTTGTCCTGATTCAGGCTTCATCTATATTGGAGCACTGTGTTAGGTGTGATAGAGTGGGTCGAGGCGACTGAATTGGAGATGGACCCGGTTTTTCTTTTCCTTGGTAAAGCCCAATGTACTTTAGAGAGATGCACATGAGGAAAAAATATATCCTTACTTTCTGTGCTAGGAAAAATGTTCTGTTGTGTTGGATGTCTGAAAACTCCGGGTCTGTTGGGTCGTCGTAGGTTCTTCATGGAGAATATCCCTTTGGACTTTCTCACCAGTGTGGTGCATCAAAAAACAGAGATTTATATAAGACATGGCAGCCCTTTTTGAATTACCACGATACAGGTTTATCTGTCACATTAAGAAGGGCTTGTATATAGCCATGCCGTTATGGTCTAATGAATCTAAGATCCAGCGAGGAAGAATTATGAACTTAAAAATGTGTATCAGTTAATGCTCTTGGAGAACGAGAGCTATTGTTTTGTTATGCTGACCTGTATTATTTATTCGTTATTTATTGTTTATTTTTGTTTTTTTCTCTGCCTATTTAGTGTTTTTAACTTGTTTTGTATGTACATGCACGTGAGTGTAATTTTGATCAGCTATTTAAGTTGGGTTATTATAATATTTAAAATCTCTTTTTCAATAAAATTACTATTTTTTAAAATTAAAATGCTAACATTGATAGACTAGAGTCCCAAAGAACTTTTATTAGAGAGACCACTCATACTGGTTTACCGTGAGGGTCACCACATTTCGGGTGATGGGGTGACGTTGAGAGAGCATCCCCTTCATGGTAACCTCAGTCAGTGTGAGGAACTGAACCTGCGCAGTTGGCCTCCCTCCACATCACAAACCTGCCGTCCAGCCAACTGAGGGGCGACAGAGCAACTGTTACAGACAGAAGCAGTCACAGACAAAGGGCAAGAGAAACTTTCATAACAATGAAAAGGGGACAATTCAGATAATGGTCAAGATAACGGCTGAGGGTTAAAACGTTCTCGGCTCGAAATTGTATTTTATAACAAGACGTGCTTAGAAGCTGACTTTGATTTAATATTATTAAGGTGAGTCAAATGAAATAAAAAGAATTACTAAGTGTGATTGGACATCTATAACAAAAAAAAGTGTAGATTTTTGTTTGGTCTGTGTGAAGCATGCTGACCGTTGCATGAAAGTATATCGCTGATGGAATATATTGTTAGGAGAGTGCATTCCTTGGGAAATGCCCTCGAACAGGCGCTTGAAGAAAACTGGGGTAAAAGTGCCTGAGTGCCGTCTGGTCAGTGACAGGAACCCAGGGATTTAAATGACTAAAAATTCCTGTAACATGGAGCTGAGAAAACCATTAGATCAGCCGAACCTTATTAAATGCTAGAGCAGGTTTGCAGGGAAAAATCACCTCAGCGTGGTTTGAATTGTGTGTGATTTGAATTGTGTGTTTGTGGGGGGTGGGTGGGTGGGGGTGGGTATTGCAAACGAGAGATAGAGAGAGAGAGAGAAGGCGCTGCAGTGAGCGTGTTGGAGCATGAGCCTTGTTTGGGTGTCGGTGCTGTTACAGATATGCAGTGACTGTGGGGGAACAGAGAGAATACGGTGACCCTTATCCTGACAGAGCGGGGAAGGTTATTGATCCATGTCCTGTATTGCTGGACATTTCTTCAGACCGCAGATGCTGCACTGAGCTAGGTGGTGAGCACAGACCATGCTCGGTGGGTCTGGTGATATGGCCCCCTCTGGGAAGGGAATAGTCCCCCTCTGTACTAGCCCATCCACTATGCCCGCCGTGTTCTGTCAACAAACCGTGGTGTAATTTCCCCTTATCTGCCATGCTCGGGGTAATCTGTGCAGTACAGCACCAACCTGAGAAAGCTCCACCATGTGCCCCTTGGCCTTTTAAAGATGGCACCAGTGCCAGGGATCACGGAATATCCAGGGTCACCCGGGCGACTGTGTGTACCTGCAGTCATGATTGGTGAGAGATTCTGGCTGGTATTGAATGAGAGGGACGCCATGGAGTGGGGTAGGTAGCTAATGAGGTGAGTTCGATAAGATAGCACCAGGAAACCAGCTCAGCTTCGTCCAGACAATCCCTCTGTCACACTCAATAAAAATGAAATTGATACAAATTACTGTTTTATACAGCTCATTGTGTCGAAGACTCTGCAGTTCTCCCTCCCAGTTGCAAAGCTACAGGACAAATGCTCATTCAAAAATCTCCATCGCCTGAACTCACACTAATATACCATTCACTGATAATTCATCATAATACTGACCCGTGTTTCATGATACTGTCGAAATGTCTTCATTTCAGCATTCTCAAACTAGTGAACATATCTTTCCATGACATTTTTTCTCGGTCTCCCCCTCCCTGTCTCTATCCCAAAACACACGTATTTGCAGTCATACAGTTCTACAGATGGAAACAGGCCCTTCGGTCCAAATGTTCCATGCCGAACAAAATGTCCATCCACACTCATCCAATTTCTCTGCCCTTGCTCTGTATCCTCTAATCCTTTCCTATCTGTATTTGTCCAAGTGCCTTTTCAATGTTGTTATTGTGCCCAGCTCAACCACTTTCACTGACAGCTCAGTCCATCTGTGTACCATTATCTGTGTAAAAGAGCTGCCCCTACGGGTTAATTTTTATTTTATTCCTCTCGAAGCATTAACGGATGTCCTCTAGTCCTCGATTGCCCAACCTTGCAAAAAAAACTGATGTGTTCACCCCTATGCACGTCTCATAATTTGATAAGATCTACACTTCTATAAGAACCCCTTCGGTTTCCTAGGCTGTAAAGAAATAAGTTCTAACCTGCCCAACCTCTGCCTATAACTTAGAGCTTTTAGCCCAGGAAACATCTCTGAAATTTCTATTACACTCTTTCTAATTCAATAATATCCTTTCTCCAGCAAGGAGAACAAAACTGAACACAATACTCCAACTGCAGCCTTACCAACATCCTGTACAATTCCAACATAATGTCCCAACCTCTATACTCAATGCGCTGATGAAGGCCAGCGTGCCAACAATGTTCTTCACTGTCCTGTGTATCTGTGACTCAAATTTCAGACAACCGTACACCTGATCTCTAATGTCCTTTTGTTCCACTACACTCCTTCAGGCACTATCATTCGTCATTAAACTCCTACCTGAAATTGACTTTCCAAAATGCAAGACGTCATACTTAAACTATATTAAACTTCACATGCTATTTCTCAGCCCACTTCCCCAGCTGATCAAGGTACTGTTTCAATTTCTTTTAATGTTCCTCACTGTAAATGATGTCTCCTATTTTAGTTTCATCTGCAAACTTACTAACCTTGCGTTGTGCACTCTGGTCCAAATCATTGATATAGATAACGAGCAGCAATGGGCCCAATACCGACCCCTGAAGCACTCCCCTAGTCACAGGCCTCCAGTCCGACAAGCATACCTCCACCATAGCCATTTGCTTCCTAACGCCAAGCCAATTGTGTCGCCAATTTGCCAGATTATCTTGGAGTCCATGCGATCTAACCTGCCCGAGCAGCCGACCATGTGGAACCTTATGAAAGGCTTTACTGAAATCCATATAGAGTATGTCCACCACACTGCCATCGTCAACCTTCCTGGTCACTTCCTCAAAAAACTCGAACAAAATTTGTAACGCATGATTTGTCGTGCACATAGCTATGCTGACTGTTCAAGTCAAACTCTGTCTTTCCAAATGCATGCATATCTTATCTCTCAGAACCTTCTCAAGTGGTTTACCGAAAACAGAAGTGAAGCTTACTGGTCTATATTTCCCAGGTTTTTCTTTGCAGCCCTTCTTGAATAAGGGCATAACATTTGCTACTGCCCAGTCTTCCGGGACTTTCGCCCCTGATTTGTCTTCTCTAGCCTCTTGTAGTGCTCTTGGATATATCTGGTCAGGACCAAGACATTTATTTGTCTTTATTTGGCTTTATGCATTCCAATATGTCCAACAGCACCTCCACTGTGATATGAACGGTACCAAGATATGACAACTAACCCCACCACCCCCCACCCCACCAAAAGCTCACAGGTCTTCATGTCTTTCTTCATGGTAAACACAGAGGGGAATTTGAGGACCTCGCCCATCTCTTGTGGTTTGACACATGAATGCCCACTTTGGATTTTAAGGAATCCTATTTTCTCTCTAGTCCTTCTTTTTCTTTACTATACTGAAAACACATCTTTGGATCCACCCTCATTTTCTCAGCCAAGGCTATCTCATACCCCCTTTTCGCCCTCCTGATTTCCTTCTTCAGTAAACTCCTGTATCCCTTGTGTCTCTCCAGAGATTGTATTGATTCATCTGCCTGAACCTGAGCCACGCCTCCTTTTTTGCTGGTCAGAGACTGATTATCTCTTGTCATCCAGGGTTCTCTCTTCCTGCCTCACTTTCCCTTCACCCTCACAGGAACATATAGACCTTGACTTTTAAAGGCCTCCCACTTACCAGAGATCCTTTTGCCTGGAAACAAGCTACTCCAATCAACCGTTGCAAGTCCCTGTCTAATTCCAACACAATATGCCTCGCCCCAATTGAGAACTTGAATTTGTGGACCAATTCTGTCCCTCCCATAACTATTTTAAAATTCATATAATTCTAGTCACCGGTCCCAAAATGCTCCCCCACTTTACCTCCGTCACCTATCCTGCGCTATGCCCCAACAGTATGTGAGTTTGTCCCTTTCCGAGTAAGACCCTCTATACGCTGCTTATGGAAACTTTCCTGAACACACTTAAGATATTACGTTCCAGCGAACTTCTTATCAATCTGGATGTCCCAGTCTACGTTAGTATAATTAAAATCACCTATTCTGACAATCCTATTGTTCCTGCAAGTCTCCCCAGTCTCCCTGCATCATTGTTCCTCCAATTCGCATTGATTATTTGGAGGCTTATAGTGCAACAACTGTTACATCACCATCCACCTCTATCTTCATTGCACCATCCACAAAACCTCACTGGACATTATCTCAGTTATTTTATCTTTAAATACTGGAGTGGTATGCATCTGAATCAGAACTATTGGTCTTTAAACTGTTTCCATTTACATCTCTCCTTTGCAATGATTTTGACACCCACAGCGCCCTTTGTTAAGGCACAGTGGAGATATAGAGCTGTAAATGGATGGGAGCTGCACATCCTGTCACTGCCAGCATCGGCTGCCAGGTTCCCCACACTGAGCTGTGATCTAACACAGTGTTACCGAACAATGCAAAACCCTGGGTTTATATTTGAATGAACCAGTGCGGACTGCACAGGTCCTCACGCTGGACATTTAGCCCAGGATTATAGATCAAGTATTGGTGTGGGCTGCACAGAGTTCCACTCTAGACGTTGCTGGGTTGTATTCAGCAGTACGTTAGCCGGATCTACACAGTGCTCCATCCTGAACGTACAATGGATTGGCTGGTTAGGTGAGTTGGATTGCGAATGTGAGAGAATAAAACATCTGGCAATGCCTTTATTTTGTGTTTTCATTCTTGTGATTGGACCCTTCGAATCCTGACTCATCCGATTAGACCCAACCCTCTGGATGAGTCATGGTGACTGTTGTTGCAGAATCTGGGTCTGCAACTTGACCAACAAATGGAGCAGAGGCTGCAGAGAGGGCAGTCTCCGTGAAATGGAATGAGGGAATCAACCATCAGATCAGCCGTGGTCTTAGTGAATGTTCGGGCAGGATTGTATGGACCACGAATGCAACTTATTCATATATTTCTGTTTGTAACAGGCAAACTCCACTTCTCTCCCAGTGTCCCCTACTGGTGGGGAGTTTGTCATCTCCTCCTGTTCCTGCGTAACAGGATCCTCGGGCCTCACTAGCCTCCAGATATCCCTGTGCCCTAGTTTTGATCAATTGAATGACTCCCTCCTGTTCCTGTGTCCCAGTCTCGAGCAGTTGAGTGACTCCCTCCTGTTCCTGTGTCCCAGTCTCAAGCAGTTGAGTGACTCCCTCCTGTTCCTGTGTCCCAGTCTCGAGCAGTTGAGTGACTGCCTCCTGTTCCTGCGTCTCAGTCTTGAGAAACTGAGTGATGCCTCCTGATCCCAAGTTTGTGAAAGTAGATGTCCTCCTCTTGCTACTGAGTAACAGGCTCCAAAGGTTCTGTGCTCACCTGCTGCTCCTGTGGAATGAAGTTGAGGGACTGAATGGCCTCTTCACATTCCTTCCAGCTTCTCTTGAATAAAAGCCTTTCTCCTGTTTCTGTAAAACACCACCAAAATCTGAATGATGTATTTTTGTATTTGACTCTCAGTAATTGACCAAACAAGCTGACTGACAGAATTCAGAACCTGAATATCCTCTTCCTGTTCCTGTGTTATACACTCAAGAGTCAACAGGATCTCAATGATGTACAGCTCGGTTAAAGACCCTTCGATCCAGTTGTCCATTCTGACTAAATATCCTAAATTTATGTCGTCCCCCTTGCCAGCACTTAAGCCATATCCCTCTAAACCCTTCCCATGCATGTACCTATTCAAATGCCTTTTAAATGGTGTAACTGTGTCTGCCTCCACCACCTCTTTTGGGTGCTCAATCCATACCCACAGCAGTCTCTCTTTGAAAGTGTTGTATCTCATGTCCCTTTATAAATCTTTCTCATCTCACCTTAAACCTTTGTCCTGTAATTTTTGACTTGCCTATGCTGGGGAAAAGACGTTGACTGTTTACCTTATCTATGCCCCTCATGATTTTATAAACTTCTTTCAGATCACCCCTCAGCCTCAAGACTTGAAAATACTTTCAGCCAATTCAAACTCTCCCATTAGCTCAAACCCTCCAACACCTGCAACATTCTTTTAAATCTCTTCTGCATCCTTTCAAGTTTGACAACATCTTTCTGACAGCAGGGTGACCAGAATTAAAGGCAGTATTACAAAAGTGGCCAAACCAATGTCCTGTACAGATGCAACATGTCATGAAAACGCATAGACTCAAAGCACGCACCAATAAAGGGAAGGTCACGAAGTGTCTTCTTCACTGGGCTGTCTACCTGTGACAGCACTTTCAAGGAATGGAGAACCTGCACCACCAGGTGACACAGTAGCTCAGTGACTAGCTTTGCTACCTCAGAGCACAACGATCTGGGTTTAATTCTATCCTTGATTGACTGCCTGTGTGGAGTTTGCAAATTCTCCCCGTGCGTGAGTTTCTTCTGTGTGATACATTTTCCTCCCACGGTACAAAGATAGACAGGCAAGTGTAGATTGGCCATGCTAAATTACTCCAAGTACCCTGGGATGTGTAGGCGAGGTGGATTAGCCATGGGAAATGCAGGCTCAGAGGGATAGGGTAGGAGTTTGTCCAGTGGGATACTGTTTAGAGGGTTGGTGTGGCCTCAATGGGCCGAAAATCCTGTTTCCTCACAGTAGGGATTCTATAATTTCAACGGCATTCTCTTTGATTGTCAACTTTCGACAGGACCCTACCTACCTGCCTTGCCCTCATTTGTCTTGCCAAAATGCAACACCTCACATTTATCTAAATTTAACTCCATCTGCCACCCCTCGGCTCATCTAATCAAGTTTCCACTTTGTTCTGAGATATCATTTTTCACTGTCGACTACACCACCAAATTTGGAATTATCTACAACCTTACTGATCATGCTTCATATACTCAAATGCAAATAATTTGTATAAGTGACAAGAGGCAGTGGAGTCATTATTGACTTTTATGGCACACCATTGGTCACAGATCTCCAAGTTCAATGAACAAATGTCCACTGTCGCGCCCTGTCTCCAATATTCAAGAAAATTTTGGATCTAACAGGTGAGCTCTCCCTGGATCCCAGGCAGTCTAACCTTGCTAACCAGTCTATAATGTAGAACATTTTGGTTTTCTTACTGAATTCCATAAAGACAACATCCACTCTCCTGCCTTCATCAATCATCTTCATCACTTCGTCAAAAAATTGCACCCAGTTAGTTAGACGCGATCTCCAATGCAAAAGCCCTCATCAGTCCTTGTCCTTCCAAATGCATATACATCCTTTCCCTCAAAGTCCCCTCCACAAATTTATTCACCATTGATGTCAGGCTCAATAGTTTATAGTTACCTGGCTTTTCGTTCCTTTCTTAAATAATGACACTATGTCAGCAGCCCTCCAATCTATTGGCACCTCACCTGTGGAAATCAATGATACAGATATATCAGCAAAAGGCTGAGCAATCCCTTTCCTAGCTTCCCACAATATTCTGGGATACAACTGATCAGGTCCCAGGGATTTGTTCACCTTTATGTGTTTTACAATGTCCAACACCTGCTTGAAATATAGATACTTTTCAAGATCTCACTTTGCATTTCTTCACGTTCTCACTCTTGTAACTTCCTCCACATTAAATACTGAGGAGAAATACTTGTTTTATATCTTTCCCATCTCTTGTGGTTCCACACATAGGTAGCCTTACTGATCTTTAAGCTGCCCTATTTTCTCCCTAGTTAATCTTTTGCCACTAAAAGATTTGTAGAGTTTCATCAATACCTCGTTAAAGAAATGCCTATTTCTAAAGCCAACCCGCGTTCACATTTTTCCGGCCCGATTTCACTGTTGACTATACACTTATTGCCCTTATACACCTCTTGGGATTCACTTGATTTCAGCTCTGTTTACCTGACATATGCCTCCTTCATTACCTTGACCAAAGCATCAATATATCTAGCCATCCAGCACTCCCTGCACCCACCAGCCTTGCCCAACTCACTAATAGGAACAAGTTGGCTCTGCACTCTCTGGATCCAAGTTTGATGGCCTTGCATTTTCTGACCATCCCTTTACATGTGAATAGGGTATTCCAATCAGCCTTTCAGCCTAACACTTTCGAAATTGGCCTTGTTCAAAGTTAGAACTTTAATGTTTACATGAGGTCTTTCCTATTCCACAGCTAGTTTAAAACTAATATTTATGTGTAACAGACTTGAATGTTAAATAAACATTTCCTGCCCCTCTGTAACAGGCTCGAGAGGCTGAATAGGCTCCTCCTGTCCCTGTATAACAGCCACGAGACATTAAATGAGACAGCAACCCCTGGATTACGAGCAGCCGTTAAACTGTATCTGATGGAGGTCCATCCCTTCTCAGTTACCGAAACACCAATAACACAATGTACTCCAGGTGTCCTCTCAGTGACACCTCATACAGCTGCAGCGACAAATCCTTTATATTTTTATTGATTTTGTTAGCAAAATGTGCTAATGTTCCTGCGTTCCACCTTTTCAAGTAGAAACAGGCTAATATGGACTAAATGGCCTTCTCCTTTCCTTATGTAAGAGGCCCATAGGGACAGAATTGCTTTGGCCTCTTCCTGAGCAGCAGTCTCAGTGCTCTGTCTCATGGTTATGAAAGGATTTGAAAACAGGGTATTAAAACCAGGAGTAGCCTCACACAAGCTAATTAGTATCATACTTTGTGTTAAGGTATCTACAAACATGCCTACCTGACTTTTTTTATGTATCCGATCTGTTATTTTATAACTGCTTCCTTTCATAAACAGAGTGGAACATATATAGAGCCCTTCAGTGTCCTGTTAATACTCTCGTATGCAAGGAAAAAAATGATTAAAACATTGAAAGATTTATGGTCCATCCCTCAGTAACCCTTATCCATTCCATCCAAAACCAGTAAATCTTCTCTTATATTCTGATATGAAAATTGATGTACGGAACTGGTTAACTGAGCCTATTTGTTCAGTAAGTGCGATTAATGCCAATCTCCATGGATTCTAATTATCCCAGTGGAGGGTTTCCATCTTTTAATGATAAATGGACTCCGTTCAATGTGTTATCCCATAACGTGAGCGGGAGCATCACCAACAGCACTGACAGGGATCAGCAGATCCAGAGAGAAGGGGAGGAGAGATCAGAATCGAGAACATTAGACTGGAATGTGCCAACAATGGATCAAAATTTGAGAACATTAGACTGGAATATTCCAACAATGGATCAGAATCTCTGAACAGTCGACTGGAATATTCCAACAATAGACAGGAGTTTATCCGATTAGATTTGGTATATTCTTGCATTTTATTAGTTGTCCTTATCATTGCAGATCTATTATGCTCTTCGCATTATTCAATATTTTTATTATCCTTTTCTGGCTATCGTTGGTGTTCCTGGTGAGTGTCACTGTCCAGTTTTTGTTTCTATAAACCAGTTATGACTGTATACTACTGTTCTTTCATATTGTCTACACTTCTGGCCACGATTATTGTTCCTGTTGAAACTCTGAATCCAGATATTTACTCTACAGGCCACTACTAACTGCATCAATGAAGGTGTTCAATTACTGTCTCCCTCTGCTCTGACAGTGTTACTCTTGGGTTGCTATGTTGGCCTACTCAGTTTCAGCGGAGAACCACGATGTATTGCATCTTTGCCTTTGTTATTTAAATATTAAGAGCATGCAGGTCACTGTCTACTGTTCTAGTTACAAACTCCACCTTTTCCCAGTGTTTTCATCCCATCCCTGGCCAATATCTGCGGCTGAAGCAGACGAGTCATAACTGTGGGTGATCCCTTTGACTGATTCCTGACACCTTGCCTTGACCATTTATAACTTGAAATACTCACCACTCCACAATGTATCTCACTGGCTTAATCCATATGCTGTTTGAACCTTGAGTTATGAAATACAGTCTTAATGAAGTTCATAATCTGCTGCTGACGCTCTCGGCTTCAAACCTGCCAAAGCAAATCTGATTCGAATTCACACCAAACTCCCATCCATCTGTCATTCATGTCCACGCCGAGTATATTGCTGTTGTGTATGGCAATGCCTTTATTTTGACATTGTCAAGCACTTTACCTCATCTGTCCATGAAACATCCCTCGTTCTCTCTCTGTCGATTATCCAAAAGCCTGCCAGTTGTTCATATTTAATATTGTTTCCTTCACGTGTGTTCCTTCTCAAACAATGAGTTTCGCATTCAACCATGCCAATCGCGCACGCACACGCACTCTCTCAGTCTCTGATGAACACACACATACACACACACACAGAGAGCAAACCTTGCAATTGGAGATAGTAATCTGATGCGAGTATAGTTAGCATATGATCGTAAAGTTTGCAATGCTCTCCATGCTGGGCAGATAGTGCAGTTTACTGAGCAACACACTAGCATGATCTGCACAGCTCTCCATGCTGGGCTGTCATCTTGTCCCAGTTTATGTTGTTTGTGGTGGTCGGTGAAGCAGATTCAGAATTTGATATAACAAACCATTTCAGCTGATCTGACAATGCCTTTATTCAATGTTCTCATTCTTGTAATTTTACTCTCGAAGATCTCACTTGTCCAGTCAGTCCCACTGCTCTGTCTTTTTTCCCCATATTTCCACAACCTCCTCCCAGTTAATTAACTGCCTGTTTATGTCATTAATGTGAATCTGTCAGTCTCTCTGTATCGTTCCCTGGCCTTGGGTTTTGTCTTCCTAGTGTATCGAATGCTGGCTTTGTGTAGCTCAAGAATACTGAAATTGTGTATGTCAGGCTGTTTTTCACTTCCCGGTATGTCCCAGGTGATGGCCATGGACAGGCATGTTTCAGAAGTTATGAGACACATCTTTGTAACTTGGACTGTACCTGTGTTTGCCCCACTCAGGTGACCTTGCGATCAGTAACACGAAGAAGCCCATTGAGTAAAGGACCAGGCATCTAAATTGTGTGACAATGCTGTCATTGTTTTTTAAAAAAAGGTTATTTTCTCTTTTTTTAAAAAAAGAGGTCATAAAGTCCAAACTGCCGACTGAAAATGGCTCAAATAAATAACTTCCAAGACTTTTAGGGTTTTTAATAAATAGTAGTAACAATGGCCAGCTCGCACAGACCAGGCTTTCTAGATTGGTTTTTCTTGTAGCTGTAACAATCACCGGGTGCTTGGGGTCCCAAAGGGGTTGGAAGTTTTCGAAAATTATCCCTAGCTGCTACTCTCTCTAAAGCCTCACTTGATGGTGTTTCCTCCTGGATTGGAGAACTGTATGCAAGAATGCATGTCTGAATGCTCCTTTTTACCATGGAGTGTGTTTAGGTGATGTTAGTATATTGGAACAGTTCATTTGTAGAAGGTACTCTATCCATTATTCGGTTAAGGTTTCCAATAGTTAAGTTATTCTAAATTCCTCTTCATTTTGTATGGCTTTTCATTAGAGTGTTTAAATATATTGTATTTTAATTAATGGTGAGTGGTTTGACGAGTAGCATCACATCTGAAACACCCACTTCACATCTACCTTTAAAATACGAAAAGGTTCGCATCCAAGGTACCTCCTTAAAATTGTTTGAGGCAGTCTTGGTCATCTATAGCAAACTGAGAACTCTTGTCTGGTATCACCAAATTGGGTTTAGAATTACAATCCCTACAGTGTGCAAACAGGCCATTCGACCCAACAAGTCCACACCGACCCTCCGAGGAGTAACCTACCCAGACCCATTCCTTGACCCTGTTATTACACATTACCCGACGAAGACTCATAACCCACACATCCCTGAAAACTACAAGAAATTTAGCATGGCCAATTCACATGACATGCACACCTTTGGATTGTGGGAGGAAACCAGCGAATCCAGAATAAGCTCATGCAGACACAAGAGAGCATGCACCAGGAGGCTATTGGGTTCAAAGGTCGCGTATGGTAGCTGTTAGTGTCTTTCGTTCCGGATGTTGAATTCAGTTGGTTTAAACAGTGTTTTGTGTATAAAGATTGTTTCAGTCACTGAGAGTTCTCTGGGTGTGGAAGAAGTGAAGTTGGGGTTTTACAAAAGGTAATGAAGTCAAAGCTTTAGGAATTGGCAGACGAGCTGGAGTTGGGGTTGTGTTTGTCTGTGAGAAAATTAGAGATAATTACAGCTATAGCTCGGCAATTACATTTGGTGGAAACGCTATCAGAGTCTTTGGAAATGGCGAGAATTCAATTTCAAATGATGCGCCTTGAACATGAGAAGGAATTGAAACAGTTTGAATTATGATGAAAAGTAGAATAAAATGAAGAAGAGGAGAGAAAAAGAAAGAAGAAAAGCAGAGGGATTTAACTTCAAAAGTTAGTAATTAGAGAGGAAAGTTGACATAGAAGGTGGTGATGAAGGTAGATGGTAGGCTGCATGTGGAGGATAGTGAGGATGAGCAATCCTATAGTGGCCAAAGGCTTGATGGAGATCTGTTTAAGTACATCCAGACATTATCTAAATTTGATGAGAATGATGGGGGAGCCTTCTTAATTTCATTTGAGAAAGTGGCTCAACAAATGCAGTGCCCAGTGACCATGTGGATTTAGTTGATTCAAACAAAGCTGATAGGTATTTGCATTCCTATCAGAGGCGGTGTTTGGGGAGTCGGAGGAGGTGAAGAAAGCCATCTGAAGTGCACATGAGCTTGTGCCAGAAACTGACAGACAGAGTTTCAGGGATCTAAAATAGCGTCCGTGGGTAAATGCACATTGAGTTTGAAAGGATCAATCAAAATGATTTTTAAAGCTGGGTAAGGGTATTAATTCAGAGCAAACCTATGGCACTCTTAGAGAGATTCTTATTTTGGAGAAGTTCAACAATTCACTTCCTGCAGTCGTGAGAACTCAGGTGTGGAAGAGCAGAGAGTTACAATGGCAAGGTTAGAAGCTGAAATGGCTGATGATGATGATGATTGAGGTCAGAAATCAAAGTTTGGTTTCTGTGAGGGAGTGAGAAGAATGTGTGAGATCTTCTTAAAACATATCCCTGTGAGACTAAGGTAAAGAGGTTACAGCATTAAGAGGTACAGAAGGATGTAACTCTTTTATGCTGAGACATGAGGAGCTATGTCATTCAGAAAGACTATTGGAGAGATGAGAAGTGCTCCGCGATGTAACGTGTGGTTGGATTGTCCAGTGGAAACATCAACAGATTTATTCCACAATGGGTTAGAGGTCTTGAGCTTGACGTTGGCGTTACAACATTTCAGCATTTACATTGCCAATAACATACATGAGACAAATCTTTATCACTGATTGTGACCCCTTAAAGTTTTTGGAGAAGTTTAGGGAGAAGAATATCAGTCTGTTTCGATTGAGCTTATTACTACTGCCATTAAATTTGAAATTATACAGGTGACAGGGCGAGAAAATCTAAGTTTTGATACGTTGTGGAGACTTTGATGAAGAAAGACAAAGGCATTCAGTGGCAGGAGCAAAATGACTGAAATCGAATCGAGTTGTGAACATTTGTATGCTCAGAGTCAATGTAATATATATATAATATATATATATATATATATATATATATATATATACATATATGCACCTCTTCCTCCGCTACATTAATGACTGCATTGGCGCCACCTTGTGCTCCCGCGAGGAGGTTGAGCAATTCATCAACTTCACCAACACATTCCACCCTGACCTTAACTTTACCTGGACCATCTCTGACGCCTCCCTCCCCTTCGTGGACCTCTCCATCTCCATTAATGACGACCAACTTGACACCGACATTTTTTACAAACCTATCGACTCCCAAAGCTACCTGAATTAAACATCTTCCCACCCTAACGCTTGCAAAAATGCCAAACCGTATTCCCAATTACTCTGCCTCCACTGTATCTGCTCCCGGGAGGACCAGTTCCACCAGAGAACACACCAGATGTCCTCCTTCTTTAGAGACCGCAATTTTCCTTCCCACGTTGTTAAAGATGCCATCCAACGTATACCATCCACATCCCGCACCTCTGCCCTCAGACCCCAACCCTCCAACCGTAACAAGGACAGAACACCCCTTGGTGCTCACCTTCCACCCTATCAACCTTTGCATAAACCAAATCATCCGCCGACATTTCCACCACCTCCAAACAGACACCACCACCATGGATGTATTTCCCTCCCCACCCCTCTCCGCCTTCCGCAATGACCGTTCCCTCCATGACTACCTGGTCAAGTCCACGCCCCCCTACAACCCACCCTCCCATCCTGGCACCTTGCCCTGCCACTGCAGGAATTACAAAACCTGCGCCCACACCTCCTCCGTGATTCCATCCAAGGCCCTAAAGGAGCCTTCCACATCCATCAAAGTTTTACCTGTACTTCCACCAATATCATTTATTGTATCCATTGCTCCCGATGCGATCTCCTCTACATTGTGGAGTCTGGACGTCTCCTAGCAGAGCACTTTAGGGAACATCTCCGGGACACCCGCACCAACCAACCATATCGCCCTGTGGCCCAACATTTCAACTCCCCCTCCCACTCTGCCGAGGACATGGAGGTCCTGGGCCTCCTTCACCGCCGCTCCCTCACCACCAGACGCCTGGAGGAAGAACGCCTCATCTTCCGCCTCGGAACACTTCAACCCCAGGGCATCAATGTGGACTTCAACAGTTTCCTCATTTCCCCTTCCCCCACCTCACTCGACTTCAAAACTTCCAGCTCAGCACTGTCCCCATGACTTGTCCCACCTACCTATCTTCTTTTCGACCGATCCAATCCACCTTCCCCCCAACCTATCACCTTCATCCCCCTCCCCATTCACCTATTGTACTCTATGCTACTTTCTCCCCACCCTCACCCTCCTCTCATTTATCTTTCCACCCTTCAGGCTCTCTGCCGGAATTCCTGATGAAGGGCTTTTGCCCAAAACGTCGATATTGCTGCTCCACGGATGCTGCCTAAACTGCTTTGCTCTTCCAGCACCACTAATCCAGACTCTGTTTTCCAGTATCTGCAGTCATTGTTTTTCCCTATATATGCATTTCAGTCCACTAATAGAGGACGATTTGGAGGTCTAAAATTAATTCATATTTGTATATTGATGGATCATTTTATTAAAGGTGCAGTTGTGAGAATACTATCACTGCAAAAAGGTTATTTTCTCTTAGGTTGTTTTTGAAGGGAGGTTCTAAAGGCAGAGGTGAAGAACTGCTGTCTGAACACAGTTTAAGTAAATAACTGAGGAGGCCTTTAGGTTTCATTAAATGGTGGTAACAATGGAAGGGCAGTGGCCTGCTCTCACAGACCAGGTTTTCTCGTTTTGTTTTTAGCTGCAGCATTCAGAAGAAGGGTTGGGAGATTCAATAGCTGCTTTTCTCTCTGAGATCTCTGTTAATGTTGATATCTCCTGGATCGGAAAATTGCTGTAAAAATCTGTATTTGAATATATCTTTGTGCCAAGCAGTGTATACCAAGAAGGTACGGTATCTATTGTTGTGTAAGTGTTCCAACATATAAGCTATCTCAAAATGTTCTTCTCTTTGATTGGATTTTAACTAAAGCATTTGAATAAATTATATTTTGCTAAATGACGAGTGGTTTGACCAGTCACAACATATCTGGAACGCACACTTCCCATATATGTTTAAAATAAGGAAAGGTTTGGGTCTAAACGGCCTTCTTCAAACATTTTGCGGGGATCTGTAGCCGAGGGGTTTCTGACTCTCTCCTGTTACTGAAAAGTTAGTGGAGGGGCTGGTGATGGTTTGCTGGAGGATGTTCTTTGAGCTGCCTCAGACATTCAGGGAGACCTGAGGATTTGGTGACCCAACTTTGGATGGAGCCTGGGGACTGTAGTTACAGCATCTGAGCCTGCAAAATGAACAACAAATGGAGCAGAGGCTGCAGAGAGGGGAAGCTCTGAAACCACAGAGTGAGTGTGTGTGAGGAAAGGGATCTGCTGTATCCACCCCGGGTTTTCCAGGAAGAGCTTCCCAAGCTCCACTTCACCCAGAATCAGAGTGTGAGGGGACACTGACTGAACAAGGAGCTGGTCACAGAGCGGTGTCAACTCCTTCAACACGACCCACAGCTTCACCCCAGGGGGAGGATGGTGCTGCCAGGGGCTGTTCAGGTCACAGTTTCATTCAGCTTCTATGATCCAGAACTTTCAAGGCAGGACAGGGTGACATATCCATCATCTCCCAGTGTCTCAACATCAATGTCACCATTCGGTGATGGAGGATATGTATATGGTGGATGAGGTAAATAGATTGCTTCTCCCTCAGCAGGGAGCTGCCGAGTGTATCGAGTATAATGGGATTCCCGATGGTGTACATGGCATCTGCAGAGTATCCATGTCAATGGGGAGAGGGAGAGGAACTGAAGGAGCTCTGTCTCTATTAATGTTACAGTGTCCCCATCACAGTATATCATGTTGGAGAATACCCACTCTCGTCGCAGCAGTTACGGCCTCTTCATTCAGAAGCAGTAAGCCATTCCCATCGTCATCGGGTCTCCACAAAGAAAGAAATAAATATATCTTGGATAAAGGTCCCCCCCTTGATGCACGTTTCAAAACACCATCCCCACCACCAATCAACCACATCAAAGTAGTCCATGTGTACGGAGAGCATTGGGGTCACTGGAGTGTTTTGGGAGCTGAGGATCAGGAATGGAGCAAAGTCTCCCATGTCTGAACGGGTCTGAGTGAACCCCCCAGTACACAGTACCATTAGGTCCTGTATTCCCTCTCCACTTCAGTAACCTATTGCCTTCCATTATTCTGTAAATGAAATGAAAGGTTATATCATGTTAAATTCCACTTGCTAAACTGTTATCTATTGCATTTACCTCTCTGAATCTATCTGCAGACTCTTCACCCTCTCTTGATAATTTATTCTCTTGCTTACCACAGCGACATCACCAAACTCAGCATCTGTATATCTGTTCCATCCACCTGATCATTAATTTAGACTGTAAATAGTTGAGCGCGAAGTACTGGTTGCTCTGTGACCCTACTGTTTACGTTCTGTATAACTGATTAAGACTGGTTTATCCTGAGTGCCTGCTTCCTGTATGATACCCAGTCCTTCCCCATTCCTGTGCAACACAGTTGAAGAGTTGGATAAGAACAAGGAGCATCTGTGAGGAATCCAACCGCTCGATGAGGCTGATGTCAACACGGCCTCTGCACCACTTTCCTGCCATCTCTCCATCTCTCTAGTCTCTTTTGTAGATTGCGCCACATTTAAAACATCCACTCCACATCGACACTTTCATTTACTTTTAGCATTTTACAGACCTCAATGGGATCTCCTTTCATTCTTATAAACTCGAGAGTATAGGCCTAAACTGCTCAATTTCTCTTCATAAGACAAACACTTCAAATATGGATTCAATGTAATGAAGCTCTTCTGAATTGCCTCCAATGGAAATACCTCATTCTGCAGGACACCCAAACTGTACTCCATTTGTAGCTTCATTAACGCCTTGCATAGCTACACCAACACTCCCTACGTTTCTACTCTATCCTTTTATAAATAAACACTGAAACTATGCTTGCATTTCTCATTATTTGCAGTACCCGCAGGCAGGTTTTCTGTGATATGCAAGCAGACACCCAGATCCCTCTGCAATTAAGCACTTTGAACTTTCTCTCCATTTAGATAATAATTTGTCTTTCTATTGTGCTGGCCAATTTGAATAGCCCCACATTTACTCACTTTAATTTTCCTTGCCAAATGTTGGCCCGTTCACCCAACCTATCCATATAGTTTTTAAATCTCTTGCATTATCATTCCGACGTAATTTCCCACCAATGTTAGTGTCATCTGAAAATGTGATGTCGTATTTTCTATCCAGTCAATCAAGTATAGTAATACTAATGATCGCAAATGTGAACTGAAATCAATAGCACGCCACAAATTGCATTTCCCAAAATAAATGACACATTTAGTCCATCTGACTGCATTTTGTTGATTAACCAATCCTCCATCCAAGCGAATAAATTACTCCTAAACCCATGTTGTCTGAGCTTACCACATACTCGATGCCTTCAGGAACACCAGATACATTCCATCTCCAGGAATCCTACTAGGAAGACAAGATACATTCCATCTCCAGGAATCCTACTATCCACCTTTCTTGTCGCATCTTTAAGTAACTCACGCAAACACTTCAAACTAGATTTATTCTTTATACAACCACGTTGACTCCGATGGATTGTGGTTTAACTTTGCAAGTATCCTCAACAATGGATTCTAATAATTGTCTTAAATTACAATAGCTTATCATTACGTTTTAGTCTCAAATGTATACAGTTATTATAATTTCTTCCCTTTCGAAAACCTTTACGTTTTCTTTAAATTCCTGTTTAATGGGCAAAAGGTTTTAACAGGTCTACTCCAATTACTGTTTGAGGCATGTGTGGCTGGCTGGACTCATCATCCTGCTGGTGTACAACCTCGATGGGCTGGCGTCTTTCTGGTGTTCCCATGCTGATGTCTCCAAGGCCAGAATGACTTTCTCCCGTTGATGCATTAGGGGGTTGGGGGATTATGGAATCCTCCTGTTGCTGGGTAACATTTTGAGGGGCTGATGGGTCTTTTCATACTTCCCCATAACAGGTGGAAATGCTGAACAGTCTCTGCATGTATCCCGGAGATTGATCTTCCCCTGTTCCCATACAACAGACATGCGTCTGAATTACCTTTTCCTTTCTCATGAAAGAAGTGTCAGACAGTTGTTATCCTTATCCAGAATGGATTCCTCCACTATCTGTGTAATTTGCTTCACTTGTTGAAATTGGCTCGGTTGGTCTGAATGGCCTCCTGTTATCCCAGTGTAACAATCTCCAGTCACTGTGTGACCTCATCCAGTTGTTACAGTTTTTACAGACTTGAGGTGGCTGAATGAACTGATTCTGTTGATGTTTAACAGGATACTGGTGCAGCATGGCCTACTGTTATAGGCTTCAGTGGATGATTGGCCTCCTGTAAATGTATATCAGGCTCTAGGGGCTGAATAGCCTCATCCTGTTTTGGCGAAACAGGCTCGAACGCCTGAATATCCTCCTGTTGTTCCTGTGTAACAGGCTGGAGAACGGAATGATTCCTCCACTATCTGTGTAATTTGCTTCACGTGTTGATTCCTTCTGTCATCTTTGTTGAAATAGACACTCTTTAATTTATGTAAACTCCAATGGCTACTGGGTCAACCTGACCATCCTTTCGTGAGAAGCTAGCACCTTCATTGCAGGAATCAGTTGAGGGAACCAACTCTGAGCTACTTCAAATATAACATCATCCTTTCTTCATTGAAGAGATTAAATCTGTACACACTACTACAGATGTGATCTCACTAAGACCCTGTACAGCAGCAGCAACATTTTACCAGCCTGCTGTAAGGTTCCCACCCAGGTTAGAGTGTCTCAGCTCTCTGGGGGAATACAGAGCATTGTTGGAAAATCATTGTCCTTCTCTACTCCATCAGCATAACGGGAGATCTGGAGAAATTAAAGTTTGAGAAGATCATAAATGATGTGGCGAGATGATCTCTACCATTAATCTCCCCAGAGCCCACGTCGCTCAGATTCCACAGAATCTATTAAGGTGGAGTGCAAAAACAGCAAGGAGGAGCAATCATTGATGGGAGTTATATATCAAAGTGAAAGCTGCAATACAAATGCTGGGCATGTTATAAAACAGGAAATGAGATATACACATTTGTGTGTACTGCAGTAATAGTGTACTGTTTAATTTATATCTAAACTGTGTTAACCCAATTGAATGCTAATGCTGGGGAAAATGGATTTCATGATCACGTGCGAGATGGTTTACATGAACACTATGTCGAGCACTGAGCTCGAGATCAGGTTATTTAGGAATTGGTGTTGGGTGATCAGAAGAGCTAATTGAAAATTTTGCTGTAAAGGACCTTTTGGGAACAGTGACCACAATGTATTGGTTTTCTTTTCTGCTGTTTGAGTACACGATAGTTTCATTTTTATTTGAAGTAACCGTTATAAATCCGAGTCATGCAAGCCATGAAGGTGTGAGGAGATAATGGGGACTACAGATACTGGAGATCAGAGTCGAAGAATGTGATACTGCAAAAGCACAGTCAGGCAGCATACTGAGAGCAGATAAATCGATGTTTCGGGCATAAACCCATCATCAGGAATGAAGCTTATGAGCCAAGGGGGCAGAGAGATAAATGAGAAGGGGCTGCAGCAGGGGGGAAATTGCTGGGAATGCGATAGGTAGATGAAGGTGGGGTTGAAAGTAATAGGTGACGAAGGGAGACAGAACGCCTCATCTATTGCATCCATTAAACCCAATGTGGTCTTCTCTACATTGGCGAGGCAGGAGGTCAACTTGTGGATCATTTCAGAGAACATCTCTGGGACAGCCACATTGAACAACTCCATCGCCTTGTGGCTGAGCACTTTAACTCCCCTTCCCACTCTGCCCAGGACATGAGGGTCCTGGGCCTGCTCCACCGCCAATCCCGAGCCACCAGAAGCTGTAGTGGAATTCATTGCCACAGAGTGCAGTGGAAGCCGGGACTCTAAATGTCTTCAAGGCCGAGATTGATAGATTCTTGTTGTTTAGAGGAATTAAGGGCTACGGGGAGAACGCTGGTAAGTGGAGCTGAAATGCGCATCAGCCATGATTGAATGGCGGAGTGGACTCGATGGGCCGAATGGCCTTCCTTACACTCCTATGTCTTATGGTCTTAAGAGGCCTGGAGGAATAAAGCCTCATCTTCTGCCTTGGGACCCTCCAACCACAAGGGATCATACTGGGGTTCCCCATTTCCCCTAATCCCACTTTATCCCACTCCAAAATTCCAAGTCAGCACCGCCCTTTTGAATGTTCCTTTGTGTCCACCTTCCTCCCTATCAATCTGGTCCACCCTCCTCTCCGACTATCACTTTCAACCCCACCTTCATCTACCTAATAGATGAACGGAGGCAGCTTAGAAAAATGCCAAGTGTTGCAGTAAGCCAGTGATTCAGAGAAATGTAGGACCCAGCAAAGAATGACCAAGAAACTGAGAAGAAAATCAGAAAGAGAAAAAGCGTGCAAACGAAAGAAAAACATGAAGACTGCTAAAAAGCGTCTATCAATGTATGGAAAAAAAAATAAAAACAAGGTCAAATGTGGAACAGTTGGTGTGCGTTCAGGATAATTTATTGCAGAGAACAGAGAAATCGCAGGGAAAAGAAACAGTGTCTTTGTTTCTATCTTCATGGAAGAATGTCCAGAAATTCTCCCAGAAATGCCAAGTGACCATGGGACTTGTGTAAGTAAAGTCTAAGGTCATTCCTATCAGTGTTGGGGTTATCTTTGAAAAGAAAGCTGGATTGAATATTTATAAATCTGACAGACGAGATGTACTTCATATAAGAATTTCAGAGGAAGCAGCAATAGACATGATGATTGCATCGCAGATTTTCACTTTATTTTCTGACACATTCCCGAAAGGCATTTAGCCAATCTGGATAAGGCAAAGGTTATAAATATTGTCCAATAGTTAAGAAAGGATGAAGATAGAGAGTGGTGAACTACAGACCAGTAACTTGTCATCCGCAGTCGGGTGTCTATTGGACTCGATTACAAAGAACATGCTACTAGATATATAGACGGTAATAACATAACTGGGGAGTGTGGTAAGGTAACAATGAAAGAAAAACCAGAAGTGGAAAACATCGTTTTAAAATGGTTTCAAGATTATTCTTGGAGACATACGCAATAAAGAACCAATGGATAACGTATAGTTTGATATTCATGACCTTTTTTAATGAACATGGAGAAGTGGAAGTCGACGAGATCAAGGAGAATCCTACGATATTCTACACGGACAAGTCGAATAGAATAATCAGCAAACAGTTAGTGTCCATTAGAAACCAAAGAGGCAATCTGTGTGTCAAGCTGGAGAACATTGATGGATTGTAACATGAGACCTTCACATCTATTTTACTTGGGAGAAGGAGGAGGCAGGTACAGAATTCAAGAAGATGGATGGGGAAGATCTTGAATACATTCATGTAATTTTGAGAAAGAATTTGAGGCTTTGTTCTGTATAAATTTGGACCAATCTCCATGTCTGAATGAGTTGTATCACAGGAGGGTGTTGGGGTCAAGGGAGGAAAGACCCTGACTGAATATTTTAATTAGAATCTGACCATAGGGGACGTGCTGGAGAACTGGAGAACTGTTAATATGATTCCACTTCACAGTAAGGGTGGGAGAGATAGTCCAGGGAAATATAGACGAGCGAGTATTAGATCACTGTTAAGGAAACTATAGGAGAAAATAGGGAAGGAGAATATCGAACTCCAATCAGAGTCACAAGGTTTGATCATGGATAATTATCATGATTTTATGAGAAGGAAGTCGCATCCAATGGATTTGATTGAATTAGTTTGAGGAGATCCATTGTTTAGTTTTTTAAGAAGGCCTTTGACAAATTTCCACCTGGGAAACTGAAAAATAAAGTAAAATCTCACAATTTAAATGATAACTTGACAAGCTATGATGAAAATTGTCTTAGTGTCAGGAGGCAGAGAGTGGTGGGAGAAGGTTGTTTGTGTGACTGGAGACCAGTGTCCCCTGGTGTACCCCAGGGATCAGTGCTGTGTCCCTTATTGTTTGTGCCATTCATAAAAAAAACTATAGATTTGAACGTGAAGGGGGTTTGGTGGAGAGTGGGAGAGATGTGATAAGTAAGTGTATGTTTGACATAAATATTGGCTGGGTGGTTAGAAGTGAGGAGGAAGGCCTTAAGTTAAAGGAAGACTCAGATAGAATGGTCAGATGGGCAAATCAATAGCAGATAGAATGTAACCCTGATAAATATGAGGTGATGCACTTTGGGAGAAGGAACCAGACAGGGGAGGACTCAATGAATGGCAGCGCACTGGGAAGTTCAGATTGTGCTTCTCCACACATCCCTGAATGTGACTGGACAGGTTAATGGGCTAGTTAAGAATTGGACCTTGTGTATTGTGTTTCCCTAATCAGGGCGTAGATTTGGCTTTGGTTCGGCCAAAATGGAGTACTGTATGTCGCTCTGGGAGCCACATTCCAGGAAGGATGTGATTGTACTGGAGAGGGTGCAGAGGTTATTCACCAGGATGTTCCCTGGGATGGAGCATATCAGCTATGGAGAGGGGCTGGATAAGCTCAGGTTGTTTACTTTGGAGCAGAGAAAGCTGAGGGGGATGTGATTAAGTAGGATAAGATTATGAGCGACACGGGCTGGGTGGATAGAGAGCCGCTGTTCCTTTTAGTCAGTAGCTCAAGCCAGTACACTTTTAAAGTGAAGAGTTTGAGGTTCAGAGAGGATTTGAATTTTTTTTCACCTCGAGGGTACTGTGTTTTGGGATTACTTACTGAGAGGGGAATTATCACGAGTAACCTCACAATCGTTAAAAAGTACTTAGATGAGCATTTGGAAGTGTAATAACATTTTAGGCTATAGGCCTGCTGTAGGGAAGTGGAACTAATATAAATCGTGCTGTACTGCTGTTGGCACAGAGTCTATGCTCCTGTGAATGTATGGTGTGGAAGGTCAATTGTTGAGCAGATTAAGGCAGGAATTGATGAGTTTCTGAAGAGTATGTTCACAAGGGTGATCAGAGTGAACGGTGACAACTTGTTAAATTATGTCAATGTGAGAAAGATGAGAAAACAAGTGCAGTTTCCTTACAGTTTGAAACCAGAGAATGGAGAATGGGGAACAGGGAAATGGCAAAACTGTGAAGCCACTACTTCCGTTCTGTCTTCACAGAACTTTCTAACAGTACGAGGAAAACCAAGTCTGGTGTGGGAAAATGAGAGAGTACATGGAACATAGAACATAGTGAGGAAATGGTTTAGGATAAATTATTGGAACTGAAAGTAATGGTCATAGACAACACTAACATAGATTTATGAAATGGGAATTATGTTTGAGAATCAGACTGGCAGACAAATGATATAGAACCAATGGATGTAAAACACGTGGATTTTCAGAAAATTTTTTGTTAAGCTCCAAGCCCAGTTTACAAAATCAAATCTTAGTGGATTGGGGCTAATGTATGGCCATGTTTCTAGAATGGGACAGCTGGCATGAAACAGTGAATAGAAATAAACAGACTCGTCAAGCAACAGCCTGACATTGTCTGTAAGGTATGATTCTGTAAGGTATAAGTCCTTCCACATTTAGTCAAGAAACGTTGGTGACAATTAAACAATTCACTGGAGGAAGAGATTCCACAAATAACCCCTTTCTCTATGATGGTAAAGCCGAGCACTTCAGTGTATAAGATAAGGCTGATGCATTCGCAACAATCTTCAGTCAGAAATGCTGAGTGGATGATCCATCTCAGCCTCCTCCAGTGGTCCACAACGATCCAGTTACCAGTCATCAACCAATTTGATTCAGTCCACGCGATATCCAGAAATGGTCTGAGATACTGGATACTCCAAAGGGTCCATACTCTGACAACATTCTGGCAACAGTACTGAAAACTTGTGCTCCATAACTTGCCACTCCCCTAGCCAAACTGTTTCAATACAGTTACAACAATGACATTACCCTGGTTATGTGGAAAATTACCCCAAGTATCTCCTGTATATAAAAAGCAGAACAAATCCTATCCGGCCAATTTCCACCCCATCAATCTCCTCACGATCATCAGTAAAGTGGTGGAAGGTGTCAGTGCTTTTAATCAGCACCTGCTCAGTAATACCCTGGTCACTGACGTCAGTTTGGGCTCCACCTGGGCCACTCAGCTCCTGACCTCACTACCGTGGTTCAAACATGGACAAAAGAGCTGAATTCCAGAGGTGGGGTGAGAGTGATAGCCCTTGAAATCAAGGCTGTCTTCGACCAAGTGTGGTATCAAGGGGCGTTAGCAACACTGGAATCAATGGGTATCAGAGGGAAACTCCCTGCTGGTTAGAATCATACCTAACACGTAGGAAGGTGGTCATGGTTGATGAAGGTCTGTCAACTCAGCTCCAGGACAAGTCTGTAGGAGTCCGTCGGGCAGTGACCGAAAACTTTTTCAAGGCTGCTTCCTTTTAAGGTCAGCAATGGGGATGTTCGCCAATGATTGTACAATGTTCTGCAACATTTGTGGTTCCTCAGATACTGAAGCAGTCCATGTCCAAATGTGACAAGATCTGGAGAGTATCCAGGCTAACAAGTGGCAAGTAATATTCAGGCCACGCAAATGCCAGACCATGACCATCACCAGCAAATTACAATCTAACCTGCCCCTTGGCCTTCAATGGTGTTACTATCACTGAATCCCCCAGTATCAAAGTCCTGGTGGGTAATCATTGCTCCGAAACTCACTGGTCTCGCCACATAAACACTGTAACTATAACAGCAGATTAGAATCTAAGAATACTGCGGCGAATAACTCACATCCGGACTTCCAAACGTCTGTCCATCATCTACAATGCATAAGTCAGAAGTGTGATAGAAGACTCCCAATTTGTCTTGATGAGTGCAGCCCCAACAACACTCAAGAAGCTTTACACCATCCAGGACAAAGCAGCCAGTTTGACTGTCCCTTCATCCACAATGCTCCACCATCAATGCTCAGCAGCAGCAGCAGTGTTTTACTATCTACATGCTGCAATGAAATGATTCACCAAAGATCCTCAGAGATCAATATCCCAACTCATGACCACGTCTATCTAGAAGGACAAGGGCTACAGATGTATGGAAATGCTGTCACCTTCAAGTCCACGCCAAGCCATTCACCATCCTGAGTTGGAAATATATCACTGCTCCTTCACAGTCACTGGGTCAGAGGCCTGGAATTCCCTTCCTAATGGCATTGGAGGTCAACAGCAGCAGGTGGATTGCAGCGGTTCAACAAGGCAGATCACCACCACCTTCGCAATTAGGGACAGGACAATGCTGGCCCAGCCAGTGAATCCGAGAAATAAATAAATAGAAATTAACAGAGGAAGGTTGCTGAGGTGTCACATGGATCAGTGCTTGGGGCCCAGCTGTTCACAATGGCCTTTAAACATTTGATTGCTGGAATCAGATGCAATATATCCCAGCCTGCTGACAGCACTAACGGATGTGGGATTGTGAGTGGGTGAGGAGGATGTAAAAAAGCACCGAGATGACTAAGACAAGTGGAGTGAATGGGTAAATACGTGACAGATGGAGAACAATATGAATACAGGTGACGGTGTGCCCTTTGGTGGAAACGATAAATTGGCAGCCTACCATTTGAAAGGGTTTGGTTGAAACATGTTGATCTACAAAGGGACGTATGCTCCTGTTTGTTGTTTCCTTCTGCAGAACCCTCTGAGGCCCCTGCAGTGCAGTGAGTTCTGCAACCAGAAGTCAATACTGGGCATGGCATTGGCACGCTGCCCAGTGTACACAGACCCACCACGTCGGGAGCTGCAACATTAAAAAGGATCTGCATCTCCCTGTACACCAGACGCTGAAAGCAATATTGCAGAATCAGAAAGCAGTGAGGAAGAAAAATGGTGTGTTAACCTTCATTTCAGGGGGATGTGAGTCCAGGAGAAAGGGTGTCTTACTGCAGTTGTACAGGGCCTCGTGAGATATCATCCCGAACATTGTGCAGTATTGTGTGTAGTTTTAGTCTCCTTACCTAATAAAGGGCAAACCTGACATTGATGGAGAGCAGTGAAGGATGACCAGACTGATCTCTGGGATGACGGGCTTGTTGTGGGAGCAGAGATTGGGGAGACTGCGCCAGTATTCCATGAGGTTTAGGAAAATTAGTGGAGATCTCAGTGAAATATACAAAACTCTGACAGGGTGAGTCAGATTGGAAGCAGGTCACTCTGCACTGAGATGAGAATAAATGTCTGCACTCACAGACTGGTGAACCTGGGGAATTCGCTCGCACCTGGAAACCGAGACATTGATTTTAGATAAGGATTTAGAGACAGTAAAGGGATGGTGGGAGAGCAGGAGTACGGTGTTGAAATGAAGGGCCAACCATCATTACATTGAATTGGGTAGCAAACTCGATGGACCAAACGTACTACTGCACTTCCTATTTTATAGCTTCCCAAAGTTACTCACGTGAACGGTCATGTATATCGTGTGGGATAAGTGCATTGAGGAGATTTTATCCATGAACTAGAATGCGGGAGGCTCAATGTGCTGTATGTCCTTCTCCTTTCCTGCTGTTTCTGTGCAGTCTGTGGGAAAGCTCTGTTAATATTGTCACAAACTCTCAGATGTTAGGAAGGAGGTTTCTGCAGAGTCGACAGGACTGTGTTCCCATTTCCTTTTCCGACACTGATGCTGAGGCCAGGTGTTTTGTCCGGATTCATCCTTTCAGAACTCGGAGTATTTAGATACAAATGAGTGTCTTGATTGGCCGTTTCAGAGACCATTGAAATGTTTATCCCATGTCAGGGTCTTTGGAGTCAGTTTTAGGCCAGCCCAGGAAACCATGGGAGATTCACTTCCTAAAAGTACATTGGAGAAGGAAATTCTGTTTATAATCAATATTGGCTTCAAGGTCACTGTTAATGATCCCAGATTTTAGATCTCGATATTTTATGAATTGTCTTTAACTTCCACCCGCTGCGAGAGCATTAGCCTGGTCTGGATTAGTAATCCAGTGACATTTCCACAACAGCACCATCTCCACATGGGGACCTATCGGAAACCACACTGAAAAGGTTATTTCTCTGCAGTTTGCCAGTTCTGTCAAAAAGAACTCCAACCAATTTGACTGTCGTGATGGGACTGAGGAGGTGGTAATTGGTCAGATTGTAATTATTCCCGTTTTAGGGAGCGGGATATAGCTGAGTAATTTTCCACATTGCCAGGGAGATGTCGGAGTTGGAGCTGGAATGAAACAGCTTCCCCAGGGACACAGCTTGTTGTCCAGCACAAGTCGTCAGTCCTTTTGCAGAAATGGTGTCAGGGCTCATTGCCTGTGTCATATCTACTGTGTTCAGCTGTTTCTCCATGTCACGTGCAGCAATTGAAATTGGTTGAAGACTGGCATCTGTGATTCTGTGGGCATCATGATGAGGGTGAGGTGTATCATCGACTCAACCCTTCTGGCAGAGGATGGTGCAGATAAAACATCCTTCTCTTTTACACTGATGTGCAGGTCTGTTCCATTATTTAGGATGGGGATGTTTGTGGAACTCTCTCCTCCAGTCATTTATTTAATCGTCCATCATCATTTATAACTGAACGAGACAGGACTGCAGTGCTTCGTTCAGATCTGTTGGTCAAATCCGGTCACTTTAATGAGTTAGCATCAGGTTCATGTAATTCTGACCCTGACATGTTCACCCACACTAGTCACTGAGCCATAGATGGTGTTGATGGTAATGACAGACTGAGGTGTTACCCTGGCAAAAAGTTACAGGTTGTGGTTGAATGCAGGTCTGCCTCTCCTGCTGCTGTGGTCTACAGCTACATGAATACGCAGTTTCGAGCTGCAATATCTGCAATACAATTCTGCTGTCTGTTCCCCAATTCTCACTGAGACCCATTCACCCATCAGCCCTGCACTCAGTGACCTAACCTGGTTTCTGATGTGGAAATACTTCCATTTCAAACTCTCATTCTGCTGAGGGTCTGTCTCCCCGGGTCTTGCTTCCAATCTGATACATTCCGCAAAAGCATTTAACTGATCTTAATTCAAATATTTAATTCACCTGAAATTCTTTCCTTGAGAAATACCATCTTCTGTGTTTAAAGTGAATGAGTTTCCTCTGTTACTCTCCCTGACCATGATTAAGACCTCTGCAGTGTCAGTAATGCCAGCCTTATGCAGTTGCAGAGCCAATGAATTCTCTGGATTCCCAATCATCTTCACCACATTGTATGTATTCTCTTTTGGTTTGATGCCTTGTCACTCATGGCTGCCTTGTTCTCCCATGAGTATGTTTCATCTTCTTGGGGTTGCATTTCTGGTATTATCTTCCGAATTTATCCCCAGAACCTCCTCCCAATGCTGCTCCATGGTCTTTCCTGTTCAGCGCCCCTTCCAATTAACTCTGGCCAGCTCCTCCCGCATGTCTTGGTTGTTACATTGCTTAATTATAACCACATTACATCTTGAAGAGAGCATTAGATATAAACTGAAAAAAGGAGTTTTGGGAGATGGGACACGAAGAATAATTGGTGGATTTCTTAACTAGATACAAAGGGAGAACGAGAGAGAGGATATAGATCTGGAGATGTGGAAAATGAGAAAACTCCATTATCGAAAGAAGTAGATGGACATTCCCCAATGGTTTGGCAATGCCTGTGTGCTGTGGTCCTTGGTACAGTGCAGGTACAACAGAGTAATATGTTCGAATGCTGAGTCTGATGCCAGAATATTTATCTCCGATTATATGACAGACACTAGCTTTGGAAAGAACCCAACAGGCCAATATATTGAAGGGGATTAACTGGAATAATTTGGGACACTAGAATCAAAAATTTGGAGCACACATACTGGTAAGAATGAGAGAGTAGAGTAGGGAATTCCAGAAAAGGAGGGAACATTGAGAGGTTCAAATCATGTTTTAATGTTTTATCAATGTTATGCATCATATGCATCATTTTACGTTAACTGTGCCTCTGTTGTTCATTTACAATGTTTTGTGCACATGTGAAAAATGTGACTTAACTGCACACAAACATTGATTAAACAGTGTATATATAATAATTGTTCCACCATTGAAACTATCCTGTTGTTGTGTTACGAGGATACACCAACTAGATACCAAAAGACATGACGCACTATCACTATGCTCCATACATACAGACAAAGAAAGGCACCACTTTGACTGGGACAAAGCACACACACATACGAAGACTCGCAACGACCTTCTTAGAGGAATGGCGTTCTAACCAGAAGTCCATCAATAAACGGATCAATTTAGATCCTGTCTACATTGTCTTGTTAAAATAACGAGAAATGACATCACCCATCTTAAGAAACCAAGATCTATAAATAGAGAGGTGGGACAGACCACCAGAGCTTCAGCGGAGACTCTCACTGATGATGTCACCTAGTCATGGTGTCGAAACTTCTGAAAACAAACCTTCAAGATAACTTGCACACATATAAATTATTTTTTTTTTGCTTATTAGTGGAATTTAGGAGTTCGCTGTAACTCACGTTTTAACAGATTATGATGTGAGGTGAGTTTTTCTGGGTGTGTGGTTTTAATGAACAGAGAGATTCGACATTGATGTCATAACAGCTTGGGGCCTTGCCGTATGGGATTTGGACAGATTTGAACAGATTTAGGGTACAAAAGGTCGCAGCAAATTCCAACTCTTTGCAATTAGTAGTTTTGATCTTCAAATAAAACTAGTGGGAAAATTCATTTAATTTTGTTACTTTGGTTGATTAAATCAAAAGTGAGGGAAATGGCTTTTAACATTACTAAAGAGGTTCCCAAATTTCCAAGGAAGTTTAGAAGGACAAAAGGAGGACATTTTTTAGAATTAGCAAATAGGTTGGAAATGGGTTTAACCAGAGAGAAAAGGGAAGCTGAAATTGCAATGGAGTTGGTCAAGCACTTTGATGTATCTGCAGTAGAGTTAGAAAAACCTTAAATTGCAAATGTGGAAACTGGAGATAGAAGATAAATAAAGAGAAAGAAACAGAGAGAGAAGAAAGAGAAAGAGAGGAAAAAGAAAGAAAGAGAGGATTTGAAATTCAGAAGTTGGAAATTAGACAAGAAAGTTAAATTAACAGGATAGAGATGAAGGGAGAACGTCGGGATGTATAAAACTATGCTAATAACTTGCCATATTTCGGTGAGAAAAATGTCAAAACCTTTTTTATTTCATTTGGAAAAATGGCAAAGCAGATGACGTGTCCAATGAACTTCTGGATAATGCGAGTTCAGACTAAGCTGGTGGGCACAGCTGGTGTGGCATGTGCAGCGCTGTCAGATGTGGGGTCAAGAGATTATCAAGATGTTAAATTGGCTATTTTGATTGGTTATGAATTGGTACTAGAAGCATATAGACAGAGGTTCTGAAAAATAGAGATGTAACCAGGTCAGACTTATACTAAGTTTGAAAGAATTAACCACAGTCATTTTGGTAGGTGGGTGCTGGCCTTAAAAATGGATAAGACCTGTGAGGCTCTAAGGGAGATGGAGAAGTTAAAAGACTCACTTCCAGAGATAGTTAGAATTCATGTTAATGTACAGAAATTTCAAGAAGTGAGAAGCTCAGCAGAAATGGCAGGTAAAAATGCACTGGGGCATGAGATGATATTTAGCTTCTGGCAGGAATTTCATCCTGTGAGGGATAGAAATTGGAAGAAGGGAAGATCACACATTACAAAGCGAACAGTAGCGCACAATGCTTTGCCACAGGTGAAGAAAGAAGCCCAAGGGGGTTGAAAGGTGGTGAAAGGCCTCAGGTGTTCTCACTATAAGGGAGTGGAACAGATAAAATTACAGTGCTGTTGGTTTAAGAAGGGCATTGTGAAAAGGTGGTTTCACTGCAGTAAGCTGGGACACACAGTGATGGGCGTTGAATGAAGGCGCTTTGGGGAAAGATGTGGTAGAAGAGGCTAAGCCCAGTGGAATTAGTGAAACTGGTAAAGGAGACTCCAAGTAGAGCTGAGGAGCGGCAGGAGAGTGCACAGCCGAGGCAGGGGCTGGGTATGGAGTTAGTTCCTGATCTCTGAAAGAATTCGCCTCTGTAGATAAGGTTTACTCAGAAAGAACAGGGGGAGAAGGACAAGAAGTTATAATTTTGTGAGATATGGGATCTGCTCAGTCTGTAATAGTTGAGAAGTGAGGCGCTGGAAAAGAACAACAGATCAGGCAGCATCCGAACAGCAGGACAATCGAATATCAGTCAGAAACCCATTGTCAGGAACATGGTGGGGAGACAAGGGGGCTGAAAGATAAATACGAGGGGAGTAGTTGGGCTTGTGGGAGGGTCACTGGGAAGGCAATAAGAAGATGTCAGTAGGAGTGATAGTGCTTTGTCGGAAGGGAGGGTGGAGTCGATAGGTGGGAAGGAAGATGGCCAGTTAGGGCGGTTCAAGAGGGCAGTGCTAGGTTGAATGGTTCAATCTGGGAGAGGTTGGGGGAGGGGAGATTTGGAATTTGGTGAAGTCGACGTTGATGCTATTCAGTTTGAGGGTTCCAGCTGTCCTACCACCAATAGGTGTCCTATCACCCTCCTGTCCGACCTATCACCATCACACTTCACCTGCATCTACCTGTCGCCTTCCATGCTCCCTTCCACCCAGCTCCATCTCCACCCTCCCATTTATTTCTCAACCTCCTTCCCCCTCCCTTACCTCCCACTTTCCTGATGAAGCATTTATGCCTGAAACGTCAACGCTCCTGCCCCTCGGATGCTGCCGACGTGCTGTGCTTTTCCAGCACCACACTTTTCAAATCTCATCTCCAGCATCTGCAGCCCTCAATTTCTCTCACCCTCTAATAGGAAGAGATGAAAGTATTTTCACTCTTTCTGGCATGTTAATCAAGAGCGTGTTAATTTGTAGAATGGGGACAGAAATTAAGCATTCCCTTGTGTAACATCAGGATGCAGTGCCAAATCAAGGTTGGGGAAGTAACAGTGACAGTGAATAACAGAGTGTCATTTCCAGGAATACAGTTTGTTCTTGGGAACAAATTCGCAGGAGGCGAGGTGGGAGACGTACCCCTTGTGGTGAAGAAGCCAACAGAAGTCGAGGAAATTGAGGTGTGAAAAGAAAAATACCGAGGAATTTTTCCAGAGTGTGTAGTAACAAGATCCCACTGTCATAAGTTACAGCAGGAATGAAAAACAAACGAAAAAGACAAATGAATTGATGCTCGGTGAACTGACCCCCTATTTGATGTAACGGTGCAGGAAAAACCTGAACAGGCAGAGGGTCAGGCAGAGGGGGTTTCGTCCAGAAAGGCTAACGGACTTACAACAGATATATACACACACATTCACACACACATACACATGCACACACACAGAAAAGGAATCAGAATATATTGTTGAACGTTATTAACTTAAAGATAGAATCCTAAAATTAAAATGGAGACCCCGATAGGTTACTGCAGAAGGGAAATGGGCTGAAGTGCACCACATTGTGTTACCTGTAGCATACAATGTTATGGCTAGCAAATAAACTAATTGCAGGCGATCACCTAGGTGTACAGAAGACTCTGACTAAGGTACAGAAGCATTTCCACTGGCCTGGAATGCACAAGGACGTGGTTTTTTTTGTGCATGACATACATACCAAATGGTAGGTAAGTAACAGGCAGTAATAAAAGCAGCACCTTTCTTACCAATTACTGCATTCGAAGAACATTTCACGTGGGTTATGTTTAATTGTGTAGCTCCCCTTCCTAAAATAGAAGTGGAAACTTATATTTGCTGACCATAATGAATGTGTCCACCAGATTTCCAGAGGCAATTCCATTACGGAATGTTAAGATAAAACGGGAGGTGGAGGGGTTGGTAGCTTTCTTTACTCGCTGTGGGCTAGGCAGTAAGATTCAGTCAGACCAAGGATCTCATTTTACCGCTCAAGCTGTTTAAGGAAGTCATGGATATGTTCAGCATGCAGCAGTTTAAATCAAGTGCGTCGGATCCTGAATCCCAGGGAGCCTTGGAAAGTTAGCATCAGACGCTGAAGACCATGTTATCAGCGTACTGTTATGATTACCCGAATGATTGCAATAAAGGTGTCCCATTATATTGTTTGCAATTAGAGATGCCCCAAATAAATCTACTCGCTTTACTTCTTCTGAGTTAATATTCGTACATGAAGTGAGAGGTCCTTTGAAATTAATTAAGTATAAATTGACAGGACCGAAGTCGGAAATCTCACACTTGGATTCTGTGTGTGAGGTGAAGGAGAGAGTAGATGAAGTAGGTGAGTTTGCCAAATGCTATATCTGAATAGTATCTGAAGAGCACAACATAGAGTGAAGCAGGTGGCAGATAAAAACACTGAAACTTTGAGGATATCCCGTGGGGATGACGTATTAGTATCACCACCAGTGGTAGGTAATCCCTTCAAAGCCAGGTTTAGTGGCCCCTTTCAAATTAAAAAAAATGTGGAGTCAGTTAAACTATCTAGTAAAGACACTGGAGATGACAAAAAAAAAATTATCGAGTATTTTATAATGATGAATACTGCTCAAGCCACATTTAAGACTCAGGAACAAGGCTGTGGCCAGATGAACAAATTGTGTAGTTTATCTGTATGATGTGGTGATCTTTAGGAAGTGATTAAAAACTCACATATAACAGTTGCCTGAGCATGTTGAACGATTACAAGAAGCAAACTTGATAATAAACTTAAAGAAAACAGAATTCACGAAGGCAGAGGTGACTTGTTGGGACATTACATTGGACATGGAAGGTTGATCCCATGAAACATAAAAACGAAGGACTTTGAGGAATTTCCACAACCATCCTCGAAGAAAGAGATGATTCGATTTTTGGAACTGAGTGGATTCTATCAGAAGTTTGTCCCAAACTTCAGCAACGTATTGGCACCACTGATGGACTTAGTAAAGAAGGAAACAGGATTGTGGTGGACAGAACAATGCCAGGAGGCATTTGAGAATTTTAAATCAGGATTAATCACCGTACCAGTTTTAGATACACCAAATATTTTGAAACCTTTTGAAAATTGTGTTTGATGCTTGGGATATAGGGTCGGAGATGTATTGATACAGAAAGAGGATGATGTAATTGAATGGCGAAATGGCTACTTGTCGAAAACACTCAATATCCACCAGAAAAAAAATACAAAATCTCCATTATTGAACAAGAATGATTATGTTTCGCACTGGCCTGACAATATTTTAATGTGTATATGACAAACAAATTGTCGGAGATGGTTGTGGACAACGACAAATCTCTTGCATTTTTTGGAATATTTAAAGACCAGAATATGAGACTATTTCATTGGAGTCTTACCTTACTGACTTTAAACTCACAAAATGTACATGCTGTGTCTCCTACAATGTGATAGCAGATGCGTTTTCACGGATTTAAAGGAAAGCAGTGCAGATAAGATTTGACTTATTCCAGTGTTGTATTGGTGTGCAGAATTAATATGAATGATATAACTGAGATTAATACTTCTGTATTTCATAAAATTGGGATTAAGAATTAGAGGAGAAGAAATGTAGTCATCTTTTCATTCTGCTAGTTCACTTTATTTTCTGAAGCGGGGAGATGTTGTGAAGCCAAAAACATGTAGAGTACTTTAAAACAGAACGGGTTTTGCCGAATAGAAATTAAAGCCACAGATGCCACCTAAAGGTCAAACTGTTCCACATGTCACCATTGGCTGAGAAATGGATACCTGAGTTTTGGTTGCTGTTTTGACAGCCATTCAAATGCAACTAAAACGTTTAAATAACGCTCAGGAAACCAGAAGCCAATGGAATTTGAATATTATTGTTTTGACACCTGGTAAGCAACCAAATTATGAGAATTATTATATCATTGGGAGTATACAAACCCAGCATCTTGAACACTGGTGGGAGAGTTACTGCCATCCAACAGCAGAGCAACTGCTGTAGAGCAGGAGTGCTAACTGGCCATCTCAAACACTCTCTATCAAAGATACATGTTCATCTAAACCTACATGCAATAAAAAAAATTACTCGGGGAGATCAGCAGCTGGAAGAGTGAGCACAGCGGGGAAGATGGAGACTGTGTGCTCTCGAGATTGTAATGTTTAATATATGCACTGTTGGAACAGCATATTTTTACAGAGTTGGAGTCAGATAGTATGTAGCTAAGAAAAGAGGGGCTTGTATTTGTCAATAGTTGTTGTTTAGTGTCCACTATTAAAGTTAAGAAACAAACTTGTTAATTTTTGTTTCAATAGTGGAATATAGGAGATCTGTGTCACTCATATTTCAACAGATTACGAGGTGAGGCGAGCATTTCTGGGTGTTTGGTTTTAATTAACAGAGGGGTGCATCTTCACCTTGTAAATGTCCATCCACGTTAGCCCCATTTCCCTGCAGTTGGCCCATATCCTTCCAGTCCTTTCCTATCGACATATTTATCCAAATGCTTTTGAAATGTTGTTAATGGACCACCCTCAACCACATCTGCTGGCAGCTCATCCATGTACCAGCCCTCTGTGTAAAGATGTGGCCACTCAGGTTCCCTTTTATTCCTTCCCCTCTAACCTTAAACTGATCCCCTCTAATCCTCGATTTTCTACACCTTGGAAAAATACTGAGAGCATTAACCCTATCCGTACCCCTCGTGATTTTATACAGCTCTCTCAGGACTCCCTCATTCTCCTACACTCTAAAGAAAAGGTCCTAGCTTGTCCAACCTCTCCCTATAACTCAGACCATTGGGTCCTGGCAACGTCTTTGTAAATTTCTTCTGCACTCTTTCTAATTTAAAAACATCCTCCAGTTAACCAGGTTACAAAAACTGAATACAATACTCCAAGTGCGGCCTTACAAAGTCCTGTGTAACTGTAACATATATTCCCAACTTCTGTACTCAACGCCCTGCCTGATGAAGGCCAATGTGCCAAAAGCCTTCTTCACTGCCCTGTCGACCTGTGACTCCACTCTCAGAGAACCGTGCCCGTGAAAACCAAGGTCTCTCTTCCCACTGCACCCCTTAAGACCCTCCCATTCACAGTGTAACTCCTACTTTGATTTGAGTTTCCAATATGCAAGACCTCACACATCTATATTAAATTCCATTTGCCATTTTTCGGCCCACTTCCCCACCTGATTAAGTTCCTGCTGCAATTTCTGATAAACTTTCTCACTGATCACGCTACCACTTATTTTAGTGTCATCTGCAAACTTACTAATCATACATTGTGCATTCTCAACAAAATCATAGATAACAAACAGCAATGGACCCAGCCTCCGGTCTGACAAGCATCCTTCCACTAAACCCTCTGCTTCCGACCATCAACCCAACTGCGCATCCGATTGGCCAGTTCCCGCAGCATTCCATGTGATGGAACCTTCCAGAGCAGCCTGCCACGTGGAACCTTATCAAAGGCCTAACTGAAATCCATAGAGACGAAATTTACAGCTCTGTCCTCGTAAACCTTCTTGGTCACTTCATCAAAGAACTCTAACAAATTTGGGAAGCATGATCTCCCACTCACAAGACTATGCTGACTGCTCTGAATCAAACCCTGTGTAAGTAATGGGTGCAGTCAATGGTATGCTGTCCTTCATTGTAAGATGATTCGTGTACATAAGTAAAGCCATCTACCTGCTTTTGTAAAGACTTGCTGAGAGAGCTTTTGGGACACTCTCTACAGATTTGATCTCCTTTGTAAGGAATGATATCCTTCCCACAGATACAGATGGCTGTATCATGAGGGTAGAGTGAAGAACCTGAGAGTTTAATCTGCAGAGCTTTGAAATACGAATAAATGGTGGTGCTGAAACATGAGGTGTCGCAAGTGTATTTCCAAAAGACACATTGATAGGGTGAGAAATTCCATACTTTACCCAGGATTGATTGGTTTGATTTATTGTCACGTGTACCTCAGTACAGGGAAACACTTTAGTTATGAGCAGTGGAGTCAGATCATAGTAAGCATGGCCAGACAGATCATAGGGTTGAAATAGACTTGGACAGAGTAAGGCATACAGGATACACTGCACAAGACAAGCTCTCGACAAGATCAACATGAGCAAGATCAGCATTATTTGAACGTAGAGAGTCTAACATGGCTTTCCGAATTGTTTCTATGCCTAAATTAACTCTCCCCATGTTATTGTGCAGTTGGCGTGTGAACCCTGTACTGAACGTCAGGTTGTTCACAATCCCCAACAGCAGCCACAATACCTTCGATCTGAGACAAGTAGCCATTCACACCAGCTTCCACCCTACATAGAGAACACCAGGCTGGATTCTCGGAGATGGAAGGTGCCTTCTTGTGACTTCACACAAGACATATGGCTTCCCTCCTCACCATGTTAAAGTCCTACATGTGTATCATGAGCAACGGAGCCAGGAGGAACAACGTGGAGCAGTCTGTCTCTGCAGCCTCTGCTCCACTTGTTCATCATGTTAGCGCACCAATCTGGAGACAATGAGGACTGCCGATGCTGGAGATTGTAGTAGAGAGTAGATTGCTGGAAAAGCACAGATGGTCAGGCAGCTCCGAGCAGCAGGATAATCCACATTTTGAGCAGAAGCCCTTCCAGGAATCAGCATCAATTACCTCATCTGTCCCTTTGCAAGTGCGTTGAGGGAGGAATGGCCTCGTACTGTTCCTGTGTAAATGACTCAAGGGGCTGAATGGCCTCCTTCTGTTCCTGTGTAAGAGACTGAAGGAGCTGAATGGCCTCATCGTGTTGCTGTGGAAGTGGCTTTAGGGGCTGAATGGCCTCCTCCCGTTCCTGTGTAAGAGACTCAAGGGTTTGAATGGCTTCTTCCTCTTCCGATTGGACAGGACCAAGGGCCTGATTGGGTTACCCCGGTTCCTGTTTGACAGCTCAATGTACTGACAAGTGTGATGATGCTGCAGGCTTTGAGAGGTTATTTTGTCCTGGTTTCTTTTCAGAGAGAGATTGAATGATCGTTACCAAACTGGTTAGTTAAGGCCACTGAGTAAACAGCGAGGGAGGCCTTGGGTTAATTTTAATGCAGCCTAAATGGGTGTGGCCAGCTCTCACAGGTTATGATCTCTGGGTTTTGGTTTCCAAGTAGCATCAGAAACTGTTGGGATCTCCACAGAGTTTGAAGCTTCAGTGACTATCTCCTGGCTGCTACTCTCTGAATTTTCTCTTGGTGCTGTTTTTAATTGCGAGATTAGAGAAATGTTTGTGACAATCTGTGTCTGAATTTTCCTTTCTGCCAGGGGCTGTGTTTTTGGGATTTCCCTATATTGGAACAGTTCATTAGTAATAGTTCCTAGATTTGTTATACTGTTAACTTGTCTAATAGAATTACGTTATTCTAAATTCCTCTTTCTTTGCTTTCATTTTATCTTTCGTGTTTCAATAAATAGTGTTTATCTTCACACCAAGTAGTTTGACCAGTCCATTGAATCTGGAACAGTCACTTCAAAATAAAAACAAAATTAGAGTCTAGGTTACCGCCTTCAAATATTTTCCAGGCGCTCTGGTGTGGTCCATCACACTAGACTCCTTCTCTTTCTGAGTAATAGGCTGGAGGCACTGAATGGGCTGTCCCTGTTCTTCTCCAATAGTGTCAATGGGCTGAATGACTTCCTCATATTCCTGTGAAACCAGCGTGAGGTGCCGAATGAACTCTTGTTTTACTGTGGCAATGTGCAGTGTCAGGCAGTGCTGTTACATAAATGTTACGGACCATTTAACAGCACAAGTCTCAATTGAGTCTGGGTCTTACTGCACGATGACACAGACCAGTTCAGGAGCTGACAGGGGTACAAAATGTTCTGAACATTGTGGAATCTTCAGTGACCATTCCCACTTCTGATCTTATGGTGGGGAGGGTGAGGGTGGGGGTAGGGGTGGGGGTGGGGGCGGTAGACATTGATGAAGCAGCTGAAGCTGTTTGTCAAGAGGAAGCTACCCTGAGAATCTCACACAGAGGTGACCCAGGACTGAGATGATGACCATCTTCCTTTGTGCCATGTTTGACTCCAAACACTGGAGAGTTTACTCTGATTCCCATTAAGTCCAGTTTTGTTAAGCTCCTTTATGTCAACAGAAGTCAACCACTGCCTTGATATCAGAGCCAGTCATTTTTACCTGAACCCTTGTCTCAACCTCTTTTTTTCATATCAATATGCCATGGTATAGAAGCAGCAAGTGTTTTCTTCAAACAGGTGGGATTGAATGTCAGGATTTCTCTTCTCAAGAGTGGTGGGGAGCAAAATGACTGAAAGTGTTTGAAGAGGAGGTAGATGGATATTGATCTGTCAGAGAGTTGAGGGCAATGATGAATTGGGTATGAACGAGGATTTGAGACAGTGAGCAGATCAATCATGATCTTAGTGAAGGGCAAGGTAGGCTTGGGGGGGTGAACGACCTGTTCCTGTTTCTGATGTTCTCACATTCTGTTCTTGGAAAGTTAGTGGGTGTTATTTTCATGAATGTCTGTTATGGAATGTTGCAGGGAGGGAGACCAGATGATTTTGTGAGCCATCTCTGGGTGAGGTATATAGGCTGTATTCACAGTGAATCTGAGTCTAAACATGACCAACAAATGAAGCACAAGTTGCAGAGAAGGGAAGCTCTGTAAAGAGAGATGAGGGGCCTCTTTCATACCCAGCCTGGATTTTCCAATTGCATTTCCCAAATCACTTCAAAGTGTGTGTGATAGTCTGGAGAGGCTGAATGGTCTCCTCTGTTTCTGTGCAACAGGTTATAGGAGTAAGTGGCCTCCAACCTCTCCTATCTAGCAGGTATGTGGGGCTGGATGGAACACAGAAACATGGGACTGAGGAGCAGGAGTGGGACATTAGATAATTTGAGCCTTCTCCACCAGGCACTATGATAATGGACTCAGCCCCACTTTCCTGCCTGGATACTATTACCCGTGACTCACTTCCCTGTCAAATATTTAACTAAACAGCTTTCAATCCATGTGAACATAGAGGCACGATAAACTTCCAGTGAAGAGAATTCACACTTGAAAGATCCTTTCAGAATATTTCGCCATCCCTCTTATAGAATCTGACAGTCATGCAGAATGGAAACAGACCCGTTAGTCCAATCTGTTCACTCCGATCAGATATCAAATCTGACCTAGTCCTATTTGCCAGCATTTGGCCAGTATCCCTCCTTTTTCAGATACATTTTAAATGTGCGACTGTAGCCACCTTCACCACTTCCTCTGACAGCATTTTCTGTACACACACCACTCTCTGTGTGAAACATTTACCTTCAGGTCCATTCTAAATTATTCGCCCTCTCATTTTCAAACTATGTCCTCTTGTTCTGGACTCCCCTATCTTGGGGAGCAGAACATGGCTGTTCAGAATATCCATGCTTCTGATGATTCTATAAACTTCTATAATGTCACCCTTCAGCCTCTGACACTCCAGGGGGAAACATCTCAACCTAATCAACCTTTCCCTGAAGCTCAAACCTCCAGTTCTGCAAGTGAGTTGTACGCAGTTTTCTTAAAGTGGCCTCACCAACTTCCTGTTCAGAGGCAACATGCCACCACAACTCCTATACTCAATGCTCTGCTTGATTCAGGCAAATGTGCCAAATGTGTTCAGCACCACTCTGTCTACCTGCAACTCCACTCTCAAGGAACTATGTACCTGGAACCCCACGTCCCCTTGATCCACAACACGCCCCAGGACCTTACAATTAAGTGTATAAATTCTGCCCTGATTTACCTTCCCAAAATGCAAAACTTCGTATTTATCTAAATTTAACTATATCTGTTACTCCTTGTCCCTTTGTACCATCTAATTGTGGTCTCATTGTACTCTGAGATAATCTACTATACCAACTTTCTGATGTAATCTGTAACCTTACTAACTATGGCCCCAATATTCACATCTAAATCCTTTACTTAAATGATGAAATGCAGTGAAGTCAGTACCGATTCTTACAGCACACTGCTGCTCACAAGCCTCCAGTCTGAAAAATATCCCTCTTCCTTCAAGCCAATTGTGACTAGCTTCCTCTGTATCTCGTGTGACCGAACCTTACTCATCTGCCTACCAATCAGAATGCTGTGAACACCTTACTGAGGTCCATATATACAACGTCTACCAAACTGCCTTCATCAATCTTCTTTGTCACCTCTTCATAAAACTCAATCAAATTAATGAGACATGATTTCCCATGCAGAAAGCCACGTTGACAACCCCGATCAGCCCTTGCCTTCCCAAATGTATGACCTGAAAAATGTGTTTCTGGAAAAACACAGCAGGTCAGGCAGCATTCAAGGAGCAGGAGCAGGAGAATCGAAGTTTCGACATAAACATGTATGTAAATCCTATCCCTCAGAATCCCCTCCAACAACTTACCCACCACTGACATCAGGCTCACCAGTCTATAGTTCCCCGACTTTTGGGGTCACTGCTTCCTTTTCCATTCCCCATGCTCCACTGCTCACAACACATGTCAAATGTAACCAGGTTTGTGATATGGCCGAGGATATCGGTCTCAGACTGGGTCAATGTCAGTTTTAGCAACAAGTCAGGCTAGTTTTTAAAATCTGCTCAAATATCACCTTTATGATCCAGAGCAATGTTACTCAAACTATGATGGAAAGATGCATGGCAAACTGTTTGGATATTGCAAATAAAGAATCGATATTTCCCTTTCTAAAACCACTGACAGACAGACAGACAGACACACACACACACACACACACACACACACACACACACACACACACACACACACACACAGATACATACACACACACACACACACACTCACACGCAGATAAACAAAATCTCTGCAATTTCAAGTTGAATGCGCTTTGTCCATATATTATTGTAACTCATGACAAAAGGAATAATTGAGAGATTGTTCAAAATATTATTCTGCTTCTGAAGACATTCTAATCACACAAGCTGCTAGCAATGGGACTTCATCCTGGAACAGTTGGATTTGGCTGAATTCCCTTTGCATTAGGCAGTGAAGAGATTCCAATGAATTCTGGCCTGGGATCGCCCAAGGGTATCACAGTGGCTCAGTGGTTAGCACCGCTGCCTCACAGCACCAGGGCCTTGCATTCAATTCCAGACTCGGGTGACTATTTGTTTCGAGGTTGCACATTCTCCCCTTCTAATGGTTGCTTCAGTTTCCTTCCACAGTCCAAAGTTGTGTGGTTAGGTGGATTGGCCATGATAATTTGTCTGAAGTATTCAGGGGTTTCTAGGTTAGGTGCATCGGTTGGGGTAAATGTAAGGGAGCGAGCCTGGGAAGGTTGGTATGGACGCTTTGTGCTGAAGGGCCAGTTTGTACACTGTAGGGATTCTATAAAAAATAAGAATGGTAACGATGACTGTAGATTTTTTGTTTTAGCTCGCACACATTGCTGTCCTGAGGAACAATGAAGGAAAGAGAGTGTAATCAGCCGTTCCTTCTCAGGCAGATTACATTTTCTCTCTCTCTGAGCTGAATCACACAGTAATGTCATCCTCTCCCAAACATGTGATGTCTCCTTGGACATTGTCCAAACTATGTCTCCATCACATTCCCTGCTCCATGTAGGTGCATCATTGCTGCTGTCATACACAGAGCCATACTCTTAGCAGAAAATGGTCTCGGTCGATTTGAAGATATGTTTATATATCGCTGCATCAATAAAAAATAAAATGTTTAATGTATTCAAAATATTTTGTTATAATGAATGCATTTTGCAACAAATACAGAAATTGCTGGAAAAGCTCGGCAGGTCTGTCAGCATCCAAATACCTTTCATATGCTGTATTTGTACCAGCCTCCACCACTTCCTCTGGCAGCTCATTCCACATGCACACCACCCTCTGCGTTAAATGGTGCTCGTGGACTCGTCAAAAGCTTTCCCCTCTCAATTTCAACCAATGCCCTCGAGGTTTGGACGCCCAATCTGGGGAAAAATGGTTATGGATAGGATGAGTAGTCAGGTTTTTCCCCAGATTGGGCGTCCAAACCTAGAGGGCATTGGTTGAAATTGAGGAAACATAATGGCTGGTTTAGCGCTTTTATTTGGCAGCATAAGCGACTCTTTATCAAGCTAACCAAATTGCAACTACCCCCCAGATTGTGGGGAGTAGATTGCCCAGATAAAAGCTATCAATTAAGCTCTTTTTTATTCTATGTTAGTGCCTGGGCTGCTGAGGACTCGGTGTCAATACTGTGAGATATTGAACCCTATCAGATAAAGTGAACCTTTATTAGTCTGTTATTCTTAGCTAAATTGACATCATTTATGAAGTATTGTCATAACCCAATAATTATCAATATTGTTAAAGCATGAATGACAATGCGTCAGATCGACGGCAATACAGCCAAAATCATGTTTCTTACCCCTGTAATTGGTATACCGCGTTGTCATTCGGGGATAATGGATTCCAGGTTTAAATTGTGGGCAAAAACAATGACTGCAGATGCTGGAAAGCAAATACTGGATTAGTGGTGCTGGAAGAGCACAGCAGTTCAGGCAGCATCCAACGAGCAGCGAAATCGACGTTTCGGGCAAAATCGACGTTTTTGCAGCGAAATCGACGTTTTTGCCCGAAACGTCAATTTCGCTGCTCGTTGGTTGCTGCCTGAACTGCTGTGCTCTTCCGGCACCACTAATGCAGTATTAAACTGTGGGCAGCCAGGGGCGTACCTTGCTTGAGTGATTTAGAATTAGTAGAATCCCTACAGTGTGGATACAAGCCCTTGGGCCCAGCAAGTCCACTTCGACCTTCTGAAGAGTAACCCACCCAGACCCATTCACCTACCATCCTATATTTACCCGGACTAATGCCCAAACCTGCACATCCCTGAACACTATGGGTGATTTATCAATGACCAATTCATTTAACCTGCACATCTTGCACAGTGGGAGGAAACCCACACAGACACGGCGAGAATGTTAACTCCACACAGCCAGTCACCCAAGGCCAGAACCAAAGGCGAGACCCTGGTGCTGTGAGGCAGCAATGCTCACCACTGAGCCACCACGTGTTATTTGATGGAGAAACAATGATGTCATTTGATCAAATAACTCGTACGTATGGACTATCTAGTAGAGACCTCTTCTGTATTTTTTCCCAATCAGAGATTTGATTTTTAAAAAACCCACACTTTTGCTACACTCTTCTAGATCTCATAAAGGGAAGAGGGCGCTTCTTACTTAGAATACACTTTCTGTCAGTACCCTTTATCATTAGTTGGAGAGTGTCCCCTCAGACGAGAGTGTGCAGCTTTGTGATGTCCGCTAGTGAGTTGGGGGTTCAGAACACTTCGGAGACATGGGAGGATATTTGTGAAAATGCTCAAAGGATCTTGATTTGTAATAGGACCCATTCCATGCAGTTGAAAATTCTTCGTAGGGTCTATCTGTCCCCAAATTGTCCCTCAAAATTCAAAGTGAGATTATCTTCAGCATGTCCGAAATGCAGAATGACTACAGGCACTCTTACTCATTGTTTGTGGTTCTTCTGCAGACTTCATCTACATTGGAGCACTGTGTCAGATGTGATAGAGTGGGTCCAGTGGACTGAATTGGAGATGGACTTGGTTTCTGTGTTTTCCTGGGCCTGCCCAAGGTACTTTCCACAGATGAATATGGGAAAAAAATTATATCCTTACAATCCGTACTTTCTGTGCTACGAAAAATATTCTGTTGTGTTGGATGTCTGAACTCCCCCACCCCCAGAGAGGAAGAGCTATTAACATAAGAATGTGTATCAGTTAATGCTCTTGATGAACGAGAGCTGTCCTTTTGTTATGCTGAGCTGTATTATTTATTCATTATTTATTATTTAGTTTTGTTTTTTCTTCGGTCTGTGTAGCGTTTTAACTTGTTTTGTATGTACATGCAATTGGATGTAATTTTTTTCAGATATTTGAGTTGTGTTGTTATTGGTTTATTATAATATTAAAAATCTCTTTAAAAATATTTTTTAAAATTAAAATTAGAGAGCCCACTCATGGTGGTTTGTCATGAGGATCACCACATCTCGGGTGATGGGGTGAGGCTGAGAGAGTGTCCCCTTCATGGTAATCTCTGTCAGTGTGAGGAACTGAACCTGCGCTGTGGCCCTCCCTCTACATCACAAACCGGCCGTCCAGCCAACTGAGTGGGAAACTGTGTAACTGTTACAAACAGAAACAGTCACAGACAAAGGGAAAGAGAAATATTTATGATAAGGAAAGTGGTACAGTTCAGATAACGGTCAAGATAACGCCTGAGGGTAAAAATGTTCTCTGCTCGAATTTGTATTTGTAACAAGATGTGTTTAGAAGTTGTTTTTGGTTTAATATCATTAAGGTGAGTCAAGTGACTCTTATGTGTTGCACACTGGGATACTAACATTTTCCTGAAACTGGGAAATATTTGGAACATTATCTGGAACATTCTATAATCGGCATTCACCAGAATGTTCTATGACTGTGTGGGAGGTATTGCAAAGGACGGAGAGAGAGAGAGAGAGAGAAAGAGAGAGAGAGAGAAGGTGTTGTATGCAGTAGTGAGAGTGGGGGACCATGAGCCTTGTTCGGGAGTAGTTGCAATCACAGATATACAGTGATTGTGAGGGAGCAGACAGAATACGGTGACCCTTATCCTGACAGAGCGGAGAAGGTTATTGATGCTTGTCCTGTATTGCTGGGTATTCCTTCAGACCTCAAATACTGCACTGAATTTGGTAGTGAGCACAGACCATGCTCGGTGGGGCTGGTGGTGTGGTACCCTCTGGGATGGAAACCCACTCTGTACTCGCCCATCCAATACGCCCACCGTGCTCCGTCAACACACCATGGTGTAATTGCCCCTCATCTACCAATCTGCCATTTCTCTGCCTTTGCTCTGTATGCATCTAATCCTTTCCTATCTGTGTATTTGGCCAAATGCCTTTTCAATATTGATAGTGTACCCACTTCAACCACTTCCACTGGCAGCTCAGTCTAATTTCTCAGATCAACCTTGGATTCCATGCGATCTAACCTTCTAGAGCAGCCTACTATGTGGAACCTTATCAAAGGCCTTACTGAAATCCATATAGAATATGTCTACAACCCTGCTCTCATCAACCTTCCTGGTCACTTCCTGAAAAATCTCGAACAAACTTTGTCAGGCATGATCCGCCACGCACAAAGCCATGCTGACTGCTCCAAGTCAAACTCTATCTTTCCAAATGCATGCATATCTTATCTCTCAGAACCTTCTCAAGTGGTTTACCGAAAACAGATGTGAAGCTTACTGGTCTATATTTCCTAGGCGTTTTTTTTTGCAGCCCTTCTTGAATAAGGGCACAACATTTGCTACCGCCCAGTCTTCCGGGATCTTGGTCCCTCAGCTTTTTCTCTCGCCTCTTACATTGCTCTCAGATTTATCTTGTCAGAACCAAGAGATTTGTCTGACTTTGTGCGTTCTAATAAGTCCAACAGCAAAACTACTGTGATATGGACTGTACCAAGATATCACAACTAACCTCCCAAAGGTCACAGGTCTTCATGTCTTTCTTCATGATAAACACAGAGGGGAAATTGAGGACTTCACCCATCTCTTGAGGTTTTACGCTTGCATGCCGGTTTTGGATTTTAAAGCATCCTATTCTCTCTCTAGTTGCTCTTTATCTTTACTATACTGAATTTGGACTCACTCTAATCTTCTCAGCCAAAACTAACTCACACCCCCTTATGGCCTTGCTGATATCCTTCTTCAGTAAACTCCTCTATCCCCTGTATATACCTCCAGGAATTCCCTTGATATGAGCTGCCTGAACATGAGCCACGCCTCCTTTTTCTGGTCAAAGCCTCAATATCTCTTGACATCCAGAGTTCTCTCTTCCCGTCTCACATAAACTTCACTCTCACAGGAAAATGGAAACCTTGACCTCGAGCTATCTCACTTGTAAAGCCCTCCCACTTGCACGAGATCCTTTCCCTGGAATCAACCAACTCCAATCATCCCCTGTCTAACTCCAACAACATACGCCTTGCCCCAATTTAGAACTTGAACCTGTGGACCAATTTTGTCCCTCCCATAACTATTTTAAAATTAATACAACTCTAAACACTTTTACCAAAATGCTCCCCCTACTTTATCTCCTTCACCTCTCCTGCCCTATTTCCCAACAGTAGGTCGTGTTTGTCCCTTCCCGAGTACGATACACTACATATTGATTGTGAAAACTTTGCTGAACACACTTAACAAATTACGTTCCATCTAAGTTCTTAACCATCTGGAAGTCCCAGTCTATGTTAGGAAAATTAAAATCGCCTATTATAACAACCCTATAGTTCCTGCAAGTCTCCCCAGTCCCCCTGCATATTTGTTCCTCTAATTCACATTGTTGATTATCGTGCAACCACTATAACATTACGATCCCCCTCTAACTACTTTGCACCATTCACGAATCCTCATTGGATATTATCTCAGGTATTTCAACTTGAAATACTGGTGTGATACTCACCTTAATCAGAACTATTGGTATTTTAACTGTTTCCATTTACATCTCTACATCGCAGTGATTTTCACATCCATGGCACCCCATGTGAAGGCACAGTGGAGATATTGAGCTGTAAATGGATGGGAGCTGCACATCCTGTGACTTCCAACATTGGCTGCAGGATTCCCAAAATGGGCAGTGATCTAACACAGTGTTACCGAACAATGCAACAGCTTGGGTTTATATATGAATGAAACAGTATGGTCTGCACAGCTCCCCACGCTGGACATTTAGCCCAGGATTATAGATCCAGCATTGGTGTGGGCTGCACAGAGTTCCATTCTGGACATTGCTGGGTTGTATTCTGCAGTATTCCAGCCATATCTACACAGTGCTCCATCCTGAACATACAACGGACGGGCTGGTTATGTGAGTTGGATTGCGAATGTGAGAGAACGAAACATCTGGCTATATCTTTATTTTGAGTTTTCATTCTTGTTATTGGACCCTTCAAATCCAGACTCATCCGGTTCGACCCGACCCTCTGGATGAGTCATGGTGACTGTTGTTGCAGCATCTCTGTCGGCAACATGACCAACAAAGGGAGCAGAGGCTGTAGAGAGGACAGTCTCCTTAAAATGGAATGAGGGAATCACCATCAGATCAGCCGTGGTCATAGTGAATGTTGGTGCAGGATTGTGTGGACAACGAATGCAACTTATTCATATATTTGTGTTTGTTCCAAGCAAACTCCCCTTCTCTCCCAGTGTCCCATACTGGGGGGGAGTGAGTCCCCTCCTCCTGTTCCTGCGTAACAGGATCCTCGGGCCTCACTAGCCTCTAGATTTCCCTGTGTCCCAGTTTCGAGCAGTTGAATGACCGCCTCCTGTTCCTGTGTCCCAATCTTGAGCGGTTGAGTGACTCCCTCCTGTCCCTGTGTCCCAATCTTGAGCAGTTGAGTGACTCCCTCCTGTTCCTCTGTCCCAATCTTGAGCAGTTGAGTGACTCCCTCCTGTGCCTGTGTCCCAATCTTGAGCAGTTGAGTGACTCCCTCCTGTTCCTCTGTCCCAATCTTGAGCAGTTGAGTGACTCCCTCCTGTTCCTGTGTCCCAGTCTCGAGCAGTTGAGTGACTCCCTCCTGTTCCTGTGTCCCAATCTCGAGCAGTTGAGTGACTCCCTCCTGTTCCTGTGTCCCAATCTTGAGCAGTTGAGTGACTCCCTCCTGTTCCTCTGTCCCAATCTCGAGCAGTTCAGTGACTCCCTCCTGTTCCTGTGTCCCAGTCTCGAGCAGTTGAGTGACTGCCTCCTGTTCCTGTGTCCCAGTCTCGAGCAATTGAGTGACTCCCTCCTTATCTTGTGTCCCAGTCTCGAGCAGTAGAATAACTGACTCCTGTTCCTGTGTCCCAGTCTTCAGCAGCTGAGTGACTCCCTCCTGTTCCTGTGTCCCAGTCTCGAGCAGTTGAATAATTGTCTCCTGTTCCTGTGTCCCAGTCTTCAGCAGCTGAGTGACTGCCTCCTGTTCCTGTGTCCCAGTCACGAGCAGTTGAGTGACTGCCTCCTAATCGAAGTTTTGTGAAAATAGATGTCGTCCTCCTACTCCTGAGTAACAGGCTCCAATCGCTCTGTGTTCACTTGCTGCTCCTGTGGAATGGCGGTGAGGGACTGAATGGCCTCTTCACATTCTTAACAGCTTTTCTTGTCTAAAAGCCTTTCTTCTGTTTCTGTAAAACACCATCAAAATCTCAATGATTCATTTTTGTATTTGACTGTCAGTAGTTGAGCAAACCAGCTGACTGACAGAATTCAGAAGCTGAATAGCCCCCTCCTGTTCCCGTGTTAAACTCTCAAGAGTCAATAGACTCTCAGAGATGTATAGCAAGGAAAAAGATCCTTCGGTCTGGTCATCTATACCAACCAAATATCCTAAATTAATCTCGTCTCCCTTGCCAGCACTTGGCCCATCTCCCTTTAAACACTTCCCATGCATGTATCCATCCAAATGCCTTTTTGAATGGTGTAACTGTACCTGCCTCCACCACCTCTTTTGGCTGTTCAATCCATACACGCAGCAGACTCTGTGTGAAAATGTTGTCCCTCACGTCCCTTTTTAAATCTTTCTCCTCTCACCTTACGCCATTATATTCTATATTTGGAATTGTCTATCCTGGGAAAATACATTGACTTTTTACTTTTTCTATGCCCCTCCTGATTTTATAAACTTCTTTAAGGTCCACCCTCAGCCTCAACACTTGAAAATAGTCCCAGCCTATTCAAACTCTCCCTGTAACTCTAACCCTCCAACACCTGCAACATTCTTTTAAATCTCTTCTGCACCCTTTCAAGTTTGATAACATCTTTCCGACAGCAGGTTGACCAGAATTAAAGGCAATATTACAAAAGTAGGCAAACCAATGTGCTGGACAGATGCAATATGTCGTGCAAACGCATAGACACAAAGCACGCACCAATAAAGTGAAGAACCCGAGTGCCTTCTTCACTGCACTGCCTACCTGTGACGGCAATTTCAAGGAACAGAGAACCTGCACCACAAGGTGCCTCACAGGGCAGCGATCGGGGTTTAATTCCATCCTTGAATGACTGGCTGTGTGGAGTTTGCACATTCTCCCCGTGTCTGTGTGAGTTTCCTCCGGATGCTATGTTTCCCTCCAACAGTATAAAGATATACAGATAAGGGTAGGTTGGCCATCCTAAATTGTGCATAGTACTCTTGGATGTGAGGGCAAGGTGCATTAGCAATGGGAAATGCAGGCTGAGAGGGATAGGGTAGGGGTTTGTTCAGTGGGATACTGTTTAGAGGGACGGTGTGCCCTCGATGGGCCGAAAATCCTGTTTCCTAACTGTCGGGATTCTATAATTTCTATGGAGTTCTCCTTGATTGGCAATTTTCAACAGGATCCTACCTGTATGTCTGGCCCTGATTTGTCTTGCCAAAATGCAACACCTCACATTTATCTAAAATAAACTCCATCTGCCACTCCTCAGCTCAGCTAATTAAGTTCCCATTATATTGTGAGAGATCAGTCTTCACTGTCGACTACACCACCAAATTTGGAATTATCTACAATCTTACTGACAATACTTCATATACTCAAGTGCAAATGATTTGTATAAGTAACAAAAAGCATTGGACCCACTATTGATCTTTGCGAGCAGTGCCACTGGTCACAGGTCTCCAAGTTTAATGAACAAATGCCAACTGTCACATCCTGTCTCCGATATTCAAGAAAAGTTTGGATCTAAATGGCGAGCTGTCCCTGGATCCGAGGAAGTCTAATCTTGCTAACCAGTCTACCATGTAGAACATTTTGGTTTTCTTACTGAATTCCATGAAGACAACATCCACTGTCCTGCCTTCATCAATCATCTTCATCACTTCCTCAAAAGATTACACCGAGTCAGTTAGACGTGATCTCCAATGTACAAAGCCCTCTTCAGTCCTTGTCTTTCTCAATGCATACACATCGTTTCCTTCAAAATCCCCTCCAACCATTTAGTCACCATTGACGTCAGGCTCACCGATCTATAGTTACCTGGGTTTTCCTTAATTTCTGAAATAATGACACTATGTTAGCAACCCTCCAGTCTTTTGCCACCTCACCTGTGGAAATGAATGTTCCAGATATATCAGCAAAAAGCTGAGCAATTTCTTTCCTAGCTTCCCACAATATTCTGGGATACAACTGATCAGGTCCCAGGGATTTGTTCACCTTTATGTGTTTTAAAATGTCAAACATCTCCTTGTAATATAGATACTTTTCAAGATATCACTATGTATTTCTTCATTCCCTCGCTCTTGTAACCTCTTCTACATTAAATACTAGGAAAAATACTTGCTTAGTATCCCTTCCATCTCCTATGGTTCCACACATACGTAGCCTTACTGATCTTTAATGTGCCCTATTCTCTCCCTAGTTAATATTTTGCAATTAAAGGATGTGTAGAGTTGCTTCAATGCCTCGTTAACCCTATTTCTAAAGCCATCTCATGTCCACATTTTTCTGGCCCAATTTCCACATTGACTATACACTTATTGCCCTTATACTCCTCTCAGGATTCACTTAATCTCAGCTCTGTTTACCTGACATATGCCTCCTTCGTTACCTTGACCAGAGCATCAATATATCTAGCCATCCAGCACTCCTTGCACCCACCAGCCTTGCCCATCTCACTAATGGGAACACGTTGGCTCTGGACTCTCTGAAACCACATTTTGATGGCCTTGCATTTTCCAACCATCCCTTTACCTGTGAATAGGGTATTCCAATCAGCCTTTCACAGGGCTCACCTAATACTTTCAAAATTGGCCTTGTTCAAAGTTACAACTTTAATGTTTACATCAGGTCTTTCCTATTCCACAACTCGTTTAAAACTAATATTTATGTGTAACAGACTTGAATGTTAAATAAACATTTCCTCCCCTCTGGAACAGGCTCGAGAGGCTGAATGACCTCCTCCTGTCCCTCTGTAATAGACTGGACAGGCTGAATGACCTCCTCTTGTCCCTCTGTAATAGACTCAAGAGGCTTCATGGACACCTCCTGTCCCTCTGAAATAGACTCAAGAGGCTTCATGGCCTCCTCCTGTCCCTCTGAAATAGAGTCAAGAGGCTTCATGGTCTCCTCCTGTCCCTGTGCAACAGACCCGAGACATTAATGAGACAACAACCCGTGGATTATGAGCAGCTGGTAAACTGTATCTAATGGAGGTCTTTTCCTTCTCAGTTACAGAAACACAAATAGCACTATTTACTCCAGGGCCCCCTCAGTAACACTTCATACAACTGCAGCGATGCATCTCATCGTTTTGAATTATTCTTTCGACAAAATGTGCCAATATTCTAGCTTTCCACCTTTTCAAGTAGCAACAGGCTAATATGGACTGAATGGCCTTCTCTTATCCCTCTGGAAGAGGCCCATAGGGACAGAATTGCCTCGGCCTGTTCCTGAGCAGCAGTCTCAATGCTCTGTCTCAAGGTTATGAAAGGATTTGACAACAGGGCATTAAAACCAGGAGTGTCCGCACACTGGTCAATAAGTACCGTACTTTGGGTTCAGGTACCGAGAAACTTGCCCACCCGATTTTCTATTATGCAACCGATCTGTTATTTTATAACTGCCTCCTTTCATAAACAGAGTGGAACACATATAGACCCATGCAGTGTCATATTAATACTCTCATATACAAGTTAATAAAAAGATTTAAAAGATTTAAAGATTTATGATCCATCCCTCAGCAACCCTCATCCATTCCATCCAAAACCAGTAAATGAAAAGTGATGTTTTGAACAGGTTAACAGAGCCTATTTGTTCAGTAAGTGCGATTAATGCCAGTCTCCATGGATTCTAATTATCCCAGTGGAGGGTTTCCATCCTTTAATGTTAAATGGGCTCCGTTCAATGTGTTATTCCATAACATGAGCGGGAGCATCACGGACAGCACTGACAGGGATCAGCAGATCCAGAGAGAGGGGGAGGAGAGATCAGAATCTGAGAACATTAGACTGGAATGTTCCAACAATGGATCAGAATCTGAGAACATTTGACAGGAATATTCCAACAATATCCAGGAGCTTATCCGATTATGTTTGGTATCTTTCTGCATTTTATTGGTGGTCGTTATCATCGCAGATCTATTACGCTCTTCTCATTATTTAATATTTTTATTCTCCCTTCCTGGCTATCGTTGGTGTTCCTGGTAAGTTTCACTGTCCAGATTTTGTTTTCTATAAACCAGTTATGACTGTATCATTGTTATTTCATATCGTCTACACTTCCTGCCACTGTTATTATTCCTGTTGAATCTCACAATCCAGATATTCACTCTCCAGACCACTACTAACTACATTAATGAACGTGTTCAATTACTGCCTCCCTCTCTGCCCTGGCAGTGTTACTCACGGATCTCTATGTTGAACTATTCAGTTTCAGGGGAGAACCACGATGCATTGTAACATTGACTTTGCTATTAAGAGCAGGGAGATCACTCTCTACTGTTCTAGTTACAAACTCCACTTCCTTCCACTGTTTCCATCCCATCCCTGGCCAATATCTGCAGCTGAAGCAGACAAGTCACAACTGTGGGAGATCTCTTTGACAATGAACTGATTCTTGACACCATTCCCTGACCATTTCTAACTTGAAATACTCACCACTCCAGAACATATCTCACTGGTTTATTCCATCTTCTGTTTGAACCTTGAGCTATGAAGTACAGGCTTAATGAAGTTAATAATCTGCTGCTGACGCTCCCGGCTTCAAACCTGCCGAAACAAATTTGATTCGACCTCAAACCAAACTCCCATCCATCTGTCATTCATGTGCACGCCGATGTATATTGCTGTTTTGTCTGGCAATGCCTTTATTTTTACATTCTCAAACACTTTATCTCATCTGTCCATGAAACTTCCCTCGTTCTGTCTGTTGATTAACAAAAAGCCTGTCAGTTGTTCGTATTTGAAATAGTTTCATCCATGTCTGTTCCTTCCCAAACAATGAGTTTCGCATTCAACCACACACACACACACACACACACACACACACACACACACACACACAAAATCATTGCAGGCAGTGATCTGATGCGAGGACAGTTAGCATATGATAGTAAAATTTGCAATACTCTCTATGCCGGGCAGATAGTGCAGTTTACTGAGCAACACACTAGCATGGCCTGCACAGCTCTCCATGCTGGGCTGTCATCTTGTCCCAGTTTATGTTGTTTGTGGTGTTCTGTCAAGCAGATTCAGAACTTGATGTAACAAACCATTTCCGTTGATCTGACAATGCCTTTATTCAATGTTCTCATTCTTGTCATTTTACTCTCGAAGATCTCACTTCTCCAGTTAGTCCCACTGCCCTGTCTTTTTCCACATATTTCCACAACATCTTTTCAGTTAATTAACTGACTGTTTCTGACTTTAAAGTGAAGCTCTCTGTCCCTCTGTATCTTTCTCTGGCCTTGGGTTTTGGCTCCCTAGTGTATCGAGTGCGAGCATTGTGTAGCTCAGAAATACTGAAATGGTGTGTCAGGCTGTTGTTCACTTCCTGGTATGTCTCATGTGATGGTCCATGGACAGGCGTGTTTCAGAAGTTATAAGACACATCCTTGTAACTTGGTCTGTACCTGCAGTTGTCCCTCTCAGATTGACCTTGCAATCAATAACACGAGGAAGCCCACTGAGTGAAGGACCAGGCATCTAAATTGCCTGACAATGCTGTCACTTTTTTAAATAAAACGTTAGTTTCTCTTTTTTTTAGTAAGAGAGCTTAAAGGCCAAACTGCTGACTGAAAACAGCTCAAGTAAATAACTTACGGGGCGTTTAGGGTTTTTAATAAATAGTAGTAACAATGGCCAGCTCGCACAGACCAGGCTTTCCAGTTTGTTTTTTCTTGTAGCTGTAACAATCACCGGGTGCTTGGGGTCCCAGAGGGGTTGGAAGTTTTAGTAAATTATCCCTAGCTGCTACTCTCTCTAAAGCCTCACTTGATGGTGTTTCCTCCTGGATTGGAGAACTGTATGCAATAATGCATGTCTGACTGTTCCTTTTTTCCAAGGGGTGCGTTTAGATGATGTTAATAGATTGAACAGTTCATTTGTAGAACGTACTGTATCCATAATTCGGTAAAGTTATCCAATAGTTAAGTTATTCTAAATTCCTCTTCATTTTGTATGTATTTTCATTAGAGGATAGTGAGGTTGAGCAACCCTATGGTAGCCAAAGGCCTGATCAGGATCTGTTTAAATACATCCAGGCATTATCTAAATTGGATGAGAATTATGGGGGAGTCTTTTTAATTTCATTTCAGAAAGTGGCTAAACAAGTGCAGCGGCCAGAGAACATGTGGATTTAGTTTATCCAAACAAAGCTGATAGGTATTTGCATCCCTATTGGAGGAGGTGAAGAAAGCCATCTGAAGTGCATATGAGCTTGTGCCAGAAGCCGACAGTGTTTCAGAAATCTAAAATAGCATCCCTGGTTAAACACACGTTGTGTTTGAAAGAATCTAACAAAGTACTTTTGAAAGGTGGGGAAGGGTATTAAAAACAGAGCAAACCTATGACGCTTTGAGAGAGACTCTAATTTTTGAGAAGTTCAACAATTCACTTCCTGCAGTCATGAGAACTCATGTGGAAGGGCAGAGAGTAACAATGGCAAGATTAGAAATGGCTGATAATGATGTTTGGGTACAGAAATCAAAGTTTGGTTTCTGTGAGGGATTGAGAAGAATGTGTGAGGTCTTCTTAAAACATATCCCTGTGAGAGTAAGGTTTACTGGTAAAGGGCAGGAGTAGCAGGTAAAGAGGTTACAGCATTAAGTGGTACAGAAGGATGGAATATTTTTATGCTGAGACATGAGGAGCTATGTCATTCAGAAGGACTATTGGAGAGATGAGAAGTGCTCCATTACGTAATGTGTGGTCAGAGTGTCCAGTGGAAACATCAACAGATTCATTCCCCAATGGGGAAGGAGGCCTTGAGCTTGGTGTTGGCATTACAACATTTCAGCATTTAAATTGCGAATAACATACATGAGAAGCATCTTTATCACTGATCGTGACCCCTTAAAGTTTGTGGAGAAGTCTCGGGAGAAAAATACCAGTCTGTTTTTATTGAGTTTATTATTGCTGCTATTCAATTTGAAGTTATAAAGTTGACAGGGCGAGAAAAAGTAAGTTTTGACACGTTGTGGAGACTTAGACGAAGAAAGACAAAAGGCATTCTGTGGCAGAAGTAAAATGACTGAAATCGAAACGAGCTGTGAACATTTGTATGCTCAGAGTCAATGTAATATATATTCATTCCAGTCTACTAATAGAGGAAGATTAGGAGGTCTAAAATGAATCCACCGTTGTATATTGATGGATCATTTTATTAAAGATGGAGTTGTGAGAATACTATCACTGTAAAAAGGTTATTGTCTCTTGGGTTTTTTTAATGAGAGCTTTTAAAGGCAGAGGTGAAGAACTGCTGTCTGAAAACAGTTTAAGTAAATAACTGAGAAAGCCTTTAGGTTTCATTAAATGGTGATAACAATGGAAGGGCAGTGGCCAGCTCTCCCAGACCAGGTTTCCTTGTTTTGTTTTTAGCTGCAGCATTCAGAAGATGTTTGGGTCCCAGAAGTGTTGGGAGTTTCAATACATAATCCCCAGCTGCTTTTCTCTCTGAGATCTCTGTTGATGTTGATTTCTCCTGGATCAGAAAACTGCAAGTAATGATCTGTATTTGAATATATCTTTGTGCCAAGAAGTGTATACCAAGAAGGTACGGTATCTATTGTTTGTGTAAGTGTTCCAACATATAAGCCATCCTGAAATGTTCTTTTCTTTGATTGAATTTTAACTAAAGCATTTAAATAGATTAGATTTTGCTTAACGTCGAGTGGTTTGACCAGTCACAACATATCTGGAAAGCACACTTCCCATCTATATTCAAAATAACGCAAGGTTTGGGTCTAAGCAGCCTTCTTAAAATATATTGCGGGAATCTGGTCTGGTCCACAACACTTATAGACGAAGGGTTTCTAACTGACTCCTGTTATTGAAAAGTTAGTGCAGCAGCTGGGGATGGTTTGCTGGAGGTTGTGCTGTGAGCTGCCTCAGACATTCAGGGAGACCTGAGGATTTGGTGACCCAACTTTGGATGGAGCCTGGGGACTGTAGTTACAACATCTGGGTCTGCAACATGAAATATAAATGGAGCTGAGGTTGCAAAGCGGGGAAGCTTTGAAACCACGCAGTGAGTGTGAGTGGGGAAAGGGATCTGTGTCCACCCCGGATTTTCCAGGAACAGCTTCCCAAGCTCCACTTATCCCAGGAGCAGATTGTGAGAGGACACTGATTGAACAAGGAGCTGTTCACAGAGCGGTGTCACCTTCTTTAACACATCCTGCAGCTACACCCCAGGGGAAAGGATAGTGCTGCCGGGTCACAGTGGCTGTTCGGGTCACAGTTTCATTCTGCTTCTATGTTCTGGAACTTTTCAAACAGGACTGGGTGACATATCCATCATCTCTCAGTATGTTGCCATCAATGTAACCATTCAGTGACGGAGGATATATATGGTGGATGAGGTAAATACATTGTTTCACCCTCAGCAGGGAACTGCTGGGTGTATCCAGTATAGTGGGATTCCCGATGGTGTACATGGCATCTGCGGAGTAGCCGTGTCAATGGGGAGAGGTAGAGGAACTGAAGGAGCACTCTCTGTATTAATCTTGCAGTGTACCCATGCACAGTACATCACGTTGGTGAATACCCCTGTCCTGACAGCAGCCACAGCCTCTTCATTCACAAGCAGGCAGCCCTTCCCATCGTCTTCAGATCTCCATGTAGAAAGGAATGAATGTATCTTGGATAAAGACCATCCCCGTGATACACATTTGATAACAGCATCCCCCATCACCAACCAAACACTTCAAAGCATTCCATGTTTACGGAGAGCAATGGGGTCACTTGGAGTGTCAAGGAGCAGATGATCAGGGATGGAGCAAAACCTCCCATGTTTGAACGGGTCTGAGTGAACCCCCCAGTACACAGTATCAATAATCCCTGTAATCCCTCTCCATTTCAGTAACATACTGCCTTCCATTATTCCAGTAAATGAAATGACAGATTATATCATGTTATATTGCAGCTGCCAAATTATTCGCCATTGCCTTTACCTCTCTGTATCTATCTGTAGACCCTCCACTCTCTCTTGATAATTTAATCACTTGCTAATCACAGCAACATGACCAAACTCAGTATCTCTATATCTGTTCCATCCTCCTGATCATTGATATAGATTGTAAATAGTGGTGGACCCAGCACTGGTCACTGTGTGACTCCACTGGTGACGTTCTGTCAAACTGATTTAGACTGATTTATCCGGAGTGCCTGCTTCCTGTTTGACACATAATCCTCCCCCATTACTGTGTAACACAGTCTTAAAGCTGAATATGAACAAGGAGCATCAGTCAGGAATCCAACCCTTCGAACCTGTTCCGCCATTGAATACAATCATGGCTGATGTCATCGTGGCCTCTGTTCCACTTTCCTGCCCTCTCTCGATCCTCAAACTCTAGTCTCTTATTGTAGATTGCGCCACATGAAAAAACATCCACTCCACAACTACACTTTCAATTACGTTTAGCATTTTACAGACCTCAATGAGCTCTCCTTTTATTCTTATAAACTCGACAGTATAGGCCTAAACTGCCCAATTTGTCTTCATAAGACAAACACTTCAAATATGGAATCATTCTAATGAAGCTCTTCTGAATTGCCTCCAGTGGAAATACCTCATTCTGCAGGACACTCAAACTGTACTCCAGTTGCAGCCTCACTAACGCCTTGCATAGTTACAGCAACCTTTCTACTCTATCCTTTTACAAATAAACGATGAAGTTATGCTTGCATTCCTCATTACTTCAAGTACCCGCAAGCAAGTTTTCTGTGATATACAATTAGGCACCCAGATCGCTCTGCACTTAAGCACTTTGAAGTTTCTCTCCGTTTAGATAATCATTTGCCTTTTTATTAGGCTGGCCAACTTGAATAACCCCATATTTATCCACTTTAATTTTCATTGCCAAATGTTGGCCCATTGACCCAACCTATCCATATAGTTTTTAAATCTCTTGCATCATCATTCTGACATAATTTCCCACCAATGTTCGTGTCATCTGAAAATGTAGCTATAGTATTTCCTAGAGCTGAAAATATGTTGCTGGAAAAGCGCAGCAGGTCAGGCAGCATCAAAGGAACAGGAGAATCGACGTTTCGGGCATCAGCCCTCCTGTTCCTTGGATGCTGCCTGACCTGCTGCGCTTTTCCAGCAACACATTTTCAGCTCTGATCTGCATCATCTGCAGTCCTCACTTTCTCCTCCCTATAGTATTTTCTATCCCGTCAACCGAGTAATAATGTCGATCACAAATGGTTGAAGCATGAGAACTGAAATCTTTGGCACACAACAAATTGCATTTTCCAATAGAAAATGACACAGTTAATTCATCTGACTGCATTTTGTTCGTTAACCAATCCTCCATCCAAGCTAATGAATCACTCCTGTCTGATCTTACCACTCACTCTTTGGAGAAGGGACGTATCTGAATCCTTCACGAAGACCAGATATATTCCATTTCCAGGATTCCCACTATCCACCTTGTTTGTTACATCTTTAAATAAATTAAGAAAACACTTCAATCATGATTTATCCTTTGTAAAACCATGTTGACTCCGATGGATTGTGGTTTATGTTTGCAAATGTCCACAACAATGGATTTGAATAATTTGCCTTAAATTACAATACTTTATTGTTACATTTTACTCCCTAATGTATTCAGTTATTATAAGTTCTTCCCATTCTAAAACCTTTACGTTTTATTTGAATTCCTGTTTGATGGGCAAAAGGTTTTAAGAGATGTGCTCCAATTGCTACATAAGCGGTATGTGTGGCTGACTGGACTCATCATCCTGCTGGTGTACAAAATCGATGGGATGAAGTCTTTCTGGCGTTCCCATGTTGTCATCTCCAAGGCCAGAATGACCACCTCCTGTTGATGCGTTAGAGGGGTGTGGGATTATGGAATCTTCCCGTTATTGTGTAACATTTTAAGGAGCTGATGGGTCTTCTCATATTCCTCCATAATAGGTGAAGATACTGAACGGTCTCCTCATGTATCCCAGAGATGGGACCAAGGGAGTGATTGGTCTTCTCTTGTTCCCATACAACAGACACGTGTCTAAATTACCTCCTCCTTTCTCATGAAATAAGTCTCAGATAGTTTTATCCTTATCCAATTTTCTTGCAACAGACTCGGTGGGTCTGAATGGCCTCCTGTTATCCCAGTGAAACAAATCTCCAGTCAATGTGTGACCGCTTTCAATTCCTATGCTACGGACTTGAGGTGGCTGAATGGACTGATCCTGTTGCTGTGTAATAGGATACTGGTGCCGCATGGCCTACTCTGGGGCCAGTGTTATAGATTCAAGGAGCTGATTGGCCTCCTCCTGTCAATATATATTCGGCTCCAGGGGCTGAACACACGCATCCTATTCTGGTGTAACAGGGTCAAAGGCCTAAATATCCTTCTGTTGTTCGTGTGTAACAGGCTGAAGAACGGAATGGATTACTCCATTATCTGTGTAATTCGCTTCAGTTGTTGACTACTTCCTGTCATCTATGTTAAATAAGATCTTCTTTCATTTTTGTAAACTCCAATGGCTATTGGATCAACCTGATCATCCTTTCGATATAAGCTAGCACCTTCATTGCAGGAATCAGTTGAAGGAACCATCTCTGAGCTGCTTCCAATATAACAACATACTTTCTTCATTGAAGACATTAAATCTGAACACACTACTCCAGATGTGATCTCACTAAGTTCCTGTCCAGCAGCAGCAATACTTTACCACCCTGCTGTAAGGTTCCCACCCAGGTTAGAGCTGTCTCAGCTCTCTGGGGGAATACAGAGCATTTCTGAACGATCATTGTCCTTCTCTACTCCATTAGGATAACGGGAGATCTGGAGAAAATGTCAAAATGATGCTTAAGAAGATCATAAATGATGTGGCAAGATGATCTCTACCACTAATTTCCCCAAATCCCACGTCACTCAGATTCCACAGAATCTTGTAATGTGGAGTGTAAAAACAGCAAGTGGATCAAAAATTGATGAGAGTTATATGTCAAAGTGAAAGCTGCAATACAAATGCTGGACATGTTATAAAACAGGAAAATAAGATATACACATTTGTGGGTACTGCAGTAATAATGTCCTGTTTACATTATATCTAAACTGTGTTAACCCAACTGAATGCTAATGCTGGGAAAAATGGATTTCATGAGCATGTGTTAGATCGCTGGCATTAACATTTTGTCGAGCACTGAGCTAGAGATCAGGTTATTTAGGAATTGATGTTGGATGATCAGAAAAGCGAATTGAAAACTTTGCTGTAAAGGACCTTTTGGGAACAGTGACCACAATGTATTGGTTTTCTTTTATGCTGTTTGAGTACACGATAGTGTTTATTTTATTTGAAGTAACTGTCATAAATCTGAATCATGCAAGCCCTGAAGTTGTGAGGAGAAAGTGGGCACTGCTGCTGCTGGAGATCAGTGGCGCTGGAAAAGCACAGTCGGCCAGCCTACTAGGAGCAGGAGCATTGACGTTTCGGGCAGAACCCTTTATCAGGAATGAGGCTTCTGGGTCAAGGGACCTGAGGGATAAATGAGAAGGGGGTGTGGCAGGAGGCAGGTAGCTAGGAATGCGATAGGTAGATGAAGGTGGTGTTGAAAGTGATAGTGATGAAGGGAGACAGAACGCCTCATCTACTGCATCCTTTGAACTCAGTGTGGTCTTCTCTTCATTGGCGAGACATACGTGGATCATTTCAGAGAACTTCGCTGGAACAGCCACATTGACCAACTCCACCGCCTTGTGGTTAAAAACTTTAACTCTCCTTTCCACTCTGGCAAGGACATGAGAGCCCTTGGCCTCCTCCATCGCCAAACCCTAACCACCCGAAGCATGGATGAAGAACGTTTCCTCTTCTACCTTGGGACCCTCCAACGACAGGGTATTAATGCAGATTTCACCAGTTTCCCCATTTACCCTAACTCCACCTTATCCCAGTCCAATCTTCCAACTCAGCACACTCCCCCTTTTGAACGTTCCTATGTGTTCATCTTCCTTCCCATCAATCTGGTCCACCCTCCTCTCCGACCTAACCCTTTCAATCTCACCTTTAACTACCTATTAGGTCAAATGAGGCAGCTCAGAAAAATGCCAAGTGTTGTAGTAAGCTTGTGGATTCGGAGAAATGTAGGACACAGCAACGGATGACCAAGAAACTGAGAAGGAAATCAAAAAGTGAAACAGCATGCAAATAAAAGAAAACCATAAAGACTGCTTAAAAAAAAACGTACATCAGTGTATGAAACAAAAGTAAAAACAACGTCAAATGTAGAAAGTAGGTGTGCGGCCAGGGTTATTTATTGTAGAGAACAGAGAAATCACAGGGGAAAGAAACAATTTCTTTGTGTCGATCTTCAAGGCAGAATATCCAGAAATTCTCCCAGAAATACCAAGTTACCATGGGATTGTGTAAGTAAAGTCTAAGATCATTCTTATCAGTGATGAGGTCATCTTTGAAAAGAAAGCTGGATTGAGTATCTATAGATCTGACAGATCAGATGTACTTCATACAAGAATTTAAGAGGAAGCAGCAATAGACGTGTTGATTGCATCTCAGATTTTCATGTTATTTTCCAATATATTCCAGAAAGATATTTAGCCAATCTGGATATGGCAAAAGTTATAAATATTATCCAACAGTTTAAGAAAGGATGAAGGTGGAGAGTGTTGAACTACAGACCAGTGAACTTATCATCCGCAGTCGGGTGTCTCTTGGGCTGAATTACAAAGAACGTGTTACTGGATATATAGAAGGTAATGGGAAAACTGGGGAGGATGATAATGCATCGATGAAACGAAAACCATAAGTGGCAAACATTTTTTGGAATGGTTTGAAGATGATTCTTGTGGACGTAGGCAACAAGGAGCTAATGGATAACGTATCGTTGGATATTCAGGAGGATCATTTTTTTTAAGAACTCTCGCACTATCATCATAAGAAAAGTTAAAGTGAAAGGAATTGGAAAGAACGCATGCAAATAGGAAATTAAAAATTAGGTTTACATTCATGTGAATGTAATTGGAATATAGAAGATGTCGTGCACCAGCTGCATAGAGTGTTGCTGAGACTAAACTTAGAGTATTGTGTACTGCTTGGAGTCCCAATCTAAGATAGAATATTATGACTACAGAGGAACTGCAAAAGGTATTTTCCAGACTAATCCATAAAATGGCAATATTGTCTGATGGGGAAACTCAGCCTGTGAAATCGAGTTTCAAAACCTGAGAGGTGATTGTCGTGAAAATTAGAAACTTAGGAACATTGAGGGAACTGAATAACAGAGAGACATGGAGAAGTGCAAGCAGGTGAGATTAGGGAGAATCCCACGGTATTCTACACGGTCAAGTAGAACAGAATAATCAGCAAACAGTTAGTGTCCATTAGAAACCAAAGGGGGGCAATCAGTGTGTCAACCCGGAGAACATTGATAGATTGTTATATGTAAACATCACAGCTGTTTTACTTGGGAGAAGGAGGATGCAGGTACAGAATTCGAGAAGATGGACTGGAAAGCTCTTGGAACGACATTGATGTTAAGTATGAGCAGGAGTTTGAGGCTTTGTCTGGTATAAAATTCGACCAATCCGCAGGTCTGGATACTGTTGGAGTCAAGGGAGGAAAGACGCTGACTGGAAATTTTAATTAGAATCTGACCATGGGGAGGTGCTAGAGGACTGGAGAACAGCTATTATGATCCCAAATTCACAGTAAGGGTGGTAGAGATGTTCCAAGTTAACTATAGATGAGCGAGTATTAGATCACTGTTCAGGAGAAAATCGAACTCTAATCAGAGTCACAAGGTTTGATCAGGGATAATCATCATGACTTTATCAGAGTGAAGTCACATCTAATGAATTAGTTTGAGGAGGTCGCTTATTTAGTTTTGCAGCAAGGCCTTTGACAAAGTTCCACACGGGAAATTGAAAAACATAAAGTAAAATCTCACAGTATCAAGGGTAACTTGAAAAGTTACAACGAAAATTGTTTTTGTGTGAGGAGTCAGAGATGGTGGGAGAAGGCTGTTTGTGTGACTGGAGACCAGTGTCCCCTGGTGTATCACAGGGATCAGTGCTGTGTCCGTTATTGTTTGTAGCATTCATAAATAGTAAAGGTGTGAATCTGGAGGGGGAGTGGGTGGAGGGGTGGGAGTTGTGATAAGTAAGTTTGTGTTTGACACAAAGATTGGCCGGGTGGTTGCTAGTGATGCGGAAGTTCTGATTTTGCAGGAAAATACAAATGGAATGATCAGATGGGCAGATCAATGGCAGATGGAATGTGATCCTGATAAATATGAGGTGATGTACTTTGGAAGGAGGCACCAGACATGGGGTGTACACAATGATTGGCAGCACACTAGGGAGCTCAGAGGGTGTTTCTCCACACATCCCTGAATGTGACTGAACAGGGTAATGGACTAGTTAAGAATTGAACCTTGGGTGGAGCGTTTATTAATCAGGGAGTAGAGTATAAGTGCTATACAGGGCTTGGTTTAGTCCATGATGGAGTATTGTATGTCGTTCTGGGAGCCTCATTACAGGAACGATGTGATTGTACTGGAGTGGTTGCAGAGGAGATTCACCAGGATGTTCCCTGGGATGGAGCATATCAGCTATGGAAAGAGGCTGGATAAGCTCAGGTTGTTTACATTGGAGCAGAGAAGGCTGAGGGGGATGTGATTCAGAAGGATAAGTTAACAAGGGGCATGGCCAGGGTGGATAGACAGTAGCTGTTCCTTTTAGACAGTGGGTCAAGAACAAAGGAGCACACTTTTAAAGTGAAGGGTTTGAGGTTCAGAGAGGATTTAAAGATTACTTTTTTTCACCCAGAGGGTGTTGAGTTCTGGAATGTACTTCCTGAGAGGGGAGTTATCACGGCTAACCTCTCAATCGTAAAGTATACTTGGCCGAGCACTTGGAAGTGTCACAACATTCCAGGCTATGTGCCTGGTGTTGGAAAGTGGGACTAATGTAGATCGTGCTGTATTTCTGTTGGTACAGAGTCTATGCTCCTGTGCGTGTCTGATGTGGAGCTGAGCAGCTTAAGACAGGAATTGATAGGTTTCTGAAGATAATGTTCACAAAGGTTATAAGAGTGAACTGTTATCGCTTGTCAAATTATATCAATGTGAGAAGTATGAAAAAACAGTGCGGGTTCCTTCTAGTTTGAAACCAGAGAATGGAGAATGGGGAACAGGGAAATGGCAAAACAATGAAGCCACTACTTCAGTTCTGTCTTCACAGAACTTTCTGACAATACCAGGAAAGTCCGGTGTGGGAAACGAAATAGTACATGGAATATTGAAAACAGTAAGTAAATGGTTTGGGAGAAATTATTGGGACTGAAAATAATGGTCATAGACAACACTAACATAGATTTATGAAATGGGAATTATATTTCAGAAACTGACTGGGAGACAAATGAAAGAGAAGCAATAGATGTAAAACACGTGGATTTTCAGAAAAAAATGTTGATAAACCTCCCAGCCTAATTTGCAAAATCAAATCTTAGTGGATTGGAGCGAATATATGGCCATGCTTCTAGAATGGGACAGCTGGCAGGAAACAGTGAATAGAAATAAACAGACTTGTGAAGCAACACCCTGACATTGTGTTAAAGGTATGGTTCTGTGAGTATGACTGTATCCCTGACTCCCCATCACCTTCCCCGGATATCTCCTCTCTCACCAGCAGGATATACACAACAGAAATGGCGGCACAGTGGGATACAGTTGGAAGGGAATTGCTCTGGGATTCCTCAACAGTGACCTGTATCCCATGAAGTCTCATGGCGTTAGTTTACACATGAGAAAGGCAACTTCCTGCTGATTACCATGTAGCAGCCTCTCTCAGCTGATGAGTCAGTACTCCTCCATGCTGATCAACACTTGGAGGAAGCACTGAGGGTTGCAAGGGCACAAAACGTACTTTGGGTGAGGGATTTCAATGTCCACCATCAAGAGTAGCTCAGCTGCAGCATTACCGATTCAGCTGGCCATGTCCTAAAGGATATAACTGATAGACGGGGCCTACGGCAGGTGGTGAAGGAACCCACAAGAGGGAAAAGCCATATTTGACCACAGCCTTACTAATCTGCCAGTTGCACAAGTATCTGTCCATGACAGTGTCGGGTAAGAGTGACCACCGCATAGTCATTGTGGAGATAAAGTCACACCTTCACATTGAGAATAACCTCCATAATTCTGGGTGGCACTATCAACGTGCTAAATAGAACAGACTTCAAACAGAACTAGCAGCTCAGATCTGGGTTTCCATAACGTGTTGTGGGGCATCGATAGCAGCAGAATTGTACTCCAGCACAACCCCATGGCCTTGGAATATCCCCCTCACAACAATTACCATCAAGCCAGAGGATAAACCTTGATTCAATGGAGTGTGCAGGAGGGCAGGAGCAGCACTGGGAATACCTGAAAATGAGGTGTCTTCCTGATGAAGTCACCAACCAGGACTGCTTGTGCACCAAACAGCACAAGCAGTAAGCGACAGACAGGCTAAGTGATTCCACAAGCAACAGTTCGGGTCTCTGCAGTCGTTCCACTTATGGACAATTAAACTAGTCATTGGAGGAGGAGATTCCACAAGCATCCCCATCCTTAATGATGGAAGAGCCCAGCACTTCAGTGCAAAAGATAACGTTTAAGCATTCGCAATAATCTTCAGTTAGAAGTGCTGAGTGGATGATCCATCTCGGCCTCCTCCAGTGGTCCTCAACAATTCAGTTACCAGTCATCAGCCAATTTGGTTCAGTCCACGCGATATCCAGATTCAGTTGGAGACACTGGATACTGCAGAGGGTACATACTCTGACAACATTCTGGCTATAGTACTGAAAAGTTGTGCTCCAGACCTTGTCACTGCCCTGGCTAAGCTGTTCCAATACAGTTACAACAATGACATTTCGCCGATTACGTCGAAAATTACCCCAAGTATCTCCTGTATATAAAAAGCATAACAAATCCAATCCGGCCAATTACCACCCCGTCAGTCTACTCTCGATCATCAGTAAAGTGGTGGAAGGTCTCAGTGCTTTTAATCAGCACCTGCTGAGCAATAATCTGGTCAATGACGCCCAGTTTGGGCTCCACCAGGGCCACTCAGCTCCTGACCTCATTACCGTGGTTCAAACATGGACAAAAGAGCTGACTTCCAGAGGTGGGTGAGAGCGATAGCCCTTTAAAACACGGCTGTCTTCGACCAAGTGTGGTATCAAGGGGTCTTAGCAAAACTGGAATCAATGGGTATCAGGGGCAAAACTCCCCACTGGTTAGAATCATACCTGACACGTAGGAAGATGGTCATGGTTGATAAAGGTCAATCAACTCAGATCGAAGTCTGTAGGAGTCCCTCGGGCAGTGGCCTAGGCCCAAACATCTTCAGGGCTGCTTGAGCAATGACCTTGCCTCCATTTTAAGGTCAGAAGTGGCGATGTTCGCCAATGATTGCACAATGTTCAGCAATATTTGTGGTTCTTCAGATACTGAAGCAGGCCATTTCCAAATGCGACAAGATCTGGACAGTATCCAGGCTGACAAATGGCAAGTAATATTCACGCCACACAAATGCCAGACCGTGACCATCACCAATAAAATACAATCTAACCTGCCCCTTGTCATTCAATGGTGTTACTATCCCCGAATCCACAGTGGTCTGCAGTGGTTCAATAAGGCAGCTCACCACCACCTTCTTAAGGGCAACTAAGGACAGGCAATAAATGCTGACCCAGTCAGACACACCCAGATTCAGGAAATAAATATTATTTCAATAAAATAACAGAGGAAGGTTGCTGGGATATCACAGAGATCAGTGCTCAGGCCCCATTTGTTCACACTACCCATTAAACATTTGCTTGCAGGAATCAAATACAATATATCCCAACCTGCTGACAGAACTAAAGGATGTTGGATTGTGAGTGGGTGAGGAGGTTGTAAAAAAGCTTCAAGGTGACTAAGACAAGTGGAGTGAATGGGCAAATACGTGGCAGATGGAGAGCAAGGTGGGTAGATGTGACAGTGTGCCCTTTGCTGGGAACAATAGACTGGCAGCCTATCGTTTGAAAAGGGACTGTTTGAAAATTGTTGATCTACCATGGGACGAATGCTCCTGCTTGTTGTTTCCTTCTGCGCAGCCTCTGAGGTCTCTGCAGCGCAGTGAGATCTGAACCCAGAAGGCAATATTGGGAATGGCATTGGCACGCTGTCCAGTGTACATAGAACGACCAAGTAGGGAACTGTAACAATGCAAAGGATCTGGATCTCCCTGCAGACCAGTCACTGAAAGCAATATTGCAGGAGCAGAAAGCAGTTAGGAAGCTAAATGGAGTGTTGACCTTCATTACAGGGGGATTTGAGTCCAGGAGTAAGGGTGTCTTACTGCAGCTGTACAGGGCCTTAGTGAGACCCCATCTCGAACATTGTGCAATATTGTGTGCAGGTTTGGTCTCTGAACCTAATAAAGGGCAAACCTGACATTGAGGGAGAGCAGCGAAAGATGACCAGACCGATCTCTAGGATGACAGGCTTGCTGTGGGAGCAGAGTTTGGGGGCGACTGGGCCTGTATTCCATGGGGTTTAGGAAAATGGGAGGAGATCTCAGTGAGATATATAAAACTCTGACAGGGTGAGACAGAATGGAAGCAGGGATGATAATTCTCCAGTTTGTGATGTCTAAAACAAGGGGCCACAGTATTAGATACAGACAGGCTATTCTGCACTGAGATGACAATAAATGCCTGCCCTCAGAGACTGGAGAACGTGGGGAATGCGCTCGCACATGGAAACCAAGACACTGAATATAAATACAGGTTTAGAGACAGGAAAGGGATGGTGGGAGAGCAGGAGTACGGTGTGGAAATAAAGGTCGAGGTATCATTGTATTTAATTGGGAGCAAACTCGATGGACCAAAGGGACTACTGCACTTCCCAAGGTTAATCACATTAACGGATATATTCATTGTGTGGGATAAGTGCATTGTGGAGATGTTTGAACATGAACGACAATGAGGTAGGCTCAATGTGTTGTATGGCCTACTCCATTCCTGATGTTTCTGTGCGGTCTGTGGGAAAGCTGTTTAAATGCTGTCACAAGCTCTCAGATGTTAGGAAGGAGGTTTCTGCAGGGTCAACAGGACTGTGTTTCCCGTTCCAATTTTCCGATACTGAGGCTGGGGCCGGGTGTTCTGTCTGGGTTTATCCTTGAAGACCTCAGAGCAGTTTGATACAATACAGTGTCTTGCTCGACCGATTCAGAGATCGTTGAAAAGTTTTATTACAAGTATATGTGTCTGCAGTCATAGATAATCATAGATAATCATAGATAAAAGCCTCCAGTCTGACAAGTATCCTTCCACTAAACCCTCTGCTTCCTACCATCAAGCCAACTGTGTATCCAATTGGCCAGTTCACCCAGCATTCCACGTGATGTAACCTTCCAGAGCAGCCTGCCATGTGGAACCTTAACAAAGGCCTTACTGAAATCCATGGAGACTACGTCTACCACTCTGTCCTCGTCAACCTTCCTCATAACTTCATCAAAGAACTCTAACAAATTTGGGAAGCATGATCTCCCACTCACAAGTATATGCTGACTGCTCTGAATCAAACCATGTGTAAGTAATGGGTGCAGACAATGGTATGCTGTCCGTCATTGTAAGATGATTCGAGTACATAAGTAAAGCCATGTTCCTGCTGTTGTAGAGCCTTGCTGAGAGAGCATTGGGGCACTCTGTACAGATTTGATCTACTTTGTAAGGAATAGTCTCCTTACCACAGACACGGGTGATGGTAACAGGAGGATAGAGTGAAGAAGCTGAGTGTTTAATCTGTAGAGCTGTGAGAGACGAAGAAATGGTGACGCTGAAACACGAGGAGTGGCAGCGATCACTTATTTCCAAAAGAGACATTGATAGGGTGAGAAATTCCATACTTTGCCCAGGATTGATTGGTTTGATTTATTGTCACGTGTACCTCAGTACAGGGAAACACTTTATTTATGAGCAGTGGAGGCAGGTCATAGTAAGCATGGCCAGACAGATCATAGGGTGGAAATAGACTTGGACAGAGTAAGGCATACAGATTACACTGAACAGGACATGCACTAGACAAGGTCAGCATGAACAAGATCAGCTTGATTTGAACTTAGAGAGTCCATTCATCAGTCTAACGTGACCTTCCTAATAGTTTATATGACTAAATTAACTGTGCAGTCGGTGAGTGAACCCTGTACTGAACGTCAGGTTGCTCACAATCCCCAACAGCAGCCACAATACCTTCCATCGGAAACAGGTAGCTTTTCTCAACAGCTTCCGCCCTGCACAGAGAACACCAGGCTGGCACCTCAGAGATTAAAGATGCCTTCTTGAGACATCACACAAGACATAAGGCTTCCCTCCTCACCACTAGAAAACCACGTTAAAGTCCCACGTGTTTATCATGAGCAACGGAGCCAGGAGGAACAACATGGAGCAATCTGTCTGTGCAGCCTCTGCCCCACTTGTTCATCATGTTAGAGCATCATTTAGGAGACAGTGAGGACTGCCGTTGCTGCAGATCAGAGTACAGCATCGATTGCTGCAAAAGCACAGCAGGTCAGGCAGCATCCGAGGAGCTGGAGAATCGATGTTTCGGTCATAAGCCATTCATCAGGAATCAGCATCAATTACATCATTCTGCCCCTGTGTAAATGCTTTGAGGGGGGAATGGCCTCTTACTGTTCCTGTGAAAGTGATTCAAGCAGCTGAATGGCCTCATCCCATTGCTGTGTAAGTGACCCAAGGGTCTGAATGGCTTCTTCCTCGTCCGATTGGACAGGGTCAAGGGCCGGATTGGGTTACCCCTGGTTCTTTTTGAAAGCATGATGTACTGACAAGTGTGATGATTCTGCAGTTTTAAGAGGTTATTTTGTCCGGGTTTCTTTTAAGAGAGAGACTGAACGACCATTACCAAGCTGGCTAGTTAAGACCACTCGAGTAAACAACGAGAGAGGCCTTGTGTTTATTTTAATGCAGCCTGAATGGGTGTGGCCAGCTCTCACAGATTAGGATCTCTGGGTTTTGGTTTCTCAGTAACATCAGAAACCATTGGGGTCTCCACAGAGTTGGAAGCTTCAGTGAATGTCTCCTGAATGCTACCCTGTCTGAAATTTCTCTTGATGCTGTTTTTAAGTCCTGGATTGGAGAAATGTTTGTGACATTCTGTGTCTGAATATTCCTTTTTGCCAAGGGCTGTGTTTGTGTGATTTTCCTATATTGGAACAGTTCATTAGTAATAGTTCATAGGTCTATTATTCTGTTAACTTGTCCAATAGAATTAAGTTATTCTAGATTCCTCTTTCTTTGCTTTTATTTTATCTTTCGTGTTTCAATAAATGGTGTTTTGCTTCACACCAAGTACTTTGACCAGTCACATTGCGTCTAGAACAGACACCTTATATTTCCATTAAAATAAAAAAAGAGTCTAGGCTACCGCCTTCAAATATTTTCCAGGCGCTCTGGTGTGGTCCATCACACTAGACTCCTTCTCTTTCTGAGTAATAGGCTTGAGGCACTGAATGGGCTGTCCCTGTTCTTCTCCAATAGTGTCAATGGGCTGAATGGCTTCCTCATATTCCTGTGAAACCAGCGTGAGGTGCTGAATGAACTCTTATTTTACTGTGGCAATGTGCGGTGTCAGGCTGTGCTTTTACATGAATGTTACAGCACTTTAACAGCACAAGTCTCAATGGTGTCTGGGTCTTGCTGCACATGGACACAGACTAGTTCAGGAGCTGACGGGGGACAAAATGTTCTGAACATTGTGGAATGTTCGGTGACCATCCCCACATCTGATCTTATGTTGGGGAGGGTGAGGGTGGGGAGACATTGATGAAGCAGCTGAAGCTGTTTGTGAAGGGGAAGCTACCCTGAGGATCTCGCACAGAGGTGACACTGGACTGAGATGGTGAACATCTTCCTTTGTGCCATGTTTGACTCCAAACACTGGAGTGGTTACTCTGATTCCCATTATGTCCAGTTTTGTTAAGCTCCTTGATGTCAACAAAAGTCAACCACTGCCTTGATATCGGGGCCAGTCATTTTAACCTGAACCCTTGTCTCAACTTCTTTTGTTCATATCAATAAGCCATGGTATAGGAGCAGCAAGTGTTTTCTTCAAACAGGTGGGATTGAATGTCAGGATTTCACTTCTCAGGAGTGTTCTGGGAGCGAGATTACTGAAAGTATTTGAAGAGGAGGTCGATGGATATTGACCTGTCAGAGTGGTGAGGGTTATGAAAAATTGTGTATGAAAGAGGAATTGAGACCAGGAGCAGATCAGTCACAATCTTAGTGAAGGGCAAGGCAGGCTTGGGGGGTGAACGACCTGTCCGTGTTTCTGATGTTCTCACATTCTGTTATTGGAAAGTTAGTGGGTGTTATTTTCATGGATGTTCTGGTATTGCATATTTCAGTCAGGAAGAGCAGATGATTTTGTGAGCCATCTCTGGGTGAGGTATATGGGCTGTATTCACAGTGAATCTGGGTCTACAACGTGACCAACAACTGAAGCACAAGTTGCAGATAGGGGAAGCTCTATAAAGAGAGATGAGGGGACTCTTTCATACCTGTGCCTGGATTTTCCAATTACATTTCCCAAATCACTTCAAAGTGTGTGTGACAGTCTTGAGAGGCTGAATGGTCTCCTCTGTTTCTGTGCACCAGGTTATAGGAGTAAGTGGCCTCCAACTGTACCTGTCTAGCAGGTATGAGGGGGTGAATAGAACACAGAAACATGGGACTGAGGAACAGGAGTGGGTCATTAGATATTTTGACCCTTCTCCACCAGGAACTAAGATTGTGGCTGATCAGGTTTTGGACTCAGCCCCACTTTCCTGTCTGTATCCCAATATCCGTGACTCACTTCTCTGTCAAATATTTAGCTTTCAATCAATGTGAACATAGAGGCACATAAACTTCCAGTGAAGAGAATTCCCACTTGAAAGGTCCTTTCAGAATTTTTCGTCATCCCTCTTATAGAATCAGAGAATCATGCAGAATAGAAACAGACCCGTTAGTACAATCTGTTCACTACGATCAGATATCAAATCTGACTCAGTCCCAATTGCCAGCATTTAGCCAATTTCCCTCCTCTCAGATACTTTTTAAATGTGCGATTGTAACCGCCTTCAGCACTTCCTCTGACAGCACTTTCTGTACACACACCATGCTCTGTGTGAAACATTTATCTTCAGGTCGCTTCTAAATCATTCGCCCTCTCCCCTTCAACCTATGCCCTCTTGTTCTGGACTCCCCTACCCTGGGGAGCAGAACGAGGCTGTTCAGAATATCCATGCCCCTGATGGTTTTATAAACCTCTATAGTGTCACCCTTCAGCCTCTGACACTCCAGGGGGTAACACCTCAACCTAACCAGCCTCTCCCTAAAGCTCAAACTTCCAGTCCTGGAATTTCCGTGTAATCATTTCTGCAGAAAACCAAATTGTACGCAATATTCTTAAAGTGGCCTCACCAAAATCCTGCACAGATACAACATACCACCACAACTCCTATATTCAATACTCTGACTGATTAAGGCAAATGTGCCAAATGTTTTCTGCACCACACTGTCGACCTGCGACTCCACTTTCAAGGAACAATGTACCTGCAGCCCTATGTCCCTTTGTTTCAGAACACTCCCCAGTACCTGCCCATGAAGTGTATAATGTCTGACCTGATTGCCTTCCCAAAATGCAAAGCTTCATATTTATCTAAATTAAACCTCATCTGTTACTCCTTGTCCTTTTGTCCCATCTAATTGCGGTCTTGTTGTACTCTGAGATAATCTACTACACCACCTTTCTGATGTCATCTGTAACCTTACTAACTATTGCACCAATATTCACATCTAAATCCTTTACATAAATGATGAAATGCTGTGAACTCAGTACTGATTCTTACAGCAGACTGCTGCTCACAAGCCTCCAGTCTGAAAAATATCCCTCTTCCTTCAAGCCAATTATGACTAGCTTCTTCTGTATCTTATGTGACTGAAACTTACTAATCTGTCTACCAATCAGAATGAAATACTAGCTATGAAGACAGGCCGAGTAGGTTAGGTTTATTTTCACTAGATAAAAGGAGATTGAAGGGGCACCTGATTAAGGTTTGCAAAATCATGAAGGGTATAGCCAGGGTGGATAGAGACAAGCTTTTTTCCAGGTTGAAGGATTCAATAACGAGTGGTTGTGCTTTCAAAGTGAGAGGTGGAAAGTTTAAGGGGGATACACATGGTAAGTGCTTCATACAGAGGGCGGTGGGCGTTTGGAACGCGTTGCCCGCAGAGGTGGTAGAGGCAGGCACGGTAGATTCACTTAAGATGCGTCTGGACAGATGCATGAGTAGGTGGGGAGCAGAGGGATACAGATGGTTAGGAATAGACCGACAGATTTAGACAGTACATTCGGATCGGCTCCGGCTTGGAGGGCGAAGGGCCTGCTCCTGGGCTGTAAATTTTCTTTGCTCTTTGTTCTTTAAATGAACACCTTGCTGAAGTCCATATAGACAATGTCTACCAAATTGCCTTCATCAATCTTCTTTGTCACCTCTTCAAAAACTCAATCAAATTAAAGAATCATGATTTCCCATGCAGAAACCCACGTTTTCTACTCCGATCAGCCCTTGCCTTCCCAAATGTATGTAAATCGTGTCCCTCAGAATCCCCTCCAACAACTTACCCACCACTGACATCAGGCTCACCGTTCTATGGTCCCCAGCCTTTTGGGCCACTGTTTCCTTTTCTAGTCCCACTCCTGCACTGCTCACAACAAACGTTAAATGTAACCAGTTCGGTGATATGGCCGATCATCTCGGTCTCAGACTGGGTCAGTGTCAGTTTTAGGAACAAGTCAGGCTAGTTTCTTTAATCTGCTAAAACGTTTATGATCCAGAGCAATGTTACTCAAACTATGATGGAAAGATGAATGGCAAACTGTTTGGGTATTGCAATTATATAATCAATATTTCCGTTTCTAAAAATGCTGACACACACACACACACACTGCAATTTTAACTTGACAGAACTTGGTCCAAATATTATTGGAACTCATGACAAAGGAACAATTGTGAGATTGTCCAAAACCTTATTCTGCTTTTGAAGGTATTGTACTCACACAAGCTGCTAGCAATGGGATTTCATCCTGGAAGAGTTTGGATTTGGCTGAATTCCCATTGCTTTAGGCAGTGAGTAGATTCCAGTGAATTCTGGTTCGGGATCATCCAAAGGGTAGCCCGGTGGTTAGCACTGCAGCCTCACAGCACCAGGGACTTGGGGTCGATTCCAGCCTTGGGTGACTGCCTGTGTGGAGTTTGCACATTCTCCCCTTGTCTGTGTGAGCTTCTAATGGGTGATCCAGTTTCCTACCACAAACTGTGTAGGTTCGGTGGATTGGTCACGCTAATTGTCCATAGTGTTCAGGGATTTCTAGGTTATGTGCAATAGTCAGGGATAAATATAGGGAAATGGGTTGGGAAGGTTGGTATGGACTTGTTGGGTCGAAGGGCCTGTTTGATTCCATAAAAATAAGAATGGTAACGATGACTGTAGAGTTTTTTTTTTAGCTCGTGCACATTGCTGTGATGAGGAACAATGAAGGAGAGAGAGTGCAATAGGCCGTTCCTTCTCAGGAAGATTACATTTTCTCCCTCTCTGAGTTGAATCACACAGTAATGTCATCCTCTCCCAAACTGGAGCATGTGAGGTCTCCTTGTACATTGTCCAAACTATTTCTCCATCACATTCCCTGTTCCATGTAGGTGCAATTTTCTGCTGTCATACACAGTGCCATACCCTTCGCAGAAAATGGTCTCGGTCAATCTGAAGATATGTTTATATGTCCCTGTGTCATTATAAAATAAAAATGTTTAATTTATTCAGAATACCTGCGTTAAACTAAATGCATTTTTTAAAGAAATACAGAAATTGCTGGAAAAGCTCGCTAGGTCTCTCAGTACCCAGATGCTGTAGTTGTACCATCCTCCACCACTTCGATTGGCAGCTCATTCCATACGCACACCACCCTCTGTGTGAAATGGTGCCCTTTAGGCCTCCTCAAAGCCTTGCCCCTCTCACTTTCCACCAATGCCCTCTAGTTATGGACGCCCCTAACCTGGGGAAAAACCCCTGACTACTCACCCTATCTATGGCCATTTTGATTTTATAAACCTTTACTGCTGCAAAATGTGACTCCAATCAACACGAATGGCTGTACTTTCAGTCATCCTGGGCTTAAATTCTGAAATTCAATACTGACACCTCTTCCTTCTCTATCAAGTCACAATTCTCAATCCATTTTAATCAGTTTGTTCAGCTGTATCCTGAGACACTTCTGTGGGATTTACGCCTAGACCTTTGTGCCCGGAGGCAGGGACACTAGCATCGCTCAACAATACCTATAAAGCTGTAACAGTATTCTCCTGTGTGTTTGTTCATCAGCCTGTCCTGACATGCTGGGACATACCTCTGCAACAGGCAGAACTTGAATCCAGGCCTTCTAGCCCAGTGCTAGGAACACTACCACACACGATCAGGAATTGGAATCAAATCCAGAGCCCGGCTCAGAGACAGGGACACTACCCACGACACTACTATACCCAGATGTTGGGTCATATTTTAGTGCCCACTTTCAGCTCTGTGTGGATTTATTATAATCAGGTTACCATTACTGAACTACACAAAACACTTTGTATTGTTAAACAAATGCAAGATATTTGTCTCAACTGTAGGATATTGAGGGTACGTGCTGTGCCATTGAAATTAACTATGATCAGCTTTAATTGCTATGATCTGTAGTCTGCAATATTAGGGAAAGAAATCCTGCAGACACACTCTGCCCAATGAAGGGTCCCAAACAGATATTTATTACTGAACACCAGAGACGAAGGAAGAGCTTAATTTCTGACCCCAGAACACCGATCACTCTTACCCAACTCTCACGTGCGACTCCTCTCTTCCTAAAACCATGAAATGACACCAGGCCGCTGATTACTGTCCAGCCTCTCCTCCCCACTGACTGTGTCTGCAATCTGTCCCTCCTCCCCCTAACCACACAAGGCAAACCAAGCTCAGGGTCTTTGTGAAAATCAAGGCCGGAGTGTGCAGGCATCCTGGAAAGGGATGGGCATTTTAAAATTGAAGGGGGAGCGGGAGGTGGCAGTAATATCACTCACTGGGCTGAGGGGTGGCTGTGGAGTTTAGTTTGGATTAATGCGAGGTATTGGATTTTGTAAATCAAACAAGAGCAGGACCTATACAATTAAAAGAAGAGCCTTTGGCAGTGCTGTAGTACAGAAACCTAGGCCGTCAGGTTTAATTCTTTAAAATTTGCATCTCAGATAGATCGTGTGGTTAAGAAGGTGTTTAACACACATGTCTTCATAGGACAGACCTTTGAGTATCGGAATTGGCATGTCATGTTGAGGTTGTACAGGACATTGGTGAGACCTCTGTGTCCAGCCTGGTCATCCTGCCCGCTTATTCCATAGGCACACCACCCTCTGGGTGAAAAAGCTGCTCCTTCGGTTACTTTTAAATGTTTCCCGTCTCACCTTAAGCCTATGTCCTCTAGTTTTGGACTCCCCATACCCTTAGAAAATACCTTGACTATTCACTTTGATATTACTGACGTTGATATTATTAAGCTGGAGAGGCTTGAGAAGAGATTAACCTGGATGCTGCTGGGAATGGAGGGAGTGAGCGAAAAGGAGAGGCTGGATAGGCTGGGACTTTTTTCACTGAAGAATATGAGATTAAGCAGTAACTTTACAGAGGTTTATAAAATAATGAGAGTTACAGATATGGTGAAGGGCTGATGTCTTTTCTCTAGAGTTGGGGATTCAAAACTGAGGGATTTTTAAGGTGCGAGGAAAAAGATTTACAAAAGTCATGAGAGGTAATTATTTTAGACAGAAGCCGGCTTGTGTGTGGAATGAACTTCCAGAGGAAGTGGTGAAAGTAGGGACAGTTACAACGTTTAAAGGACATTTAGATCAGTACATGGATAAGACATCAGTTTGGATGGCGCTGTGAGCAGCTGCCCTCTCCCTCCCCATCTCTGAATGAATCCCTGTTGGTTTTCACCCTCTGCCAACGCCTGTGCAGTGGCGTGTGGAGGCCAGCAGAGGGTGGCATTGCATCACTTTAGGCACCACAGAGACAACCAGACCTGCCACACACAGATACACACACGGGGATGGTTAGGACACGGCGTGAAACTCATCTGGTAACTTAAATGAAACATAAAGAAATGCTCGATTCGCCTCGTAAACTGTTAAAATATGTGGGACAGAGAACTCCCAAATTCCACTGTTTAAATAAAAACATCAATTTATTTTTTCACTCTGAAAGTGAACATTTGACATCAACTATTCACAACTCTGGGACCCCCCTTTCTCTTAATTGCTTATTACCCGACTCCAGCTCTGTAGCAATGTACTGTTTCTGGGTCTTCCATCCTCTCATATCACAGATGCTTGTAAGCTCTCAGTTCAGAACAGCATTCCCTCTCTCTTAAAGGTACAGTACACACTTTCAACTCCATCACATTGTACCCTGATGAATATCGATAAGTGGGACCTAACCGGATTTCTCTTGCTCTGTGGTTTGTCAATATTTCTGGAATGTGTCAGGATTGTTGTTGCTCCATTGACAGCATGTCAATTCGACTCAGTCCGTGGGAATATGTCAGTATTTCACTTGCTCACACTCGTGGATGTGGGGCAGGATGTCAGTTGTTTCATGGGGACTGTGACACGATAACAATCTCAATGTTTGTAGATGGCACCGAACCTGGAAGACCTCTGAAGTCTATGGAGGTGAGTGTGGAACTCTTACAGGACAATCACACGTTGGTGTAGTTTTCAGGTGTAAGGCAGATGGGGATCAATGCAGAGCAGTGTGAGGTGATGCACTTTGGTCGGAAGGACAATGAAAGACAGTTTAAAACAGGCTGTACCATTATAAAGGGGGTGCAGGAGCAGATGGTCCTGCCTGTATATGAGCATAGATTATTGAAGATATCAGGACAAGTGGGGAGAGCAGTTACTCTCACAGATTAGTTTCAGTATCTGAACTGTTTACAGGGGGAGGTGTAGGAGGGAGTCTCCGGGCTCCCTTCCTGGAGGTGGTGGTGACGATGTGTTGTGAGCCCACCCTCCTGCCCACCGAAACCGTGGGGATTCCATCTGTACCAGCTCGACACAAAACAGAGATGGCATCAGGGCCACGGCTTCTAAGTTGTGCCGGGGGGAAACGGAGCTGCCAGTGGGTTTAAAGTGAGAATTGCCCTTCACTGAACATTGCTCCTTACTCGGTCGGTGGGACGTGGATGTTTCAGAATCTCCACACGAGGTGTACCGGTCCTCTCCGGCTCCTGCCAGGGTCCTCCACACATGGCGGGGGAGGGGAGTGAGGGAACGGATATCGGGCACTCCACCACCGGGCCTGGCCCTCTCTGTCCTATTCCAGGCTGTTTCTCCTGGAATGGGAGGGAGTGAGGGAGGGAGGGTGGGAGTGGGTGGTCCTCCTATTAGCATTAGTGTAGGTGAGTTGGGTGTCATAGTGAGGTGTCCGGAGGGAGTCAGTCCACAGTGTTGTATCCATGCAGTGTTATTAGTGTGGGGGTGAAGTGGAGGGAGAGACAGAGAGACAGAGAGACAGGGTGCAGCATGCGACAGTGAGAGTGGTGGACCATGAGCCTTGTTCGGGGGTCGGTGCTATAACAGACATACAGTGAGTGTGAGGGAGCAGAGACAATATGGTGACCCTTATCCCTACAGAGTGGGGAAGGTTATTGATGCTTGTCCTGTTTTGCTGGGCATTTCTTCAGACTACAGATACTGCCCTGAGCTGGGTGGGGAGCTCAGACCATGCGCGGTGGGTCTGGTGGTATCGCCCCCTCTGGGGAGAGAATGGTCCCCCTCTGTACTAGCCCATTCACCAGGACCTCCGTACCCCTGTTGACAAACCATGGTGTAATTGTCCCTTATCTGCCAGGCTCGGGGTAAACTGTGCAGGGCAGCTCCAAACTGTGAAAGCTCAATCGGGTGCCCATTGGGCTTTTAAAGATGGCCCCAGTGTCAGGGATCACGGAATATCCAGGAGCATCTGGGTGATGGTGTGTACCTCCAGCCATGAAGGACTCCATTTACAAAGCTGGAGAACAAATGCTCATCCAAAACTCTCCATCATCTGACCTCACGCCAATGTCCCATTTTCCCATTTTTCCTGGGAAGACTGGCTCATGTTACAGGATGCGATCAAAGTGTCTACCTTTCAGCATTCTGCAACCTGGGAACACATCCTTCCATGACACTGTCTCTCAGTCTCCCCCTCTCTGTCTATTTCCCAAACCCCTCCCATGTGATGATATCTAAACTGATTCCCCCGCCATCTCTCTCTGGCAGTGAGGTTCATACCCACAGCACCCCCTTGTCAGTGCACAATTTTGAGATGGAGCTGTAAATGGGTGGGAGCTGCACATCCTTTCACTTCCAGCATGGGCTGCAACTTTCCCCACACTGGGGTGGAGTACACAGTCCTACATGCTGGGAGGGTAACTGCTCCTGGGTTACAGATCAATGCACTGGGGTGAGGTACACAGTCCTACATGCTGGGAGGGTAACTGCTCCTGGTGTACAGATCAATGTACCGGGGTGGTGTACACAGTCCTACATGCTGGGAGGGTATCTGCTCCTGGTGTACAGATCAATGCACTGGGGTGGTGTACACAGTCCTACATGCTGGGAGGGTAACTGCTCCTGGGTTACAGATCAATGCACTGGGGTGAGGTACACAGTCCTACATGCTGGGAGGGTAACTGCTCCTGGGTTACAGATCAATGCACTGGGGTAGTGTACACAGTCCTACATGCTGGGAGGGTAACTGCTCCTGGTTTGCAAATTAATTCATGGGTGATCACTGCACAGATCGCTGAGCTGGTCAGACTATCTGGTTGAGGTTTATAGATTCTGCAATGATGTGGCCTGTGCAGCTCCCCACGCTGGATAGATATTTGTTTCAGGTTCACACATTAGTGTCCTGCTGTGGTCTGCTCAGCTCCGAGACCTGGACAGATATCTAGTCCGGGTTTATAGATCAATGCACTGCTGTGGTTTGCACAGCTCCCCGTCCTGGGCAGATATCTAGTCTGGGTTTATATATCAATGCACTGCTGTGGTCTACACAGCTCCCCGTCCTGGACAGATATCTAGTCCGGGTTTATATATCAATGCACTGCTATGGTCTACACAGCTCCCCCTCCTGGACAGATATCTAGTCTGGGTTTATATATCAATGCACTGCTGTGGTCTACACAGCTCCCCGTCCTGGACAGATATCTAGTCCGGGTTTATATATCAATGCACTGCTGTGGTCTGCACAGCTCCCCGTTCTGGACAAATATCTAGTCCGGGTTTATAGATCAATGCACTGCTGTGGTCTGCACAGCTCCCCGTCCTGGACAGATATCTAGTCCGGGTTTATAGATCAATGCACTGCTGTGGTCTGCGCAGTGTTCCACTCTGGACAGATTGCTGGGTTGTATTTTCCCAGTGTAATGGATGAATCTGGACAGATTGCTGGGTTGTACTGATCAGGACACTGGCCTGGTCTGTACAGTGTTCCCCGGTGAACAGATATCTCCTCTGGGTGTATGGTGTCTGGGCTGGTTCTGTGAGGTGGATTGAGAATGTGGTATATTACACCATTTCAGCTGATCAGGCAATGCCTTTAGTTCCCATTCCTGTGACTGGACCCTCCGTCTCTCACCCCATTAATGTTACAGTGTGTCCAGGCACAGGACATCATGTTGGTGAAGTGGGTATGGGGGAAAGGTGATGGACAGGTCAAGGGGTTACCCGGAACGTTCTGTCCCTGACATTCTATAACTGACATTCCCCGGAACGTTCTGTCCCTGACATTCTATAACTGACATTCCCCGGAACGTTCTGTCCCTGACATTGTTTGTGAACGGCCGGACGTCAGTGAATTGAACAAACGATAAGATCCCGAGGGAAGAGATCCCGTTCCAGGGAGAAGGAGACACTGTTCCGAAGGACCCTCAGGCAGTTAAAGGGGTGAATACGTTTTCCCTGCGATTACATTTCTCCACGACACAGGATCGACCACAATTTAGAGCAAAATACAGGAATTCCCAAACTCCGGTTGTGTTCAGGAAACTGGGAGAGAATCCTTCAGGACAGCAAAGTTTCCACCCTCCGTATTAGGAACTGGGAAGGAGTGACCTGTGTCTGCTCTCGAGTGGTCGTGTGTGTGGGAATTTTCTAGAAACCATTGGTCCTTATGGATATGTCTCTGTGTGTTTGGGGAGGGAGGGTTTCTTGTGGTTTATGTCACATTTTCGTCAGTAATTCCGATCTTCCCATTTGTTATTCCAGCTCCAATTATTTTAATAAATCCATGAATACAGGGACACATTTGAAAATCTCACTGGGTCCCCGATCAAACGGGTCCCTTTGCCTCCAGGCTGATGGATAATGGGTTTGTTTTCCTTCCTCACAGTTAACGTAGTGACCATCTACGTCCTGCTTAAGAAAGATTGTGGATTGTCTCCATGTGTCAGACGTTACCTGGGGGCCATGGCAGCGGCGGATCTCCTGGTCATTATCCTCGACCTGATCCTGAGACACATTCCCATTGTTTATTGGGAACAGTTTTATTTCCTGGACTCCGTCCCCGTGTGTAATATCCATGCCGTCCTGGTTTATGCAGCCACTGACTGCTCTGTCTGGTTCACTGTCACTTTCACCTTTGATCGGTTTGTGGCCATTTGTTGCCAGAAGCTGAAAAGTAAATATTGCAGTGAGAAAACGGCGGCTGTGGTTCTGGGAGCAGTGACTGTGCTGAGCTGTTTAAAGAACATTTCCTGGTATTTTATTCTCATGGCTCGGTATTCGCTGGTGAACTCCCCCTGGTTTTGTTATGTAACAAGCACTGTTACATTCTCCAGTGTCTGGGTCAAAATCGAGTTCCTCCACCACATTCTAACCCCGGGTGTCCCATTTCTCCTGATTCTGCTGCTCAATGTTCTCACCGTCAGACACATCTTAGTGACCAGCAGAGCCCGCAGGAGACTCCGCGCTCACACCAATGGGGACGCTCAGTCTGACACTGAAATGAGAAACCGAAAAAAATCCATCATTTTACTGTTTGTGATCTCGGCCAATTTCATCCTGTTATGGTCAACGTTCATGCTGTATTCTATATGGAAACGGATGTATTGGATTGGGTATGAGTCTGTGTATCTCCATAATTTTGTGCAGGAATTGGGCTTCATGCTGCAGCTCCTCAGTTGCTGCACAAACACCGCGATTTATGCCGTGACCCAGACTAAGTTCAGGCAGCAGCTGAAGAATGTGCTGAAATATCCCTTCACCCAAATCCATCCATCCATCAAATTCCCTCATTAATCAATCCATCCGGGATTTTCTCATTTCAGTTCAGTGTTTCAGCGATGGAGCAGCCTGTCGCTATGGTAACAGACTGAGGGTAGCGCTGGTTTGTCGATCATTATCCCACAGGGGGGTAAAAGGGAAACATTTCAATGTTTCTCACAACTCAGGGGCCAGTGAGAAAAGGCACCATCCCACTGACTGTATCCATCACTTCCATTTGTAACCAATAAAAATGTTGATTAAAGCGTGCCGAGCAGCAGAGTGACCGGTGTTGTTGTGTGTTTTTTAGTTTGGAGAAGCTGAGCTGGAGAGAGACAGACTCAGCCCCAAGTCCTGGTCCTCAGGGAAGGGGACGGCACCGCGCCCTGAGCTCAGGAGCTGGGTTTAACTCCCTGTCCCCCCCCCACTCCAACCTGGCATCCCCATTTCCTCACCCCAACTTTTCCTCCTCAATTCTCTCCCCCTCTCTCTTTCTGCACTCTCTCTCTTTCTTACCACCTCTCCCTTTCACTCTCTCTGGTCCCCTCTCAGAAAACACCCCCAACCCCGGTTTCTCCACCTGCCTCCACTATTCTTTCTGCCTCACTCTCCCCCTCTCTCTCTCACACCCCCAACATGTGTTTCTCCACTTGCTTCCATTCTTCTCTCTCCCACTCACCCTCCCTCTCTCTCTCGCCTGCCGTCTCGGTCTCCCTCCCGCAATTCCGTCTCGACCCGATTTTCCCCACATCCCAATTCCCACATCTCTCGATCATCTCACCATCCCCCCCACCAACACGCAGCCTCAACACCAACCCCCAGTCTCTGGGTCAGCGGGAGAGGGAAGGACCAGGGAGACAGAGTGTGTCAGAGAGAGAGGAAAGGCGGGACAGGAGGGAGAGAGATTCAGTCAGAGAGAGACGGAGGGTGGTGGGGACTAAGAGACCAAAGTAGGGGGATCGAGAGTGAGAGAAGATGGAGAGAGAGCGAAGGAGCAGGAAGAGACAGAGGGAGAGAGAGAGGGAAGGGAGAGATAAGGTGAGGGAGGGAGAGAGAGGAATAGGGGAGGTCATAATGAGAGAAGGGTCAGAGAGAGAGGGGATAGAGTGAGGGGGACAGAGAGAGGGTGACAGAGAGGGGGAGAGATAGAAAGGGGTCATAAAAGTGACAGAGAGAGGGGGACAGAGAGGGTGACAGAGTGAGAGGGGGACAGAAGAGAGAGGGGACAGAGAGAGAGGGGGACAGAGAGAGGGGTGTCACAGATAGAGTGACAGAGGGGGGGACAGAGAGAGAGGTGTCAGAGAGAGAGAGGGACAGAGAGAGGGGGTGACAGAGAGAGAGGGGGACAGAGAGAGAGAGAGGGGGACAGAGAGAGAGGGAGACAGAGAGAGAGGGGACAGAGAGAGGGGGACAGAGAGAGGGGGGAACAGAGAGAGAGGGGGACAGAGAGAGATTTGGCAGAGTGAGATTGCGACACAGAGAGATGGGGGCAGAGAGAGGACGACAGAGAGAGGGGGACAGAGAGAGAGGGACAGAGAGAGAGGGGCAGAGAGATGGGGGGTCATAGAGAGGAGGAGAGAGAGAGAGGGGGGACAGAGAGAGGGGGACAGAGAGAGGGGGGACAGAGAGGGAGGGACAGAGAGAGAGGAGGACAGACAGAGATGGGCACAGAGAGACGGGGGCACAGTGAGAGAGGGGTCAGAGAGAGGGCGACAGAGACGGCGGGACAGAGAGAGAGGGGGACAGCGGGTGTGAACAGAGAGAGATCGGGGCAGAGATAGAAGGGGCAGAGAGAGAGGGGGCAGAGACAGGGGAGCAGAGACGGGGGGACAGAGACAGGGGGGCAGAGAGAGAGAGGGGGTCAGAAAGGGCGACATAGAGAGAGGGGGACAGAGAGACAGATGGCGAACAGAAAGAGCGGAGGACAGAGGGAGAGGGGACAGAGAGAGAGAGACAGAGAGAGGGGGGGGGAAGAGAGAGAGGGGCAGAGAGAGAGGGGGTCAGAGAGAGGGCAACAGAGTGGTGGGACAGAGAGAGAGGGGGACAGAGAGAGGGAGAGAGAGAGAGGGTGACAGACAGAGAGGGGGACAGAGAGAGTGGGGGACAGAGAGAGAAGGGGACAGAGAGAGAGGGGGACAGGGATAGAGGGGGACAGAGAGAGGGGGAGAGAGAGGTGGGGAGAGAGAGGGGGGAAGAGAGAGAGGTGGCAGGGAGAGGGTGACAGAGAGAGGGGACAGAGAGAGTGGGGTCAGAGAGAGAAGGGGACAGAGAGAGTGGAAAGACAGTGAGGGGGTAGGGGGAGAGATAGGGGGGCAGAGAGAGAGGTGGCAGGGAGAGGGGGGAAGAGAGAGTGGCGGTCAGAGAGAGGGCGAGAGAGAAGGGGACAGAGAGAGAGAATAGGACAGAGAGAGAGGGGGACAGAGAGAGGTGGAGGGAGAGAGGGTGACAGAGAGAGAGGAGGACAGAGAGAGTGGGGGTCAACGAGAGAAGGGTACAGAGAGAGGGGGAGAGAGAGTAAAGGGGGTAGAGAGAGCGGGGCAGAGAGAGGGGGACAGAGAGAGGGTAACAGAGAGAGAGGGGGACAGAGAGAGAGAGGGAGAGAGAGAGAGCTGGGGCAGAGAGAGAGGGGGACTGAGAGAGGGGGACAGAGAGAGATGGCGACAGAGAGATGGCGACAGAGAGAGGATGACAGAGAGAGGGGGGAAAAGAGAGAGAGGGGAGGACAGGCAGAGTGGGGGACCGAGAGAGAGAAGGGCAGAGAGAGAGGGGGGCAGAGAGAAAAGGGGGGTCAGAGAGAGGGTGACAGAGAGGGGGTCAGGGAGAGGTGTGACAGAGAGTGGGTGACAGAGAGGCAGGGCAGAAAAAGTGGGGGACATAGAGAGAGGGGACAGAGAGGGGACAGAGAGACGGTGTGGCAGAGAGGGGGTGACAGAGAGAGAGTGGGACAGAGATATGGGGGACAGAGATGGAGGGTGACAGAGAGAGAGGTGGACAGAGAGCGAGGAGGGCAGAGAGAGAGGGGGACAGCGAGAGGGCGAGAGAGAGAGGGGGGGAGAGAGAGAGAGTGGGGGACAGAGAGAGGGGGTACAGAGAGTGGGGTTCAAAGCGAGGGGGAACAGAGAGAAGGGTGACAAAGAGAGGGGGACAGAGAGAGAGGGGCAGAGAGAGAGGGGTCAGAGAGAGAGGGGAACAGAGAGAGAGGGTGACAGAGAGAGTGGGGGACAGAGAAAGAGGGAGAGAGAGAGGGGAGGACAGAGAGAGAGGGGGACAGAGAGAGAGGGCGACAGAGAGATGGCGAGAGAGAGGGGGGTACAGAGAGAGGGGGGAACAGAGAGAGGGGAGGACAGAGAGAGAGGGGACAGAGAGAGAGGGGGATAGAGAGAGAGGGGGAGAGAGAGAGTTGGGGCAGAGAGAGAGCGGGACAGAGAGAGAGGGAGAGAGAGAGTGTGGGCACACAGAGAGAGGGCGACAGTGAGATGGCGACAGAGAGAGGATGACAGAGAGAGAGGGGGGAAAGAGAGAGAGAGAGGGTGACAGAAGGAGAGGGGACAGAGTGAGTGCGGGACAGAGAGAGAGAGGAGGGCAAAGAGAGAGGGCGACAGAGAGAAAAGTGGGGTCAGAGAGAGGCGGTCAGAGAGAGGGCGACAGAGAGAGGGGGAACAGAGAGAGGTGAGACAGAGAGAGGGGGACAGAGAGAGGTGGGGCAGAGAGAGGACAACAGAGAGAGGTGGGCAGAGAGAGGGGGGATAGAGAGAGGGGGGATAGAGAGAGGGGGGACAGAGAGAGAGGGGACAGAGAGAGAGGGGACAGAGAGAGAGGGGGAAGGAGAGAGAAGGGCACAGAGAGAGAGAGGGGCAGAGAGAGGGTGGTCAGAGAAAGGGCAACAGAGAGGGGGGACAGAGAGAGAGGGAGACAGAGAGAGAGGGGTACAGAGAGAGGGGGAGAGAGAGAGAAGGGGACCGAGAGAGAGGGGGACAAGGAGAGAGGGGGACAGAGAGAGGGCGAGTGAGAGAGAGGGGGACAGAGAGAGAAGTGGTGAGAGGGAGACGGGTAGGAAAGAGAGGGGGTCTGAGACAGGGGGAGAGAGAGAGAGAGAGGGGGGTACAGAGAGAGAGAAGGGGCAGTGAGAGTGGGGGACAGATTGAGAAGGGAACAGAGAGAGAAGGGGACAGAAAGAGAGGGGGACAGAGAGAGAGGGAGAGAGAGAGAGAAGGGGGTCAGAGAGAGAGGGGACAGAGAGAGAGGGGACAGAGAGAGTGGAGGGCAGAGAGAGAAGGGAACAGAGAGAGAAGGGGACAGAGAGAGAGCGGGAGAGAGAGAGAGGGAGAGAGAGATAGGGGCACACATTGAGAAGGGGACAGAGAGAGTGGGGGTCAGAGAGAGGGCGAGAGAGAGGGGGACGGAGAGAGAATGGGACAGAGAGAGAGGGGACAGAGAGAGGTGGAGAGAGAGAGAGGGTGACAGAGAGAGAAGTGGACAGAGAGAGGGGCAAAGAGAGGGGGACAGAGAGAGGGGGAAAGAGAGAGAGGGGAGGAGAGAGTGGGGGACAGAGAGGGGGCGTGTGAGAGAGAGGGGGGACAGAGAGAGAAGTGGACAGAAAGAGAGGCGTAGGAGAGAGAGGGGGACAGAGAGAGGGGGAGAGAGAGAGAGATGGGTACAGAGAGAGAAGGGGACAGAGAGAGTGGGGGACAGAGTGAGAAGGGAACAGAGAGAGAAGGGGACAGAGAGAGAGTGGGAGAGAGAGAGAGGGAGAGAGAGATAGGGGCACACATTGAGAAGGAGACAGAGAGAGAGGGGGACAGAGAGAGAGGGAGACAGAGAGTGGGGGCAGAGAGAGAGGGGGACAGAGAGAGAGGGTGACAGAGAGATGGCGACAGAGAGAGGATGACAGAGATAGCGGGGGAGAGAGAGAGAGAGAGGGTGACTGAGAGAGAGGTGATAGAGTGAGTGGGGGACGGACAAAGAAGGGCACAGAGAGAGAGGGGCAGAGAGAGTGGGGTTCAGAGAAAGGGGAACCGAGAGAGGGGGGATAGAGAGAGAGAGGGAGAGAGAAAGGGGGGGCAGAGAGAGGGGTGATAGAGAGAGGGGAAAGAGAGTGAGGGGGTCAGAGAGAGGACGGCAGAGAGAGAGGGGGACAGGGATGGAGGGGGGCAGAGAGAGTGGGGGACAGAGAGAGAAGTGGACAGAGAGAGAGGGGTAGGAGAGAGAGGGGGACAGAGAGAGGGGACAGAGAGACAGGGGTACAGAGAGCGAAGGGGAAAGAGGGAGTGGGGGGGGAGAGAGGAGGACAGAGAGAGAGGGCTACCCAGAGATGGCGACCGAGAGAGGATGACAGAGAGAGAGGAGGACAGAAAGAGAAGGTGACAGACAGACAGGGGGTCAGAGAGAGAGGAGGGCAGAGAGAACGCGAGAGAGAGAGAGGGGAGAGAGTGATGGTGGGGACAGAGAGAGGGGGGACAAAAAGAGGGGGGCAGAGAGAGGGGTGACAAAGAGAGGGGGACAGAGAGGGGGGAACAGAGAGAGGGGAGGACAGAGAGAGAGGGGCATAGAGAGGGTGTCACAGAGATTGCGGCAGAGAGAGTGGGGGACAGCGTGAGAAGGGAACAGAGAGAGAAGGGTACAGAGAGAGAGGGGGACAGAGAGAGAAGTGGACAGAGAGAGCGGCAGAGAGAGAGGGGGACAGAGAGAGGGGGACAGAGAGAGAGGGGAGGAGAGAGTGGGGGACAGAGAGGGGGCGTGTGAGAGAGAGGGGTGACAGAGAGAGAAGGGAACAGAGAGAGAGGCGTAGGAGAGAGAGGGAGACAGAGAGAGGGGGAGAGACAGAGAGATGGGTACAGAGAGAGAAGGGGACAGAGAGAGTGGGGGACAGAGTGAGAAGAGAACAGAGAGAGAAGGGGACAGAGAGAGAGGGGGAGAGAGAGAGAGGGAGAGAGAGATAGGGGCACACATTGAGAAGGGGACAGAGAGAGAGGGGGACAGAGAGAGAGGGAGAGACAGAGTGGGGGCAGAGAGAGAGGGGGACAGAGTGAGAGGGTGACAGGGAGATGGCGACAGAGAGAGGATGACAGAGATAGCGGGGGAGAGAGAGAGAGAGGGTGACTGAGAGAGAGGTGATGGAGTGAGTGGGGGACGGACAAAGAAGGGCACAGAGATAGAGGGGCAGAGAGAGAGGGGTTCAGAGAAAGGGCAACCGAGAGAGGGGGGATAGAAAGAGAGAGGGACAGAGAAAGGGGGTGCAGAGAGAGGGTGATAGAGAGAGGGGACAGAGAGTGAGGGGGTCAGAGAGAGGACGGCAGAGAGAGAGGGGGACAGAGAGAGAGGAGGGCATAGAGAGTGGGGGACAGAGAGAGAGAAGGGCAGAGAGAGAGAGGCGGCAGAGAGAGGGCGAGTGAGAGAGAGGGGGACAGATAGAGAAGTGGACAGAGAGAGAGGGGTAGGAGAGAGAGGGGGACAGAGAGAGGGGACAGAGAGAGAGGGGTACAGAGAGAGAAGGGGACAGAGAGAGTGCGGGAGTGAGAGAGAGGAGGACAGAGAGAGAGGGCTACCCAGAGATGGCGACCGAGAGAGGATGACAGAGAGAGAGGAGGACAGAAAGAGAGGGTGACAGACAGACAGGGGGTCAGAGAGAGAGGAGGGCAGAGAGAACGCGAGAGAGAGAAAGGGGAGAGAGTGATGGGGGGGACAGAGAGAGGGGGAAAAAGAGGGGGGCAGAGAGAGGGGTGACAAAGAGAGGGGGACAGAGAGAGAGGGGAACAGAGAGAGGGGAGGACAGAGAGAGAGGGGCATAGAGAGGGGGTCACAGAGATTGCGGCAGAGAGAGTGGGGGACAGCGTGAGAAGGGAACAGAGAGAGAAGGGGACAGAGAGAGAGGGGGACAGAAAGAGAAGTGGACAGAGAGAGAGGGGCAGAGAGAGAGGGGGACAGAGAGAGGTGGACAGAGAGAGAGGGGAGGAGAGAGTGGGGGACAGAGAGGGGGCGTGAGAGAGAGAGGGGGACAGAGAGAGAAGTGGACAGAGAGAGAGGCGTAGGAGAGAGAGGGGGACAGAGAGAGGGGGAGAGAGAGAGAGAGATGGGTACAGAGAGAGAAGGGGACAGAGAGAGTGGGGGACAGAGTGAGAAGGGAACAGAGAGAGAAGGGGACAGAGAGAGAGGGAGAGAGAGAGAGGGAGAGAGAGATAGGGGCACACATTGAGAAGGGGACAGAGAGAGAGGGGGACAGAGAGAGAAGGGGACAGAGAGAGAGTGGGAGAGAGAGAGAGGGAGAGAGAGATAGGGGCACACATTGAGAAGGAGACAGAGAGAGAGGGGGACAGAGAGAGAGGGAGACAGAGAGTGGGGGCAGAGAGAGAGGGGGACAGAGAGAGAGGGTGACAGAGAGATGGCGACAGAGAGAGGATGACAGAGATAGCGGGGGAGAGAGAGAGAGAGAGAGGGTGACTGAGAGAGAGGTGATAGAGTGAGTGGGGGACGGACAAAGAAGGGCACAGAGAGAGAGGGGCAGAGAGAGTGGGGTTCAGAGAAAGGGGAACCGAGAGAGGGGGGATAGAGAGAGAGAGGGAGAGAGAAAGGGGGGGCAGAGAGAGGGGTGATAGAGAGAGGGGAAAGAGAGTGAGGGGGTCAGAGAGAGGACGGCAGAGAGAGAGGGGGACAGGGATGGAGGGGGGCAGAGAGAGTGGGGGACAGAGAGAGAAGTGGACAGAGAGAGAGGGGTAGGAGAGAGAGGGGGACAGAGAGAGGGGACAGAGAGACAGGGGTACAGAGAGCGAAGGGGAAAGAGGGAGTGGGGGGGGAGAGAGGAGGACAGAGAGAGAGGGCTACCCAGAGATGGCGACCGAGAGAGGATGACAGAGAGAGAGGAGGACAGAAAGAGAAGGTGACAGACAGACAGGGGGTCAGAGAGAGAGGAGGGCAGAGAGAACGCGAGAGAGAGAGAGGGGAGAGAGTGATGGTGGGGACAGAGAGAGGGGGGACAAAAAGAGGGGGGCAGAGAGAGGGGTGACAAAGAGAGGGGGACAGAGAGGGGGGAACAGAGAGAGGGGAGGACAGAGAGAGAGGGGCATAGAGAGGGTGTCACAGAGATTGCGGCAGAGAGAGTGGGGGACAGCGTGAGAAGGGAACAGAGAGAGAAGGGTACAGAGAGAGAGGGGGACAGAGAGAGAAGTGGACAGAGAGAGCGGCAGAGAGAGAGGGGGACAGAGAGAGGGGGACAGAGAGAGAGGGGAGGAGAGAGTGGGGGACAGAGAGGGGGCGTGTGAGAGAGAGGGGTGACAGAGAGAGAAGGGAACAGAGAGAGAGGCGTAGGAGAGAGAGGGAGACAGAGAGAGGGGGAGAGACAGAGAGATGGGTACAGAGAGAGAAGGGGACAGAGAGAGTGGGGGACAGAGTGAGAAGAGAACAGAGAGAGAAGGGGACAGAGAGAGAGGGGGAGAGAGAGAGAGGGAGAGAGAGATAGGGGCACACATTGAGAAGGGGACAGAGAGAGAGGGGGACAGAGAGAGAGGGAGAGACAGAGTGGGGGCAGAGAGAGAGGGGGACAGAGAGAGAGAGGGTGACAGAGAGATGGCGACAGAGAGAGGATGACAGAGATAGCGGGGGAGAGAGAGAGAGAGGGTGACTGAGAGAGAGGTGATAGAGTGAGTGGGGGACGGATAGAGAAGGGCACAGAAGAGAGGGGCAGAGAGAGAGGGGTTCAGAGAAAGGGCAACCGAGAGAGGGGGGATAGAGAGAGAGAGGGACAGAGAAAGCGGGGGCAGAGAGAGGGGTGATAGAGAGAGGGGACAGAGAGTGAGGGGGTCAGAGAGAGGACGGCAGAGAGAGTGGGGGACAGAGAGAGAGAAGGGCAGAGAGAGAGGCGGCAGAGAGAGGGCGAGTGAGAGAGAGGGGGACAGATAGAGAAGTGGACAGAGAGAGAGGGGTAGGAGAGAGAGGGGGACAGAGAGAGGGGACAGAGAGAGAGGGGTACAGAGAGAGAAGGGGACAGAGAGAGTGGGGGAGAGAGAGAGAGGAGGACAGAGAGAGAGGGCTACCCAGAGATGGCGACCGAGAGAGGATGACAGAGAGAGAGGAGGACAGAAAGAGAGGGTGACAGACAGACAGGGGGTCAGAGAGAGAGGAGGGCAGAGAGAACGCGAGAGAGAGAAAGGGGAGAGAGTGATGGGGGGGCCAGAGAGAGGGGTGACAAAGAGAGGGGGACGGAGAGAGGGGGAACAGAGAGATTGGAGGACAGAGAGAGAGGGGCATAGAGAGGGGGTCACAGAGATTGCGGCAGAGAGAGTGGGGGACAGCGTGAGAAGGGAACAGAGAGAGAAGGGGACAGAGAGAGAGGGGGACAGAGAGAGAGGGGGACAGAGAGAGGGGGACGGAGAGAGAGGGGGACAGAGAGAGGGGGGGACAAAGTGAGGGGGACAGAGAGAGAGGGGGACAGAGACAGAGGGGCAGAGAGAGAGGGGATCAGAGAGAGATGGGGACAGAGAGAGGGAGAGAGAGGGAGGGTGAAAGACAGAGAGGGGGACAGAGAGAGTGGGGGAGAGAGAGAGAAGGGCAGAGAGAGAGGGGGGCAGAGAGAGGGCGAGTGAGAGAGAGGGGGACAGAGAGAGAGTGGACAGAGAGAGAGGGGTAGGAGAGAGAGGGGGACAGAGAGAGGGGAAATAGAGAGAGAGATAGAGAGGTACAGAAAGAGAAGGGGACAGAGAGAGTGGGGGACTGAGTGAGAAGGGAACAGAGAGAGAAGGGGACAGAGAGAGAGATGGACCGAGAGAGAGAGGGACAGAGAGACAGGGTGACAGAGAGAGAGGGACAGAGAGAGAGGGAACAGAGAGAGAGGGGACAGAGAGAGAGGAGGGCAGAGGGAGAGGGGGACAGAGAGAGGGCGAGAGAGAGGGGGAGAGAGAGCGAGGGGGACAGAGAGAGAGGGGAAGAGAGAGGGGGTCAGAGAGAGTGCGACTGAGGGGGGAACAGAGAGAGGGGTGGACAAAGAGAGGGGGGACAGTGAGGGGGTGACAAAGAGAGGGGGACAGAGGGGGAGGGGAACAGAGAGAGGGGAGGACAGAGAGAGAGGGGACAGAGAGAGAGGGGACAGAGAGCGGGTGGGACAGAGAGAGAAGGGGACAGAGAGAGAGGGCAGAGAATGAGGGGTCAGATAGAGGGCATCCGAGAGGGGGGGACAGAGAGAGACGGGGAGAGAGAGAGAAGGGGACCGAGAGAGGTGGAGAGAGGGAGAGGCTGACAGACAGAGTGGGGGATAGAGAGGGGGAGAGAGGGGGGAGAGAGAGAGGGGCAGAGAGAAAGGTGGCAGGGAGAGGGGGACAGGGAGAGTGGGGGTCAGAGAGAGGTGGAGAGAGAGAGGCTGAAAGAGAGGGGGGACAGAGAGTAGGGGTCAAAGAGAGAAGGGGACAGAGAGAGGGGGAGAGAGATTGAGAGTGGTAGAGAGAGGGGGGCAGAGAGAGAAAGGGTGACAGAGATTGAAGGGGACAGAGAGAAAGGGGCAGAGAGAGGGGCTCAGAGAGAGTGCGACAGAGAGAGGGGGTGACAAAGAGAGGGGGGACAGAGAGAGTGGGGGCAGAGAGAGGGGGGCAGAGACAGGGTGGCATAGATATGGGGTACAGAGAGGGCGACAGAGAGGGAGGGGGACAGAGAGAGGTGGGACAGAGAGGGGGGGAAGAGAGAGAGAGGGTGATAGAAGGAGAGGGGACAGAGTGAGTGCGACAGAGGGAGGGGGATAGAGAGAGGGGGGACAAAGAGAGGGGCGAGAGAGAGAGTGCGACAGAGAGACGGGGACAGAGGGGGGGGCAAAGAGATGGGGACAGCGAGAGGGGTGAGATAGAGAGGGGGACAGAGAGAGAGAGGGTGGCAGAGAGAGAGGGGGCAGAGAGAGGGGGGCCAGACAGAGGGGTGACAAAGAGAGGGGACAGAGAGACAGAGGGGCAGAGAGAGAGGGGGGCAGAGAGATGGCGACAGAGAGAGGATGACAGAGAGAGGGAGGGAAAGAGAGAGAGTGGGGGACAGAGAGAGGGGGGACTGAGAGAGAGGGGGACAGAGAGAGGTGGGGACAGAGAGATGGGGGGACAGAGAGAGGTGACAGAGAGAGAGGGGGACGGAGAGAGAAGGGCACAGAGGGAGAGGAGGGCAGAGAGAGAGGGAGACAGAGAGTCAGGGCGACAGAGAGATGGCGACAGAGAGAGGATGACAGAGACAGGGGGAACGAGAGAGAGAGGGTGACAGAGAGAGAGGGGACCGGGTGAGTGGGGGACAGAGAGAGAGGAGGGCAGAGAGAGGGGGGGACAGAGAGAGGTGACAGAGAGAGAGGGGGACGGAGAGAGAAGGGCACAGAGGGAGAGGAGGGCAGAGAGAGAGGGAGACAGAGAGTCAGGGCGACAGAGAGATGGCGACAGAGAGAGGATGACAGAGACAGGGGGAACGAGAGAGAGAGGGTGACAGAGAGAGAGGGGACCGGGTGAGTGGGGGACAGAGAGAGAGGAGGGCAGAGAGAGGGGGGGACAGAGAGATGGGGGGACAGAGAAGGAGGGGACAGAGAGAGAGGGGGACGGAGAGAGAAGGGCACAGAGAGAGAGGGGCAGAGAGAGAGGGTGGACAGAGAAAGCGCAACAGAGAGGGGGGACAGAGAGAGAGGGAGACAGAGAGAGAGGGGGACAGAGAGAGGGGAGAGAGAGAGAAGGGGACAGAGAGAGAGGGGGACAAGGAGAGAGGGGGTCAGATAGAGGGGAGAGAGAGCGGGCAGAGAGAGAATAGGACAGAGAGAGAGGGGAACACAGAGAGGTGGAGATAGAGAGAGGGTGACCGAGAGTGAGGAGGAGAGAGAGAGGGTTTCAGAGAGAGAAGGAGACAGAGAGAGGGGGAGGGAGAGTAAGCGGGGTAGACAGAGAGAGCGGCAGAGAGAGAGGGGGGACAGAGAGAGGGGAACAGAGAGACAGGGGAACAGAGAGAGTGGGGGACAGAGAGAGAGAAGGGCAGAGAGAGAGGGGGCAAAGAGAGGGCGTGTGAGAGAGAGGGGGACAGAGAGACGGGGGACAGAGAGGGGGGGACAAAGAGATGGGGACAGCGAGAGCGGTGAGATAGAGAGGGGGACAGAGAGAGAGGGTGGCAGAGAGAGAGGGGGCAGAGAGAGGGGGGCAGAGAGAGCGGGGCCAGACAGAGGGGTGACAAAGAGAGGGGACAGAGAGACAGAGGGGCAGAGAGAGAGGGGGCAGAGAGATGGCGACAGAGAGAGGATGACAGAGAGAGGGAGGGAAAGAGAGAGAGGGGGGACAGAGAGAGGGGGGACTGAGAGAGAGGGGGACAGAGAGAGGGGGGACAGAGAGATGGGGGGACAGAGAGAGGGGACAGAGAGAGAGGGGGATGGAGAGAGAAGGGCACAGAGGTAGATGAGGGCAGAGAGAGAGGGAGACAGAGAGTCAGGGCGACAGAGAGATGGCGACAGAGACAGGATGACAGAGAGAGAGAGGGAAAGAGAGAGAGAGGGTGACAGAGAGAGAGGGGAGAGAGTGAGTGCGGGACAGAGAGTGAAGAGGGCAGAGAGAGAGGGCGACAGAGAGAAAAGCGGGGTTAGAGAGAGGGGATCAGAGAAGGGGCGACAGAGAGGGGGGGACAGAGAGATGTGTGACAGAGAGATGGGGACAGAAGTGGGGGCAGAGAGAGGGGGCGGGTTTATATACAGAACCCACGCATTTCCCCCCCCACACGCATTTCCCTCCCACCACATTTACCCCCCCAAGGCATTTCCCCACCCCACGCATTTCCCCCCCAATGCAGTGTTCTTTCTCCATCCAAATACAGCAGGACCCTCAAATAAATACCCCCCAAAACACATAAGCCCCTCCTCCCCCCCGTGTCTCTATATATCGATATATAACGTTAAACGTCACACAACACTAGCTTTTGTCCCAGTCCGACACTGGCATCTCCATCATTGAAATATAAAGATCACCGTTGTCTGTGTGTGTCTGTGTGTGTCTGTGGATTCCTTGTGGCAGAAGTGATTTAATTCTCTCTGTCTCCGCGTTGTCCTGAGCTTCAGCTCCTGGATCCAATCTCCTACTCACCCCCAGGGTTAGAGGGGGTGGGGAAACACACTGAGAAATAAAAACAAATCAAATTGAAATAAAATACAACAGTGGCACCAAAAGCACAGCAAGATCCCACAGCTCTCTGCCTTCCCCAATCTCCCATGTGACCCTGGTTCAGTTTAATTATTGCAGAATGAATGAATGAATTGCTGGCCATCACAGTGACATTGAAATACACAGACATCCCCGCAGAGCGGTTGGCCTGAGGCTACAAACATTAATAACCATGTACGCACAGTGAGATCCCACAAGCAGCAATCTAACCCCACACACATCGTGGGTGATGCTGGTTAAGGGTTGACGTATTTGTGTCAAATCCCAAGGCCCCAGTTACCTTAGCCCCAGGCTTCAAACCTGTTCAAAAAAGATAAGGCCGCAATCTGACAAGACCCAGTTGAGCAGAGGTCCTGGTAAAAGCCAGCCCGCACCCCCTACCCCTCCCCAGAGAGAGGAGATTAAACCTCGGGGTAATACACAGACAAAACTCACCTGTGCCCAACAGGCTGCAGCCTTTCAAACAGGCCTCAGGCCTCAGGCCTCAGGACTGCGTTTCCCCCCCTCTGGAGGAAGCTCATGTTTGAAGGTTTCCTGCTCCCAAACACACACTTTTCAAATCCTCAAGTGGCCAGGAAGATCCCTTTGGGAGGAAAGAGGCAGCATTAATGGGAAGGATGAGCAGGAAAATCTTTCACAGGGAGATAGCGCAGCGAGATCCCGGCTTTTCCCCTCTCAGTGAGACAGACAATTTCTCAGGAATATCCAAACACAAACACAAGTTGTGTTTTCATGTTGAAAAGTTCTTGAAATGACGGGTTTGCTGATAAAAGCCACTCACTGCCTGCAACGATGGCATTAGGGCAATTGACGCACAGCAAGATCCCACAAGTGACAGTGCTGCAGAAGCACGATAATCTGATCATTTTTATTATTTCCTGTCACCCCAGAATCAAATATTGCAGCTATTTCACAATCTCACACTGCCCCCCCCCCCTCCTGTTTCTCTTGCTCTCACCATTTTCCATTTCTTTCTCTCACTCTCCTCTCTCTCTGTGTCCAATTCGATCACCCTGCCCTCTCTGTGACCCACTTTCCTCTGATAGTGTGACAATTCTTTCCAGAGGGTCAGATATTTTGGGTTCGAGTTCCCTCCTGAGGGAGTCCTGTCTCCCAGATCCTGGGGGTTTCCCCTGTTTGTGTCACCGATGCCCCGGTGACTTTAACCCCAGGCTTCAAACCCATGATCTGACAGGTCCCAGTGAACCAGAGGTCCCGACAAATCAGGCTCCCACCCCCCAGCCCATCCCTAGAGGAGATGAAACCTCGGGGGAAGAAACAGACCCCCCACTCACCTGGGCCCCACGGGCTGCAGCCTGGCCAACAGGCCTCAGGCCTGTGCTCCCCGCCCTCTGGAGGTTGTTCTTGTCCAAGGCTTTCCTGGCCCCCAGGCATTTTGGATCTTCACTTTCCTGCTTTCCCGACAAAAGTTCCTCGGGATAAAAGAGAGAAGAGATGAGTTGGTTGGGGTGGGGCGGTCAGGGGAGCGAGAGCAGTGTGATGCAAAATTACACAGCAAGATCCCAGTTTAAACACAATCCCACCACTCTCTTCTCCCGTCCCCAAATGCACTTCATAACCTCACAGCAACATCAAAATAAAAACAAATCATAAGAAAGTAATTAACCAGAGGCTGGAAACATTATTAAACACACACACACACACACATACAGTCACAACCAGAGAGGGAGGGCTGCTCACTCTCCATACAGAGAGAGAGCAGGGTATGAGAATGAATCTGACCAATTCCTTGCGCACATTTATTCTGGGTGAGGGGTTAGTGGAGCCCAGCCCTGCCCTCTCTTTGACACGTTGCATCGTCTGTCAGTCTACCCCTGGGATGGGCTCTGTCTGAGTGACATGTTAATTCCCAGGACAGGAGCCTTGTGGGATCTTGCTGCCCACTGAGATGTTCATTCTGGGGCAACAAAGTGTCATCTTTCCCAGTTGCGACAAATCTCTTTTTGCTTACTGAAGCCTTATTAGTTGTGTCAGTGTGGTTTGAAAATATTAAAGATTACTCCCACACTAGCGTCTCAGAGCCTGGCTGTAGGTAGGCTTCCTGAGACACACACACACACACACACACACACACACACACACACACACACACACACAGGGCTGGGAATGGAAAGGGTGGGTATTTGCTGAGGTTTTCTTGGGATTTTCCTGCTGTATGTGTGATTCCTAGAATTAATCTCTGTCTCTGTCCCTGTGTGTGTGTCTCTCTCTGTCACTCTCTTTCTCTCTGTCTCTGTCCCTCTCTCTCTGTTCCTGTGTGTGTGTGTGTGTGTCTCTCTCTCTCTTTCTCTCTGTCCCTATGTGTCCCACTCTCTGTCTCTCTCTCTCTCTCTCTCTGTCCCTGTGTCTCTCTCTCTTCTCTCTGTCTCTGTCCCTCTCTCTCTGTTCCTGTGTGTGTGTCTCTCTCTCTCTTTCTCTCTGTCGCTGTGTCTCACTCTCTTCTCTGTGTCTCTGTCTCTCTCTCTCTCTCTCTCTCTCTCTTTCTGTCTCTCCCTGCCCTGCTCTACACCCAGCCATTTCTAACTTGATTTTGAGTCTTTTATTTCCTTTCCCTTTCTCAAAAATTTTGGCAGAGTTTGGGAATTTAAATCATAGATCACGTGCCTGCCCCTCAACACCCACATTTCACCCTCACAGCTCCCCTGCCCCCATACACACAGAGACACACACAGAGAGACAGACACACACCGACACACACACACACACACACAGAGACACACACACCCCGACACACACAGAGACAGACACACACCGACACACACACACACACACACAGACACACGCACACAGAGACACACACACCGAGAGACACACACCGACATGCACATACACAGAGACACACGCACCCTGACACACACACAGAGACAGACACACACACACGGACACACACACACACACACACAGACACACACACAGACACACACACAGACACAGACACACACAACAGACACAGACACACGCACACACAGACACACACACAGACACAGACACACACAACAGACA